>NW_027671226.1:729500-1459000 GCF_964165515.1 Mesoplodon bidens
TGAAAAAGGTCATGGAGCATTTTGAAGACAAGGGCGTTGTGCATTGTGATGAGAAGGGCAGGGAGCATTGTGATGACAGGGTCATGGAGCAATTTGAAGAAAAGGGTCATGGAATATTTTGATGACAGTGGTTATGGAACATTGTGATGTCAGGGGTCATGGAGCATTTTGATGAAAAGGGTCATGGAGCATTTTGATGACGGGATTATGGAACATTTTGATGTCAGGTGTCATCGAACATTGTGATGATAAGTACATGTACCATTGTGATGACAGGAGTCATGGAACATTTTGATAACAGGGGTGAGGGAGTATTGTGACGAATAGTGATGTAACATTCTGATACCAGTAGTGAGAGAGCATTTTGATGAGAAGTGCATGGAGCGTTGTGATAACAAGATTTATGGAGCATTGTGAAGACAAGATTGTGGAGCACTGTGATGACAAGCGCATGGTGCATTGTGATGACAAGTGTCATGGAGCACTGTGTTGACAAGCGCATGGAGCATTGTGATGACAAGGGTAATAGAGCATTTTGCTAAGAAAGGCATAGAGCATTGTGATGAAAAGGGTCAAGAGCATTGTGATGAAAAGTTCATGGAGCATTGTTGTCAAAATGGTCACAGAGACTGTTGATGACGAGGGCATGGACCATTGTGATGACAAAGTTCATGAAGCATTGTGATGACTGGAGTCACGGAGCATTGTGATGACAGGGGTCATGGAGCATTGTGATAACAAGGTCATGGAGCATTGTGTTGACAAGGGCATGGAGCATTGCTTTAATTAGTTTCATGGATTATTGCGATGACAGTTGGAATGGCACATTGTGATGAAAAGGGCATGGAGCATTGGTCTAATAAGTTTCATGGATTATTGCGATGACAGTTGGAATGGCGCATTGTGATGACAAGGACATGGAGCATTGTGATAACCAGGTCATGCAGTATTGTGAAGACAGGTGTCATGGAGCATTGTGATGACATATGTAATGGCCCACTGTGATGACAATGGCATGGAGCATTGTGATGCCAAGTGTCATGGAGGATTCTGATGACAAAGGTAATGGAGCATAGTGATGACAATGGCTTTGGACACTGTGATGACAAGGGTCAGGGAGCATTGTGCTGACAAGTGCATGGAGAATTGTGATGACAAGGGTCATGGAGCACACTGATGACAAGCTTGTGGAGTATTTTGATGACAAAAGCATGGAACATTGTGATGAAAACGGCATGGGACATTGTGAAGAAAAAGGCATGGAGCCTTTTCGTGACAGGGTTCAAGGAACATTCTGACGACAAGTGTCAGGGAGCATTGTGATGACAAGTGTATTGAGAATTGTGATGACAAAGGTCATGGAGCATTGTGATGAAAAGGGCATGGAGTATTGTGATGACATGCATCATGGAGCGTTGTGATGACAAGGGTTATGGAACTTTGTGATCACAAGGCTTTGGAGCATTGTGATGACAGAGGTCATGGATCATTTTGATTTCAAGGAGCATGGAGCATTGTGATGACAAGGGCATGAAGCAATGTGATCCCAAGGTTCATGGAGGATTGTGATGACAATGGTAATGGAGTATTGTGAAGACAAGCGCATAGAGCATTGTAATGACAAGGTCATGTAGCAATTTGCTGACAAAGGCATGGAGCGTTGTGATGACAGGTGTCATGGGGCACTGTGATGACAAGCGTCACGGATCATTGTGAATACATGGGTCATGGAGCATTGGGATGACAAGGGCAAGAATCATTGTGATGACAAGTGTCATGGAGCATTGGGCTGAAAATGTTCATGGAGTATTTTGATGACAGGGGTCATGGAGCATTGTGATGAGAGAGGTCATGGAGAATTTTGATTTCATTGCGCTGACAATAGCCGGAAGCATTATGATGATGTGCATGATGCATTGTGATGACAGGGTTCATGGAGCATTGAGATGACAAGGGGCATGGAGTATTGTGATAACAGGGGTCTTGGAGCATTGTGATGACAAGGGCATGGAGCATTTTGAGGAGAAGGCCATGGAACATTATGATGACATGTGTCATGGAGCTTTGTGATGGCAAGGGCACGGAGCAGTGTGATTACAGGGGTCTTGGAGCATTGTGATGACAAGGCCGTGGAACATTGTGATGGCAAGGGTCATGGAGCATTGTTATGACAGGGTTAATGGAGCATTGTGATGAGAAAGGCATGGAGCATTGTGATTACAAGGTTTATGGAGTATTGCCATGACTAATTTGTGGACTGTTTTGATGAAAAGCGCGTGGCACATTGTGATGACAAGGGTCATGGAGCATTTTTCTGACAAAGGCATGGAGCATTGTGATGACAAGTGTCACGGAGCATTGTGATGAAACGTTCATGGATTATTGTGGTTACAATGGTCACAGAGCCTTGTGATGACGCGGGCATGGACCATTGTGATGACAAATGTTATGAAGCATTGTGATAACTGGAGTCACGGAGCATTGTGATGACTTGGGTCATGGAGCATTGTGATGACAAGGGCATGGAGCATTGGGATGACAAGGTCATGGAACATTGTGATGAGAAGTTCAGGGAGTATTTTGAAGAAAGTTGTCAGGGAGCATTGTGATGACATATGTCATGTTCCATTGCGATGACAATGGCAGGGAGTGTTGTGATGCCAAATGTAATGGAGGATTGTGATGACAATTATAATGGAGCATTGTGATGACTAGGGTTTGGGGCATTATGATGACAAGGGCCATTGAGAATTTTCATGACAATGTCGTGAAGCATTGTGATGACAAGTTCCTGGATCATTGTGATAAGAAAACCATGGAGCCTTGTGATGACACATCTCATGGAGCATACTGATGAAAAGGGGCATGGACCACTGTGATTACCGGGGTCTTGGAACTTTGTGATGACTAGGGCATGGAGCAATGTGAGGAGAAGGCCAAGGAACATTCTAATGACATGCGTCATTGAGCTTTGTGATAACAAGGGCATGGAGCATTGTGATTACAGTGGTCTTGGAGCATTGTGATGAAAAGGGCATGGATCATTGTGATGAGAAAGGCATGGAGCCTTCTCATGACAGGGTTCAAGGAGCATACAGACAACAAGTGTGAGGGAGCATTTTGATGACAAGGGTATTGAGCATTGTGATGACAATGGTCATGGAGCATTGTGATGAGAAGACCATGGATAATTGTGATGACGATTTTCAAGGGGCATTGTGATGACAAGTGTTATGGAATATTGTGATCACAAGGGTATTCATCATTTTTATGGCAGAGTTCATGGAGCATTTTGATATCATTGTGATGACAATAGCATGAAGCTTTATGATGATGGGCATGGTGCATTGTGATGACAGGGTTCATGGATCATTGAGATGAAAATGGGCATGGAGCATTGTGATTACAGGGGTCTTGGAGCATTGTGATGAGAAGGGTCATGGATCCTTGTGATGACAAGGCCAAGGAACATCTTGATGGCAGGGGTCATGGAGCATTGTTATGACAAGTGTAATGGAGCATTGTGATGGCAAGGGCATGGATCATTTTGATGAGAAACCCATGGAGCATTCTGATGACATGTGTTATGGAGCTTTGTGTTGACAAGGGAATGGAACAATGTGATGAGAGCGTTCATTGAGCACTGTGATGACAAGGACAAGGAGCATTGTGATGACAAGTGTCATGGATCATTGTGATGAAAAAGGTCATGGAGCATTTTGAAGACAAGGGCGTTGTGCATTGTGATGAGAAGGGCAGGGAGCATTGTGATGACAGGGTCACGGAGCAATTTGAAGAAAAGGGTCATGGAATATTTTGATGACAGTGGTTATGGAACATTGTGATGTCAGGGTTCATGGAGCATTTTGATGAAAAGGGTCATGGAGCATTTTGATGACGGGATTATGGAACATTTTGATGTCAGGGGTCATCGAACATTGTGATGATAAGTGCATGTACCATTGTGATGACAGGAGTCATGGAACATTTTGATGACAGGGGTGAGGGAGTATTGTGACGAATAGTGATGTAACATTGTGATATCAGTAGTGAGAGAGCATTTTGATGAGAAGTGCATGGAGCGTTGTGATAACAAGATTTGTGGAGCATTGGGAAGACAAGATTGTGGAGCACTGTGATGACAAGCGCATGGTGCATTGTGATGACATGTGTCATGGAGCACTGTGTTGACAAGCGCATGGAGCATTGTGATGACAAGGGTAATGGAGCATTTTGCTGAGAAAGGCATAGAGCATTGTGATGACAAGATTCAAGAGCTTTGTGATGAAAAGTTCATGGAGCATTGTTGTCAAAATGGTCACAGAGACTGTTGATGAGGAGGTCATGGATCATTGTGATGACAAAGTTCATGAAGTATTGTGATGACTGGAGTCACGGAGCATTGTGATGACAGGGGTCATGGAGCATTGTGATAACAAGGTCATGGAGCATTGTGTTGACAAGGGCATGGAGCATTGGTTTAATTAGTTTCATGGATTATTGTGATGACAGTTGGAATGGCACATTGTGATGAAAAGGGCATGGAGCATTGGTCTAATAATTTTCATGGATTATTGCGATGACAGTTGGAATGGCGCATTGTGATGACAAGGACATGGAGCATTGTGATAACCAGGTCATGCAGTATAGTGAAGACAGGGGTCAGGGAGCATTGTGATGACATATGTAATGGCCCACTGTGATGACAATGGCTTGGAGCATTGTGATGCCAAGTGTCATGGAGGATTCTGATGACAAACGTAATGGAGCATAGTGATGACAATGGCCTTGGACACTGTGATGACAAGGGTCAGGGAGCATTGTGCTGACAAGTGCATGGAGCATTGTGATGACAAGGGTCATGGAGCACTCTGATGACAAGCTTGTGGAGTATTTTGATGACAAAAGCATGGACCATTGTGATGAAAACGGCATGGGACATTGTGAAGAAAAAGGCATGGAGCCTTTTCGTGACAGGGTTCAAGGAACATTCTGACTACAAGTGTCAGGGAGCATTGTGATGACAAGTGTATTGAGAATTGTGATGACAAAGGTCATGGAGCATTGTGATGAAAAGGGCATGGAGTATTGTGATGACAGGCATCATGGAGCGTTGTGATGACAAGTGTTATGGAACTTTGTGATCACAAGGCTTTGGAGCATTGTGATGACAGAGGTCATGGATCATTTTGATTTCAAGGAGCATGGAGCATTGTGATGACAAGGGCATGAAGCAATGTGATCCCAAGGTTCATGGAGGATTGTGATGACAATGGTAATGGAGTATTGTGAAGACAAGCGCATAGAGCATTGTAATGACAAGGTCATGTAGCAATTTGCTGACAAAGGCATGGAGCATTGTGATGACAGGTGTCATGGGGCACTGTGATGACAAGCGTCACGGATCATTTTGAATACATGGGTCATGGAGCATTGGGATGACAAGGGCAAGAATCATTGTGGTGACAAGTGTCATGGAGCATTGGGCTGAAAATGTTCATGGAGTATTTTGATGACAGGGGTCATGGAGCATTGTGATGAGAGAGGTCATGGAGAATTTTGATTTCATTGCGCTGACAATAGCCGGAAGCATTATGATGATGTGCATGATGCATTGTGATGACAGGGTTCATGGAGCATTGAGATGAAAAGGGGCATGGAGTATTGTGATAACAGGGGTCTTGGAGCATTGTGATGACAAGGGCATGGAGCATTTTGAGGAGAAGGCCATGGAACATTATGATGACATGTGTCATGGAGCTTTGTGATGGCAAGGGCACGGAGCAGTGTGATTACAGGGGTCTTGGAGCATTGTGATGACAAGTGTCATGGAGCCTTGTGATGACAAGGCCGTGGAACATTGTGATGGCAAGGGTCATGGAGCATTGTTATGACAGGGTTAATGGAGCATTGTGATGAGAAGGGCATGGAGCATTGTGATTACAACGATTATGGAGTATTGCCATGACAAATTTGTGGACTGTTTTGATGAAAAGCGCGTGGCACATTGTGATGACAAGGGTCATGGAGCATTGTGATGAAAAGTTCACGGATTATTGTGGTTACAATGGTCACAGAGCCTTGTGATGACGCGGGCATGGACCATTGTGATGACAAATGTTATGAAGCATTGTGATGACTGGAGTCACGGAGCATTGTGATGACTTGGGTCATGGAGCATTGTGATGACAAGGGCATGGAGCATTGGGATGACAAGGGCATGGAGCATTGGGATGAGAAGTTCAGGGAGTATTTTGAAGAAAGTTGTCAGGGAGCATTGTGATGACATATGTCATGTTCCATTGCGATGACAATGGCAGGGAGTGTTGTGATGCCAAATGTAATGGAGGATTGTGATGACAATTATAATGGAGCATTGTGATGACTAGGGTTTGGGGCATTATGATGACAAGGGCCATTGAGAATTTTCATGACAATGTCGTGAAGCATTGTGATGACAAGTTCCTTGATCATTGTGATAAGAAAACCATGGAGCCTTGTGATGACACATCTCATGGAGCATACTGATGAAAAGGGGCATGGACCACTGTGATTACCGGGGTCTTGGAACATTGTGATGACTAGGGCATGGAGCAATGTGAGGAGAAGGCCAAGGAACATTCTAATGACATGCGTCATTGAGCTTTGTGATAACAAGGGCATGGAGCATTGTGATTACAGTGGTCTTGGAGCATTGTGAATAAAAGGGCATGGATCACTGTGATGAGAAAGGCATGGAGCCTTCTCATGACAGGGTTCAAGGAGCATACAGACAACAAGTGTGAGGGAGCATTTTGATGACAAGGGTATTGAGCATTGTGATGACAAAGGTCATCGAGCATTGTGATGAGAAGACCATGGATAATTGTGATGACGAGTTTCAAGGGGCATTGTGATGACAAG
Source organism: Mesoplodon bidens (assembly GCF_964165515.1). Taxonomy (NCBI): domain Eukaryota; kingdom Metazoa; phylum Chordata; class Mammalia; order Artiodactyla; family Ziphiidae; genus Mesoplodon; species Mesoplodon bidens. The sequence continues at coordinate 736,404 of NW_027671226.1, forward strand.
TGTTATGGAATATTGTGATCACAAGGGTATGCAGCATTTTTATGGCAGAGTTCATGGAGCATTTTGATATCATTGTGATGACAATAGCATGAAGCTTTATGATGATGGGCATGGTGCACTGTGATGACAGGGTTCATCGATCATTGAGATGAAAATGGGCATGGAGCATTGTGATTACAGGGGTCTTGGAGCATTGTGATGAGAAGGGTCATGGATCCTTGTGATGACAAGGCCAAGGAACATCTTGATGGCAGGGGTCATGGAGCATTGTTATGACAGGTGTAATGGAGCATTGTGATGGCAAGGGCATGGATCAGTTTGATGAGAAACCCATGGAGAATTCTGATGACATGTGTTATGGAGCTTTGTGATGGCAAGGGCATGGAGCAATGTGATGAGACCGTTCATTGAGCACTGTGATGACAAGGACAAAGAGCATTGTGATGACAAGTGTCATGGATCTTTGTGATGAAAAAGGTCATGGAGCATTTTGAAGACAAGGGCGTTTTGCATTGTGATGAGAAGGGCAGGGAGCATTGTGATGACAGGGTCATGGAGCAAGTTGAAGAAAAGGTCATGGAATATTTTGATGACAGTGGTTATGGAACTTTTTGATGTCAGTGGTCATGGAGCATTTTGATGAAAAGGGTCATGGAGCATTTTGATGACGGGATTATGGAACATTTTGATGTCAGGGGTCATCGAACATTGTGATGATAAGTGTATGTACCATTGTGATGACAGGAGTCATGGAATATTTTGATGACAGGGGTGAGGGAGTATTGTGGCGAATAGTGATGTAACATTGTGATATCAGTAGTGAGAGAGCATTTTGATGAGAAGTGCATGGAGCGTTGCGATAACAAGATTTATGGAGAATTGTGAAGACAAGATTGTGGAGCACTGTGATGACAAACGCATGGTGCATTGTGATGACATGTGTCATGAAGCACTGTGTTGACAAGCGCATGGAGCATTGTGATGACAAGGGTAATGGAGCATTTTGCTGAGAAAGGCATAGAGCATTGTGATGACAAGGGTCAAGAGCATTGTGATGAAAAGTTCATGGAGCATTGTTGTCAAAATTGTCACAGAGACTGTTGATGACGAAGGCATGGACCATTGTGATGACAAAGTTCATGAAGCATTGTGATGACTGGAGTCACGGAGCATTGTGATGACAGGGGTCATGGAGCATTGTGATAACAAGGTCATGGAGCATTGTGTTGAAAGGGCATGGAGCATTGGTTTAATTAGTTTCATGGATTATTGCGATGACAGTTGGAATGGCACATTGTGATGAAAAGGGCATGGAGCATTGGTCTAATAAGTTTCATGGATTATTGCGATGACAGTTGGAATGGCGCATTGTGATGACAAGGACATGGAGCATTGTGATAACCAGGTCATGTAGTATTGTGAAGACAGGTGTCATGGAGCATTGTGATGACATATGTAATGGCCCACTGTGATGACAATGGCATGGAGCATTGTGATGCCAAGTGTCATGGAGGATTCTGATGAGAAAGGTAATGGAGCATAGTGATGACAATGGCTTTGGACACTGTGATGACAAGGGTCAGGGAGCATTGTGCTGACAAGTGCATGGAGAATTGTGATGACAAGGGTCATGGAGCACTCTGATGACAAGCTTGTGGAGTATTTTGATGACAAAAGCATGGAGCATTGTGATGAAAACGGCATGGGACATTGTGAAGAAAAAGGCATGGAACCTTTTCGTGACAGGGTTCAAGGAACATTCTGAGGACAAGTGTCACGGAGCATTGTGATGACAAGTGTATTGAGAACTGTGATGACAAAGGTCATGGAGCATTGTGATGAAAAGGGCATGGAGTATTGTGACGACAGGCATCATGGAGCGTTGTGATGACAAGTGTTATGGAACTTTGTGATCACAAGGCTTTGGAGCATTGTGATGACAGAGGTCAAGGATGATTTTGATTTCAAGGAGCCTGGAGCATTGTGATGACAAGGGCATGAAGCAATGTGATCCCAAATTCATGGAGGATTGTGATGACAATGGTAATGGAGTACTGTGAAGACAAGCGCATAGAGCATTGTAATGACAAGGTCATGTAGCAATTTGCTGACAAAGGCATGGAGCGTTGTGATGACAGATGTCATGGGGCACTGTGATGACAAGCGTCACGGATCATTGTGAATACATGGGTCATGGAGCATTGGGATGACAAGGGCAAGAATCATTGTGATGACAAGTGTCATGGAGCATTGGGCTGAAAATGTTCATGGAGTATTTTGATGACAGGGGTCATGGAGCATTGTGATGAGAGAGGTCATAGAGAATTTTGATTTCATTGCGCTGACAATAGCCGGAAGCATTATGATGATGTGCATGATGCATTGTGATGACAGGGTTCATGGAGCATTGAGATGAAAAGAGGCATGGAGTATTGTGATATCAGGGGTCTTAGAGCATTGTGATGACCAGGGCATGGAGAATTTAGAGAAGAAGGCCATGGAACATTATGATGACATGTGTCATGGAGCTTTGTGATGGCAAGGGCACGGAGCAGTGTGATTACAGGGGTCTTGGAGCATTGTGATGACAAGTGTCATGGAGCCTTGTGATGACAAGGCCGTGGAACATTGTGATGGCAAGCGTCATGGAGCATTGTTATGACAGGGTTAATGGAGCATTGTGATGAGAAGGGCATGGAGCATTGTGATTACAAGGTTTATGGAGTATTGCCATGACTAATTTGTGGACTGTTTTGATGAAAATCGCGTGGCACATTGTGATAAGAAGAGTCATGGAGCATTTTTCTGACAAAGGCATGGAGCATTGTGATGAAAAGTGTCACGGAGCATTGTGATGAAAAGTTCATGGATTATTGTGGTTACAATGGTCACAGAGCCTTGTGATGACGCGGGCATGGACCATTGTGATGACAAATGTTATGAAGCATTGTGATGACTGGAGTCACGGAGCATTGTGATGACTTGGGTCATGGAGCATTGTGATGACAAGGGCATGGAGCATTGGGATGACAAGGGCATGGAGCATTGGTATGAGAAGTTCAGGGAGTATTTTGAAGAAAGTTGTCAGGGAGCATTGTGATGACATATGTCATGTTCCATTGCGATGACAATGGCAGGGAGTGTTGTGATGCCAAATGTAATGGAGGATTGTGATGACAATTATAATGGAGCATTGTGATGACTAGGGTTTGGGGCATTATGATGACAAGGGCCATTGAGAATTTTCATGACAATGTCGTTAAGCATTGTGATGACAAGTTCCTGGATCATTGTGATAAGAAAACCATGGAGCCTTGTGATGACACATCTCATGGAGCATACTGATGAAAAGGGGCATGGACCACTGTGATTACCGGGGTCTTGGAACATTGTGATGACTAGGGCATGGAGCAATGTGAGGAGAAGGCCAAGGAACATTCTAATGACATGCGTCATTGAGCTGTGTGATAACAAGGGCATGGAGCACTGTGATTACAGTGGTCTTGGATCATTGTCATGAAAAGGGCATGGATCACTGTGATGAGAAAGGCATGGAGCCTTCTCATGACAGGGTTCAAGGAGCATACAGACAACAAGTGTGAGGGAGCATTTTGATGACAAGGGTATTGAGCATTGTGATGACAAAGGTCATGGAGCATAGTGATGAGAAGACCATGGATAATTGTGATGACGAGTTTCAAGGGGCATTGTGATGACAAGTGTTATGGAATATTGTGATCACAAGGGTATGCAGCATTTTTATGGCAGAGTTCATGGAGCATTTTGATATCATTGTGATGACAATAGCATGAAGCTTTATGATGATGGGCATGGTGCATTGTGATGACAGGGTTCATGGATCATTGAGATGAAAATGGGCATGGAGCATTGTGATTACAGGGGTCTTGGAGCATTGTGATGAGAAGGGTCATGGATCCTTGTGATGACCAGGCCAAGGAACATCTTGATGGCAGTGGTCATGGAGCATTGTTATGACAGGTGTAATGGAGCATTGTGATGGCAAGGGCATGGATCATTTTGATGAGACACCCATGGAGCATTCTGATGACATGTGTTATGGAGCTTTGTGATGACAAGGGCATGGAGCAATGTGATGAGAGCGTTCATTGAGCACTGTGATGACAAGGACACGGAGCTTTGTGATGACAAGTGTCATGGATCTTTGTGATGAAAAAGATCATGGAGCATTTTGAAGACAAGGGCGTTGTGCATTGTGATGAGAAGGGCAGGGAGCATTGTGATGACAGGGTCATGGAGCAATTTGAAGAAAAGTGTCATGGAATATTTTGATGACAGTGGTTATGGAACATTGTGATGTCAGGGGTCATGGAGCATTTTGATGAAAAGGGTCATGGAGCATTTTGATGACGGGATTATGGAACATTTTGATGTCAGGTGTCATCGAACATTGTGATGATAAGTACATGTACCATTGTGATGACAGGAGTCATGGAACATTTTGATAACAGGGGTGAGGGAGTATTGTGACGAATAGTGATGTAACATTCTGATATCAGTAGTGAGAGAGCATTTTGATGAGAAGTGCATGGAGCGTTGTGATAAAAAGATTTATGGAGCATTGTGAAGACAAGATTGTGGAGCACTGTGATGACAAGCGCATGGTGCATGGTGATGACATGTGTCATGGAGCACTGTATTGACAAGCGCATGGAGCATTGTGATGACAAGGGTAATGGAGCATTTTGCTGAGAAAGGCATAGAGCATTGTGATGACAAGGGTCAAGAGCATTGTGATGAAAAGTTCATGGAGCATTGTTGTCAAAACGGTCACAGAGACTGTTGATGACGAGGGCATGGACCATTGTGATGACAAAGTTCATGAAGCATTGTGATGACTGGAGTCACGGAGCATTGTGATGACAGGGGTCATGGAGCATTGTGATAACAAGGTCATGGAGCATTGTGTTGACAAGGGCATGGAGCATTGGTTTAATTAGTTTCATGGATTATTGCGATGACAGTTGGAATGGCACATTGTGATGAAAAGGGCATGGAGCATTGGTCTAATAAGTTTCATGGATTATTGCGATGACAGTTGGAATGGCGCATTGTGATGACAAGGACATGGAGCATTGTAATAACCAGGTCATGCAGTATTGTGAAGACAGGTGTCAGGGAGCATTGTGATGACATATGTAATGGCCCACTGTGATGACAATGGCATGGAGCATTGTGATGCCAAGTGTCATGGAGGATTCTGATGACAAAGGTAATGGAGCATAGTGATGACAATGGCTTTGGACACTGTGATGACAAGGGTCAGGGAGCATTGTGCTGACAAGTGCATGGAGAAATGTGATGAGAAGGGTCATGGAGCACTCTGATGACAAGCTTGTGGAGTATTTTGATGACAAAAGCATGGAGCATTGTGATGAAAACGGCATGGGACATTGTGAAGAAAAAGGCATGGAGCCTTTTCGTGACAGGGTTCAAGGAACATTCTGATGACAAGTGTCAGGGAGCATTGTGATGACAAGTGTATTGAGAATTGTGATGACAAAGGTCATGGAGCATTGTGATGAAAAGGGCATGGAGTATTGTGATGAGAGGCATCATGGAGCGTTGTGATGACAAGGGTTATGGAACTTTGTGATCACAAGGCTTTGGAGCATTGTGATGACAGAGGTCATGGATCATTTTGATTTCAAGGAGCATGGAGCATTGTGATGACAAGGGCATGAAGCAATGTGATCCCAAGGTTCATGGAGGATTGTGATGACAATGGTAATGGAGTATTGTGAAGACAAGCGCATAGAGCATTGTAATGACAAGGTCATGTAGCAATTTGCTGACAAAGGCATGGAGCGTTGTGATGACAGGTGTCATGGGGCACTGTGATGACAAGCGTCACGGATCATTGTGAATACATGGGTCATGGAGCATTGGGATGACAAGGGCAAGAATCATTGTGATGACAAGTGTCATGGAGCATTGGGCTGAAAATGTTCATGGAGTATATTGATGACAGGGGTCATGGAGCATTGTGATGAGAGAGGTCATGGAGAATTATGATTTCATTGCGCTGACAATAGCCGGAAGCATTATGATGATGTGCATGATGCATTGTGATGACAGGGTTCATGGAGCATTGAGATGACAAGGGGCATGGAGTATTGTGATAACAGGGGTCTTGGAGCATTGTGATGACAAGGGCATGGAGCATTTTGAGGAGAAGGCCATGGAACATTATGATGACATGTGTCATGGAGCTTTGTGATGGCAAGGGCACGGAGCAGTGTGATTACAGGGGTCTTGGAGCATTGTGATGACAAGGGTCATGGAGCCTTGTGATGACAAGGCCGTGGAACATTGTGATGGCAAGGGTCATGGAGCATTGTTATGACAGGGTTAATGGAGCATTGTGATGAGAAGGGCATGGAGCATTGTGATTACAAGGTTTATGGAGTATTGCCATGACTAATTTGTGGACTGTTTTGATGAAAAGCGCGTGGCACATTGTGATGACAAGGGTCATGAAGCATTTTTCTGACAAAGGCATGGAGCATTGTGATGACAAGTGTCACGGAGCATTGTGATGAAAAGTTCATGGATTATTGTGGTTACAATGGTCACAGAGCCTTGTGATGACGCGGGCAGGGACCATTGTGATGACAAATGTTATGAAGCATTGTGATGACTGGAGTCACGGAGCATTGTGATGACTTGGGTCATGGAGCATTGTGATGACAAGGGCATGGAGCATTGGGATGACAAGGGCATGGGACATTGTGATGAGAAGTTCAGGGAGTATTTTGAAGAAAGTTGTCAGCGAGCATTGTGATGACATACGTCATGTTCCATTGCGATGACAATGGTAGCGAGTGTTGTGATGCCAAATGTAATGGAGGATTGTGATGACAATTATAATGGAGCATTGAGATGACTAGGGTTTGTGGCATTATGATGACAAGAGCCATTGAGAATTTTCATGACAATGTCTTGAAGCATTGTGATGACAAGTTCCTGGATCATTGTGATAAGAAAACCATGGAGCCTTGTGATGACACATCTCATGGAGCATACTGATGAAAAGGGGCATGGAGCACTGTGATTACCGGGGTCTTGGAACATTGTGATGACTAGGGCATGGAGCAATGTGAGGAGAAGGCCAAGGAACATTCTAATGACATGCGTCATTGAGCTGTGTGATAACAAGGGCATGGAGCATTCTGATTACAGTGGTCTTGGAGCATTGTGATGAAAAGGGCATGGATCATTGTGATGAGAAAGGCATGGAGCCTTCTCATGACAGGGTTCAAGGAGCATACAGACAACAAGTGTGAGGGAACATTTTGATGACAAGGGTATTGAGCATTGTGATGACAAACGTCATGGAGCATTGTGATGAGAAGACCATGGATAATTGTGATGACGAGTTTCAAGGGGCATTGTGATGACAAGTGTTATGGAATATTGTGATCAGAAGGGTATGCAGCATTTTTATGGCAGACCTCATGGAGCATTTTGATATCATTGTGATGACAATAGCATGAAGCTTTATGATGATGGGCATGGTGCATTGTGATGACAGGGTTCATGGATCATTGAGATGAAAATGGGCATGGAGCATTGTGATTACAGGGGTCTTGGAGCATTGTGATGAGAAGGGTCATGGATCCTTGTGATGACAAGGCCAAAGAACATCTTGATGGCAGGGGTCATGGAGCATTGTTATGACAGGTGTAATGGAGCATTGTGATGGCAAGGGCATGGATCATTTTGATGAGAAACCCATGGAACATTCTGATGACATGTGTTATGGAGCTTTGTGATGACAAGGGCATGGAACAATGTGATGAGAGCGTTCATTGAGCACTGTGATGACAAGGACACGGAGCATTGTGATGACAAGTGTCATGGATCTTTGTGATGAAAAAGGTCATGGAGCATTTTGAAGACAAGGGCGTTGTGCATTGTGATGAGAAGGGCAGGGAGCATTGTGATGACAGGTTCATGGAGCAATTTGAAGAAAAGGGTCATGGAATATTTTGATGACAGCGGTTATGGAACACTGTGATGTCAGGGGTCATGGAGCATTTTGATGAAAAGGGTCATGGAGCATTTTGATGACGGGATTATGGAACATTTTGATGTCAGGGGTCATCGAACATTGTGATGATAAGTGCATGTACCACTGTGATGACAGGAGTCATGGAACATTTTGATGACAGGGGTGAGGGAGTATTGTGACGAATAGTGATGTAACACTGTGATATCAGTAGTGAGAGAGCATTTTGATGAGAAGTGCATGGAGCATTGTGATAACAAGATCTATGGAGCATTGTGAAGACAAGATTGTGGAGCACTGTGATGACAAGCGCATGGTGCATTGTGATGACATGTGTCATGGAGCACTGTATTGACAAGCGCATGGGGCATTGTGATGACAAGGGTAATGGAGCATTTTGCTGAGAAAGGCATAGAACTTTGTGATGACAAGGGTCAAGAGCATTGTGATGAAAAGTTCATGGAGCATTGTTGTCAAAATGGTCACAGAGACTGTTGATGATGAGGGCATGGACCATTGTGATGATAAAGTTCATGAATCATTGTGATGACTGGAGTCACGGAGCATTGTGATGACAGGGGTCATGGAGCATTGTGATAACAAGGTCATGGAGCATTGTGTTGACAAGTGCATGGAGCATTGGTCTAATAAGTTTCATGGATTATTGCGATGACAGTTGGAAAGGCGCATTGTGATGACAAGGACATGGAGCATTGTGATAACCAGGTCATGCAGTATTGTGAAGACAGGTGTCAGGGAGCATTGTGATGACATATGTAATGGCCCACTGTGATGACAATGGCATGGAGCATTGTGATGCCAAGTGTCATGGAGGATTCTGATGACAAATGTAATGGAGCATTGTGATGACAATGGCTTGGAGCATTGTGATGACAAGGGCATGAAGCAATGTGATCCCAAGGTTCATGGAGGATTGTGATGACAATGGTAATGGAGTATTGTGAAGACAAGCGCATAGAGCATTGTAATGACAAGGTCATGTAGCAATTTGCTGACAAAGGCATGGAGCGTTGTGATGACAGGTGTCATGGGGCTCTGTGATGACAAGCGTCACGGATCATTGTGAATATATGTGTCATGGAGCATTGGGATGACAAGGGCAAGAATCATTGTGATGACAAGTGTCATGGAGCATTGGGCTGAAAATGTTCATGGAGTATTTTGATGACAGGGGTCATGGAGCATTGTGATGAGAGAGGTCATGGAGAATTTTGATTTCATTGCGCTGACAATAGCCGGAAGCATTATGATGATGTGCATGATGCATTGTGATGACAGGGTTCATGGAGCCTTGAGATGAAAAGGGGCATGGAGTATTGTGAAAACAGGGGTCTTGGAACATTGTGATGACAAGGGCATGGAGCATTTTGAGGAGAAGGCCATGGAACATTATGATGACATGTGTCATGGAGCTTTGTGATGGCAAGGGAACGGAGCAGTGTGATTACAGGGGTCTTGGAGCATTGTGATGACAAGTGTCATGGAGCCTTGTGATGACAAGGCCGTGGAACATTGTGATGGCAAGGGTCATGGAGCATTGTTATGACAGGGTTAATGGAGCATTGTGATGAGAAGGGCATGGAGCATTGTGATTACAAGGTTTATGGAGTATTTCCATGACAAATTTGTGGACTGTTTTGATGAAAAGTGCGTGGCACATTGTGATGACAAGGGTCATGGAGCATTTTTCTGACAAAGGCATGGAGCATTGTGATGACAAGTGTCACAGAGCCTTGTGATGAAAAGTTCATGGATTATTGTGGTTACAATTGTCACAGAGCCTTGTGATGACGCGGGCATGGACCATTGTGATGACAAATGTTATGAAGCATTGTGATGAATGGAGTCACAGAGCATTGTGATGACTTGGGTCCTGGAGCATTGTGATGACAAGGGCATGGAGCATTGGGATGACAAGGGCATGGAACATTGTGATGAGAAGTTCAGGGAGTCTTCTGAAGAAAGTTGTCAGGGAGCATTTTGATAACATATGTCATGTTCCATTGCGATGACAATGGCAGGGAGTGTTGTGATGCCAAATGTAATGGAGGATTGTGATGACAATTATAATGGAGCATTGTGATGACTAGGGTTTGGGGCATTATGATGACAAGTGCCATTGAGAATTTTCATGACAATGTCTTGAAGCATTGTGATGACAAGTTCCTGGATCATTGTGATAAGAAAACCATGGAGCCTTGTGATGACACATCTCATGGAGCATACTGATGAAAAGGGGCATGGAGCACTGTGATTACCGGGGTCTTGGAACATTGTGATGACTAGGGCATGGAACAATGTGAGGAGAAATCCTAGGAACATTCTAATGACATGCGTCATTGAGCTGTGTGATAACAAGGGCATGGAGCATTGTGATTAGAGTGGTCTTGGAGCATTGTGAAGAAAAGGGCATGGATCATTGTGATGAGAAAGGCATGGAGCCTTCTCATGACAGGGTTCAAGGAGCATACAGACAACAAGTGTGAGGGAGCATTTTGATGACAAGGGTATTGAGCATTGTGATGACAAATGTCATGGAGCATTGTGATGAGAAGACAATGGATAATTGTGATGACGAGTTTCAAGGGGCATTGTGATGACAAGTGTTATGGAATATTGTGATCACAAGGGTATGCAGCATTTTTATGGCAGAGCTCATGGAGCATTTTGATATCATTGTGATGACAATAGCATGAAGCTTTATGATGATGGGCATGGTGCATTGTGATGACAGGGTTCATGGATCATTGAGATGAAAATGGGCATGGAGCATTGTGATTACAGGGGTCTTGGAGCATTGTGATGAGAAGGGTCATGGATCCTTGTGATGACAAGGCCAAGGAACATCTTGATGGCAGGGGTCATGGAGCATTGTTATGACAGGTGTAATGGAGCATTGTGATGGCAAAGGCATGGATCATTTTGATGAGAAACCCATTGAGCATTCTGATGACATGTGTTATGGAGCTTTGTGATGACAAGGGCATGGAGCAATGTGATGAGAGCGTTCATTGAGCACTGTGATGACAAGGACACGGAGCTTTGTGATGACAAGTGTCATGGATCTTTGTGATGAAAAAGGTCATGGAGCATTTTGAAGACAAGGGCGTTGTGCATTGTGATGAGAAGGGCAGGGAGCATTGTGATGACAGGGTCATGGAGCAATTTGAAGAAAAGGGTCATGGAATATTTTGATGACAGTGGTTTTGGAACATTGTGATGTCAGGGGTCATGGAGCATTTTGATGAAAAGTGTCATGGGGCATTTTGATGACGGGATTATGGAACATTTTGATGTCAGGGGTCATCGTACATTGTGATGATAATTGCATGTACCACTGTGATGACAGGAGTCATGGAACATTTTGATGACAGGGGTGAGGGAGTATTGTGACGAATAGTGATGTAACCTTGTGATATCAGTAGTGAGAGAGCATTTTGATGAGAAGTGCATGGAGCATTGTGATAACAAGATTTATGGAGCATTGTGAAGACAAGATTGTGGAGCACTGTGATGACAAGCACATGGTGCATTGTGATGATATGTGTCATGGAGCACTGTGTTGACAAGCGCATGGAGCATTGTGATGACAAGGGTAATGGAGCATTTTGCTGAGAAAGGCATAGAGCATTGTGATGACAATGGTCAAGAGCATTGTGATGAAAAGTTCATGGAACATTGTTGTCAAAATGGTCACAGAGACTGTTAATGACGAGGTCATGGACCATTGTGATGACAAATTTCATGAAGCACTGTGATGATTGGAGTCATGGAGCATTGTGATGACACGGGTCATGGAGCATTGTGATAACAAGGTCATGGAGCATTGTGTTGACAAGGGCATGGAGCATTGGTTTAATTAGTTTCATGGATTATTGCGATGACAGTTTGAATGGCACATTGTGATGAAAAGGGCATGGAGCACTGGTCTAATAAGTTTCATGGATTATTGTGATGACAGTTGGAATGGAGCATTGTGATGACAAGGACATGGAGCACTGTGATAACCAGGTCATGCAGTATTGTGAAGACAGGTGTCAGGGAGCATTGTCATGACATATGTAATGGCCCACTGTGATGACAATGGCATGGAGCATTGTGATGCCAAGTGTCATGGAGGATTTTGATGACAAAGGTAATGGAGCATAGTGATGGCAATGGCTTTGGACACTGTGATGACAAGGGTCAGGGAGCATTGTGCTGACAAGTGCATGGAGAATTGTGATGACAAGGGTCATGGAGCACTCTGATGACAAGCTTGTGGAATATTTTGATGACAAAAGCATGGAGCATTGTGATGAAAACGGCATGGGACATTGTGAAGAAAAAGGCATGGAGCCTTTTCGTGACAGGGTTCAAGGAACATTCTGACGACAAGTGTCAGGGAGCATTGTGATGACAAGTGTATTGAGAATTGTGATGACAAAGGTCATGGAGCATTGTGATGAAAAGGCATGGAGTATTGTGATGACAGGCATCATGGAGCGTTGTGATGACAAGTGTTATGGAACTTTGTGATCACAAGGCGTTGGAGCATTGTGATGACAGAGGTCATGGATCATTTTGATTTCAAGGAGCATGGAGCATTGTGATGACAAGGGCATGAAGCAATGTGATCCCAAGGTTCATGGAGGATTGTGATAACAATGGTAATGGAGTATTGTGAAGACAAGCGCATAGAGCATTGTAATGACAAGGTCATGTAGCAATTTGCTGACAAAGGCATGGAGCGTTGTGATGACAGGTGTCATGGGGCACTGTGATGACAAGCGTCACGGATCTTTGTGAATACATGGGTCAAGGAGCATTGGGATGACAAGGGCAAGAATCATTGTGATGACAAGTGTCATGGAGCATTGGGCTGAAAATGTTCATGGAGTATTTTGATGACTGGGGTCATGGAGCATTGTGATGAGAGATGTCATGGAGAATTTTGATTTCATTGCGCTGACAATAGCCGGAAGCATTATGATGATGTGCATGATGCATTGTGATGACAGGGTTCATGGAGCATTGAGATGACAAGGGGCATGGAGTATTGTGATAACAGGGGTCTTGGAGCATTGTGATGACAAGGGCATGGAGCATTTTGAGGAGAAGGCCATGGAACATTATGATGACATGTGTCATGGAGCTTTGTGATGGCAAGGGCACGGAGCAGTGTGATTACAGGGGTCTTGGAGCATTGAGATGACAAGGGTCATGGAGCCCTGTGATGACAAGGCCGTGGAACATTGTGATGGCAAGGGTCATGGAGCATTGTTATGACAGGGTTAAAGGAGCATTGTGATAAGAAGGGCATGGAGCATTGTGATTACATGGTTTATGGAGTATTGCCATGACTAATTTATGGACTGTTTTGATGAAAAGCGCGTGGCACATTGTGATGACAAGGGTCATGAAGCATTTTTCTGACAAAGGCATGGAGCACTGTGATGACAAGTGTCACGGAGCATTGTGATGAAATGTTCATGGATTATTGTGGTTACAATGGTCACAGAGCCTTGTGATGACGCGGGCAGGGACCATTGTGATGACAAATGTTATGAAGCATTGTGATGACTGGAGTCACGGAGCATTGTGATGACTTGGGTCATGGAGCATTGTGATGACAAGGGCATGGAGCATTGGGATGACAAGGGCATGGGACATTGTGATGAGAAGTTCAGGGAGTATTTTGAAGAAAGTTGTCAGCGAGCATTGTGATGATATACGTCATGTTCCATTGCGATGACAATGGCAGGGAGTGTTGTGATGCCAAATGTAATGGAGGATTGTGATGACAATTATAATGGAGCATTGAGATGACTAGGGTTTGGGGCATTATGATGACAAGAGCCATTGAGAATTTTCATGACAATGTCTTGAAGCATTGTGATGACAAGTTCCTGGATCATTGTGATAAGAAAACCATGGAGCCTTGTGATGACACATCTCATGGAGCATACTGATGAAAAGGGGCATGGATCACTGTGATTACCGGGGTCTTGGAACATTGTGATGACTAGGGCATGGAGCAATGTGAGGAGAAGGCCAAGGAACATACTAATGACATGCATCATTGAGCTGTGTGATAACAAGGGCATGGAGCATTGTGATTAGAGTGGTCTTGGAGCATTGTGATGAAAAGGGCATGGATCATTGTGATGAGAAAGGCATGGCGCCTTCTCATGACAGGGTTCAAGGAGCATACAGACAACAAGTGTGAGGGAGCATTTTGATGACAAGGGTATTGAGCATTGTGATGACAAAGGTCATGGAGCATTGTGATGAGAAGACCATGGATAATTGTGATGACGAGTTTCAAGGGGCATTGTGATGACAAGTGTTATGGAATATTGTGATCACAAGGGTATGCAGCATTTTTATGGCAGAGCTCATGGAGCATTTTGATATCATTATGATGACAATAGCATGAAGCTTTATGATGATGGGCATGGTGCATTGTGATGACAGGGTTCATGGATCATTGAGATGAAAATGGGCATGGAGCATTTTGATTACAGGGGTCGTGGAGCATTGTGATGAGAAGGGTCATGGATCCTAGTGATGACAAGGCCAAGGAACATCTTGTTGGCAGGGGTCATGGAGCATTGTTATGACAGGTGTAATGGAGCATTGTGATGGCAAGGGCATGGATCATTTTGATGAGAAACCCATGGAACATTCTGATGACATGTGTTATGGAGCTTTGTGATGACAAAGGCATGGAACAATGTGATGAGAGCGTTCATTGAGCACTGTGATGACAAGGACACGGAGCATTGTGATGACAAGTGTCATGGATCATTGTGATGAAAAAGGTCATGGAGCATTTTGAAGACAAGGGCGTTGTGCATTGTGATGTGAAGGGCAGGGAGCATTGTGATGACAGGTTCATGGAGCAATTTGAAGAAAAGGGTCATGGAATATTTTGATGACAGCGGTTATGGAACACTGTGATGTCAGAGGTCATGGAGCATTTTGATGAAAAGGGTCATGGAGCATTTTGATGACGGGATTATGGAACATTTTGATGTCAGGGGTCATCGAACATTGTGATGATAAGTGCATGTACCACTGTGATGACAGGAGTCATGGAACATTTTGATGACAGGGGTGAGGGAGTATTGTGACGAATAGTGATGTAACACTGTGATATCAGTAGTGAGAGAGCATTTTGATGAGAAGTGCATGGAGCATTGTGATAACAAGATTTATGGAGCATTGTGAAGACAAGATTGTGGAGCACTGTGACGACAAGCGCATGGTGCATTGTGATGACATGTGTCATGGAGCACTGTGTTGACAAGCGCATGGAGCATTGTGATGACAAGGGTAATGGAGCATTTTGCTGAGAAAGGCATAGAACTTTGTGATGACAAGGGTCAAGAGCATTGTGATGAAAAGTTCATGGAGCATTGTTGTCAAAATGGTCACAGAGACTGTTGATGATGAGGGCATCGACCATTGTGATGATAAAGTTCATGAAGCATTGTGATGACTGGGGTCACGGAGCATTGTGATGACAGGGGTCATGGAGCATTGTGATAACAAGGTCATGGAGCATTGTGTTGACAAGGGCATGGAGCATTGGTCTAATAAGTTTCATGGATTATTGCGATGACAGTTGGAAAGGCGCATTGTGATGACAAGGACATGGAGCATTGTGATAACCAGGTCATGCAGTATTGTGAAGACAGGTGTCAGGGAGCATTGTGATGACATATGTAATGGCCCACTGTGATGACAATGGCATGGAGCATTGTGATGCCAAGTGTCATGGAGGATTCTGATGACAAATGTAATGGAGCATTGTGATGACAATGGCTTGGAGCATTGTGATGACAAGGGCATGAAGCAATGTGATCCCAAGGTTCATGGAGGATTGTGATGACAATGGTAATGGAGTATTGTGAAGACAAGCGCATAGAGCATTGTAATGACAAGGTCATGTAGCAATTTGCAGACAAAGGCATGGAGCGTTGTGATGACAGGTGTCATGGGGCACTGTGATGACAAGCGTCACGGATCATTGTGAATATATGTGTCATGGAGCATTGGGATGACAAGGGCAAGAATCATTGTGATGACAAGTGTCATGGAGCATTGGGCTGAAAATGTTCATGGAGTATTTTGATGACAGGGGTCATGGAGCATTGTGATGAGAGAGGTCATGGAGAATTTTGATTTCATTGCGCTGACAATAGCCGGAAGCATTATGATGATGTGCATGATGCATTGTGATGACAGGGTTCATGGAGCCTTGAGATGAAAAGGGGCATGGAGTATTGTGATAACAGGGGTCTTGGAACATTGTGATGACAAGGGCATGGAGCATTTTGAGGAGAAGGCCATGGAACATTATGATGACATGTGTCATGGAGCTTTGTGATGGCAAGGGCACGGAGCAGTGTGATTACAGGGGTCTTGGAGCATTGTGATGACAAGTGTCATGGAGCCTTGTGATGACAAGGCCGTGGAACATTGTGATGGCAAGGGTCATGGAGCATTGTTATGACAGGTTTAATGGAGCATTGTGATGAGAAGGGCATGGAGCATTGTGATTACAAGGTTTATGGAGTATTGCCATGACAAATTTGTGGACTGTTTTGATGAAAAGCGCGTGGCACATTGTGATGACAAGGGTCATGGAGCATTTTTCTGACAAAGGCATGGAGCATTGTGATGACAAGTGTCACGGAGCCTTGTGATGAAAAGTTCATGGATTATTGTGGTTACAATGGTCACAGAGCCTTGTGATGACGCGGGCATGGACCATTGTGATGACAAATGTTATGAAGCATTGTGATGAATGGAGTCACAGAGCATTTTGATGACTTGGGTCCTGGAGCATTGTGATGACAAGGGCATGGAGCATTGGGATGACAAGGGCATGGAACATTGTGATGAGAAGTTCAGGGAGTCTTTTGAAGAAAGTTGTCAGGGAGCATTGTGATAACATATGTCATGTTCCATTGCGATGACAATGGCAGGGAGTGTTGTGATGCCAAATGTAATGGAGGATTGTGATGACAATTATAATGGAGCATTGTGATGACTAGGGTTTGGGGCATTATGATGACAAGTGCCATTGAGAATTTTCATGACAATGTCTTGAAGCATTGTGATGACAAGTTCCTGGATCATTGTGATAAGAAAACCATGGAGCCTTGTGATGACACATCTCATGGAGCATACTGATGAAAAGGGGCATGGAGCACTGTGATTACCGGGGTCTTGGAACATTGTGATGACTAGGGCATGGAGCAATGTGAGGAGAAATCCTAGGAACATTCTAATGACATGCATCATTGAGCTGTGTGATAACAAGGGCATGGAGCATTGTGATTAGAGTGGTCTTGGAGCATTGTGATGAAAAGGGCATGGATCACTGTGATGAGAAAGGCATGGATCCTTCTCATGACAGGGTTCCAGGAGCATACAGACAACAAGTGTGAGGGAGCATTTTGATGACAAGGGTATTGAGCATTGTGATGACAAATGTCATGGAGCATTGTGATGAGAAGACAATGGATAATTGTGATGACGAGTTTCAAGGGGCATTGTGATGACAAGTGTTATGGAATATTGTGATCACAAGGGTATGCAGCATTTTTATGGCAGAGCTCATGGAGCATTTTGATATCATTGTGATGACAATAGCATGAAGCTTTATGATGATGGGCATGGTGCATTGTGATGACAGGGTTCATGGATCATTGAGATGAAAATGGGCATGGAGCATTGTGATTACAGGGGTCTTGGAGCATTGTGATGAGAAGGGTCATGGATCCTTGTGATGACAATGCCAAGGAACATCTTGATGGCAGGGGTCATGGAGCATTGTTATAACAGGTGTAATGGAGCATTGTGATGGCAAAGGCATGGATCATTTTGATGAGAAACCCATTGAGCATTCTGATGACATGTGTTATGGAGCTTTGTGATGACAAGGGCATGGAGCAATGTGATGAGAGCGTTCATTGAGCACTGTGATGACAAGGACACGGAGCTTTGTGATGACAAGTGTCATGGATCTTTGTGATGAAAAATGTCATGGAGCATTTTGAAGACAAGGACGTTGTGCATTGTGATGAGAAGGGCAGGGAGCATTGTGATGAGAGGGTCATGGAGCAATTTGAAGAAAAGGGTCATGGAATATTTTGATGAGAGTGGTTATGGAACATTGTGATGTCAGGGGTCATGTAGCATTTTGATGAAAAGGGTCATGGGGCATTTTGATGACGGGATTATGGAACATTTTGATGTCAGGGGTCATCAAACATTGTGATGATAAGTGCATGTACCACTGTGATGACAGGAGTCATGGAACATTTTGATGACAGGGGTGAGGGAGTATTGTGACAAATAGTGATGTAACCTTGTGATATCAGTAGTGAGAGAGCATTTTGATGAGAAGTGCATGGAGCATTGTGATAACAAGATTTATGGAGCATTGTGAAGACAAGATTGTGGAGCACTGTGATGACAAGCACATGGTGCATTGTGATGATATGTGTCATGGAAAACTGTGTTGACAAGCGCATGGAGCATTGTGATGACAAGGGTAATGGAGCATTTTGCTGAGAAAGGCATAGAGCATTGTGATGACAATGGTCAAGAGCATTGTGATGAAAAGTTCATGGAACATTGTTGTCAAAATGGTCACAGAGACTGTTGATGACGAGGTCATGGAGCATTGTGATGACAAATTTCATGAAGCATTGTGATGATTGGAATCATGGAGCATTGTGATGACAGGGGTCATGGAGCATTGTGATAACAAGGTCATGGAGCATTGTGTTGACAAGGGCATGGAGCATTGCTTTAATTAGTTTCATGGATTATTGCGATGACAGTTGGAATGGCACATTGTGATGAAAAGGGCATGTAGCCCTGGTCTAATAAGTTTCATGGATTATTGCGATGACAGTTGGAATGGCGCATTGTGATGACAAGGACATGGAGCACTGTGATAACCAGGTCATGCAGTATTGTGAAGACAGGTGTCAGGGAGCATTGTCATGACATATGTAATGGCCCACTGTGATGACAATGGCATGGAGCATTGTGATGCCAAGTGTCATGGAGGATTTTGATGACAAAGGTAATGGAGCATAGTGATGGCAATGGCTTTGGACACTGTGATGACAAGGGTCAGGGAGCATTGTGCTGACAAGTGCATGGAGAATTGTGATGACAAAGGTCATGGAGCACTCTGATGACAAGCTTGTGGAATATTTTGATGTCAAAAGCATGGAGCATTGTGATGAAAACGGCATGGGACATTGTGAAGAAAAAGGCATGGAGCCTTTTCGTGACAGGGTTCAAGGAACATTCTGACGACAAGTGTCAGGGAGCATTGTGATGACAAGTGTATTGAGAATTGTGATGACAAAGGTCATGGAGCATTGTGCTGAAAAGGGCATGGAGTATTGTGATGACAGGCATCATGGAGCGTTGTGATGACAAGTGTTATGGAACTTTGTGATCACAAGGCTTTGGAGCATTGTGATGACAGAGGTCATGGATCATGTTGATTTCAAGGAGCCTGGAGCATTGTGATGACAAGGGCATGAAGCAATGTGATCCCAAGGTTCATGGAGAATTGTGATGAAAATGGTAATGGAGTAATGTGTAGACAAGCACATAGAGCATTGTAATGACAAGGTCATGTAGCAATTTGCTGACAAAGGCATGGAGCGTTGTGATGACAGGTGTCATGGGGCACTGTGATGCCAAGCGTCACGGATCATTGTGAATACATGGGTCATGGAGCATTGGGATGACAAGGGCAAGAATCATTGTGATGACAAGTGTCATGGAGCATTGGGCTGAAAATGTTCATGGAGTATTTTGATGACAGGGGTCATGGAGCATTGTGATGAGAGAGGTCATGCAGAATTTTGATTTCATTGCGCTGACAATAGCCGGAAGCATTATGATGATGTGCATGATGCATTGTGATGACAGGGTTCATGGAGCCTTGAGATGAAAAGGGGCATGGAGTATTGTGATAACAGGGGTCTTGGAGCATTGTGATGACAAGGGCATGGAGCATTTTGAGGAGAAGGCCATGGAATATTATGATGACATGTGTCATGGAGCTTTGTGATGGCAAGGGCATGGAGCAGTGTGATTACAGGGGTCTTGGAGCATTGTGATGACAAGTGTCATGGAGCCTTGTGATGACAAGGCCGTGGAACATTGTGATGGCAAGTGTCATGGAGCATTTTTATGACAGTGTTAATGGAGCATTGTGATGAGAAGGGCATGGAGCATTGTGATTACAAGGTTTATGGAGTATTGCCATGACAAATTTGTGGACTGTTTTGATGAAAAGCGCGTGGCACATTGTGATGAAAAGGGTCATGGAGCATTTTTCTGACAAAGGCATGGAGCATTGTGATGACAAGTGTCACGGAGCATTGTGATGAAAAGTTCATGGATTATTGTGGTTACAATGGTCACAGAGCCTTGTGATGACGCGGGCATGGACCATTGTGATGACAAATGTTATGAAGCATTGTGATGACTGGAGTCACGGAGCATTGTGATGACTTGGGTCATGGAGCATTGTGATGACAAGGGCATGGAACATTGTGATGAGAAGTTCAGGGAGTATTTTGAAGAAAGTTGTCAGGGAGCATTGTAATGACATATGTCATGTTCCATTGCGATGACAATGGCAGGGAGTGTTTTGATGCCAAATGTAATGGAGGATTGTGATGACAATTATAATGGAGCATTGTGATGACTAGGGTTTGGGGCATTATGATGACAAGGGCCATTGAGAATTTTCATGACAATGTCGTGAAGCATTGTGATGACAAGTTCCTTGATCATTGTGATAAGAAAACCATGGAGCCTTGTGATGACACATCTCATGGAGCATACTGATGAAAAGGGGCATGAACCACTGTGATTACGGGGCTCTTGGAACATTGTGATGACTAGGGCATGGAGCAATGTGAGGAGAAGGCCAAGGAACATTCTAATGACATGCGTCATTGAGCTTTGTGATGACAAGGGCATGGAGCATTGTGATTACAGTGGTCTTGGATCATTGTGATGAAAAAGGCATGGATCATTGTGATGAGAAAGTCATAGAGCCTTGTCATGACAGGGTTAAAGGAGCATACAGCCAACAAGTGTGAGGGAGCATTTTGATGTCAAGTGTATTGAGCATTGTGATGTCAAAGGTCATGGAGCATTGTGATGAGAAGCCCATGGATAGTTGTGATGACGAGTGTCAAGGGGCATTGTGATGACAAGTGTTATGGAATATTGTGATCACAAGGGTTTGCAGCATTTTTATGACAGAGTTCATGGAACATTTTGATTTCATTGTGATGACAATAGCATGAAGCATTATGATGATGGGCATGGTGAATTGTGATGACAGGGTTCATGGATCATTGAGATGAAAAGGGGCATGTAGCATTGTGATTACAGGGGTCTTGGATCATTGTGATGGGAAGTGTCATGGAGCCTTGTGATGACAAGGCCAAGGGACATCGTGATGGCAGCTGTCATGGAGCATTGTTATGACAGGTGTAATGGAGCATTGTGATGGCAAGGGCATGGATCATTTTGATGAGAAAACCATGGAGCATTCTGATGACATGTGTCATGAAGCTTTGTGATAACAAGGACATGGAGCAATGTGATCAGAGAATTCATGGAGCATTGTGATGACAATGACACGGAGCATTGTGATGCCAAGGTTCATGGGTCTTTGGGATAACAAAGGTAATGGATAATTTTGATGACAAGGGCGCTGTGCATTGTGATGAGAAGGGCAGGGAGCAATGTGATGACAGGGTCATGGAGCAATTTGAAAAAAAGTGTCATGGAATATTTTGATGACGGGGTTAAGGAACATTGTGATGTCAGGGGTCATCGAACATTGTGATGATAAATTCATGGACCATTGTGATGATAGGAGTCATGGAAAATTATGATGACAGGGGTGAGGGAGTATTGTGACGAATAGTGATGTAACATTGTGATGTCAGTGGTGAGAGAGCATTTTGATGAGAAGTGCATGGAGCGTTGTGGTCAAAATGTCACAGAGACTGTTGATGACGAGGGCATGGACAATTGTGATGACAAAGTTCATGAAGCATTTTGATGACTGGAGTAAAGGAGCATTGTGATGACAGGGGTCATGGAGCATTGTGATAACAAGGGCATGGAGCATTGTGATGACAATGGCATGGAGCATTGGACTAATAAGTTTCATGGATTATTGCGATGACAGTTGGAATGGCACATTGTGATGACATGGGCATGGAGCATTGTGTTAACCAGGTCATTCAGTATTGTGAAGACAGGTGTCAGGGAGCATTGTGTTGACATATGTAATGGCCCATTGTGATGACAATGGCATGGAGCATTGTGATGCCAAGTATCATGGAGGATTCTGATGACAAAGGTAATGGAGCTTAGTGATGACAATGGCTTGGGGCACTGTGATGACAAGGGTCAGGGAGCATTGTGCTGACAAGTGCATGGAGAATTGTGATGGCAAGGGTCATGGAGAATTCTGTTGACAAGCGTGTGGAGTATTTTGATGACAGTGGCATGGAGCATTGTGTTGAAAACGGCATGGGGCACTGTGATGAAAAAGGCATGGAGTCTTTTCGTGACAGTGTTCAGGGAGCATTCTGACGACATGTGTCAGGGAGCATTGTGATGACAAGTGTATTGAGAATTGTGATGACAAATGTCATGGAGCATTGTGATGAAAAGGGCATGGAGTATTGTGATGACAGGCATCATGGAGCGTTGTGATGACAAGTGTTATGGAACTTTGTGATCACAAGTGTTTGGAGCATTGTGATGAGAGAGGTCATGGATCATTTTGATTTCAAGGAGCATGGAGCATTGTGATGACAAGGGCATGAAGTAATGTGATCCCAAGGTTCATGGAGGATTGTGATGGCAATGGTAATTGAGTATTGTGATGACAAGCGCATAGAACATTGTAATGACAAGGTCATGTAGCAATTTGCTGACAAAGGCATGGAACATTGTGATGACAGGTGTCATGGAGCACTGTGGTGACATGTGTCACGGAGCATTTTGAATACAGGGGTCATGGAGCATTGGGATGACAAGGGCATGGATCATTGTGATGACAAGTGTCATGGAGCATTGGGCTGAAAAGGTTCATGGAGTATTGTGATGACAGGGGTCATGGAGCATTGTGATGACAGAGGTCATGGAGAATTTTGATTTCATTGTGGTGACAATAGCCGGAAGCATTATGATGATGGGCATGATGCATTGTGATGACAGGGTTCATGGAACATTAAAATGAAAAGGGGCATGGAGCATTGTGATTACAGGGGTCTTGGAGCACTATGAGGACAAGGGTATGGAACATTTTCATGAGAAAGCCATGGAACATTCTGATGACATTTGTCAAGGAGCCTTGTGATGACAAGGGCAGCGAGCAATGTGATTACAGTGGTCTTGGAGCATAGTGATGACAAGTGTCATGGAGCCTTGTGATGACAAGACAGTGTAACATTGGGATGGCAGGGTTCACGGAGCATTGTTATGACAGATGTAATGGAGCCTTGTGATGAGAAGGGCATGGAGCATTGTGATTACAAGGTTTATGGAGTATTGCCATGACAAAAATGTGGGCCGTTGTGATGAAAATGCGTGGCACATAGTGAAGACAAGACTCATGGAGCATTCTTCTGACAAAGGCATGGAGCATTGTGATGACAAGGGTCATGGAGCATTGTGATGGAAATCTCATGGAGCATTGTGGTTACAAAGGTCACAGAGCCTTGTGATGACGCGGGCATGGACCATTGTGATGACAAAAGTTATGAAGCACTGTGATGCCTGGAGTCACAGAGCATTGTGCTGACAGGGGTCATGGAGCATTGTGATGACAATGGCTTGGAGCATTGTGATGTCAGGGGCATGGATCATTGGTTTGACAATTTTCAAAGATTATTGTGATGACATTGGACGTGGTGCATTGTGATGACAAGGGTATGGATCATTGTGATGAGAAGGTCATGGAGTATTGTGAAGACAGGTGTCAGTGAGCATTGTCATGACATATGTCATGGTCCATTGCGATGACAATGGCAGGGAGCAGGGTAATGCCAAATGTAATGGAGGATTGTGATGACAAATATAATGGAGCATTGTGATGACTAGGGCTTGGAGCATTATGATGACAAGGGCCATTGAGAATTTTCATGACAAGGTTATGAAGCACTGTGATGACAATATCCTGGAGCACTGTGATGAGAAAACCATGGAGCCTTGTGATGACAAATCTCATGGAGCATACTGATGAATAGGGGCATGGAGCATTGTCATTACAGGGGTGTTGGAGCACGGTGATGACAAGGGCATGGTGCATTTTGATGAGAAGTCCATGGAACATTCTGATGACATGTGTCATGGAGCTCTGTGATGACAAGAGCATGGAGCTTTGTGATAACAGGGTTCTTGGAGCATTGTGATGACAGTTGTCAAGGAGAGTTGTGATGACAACACCGTGGACATTGTTATGCCCGGGGTCATGGAGCATTGTGATGACCAGGTCATGCAGTATTGTGAAGACAGGTGTCAGGGAGCATTGTGATGGCATATGTAGTGGCCCATTGTGATAAGAATGGCATGGAGCATTGTGATGCCAAGTGTCATGGAGGAATCTGATGACAAAGGTAATGGAGCATTTTGATGACAATGTCTTTGGGCATTGTGATGACAAGGGTCAGGGAGTATTGTGCTGAAAATGCATGGAGAATTGTGGTGACAATTGTCATGGAGCATTCTGATGACAAGCTTGTAGGTGTATTTTCATGACAATGGCATGGCGCTTTGTGATGGAAATGGCATGGGGCATTGTGAGGAAAAAGGCATGGAGCCTTTTTGTGACAGGGTTCTAGAAGCATTTTGATGACAAGTGTCAGGGAGCATTGTGATGACAAGTGTATTGAGTATTGTGATGACAAAGGTCATGGAGCATTGTGAAGACAAATTTTGGAGCACTCTGATGACAAGCGCATAGTGCATTGTGATGACATGTGC
Source organism: Mesoplodon bidens (assembly GCF_964165515.1). Classification (NCBI taxonomy): domain Eukaryota; kingdom Metazoa; phylum Chordata; class Mammalia; order Artiodactyla; family Ziphiidae; genus Mesoplodon; species Mesoplodon bidens. Next base: position 761,527 of record NW_027671226.1, read on the forward strand.
TATGGAGCACTGTGCTGACAAGCGCATGGAGCACTGTGATGACAAGCATCAGGGAGACTTGTAATGAAAAGGCCGTGGAACATTGTGATTGCATGGGTCATCGAGCATTGTTATGACAGGGGTAATGGAGCATTGTGATGAGAAGGGAAAGGAACATTGTGATTACAAGGTTTATGGAGCATTGCAATGCCAAAGTCATGGAGCATTGTGATGAGCAGACCATGGATAATTGTGATGACGAGTGTCATGGGGCATTGTGATGACAAGTGTTATGTAATATTGTGATCACAAGGGTTTGGAGCATTGTTATGACAGAGTTCATGGAACATTTTGATTTCTTTGTGATGACAATAGCATGAAGCATTATGAGGATGGGCATGTTGCATTGTGATGACAGGGTTCATGGATCATTGAGATGAAAAGGGGCATGGAGCATTGTGATTACAGGGGTCTTGGACCATGTGATGAGAAGGGTCATGGAGCCTTGTGATGAAAAGTCCAAGGACCATTCTGATGGCAGTAGTCATGGAGCATTGTTATGACAGGTGTAATGGAGCTTTGTGATGGCAAGGGCATGGAGCATTTTGATGACAAGCCATGGAGCATTTTGATGACATGTGTCATGGAGCTTTGTGCTGACAAGGACATGGAGCAATGTGATCAGAGAATTCATGGAGCATTGTGATGACAATGACACGGAGCATTGTGATGCCAAGTTTCATGGGTCTTTGTGATGACAAAGGTCATGGAGAATTTTGATGACAAGGGCGTTGTGCATTGTGATGAGAAGGGCAGGGAGCATTGTGATGACAGGGTCATGGAGCAATTTGAAAAAAAGGGTCATGGAATATATTGATGACTGGGTTATGGAACATTGTGATGTCAGGGGTCATCGAACATTGTGATGATAAGTTCATGGACCATTGTGATGACAGGAGTCATGTAACATTATGATGACAGGGGTGAGGGAGTATTTTGACGAATAGTGATGTAACATTGTGATATCAGTGGTGAGAGAGCATTTTGATGAGAAGTGCATGGAGCATTGTGATGACAAAGTTTATGAAGCATTGTGAAGACAACTTGTGGAGCACTCTGATGACAAGCGCATAGTGCATTGTGATGACATGTGCCATGGAACACTGTGCTGACAAGCGCATGGAGCACTGTGATGACAAGCGTCATGGAGCACTGTGCTGAGAAAGCAATAGAGCATTGTGATGACAAGGGTAAAAGAGCATTGTGATGAAAAGTTCATGGAGCATTCTTGTCAAAATGGTCACAGAGACTGTTGATGACGAGGGCATGGACCACTGTGATGACAAAGTTCATGAGGCATTGTGATGACTGCAGTCACTTAACATTGTGATGACAGGGGTCATGGAGCATTGTGATAACAAGGGCATGGAGCATTGTGTTGACAAGCGCATGGACCATTGGTTTAATTAGTTTCATGGATTATTGCGATGACAGTTGGAATGGCACATTGTGATGACAAGGGAATGGAGCATTGTGATGACCAGGTCATGCAGTATTGTGAAGACAGGTGTCAGGGAGCATTGTGATGACATATGTAATGGCCCATTGTGATGACAATGGCATGGAGCATTGTGATGCCAAGTGTCATGGAGGGTTCTGATGACAAAGGTAATGGAGCATAGTGATGACATTGGCTTGGGGCACTCTGATAACAAGGGTCAGGGAGCATTGTGCTGACATGTGCATGGATAATTGTGATGACAAGGGTCATGGAACATTCTGATGACAAGTTTGTGGAGTATTTTGATGACAATGTCATGGAGCATTGTGTTGAAAACGGCATGGGACATTGTGATGAAAAAGGCATGGGGCCTTTTTGTGACAGGGTTCAAGGAGCATTCTGACGAAAAGTGTCAGGGAGCATGGTGATGACAAGTGTACTGAGAATTGTGATGACAAAGGTCATGGAGCATTGTGATGAAAAGGGCATGGAGTATTGTGATGACAGGCATCATTGAGCGTTGTGATGAGATGTGTTATGGAACTTTGTGATCACAAGTGTTTGGAGCATTGTGATGACAGAGGTCATTGATCATTTTTATTTCAAACAGCATGGAGCATTGTGATGACAAGGGCATGAAGCAATGTGATCCCAAGGTTCATGGAGGATTGTGATGACATTTGTAATGGAGTATTGTGATGACAAGCGCATAGAGCATTGTAATGACAAGGTCATGTAGCAATTTGCTGAAAAAGGCATGGAGCATTTTGATGACAGGTGTCATGGAGCACTGTGATGACAAGCCTCACGGAGCATTGTGATTACAGCGTTCATGGAGCATTGGGATGACAAGGGCATGGATCATTGTGATGACAATGTTCATGGAGCATTGGGCTGAAAATGTTCATGGAGTATTGTGATGACAGGGGTCATGGAGCATTGTGATGAGAGAGGTCATTGAGAATTTTGATTTCATTGGGCTGACAATAGCCAGAAGCATTATGATAATGGGCATGATGCATTGTGATGTCATGGTTCATGGAGCATTGAGAAGAAAAGGGGCATGGAGCATTGTGATTACAGGGGTCTTGGAGCATTGTGTTGACAAGGGCATGGAGCATTTTGATGAGAAGTACATGGAACATTCTGATGACATGTGTCATGGAGCTTTGTGATGACAAGGGCACGGAGCAGTGTGATTACAGGGGTCTTGGAGCATTGTGATAATAAGTTTATGGATCGTTGCCATGACAAATTTGTGGAATACAGTGATGAAAAGCGCATGGCACATTGTGATGACAAGGGTCATGGAGCATTCTTCTGACAAAGGCATGGAGCATTGTGATGACAAGGGTCACGGAGCATTGTGATGGAAATCTCATGGAGCATTGTGGTTGCAAAGGTCACAGAACCTTGTGATGACGTGGGCATGGACCATTGTGATGACAAAAGTTATGAAGCACTGTGATGCCTGAAGTCACGGAGCATTGTGATGACAGGGGTCATGGATCATTGTGATGACAAGGGCTTGGAGCATTGTGATGTCAGGGGCATGGATCATTGGTTTGACAATTTTCAAAGATTATTGTGATGACATTGGACGTGGTGCATTGTGATGACAAGGGCATGGATCATTGTGATGAGAAGGTCATGGAGTATTGTGAAGACAGGTGTCAGTGAGCATTGTCATGACATATGTCATGTTCCATTGCGATGACAATGGCAGGGAGCAGGGTAATGCCAAATGTAATGGAGGATTGTGATGACAAATATAATGGAGCATTGTGATGACTAGGGCTTGGAGCATTATGATGACAAGGGCCATTGAGAATTTTCATGACAAGGTTATGAAGCATTGTGATGACAATATCCTGGAGCACTGTGATGAGAAAACCATGGAGCCTTGTGATGACAAATCTCATGGAGCATACTGATGAAAAGGGGCATGGAGCATTGTCATTACAGGGTTGTTGGAGCACGGTGATGACAAGGGCATGGTGCATTTTGATGAGAAGTCCATGGAACATTCTGATGACATGTGTCATGGAGCTCTGTGATGATAAGAGCATGGAGCTTTGTGATAACAGGGTTCTTGGAGCATTGTGATGACAGTTGTCAAGGAGAGTTGTGATGACAACACCGTGGACATTGTGATGCCCGGGGTCTTGGAGCATTGTGATGACCAGGTCATGCAGTATTGTGAAGACAGGTGTCAGGGAGCATTGTGATGGCATATGTAGTGGCCCATTGTGATAAGAATGGCATGGAGCATTGTGATGCCAAGTGTCATGGAGGAATCTGATGACAAAGGTAATGGAGCATTTTGATGACAATGTCTTTGGGCATTGTGATGACAAGGGTCAGGGAGTATTGTGCTGAAAATGCATGGAGAATTGTGATGACAATTGTCATGGAGCATTCTGATGACAAGCTTGTGGTGTATTTTCATGACAATGGCATGGCGCTTTGTGATGGAAATGGCATGGGGCATTGTGATGAAAAAGGCATGGAGCCTTTTTGTGACAGGGTTCTAGAAGCATTTTGATGACAAGTGTCAGGGAGCATTGTGATGACAAGTGTATTGAGTATTGTGATGACAAAGGTCATGGAGCATTGTGAAGACAAATTTTGGAGCACTCTGATGACAAGCGCATAGTGCATTGTGATGACATGTGCTATGGAGCACTGTGCTGACAAGCGCATTGAGCACTGTGATGACAAGCGTCTGGGAGACTTGTAATGAAAAGGCCGTGGAACATTGTGATTGCATGGGTCATCGAGCATTGTTATGACAGGGGTAATGGAGCATTGTGATGAGAAGGGAAAGGAGCATTGTGATTACAAGGTTTATGGAGCATTGCAATGCCAAAGTCATGGAGCATTGTGATGAGCAGACCATGGATAATTGTGATGACGAGTGTCATGGGGCATTGTGATGACAAGTGTTATGTAATATTGTGATCACAAGGGTTTGGAGCATTGTTATGACAGAGTTCATGGAACATTTTGATTTCTTTGTGATGACAATAGCATGAAGCATTATGAGGATGGGCATGTTGCATTGTGATGACAGGGTTCATGGATCATTGAGATGAAAAGGGGCATGGAGCATTGTGATTACAGGGGTCTTGGACCATGTGATGAGAAGGGTCATGGAGCCTTGTGATGAAAAGTCCAAGGACCATTCTGATGGCAGTAGTCATGGAGCATTGTTATGACAGGTGTAATGGAGCTTTGTGATGGCAAGGGCATGGAGCATTTTGATGACAAGCCATGGAGCATTCTGATGACATGTGTCATGGAGCTTTGTGCTGACAAGGACATGGAGCAATGTGATCAGAGAATTCATGGAGCATTGTGATGACAATGACACAGAGCATTGTGATGCCAAGGTTCATGGGTCTTTGTGATGACAAAGGTCATGGAGAATTTTGATGACAAGGGCGTTGTGCATTGTGATGAGAAGGGCAGGGAGCATTGTGATGACAGGGTCATGGAGCAATTTGAAAAAAAGGGTCATGGAATATATTGATGACTGGGTTATGGAACATTGTGATGTCAGGGGTCATCGAACATTGTGATGATAAGTTCATGGACCATTGTGATGACAGGAGTCATGTAACATTATGATGACAGGGGTGAGGGAGTATTGTGACGAATAGTGATGTAACATTGTGATATCAGTGGTGAGAGAGCATTTTGATGAGAAGTGCATGGAGCATTGTGATGACAAAGTTTATGAAGCATTGTGAAGACAACTTGTGGAGCACTCTGATGACAAGCGCATAGTGCATTGTGATGACATGTGCCATGGAACACTGTGCTGACAAGCGCATGGTGCACTGTGATGACAAGCGTCATGGAGCACTGTGCTAAGAAAGCAATAGAGCATTGTGATGACAAGGGTAAAAGAGCATTGTGATGAAAAGTTCATGGAGCATTCTTGTCAAAATGGTCACAGAGACTGTTGATGACGAGGGCATGGACCACTGTGATGACAAAGTTCATGAGGCATTGTGATGACTGCAGTCACGGAACATTGTGATGACAGGGGTCATGGAGCATTGTGATAACAAGGGCATGGAGCATTGTGTTGACAAGCGCATGGACCATTGGTTTAATTAGTTTCATGGATTATTGCGATGAGAGTTGGAATGGCACATTGTGATGACAAGGGCATGGAGCATTGTGATGACCAGGTCATGCAGTATTGTGAAGACAGGTGTCAGGGAGCATTGTGATGACATATGTAATGGCCCATTGTGATAACAATGGCATGGAGCATTGTGATGCCAAGTGTCATGGAGGGTTCTGATGACAAAGGTAATGGAGCATAGTGATGACAGTGGCTTGGGGCACTCTGATAACAAGGGTCAGGGAGCATTGTGCTGACATGTGCATGGATAATTGTGATGACAAGGGTCATGGAACATTCTGATGACAAGTTTGTGGAGTATTTTGATGACAATGTCATGGAGCATTGTGTTGAAAACGGCATGGGACATTGTGATGAAAAAGGCATGGGGCCTTTTTGTGATAGGGTTCAAGGAGCATACTGACGAAAAGTGTCAGGGAGCATGGTGATGACAAGTGTACTGAGAATTGTGATGACAAAGGTCATGGAACATTGTGATGAAAAGGGCATGGAGTATTGTGATGACAGGCATCATTGAGCGTTGTGATGAGAAGTGTTATGGAACTTTGTGATCACAAGTGTTTGGAGCATTGTGATGACAGAGGTCATTGATCATTTTTATTTCAAAGAGCATGGAGCATTGTGATGACAAGGGCATGAAGCAATGTGATCCCAAGGTTCATGGAGGATTGTGATGACATTTGTAATGGAGTATTGTGATGACAAGCGCATAGAGCATTATAATGACAAGGTCATGTAGCAATTTGCTGAAAAAGGCATGGAGCATTTTGATGACAGGTGTCATGGAGCACTGTGATGACAAGCCTCACGGAGCATTGTGATTACAGTGTTCATGGAGCATTGGGATGACAAGGGCATGGATCATTGTGATGACAATGTTCATGGAGCATTGGGCTGAAAATGTTCATGGAGTATTGTGATGACAGGGGTCATGGAGCATTGTGATGAGAGAGGTCATGGAGAATTTTGATTTCATTGGGCTGACAAGAGCCAGAAGCATTATGATAATGGGCATGATGCATTGTGATGTCATGGTTCATGGAGCATTGTGAAGAAAAGGGGCATGGAGCATTGTGATTACAGGGGTCTTGGAGCATTGTGATGACAAGGGCATGGAGCATTTTGATGAGAAGTACATGGAACATTCTGATGACATGTGTCATGGAGCTTTGTGATGACAAGGGCACGGAGCAGTGTGATTACAGGGGTCTTGGAGCATTGTGATAACAAGTTTATGGAGCATTGCCATGACAAATTTGAGGAATGCTGTGATGAAAAGCGCGTGGCACATTGTGATGACAAGGGTCATGGAGCATTCTTCTGACAAAGGCATGGAGCATTGTGATGACAAGGGTCACGGAGCATTGTGATGGAAATCTCATGGAGCATTGTGGTTACAAAGGTCACAGAGCCTTGTGATGACGCGGGCATGGACCATTGTGATGACAAAAGTTATGAAGCACTGTGATGCCTGAAGTCACGGAGCATTGTGATGACAGTGGTCATGTATCATTGTGATGACAAGGGCTTGGAGCATTGTGATGTCAGGGGCATGGATCATTGGTTTGACAATTTTCATAGATTATTGTGATGACATTGGACATGGTGCATTGTGTTGACAAGGGCATGGATCATTGTGATGAGAAGGTCATGGAGTATTGTGAAGACAGGTGTCAGTGAGCATTGTCATGACATATGTCATGTTCCATTGCGATGACAATGGCAGGGAGCAGGGTAATGCCAAATGTAATGGAGGATTGTGATGACAAATATAATGGAGCATTGTGATGACTAGGGCTTGGAGCATTATGATGACAAGGGCCATTGAGAATTTTCATGACAAGGTCATGAAGCATTGTGATGACAATATCCTGGAGCACTATGATGAGAAATCCATGGAGCCTTGTGATGACAAATCTCATGGAGCATACTGATGAAAAGTGGCATGGAGCATTGTCATTACACGGTTGTTGGAGCACGGTGATGACAAGGGCATGGAGCATTTTGATGAGAAGTCCATGGAACATTCTGATGACATGTGTCATGGAGCTTTGTGATGACAAGAGCATGGAGCTTTGTGATAACAGGGTTCTTGGAGCATTGTGATGACAGTTGTCAAGGAGACTTGTGATGACAATACCGTGGACATTGTGATTCCCGGGGTCAAGGAGCATTGTGATGACCAGGTCATGCAGTATTGTGAAGACAGGTGCCAGGGAGCATTGTGATGACATATGTAGTGGCCCTTTGTGATAAGAATGGCATGGAGCATTGTGATGCCAAATGTCATGGAGGATTCTGATGACAAAGGTAATGGAGCCTTTTGATGACAATGGCTTTGGGCATTGTGATGACAAGGGTCAGGGAGTATTGTGCTGAAAATGCATGGAGAATTGTGATGACAAGGGTCATGGAGCATTCTGATGACAAGCTTGTGGTGTATTTTCATGACAATGGCATGGCGCTTTGTGATGGAAATGGCATGGGGCATTGTGATGAAAAAGGCATGTAGCCTTTTTGTGACAGGGTTCTATAAGCATTTTGATGACAAGTGTCAGGGAGCATTGTGATGACAAGTGTATTGAGTATTGTGATGGCCAAGGTCATGGAGCATTGTGAAGACAAATTTTGGAGCACTCTGATGAGAAGCGCATCATGCATTGTGATGACATGTGCCATGGAGCACTGTGCTGACAAGCGCATGGAGCACTGTGATGACAAGCGTCAGGGAGACTTGTAATGAAAAGGCCGTGGAACATTGTGATTGCATGTGTCATCGAACATTGTTATGAGAGGGGCAAAGGAGCATTGTGTTGAGAAGGGAAAGGAGCATTGTGATTACAAGGTTTATGGAGCATTGCGATGACAAAGGTCATGGAGCATTGTGATGAGCAGACCATGGATAATTGTGATGATGAGTGTCATGGGGCATTGTGATGACAAGTGTTATGTAATATTGTGATCACAAGGGTTTGGAGCATTGTTATGACAGAGTTCATGGAACATTTTGATTTCTTTGTGATGACAATAGCATGAAGCATTATGAGGATGGGCATGTTGCATTGTAATGACAGTGTTCATGGATCATTGAGATGAAAAGGTGCATGGAGCATTGTGATTACAGGGGTCTTGGAGCATGTGATGAGAAGGGTCATGGAGCCTTGTGATGAAAAGTCCAAGGACCATTGTGATGGCAGTAGTCATGGAGCATTGTTATGACAGGTGTAATGGAGCTTTGTGATGGCAAGGGCATGGAGCATTTTGATGACAAAGCCATGGAGCATTCTGATGACATGTGTCATGGAGCTTTGTGCTGACAAGGACATGGAGCAATGTGATCAGAGAATTCATGGAGCATTGTGATGACAATGACACGGAGCATTGTGATGCCAATGTTCATGGGTCTTTGTGATGACAAAGGTCAAGGAGAATTTTGATGACAAGGGCGTTGTGCATTGTGATGAGAAGGGCAGGGAGCATTGTGATGACAGGGTCATGGAGCAATTTGAAAAAAAGGGTCATGGAATATTTTGATGACGGGGTTATGGAACATTGTGATGTCAGGGGTCATCGAACATTGTGATGATAAGTTCATGGACCATTGTGATGATAGGAGTCATGGAACATTATGATGACAGGGGTGAGGGAGTATTGTGACGAATAGTGATGTAACATTGTGATGTCAGTGGTGAGAGAGCATTTTGATGAGAAGTGCATGGAGCTTTGTGATGACAATGTTTATGGAGCATTGTGAAGACAAATTGTGGAGCACTCTGATGACAAGCGCATAGTGCATTGTGATGACATGTGCCATGGAGCACTGTGCTGACAAGCGTCATGGAGCACTGCCCTGAGAAAGGCATAGAGCATTGTGATGACAAGGGTAAAAGAGCATTGTGATGAAAAGTTCATGGAGCATTGTTGTCAAAATGGTCACAGAGACTGTTGCTGACGAGGGCATGGACCACTGTGATGAAAAAGTTCATGAAGCATTGTGATGACTGCAGTCACGGAACATTGTGATGACAGGGGTCATGGAGCATTGTGATAACAAGGGCATGGAGCATTGTGTTGACAAGGGCATGGAGCATTGGTTTAATTAGTTTCATGGATTATTGCGATGACAGTTGGAACGGTGCATTGTGATGACAAGGGCATGGAGCATTGTGATGATCAGGTCATGTAGTATTGTGAAGACAGGTGTCAGGGAGCATTGTGATGACATATGTAAAGGCCCATTGTGATGACAATGGCATGGAGCATTGTGATGCCAAGTGTCATGGAGGATTCTGATGACAAAGGTAATGGAGCATAGTGATGACAGTTTCTTGGGGCACTCTGATAACAAGGGTCAGGGAGCATTGTGCTGACATGTGCATGGATAATTGTGATGACAATGGTCATGGAACATTCTGATGACAAGCTTGTGGAGTATTTTGATTACAATGGCATGGAGCATTGTGATGAAAACGGCATGGGACATTCTGATGAAAATGGCATGGGGCCGTTTCGTGACAGGGTTCAAGGAGCATTCTGACGACAAGTGTCATGGAGCATTGTGATGACAAGTGTACTGAGAATTGTGATGACAAAGGTCATGGAGCATTGTGATGAAAAGGGCATGGAGTATTGTGATGACAGGCATCATTGAGCGTTGTGATGACAAGTGTTATGGAACTTTGTGATCTCAAGTGTTTGGAGCATTGTGATGACAGAGGTCATTGATCATTTTTATTTCAAAGAGCATGGAGCATTGTGATGACAAGGGCATGGAGCAATGTGATCCCAAGGTTCATGGAGGATTGCGATGACATTGGTAATGGAGTATTGTGATGACAAGCGCATAGAGCATTGTAATGACAAGGTCATGTAGCAATTTGCTGAAAAAGGAATGGAGCATTGTGATGACAGGTGTCATGGAGCGCTGTGATGACAAGCGTCATGGAGCATTGTGATAACAGCGTTCATGGAGCATTGGGATGACAAGGGCATGGATCATTGTGATTACAAGGTTCATGGAGCATTGGGCTGAAAATGTTCATGGAGTATTGTGATGACAGTTTTCATGGAGCATTGTGATGAGAGAGGCCATGGAGAATTTTGATTTCATTGGGCTGACAATAGCCGGAAGCATTATGATAATGGGCATGATGCATTGTGATGACAGGTTTCATGGAGCATTGAGAAGAAAAGGGGCATGGAGCATTGTGATTACAGGTGTCTTGGAGCATTGTGATGACAAGGACATGGAGCAATTTGATGAGAAGGACATGGAACATTCTGATGTCATGTGTCATGGAGCTTTGTGATGACAAGGGCACGGAGCAGTGTGATTACAGGGGTCTTGGAGCATTGTGATGACAAATTTATGGAGCATTGCCATGACAACTTTGTGGAATGCTGTGATGAAAAGTGCGTGGCACATTGTAATGACAAGGGTCATGGAGCATTCTTCTGACAAAGGCATGGAGCATTGTGATGACAAGGGTCACGGAGCATTGTGATGGAAATCTCATGAAGCATTGTGGTTACAAAGATCACAGAGCCTTGTGATGACGCGGGCATGGACCATTGTGATGACAAAAGTTACGAAGCACTGTGATGCCTGGAGTCACGGAGCATTGTGATGACAGGTGTCATGGAGCATTGTGACGACAAGGGCTTGGAGCATTGTGATGTCAGGGGCATGGATCATTGGTTTGACAATTTTCATAGATTATTGTGATTACATTGGACATGGTGCATTGTGCTGACCAGGGCATGGATCATTGTGATGAGAAGGTCATGGAGTATTGTGAAGACAGTTGTCAGTGAGCATTGTCATGACATATGTCATGGTCTATTGCGATGACAATGGCAGGGAGCAGGGTAATGCCAAATGTAATGGAGGATTGTGATGACAAATATAATGGAGCATTGTGATGACTAGGGCTTGGAGCATTATAATGACAAGGGCCATTGAGAATTTTCATGACAAGGTCATGAAGCATTGTGATGACAATATCCTGGAGCACTGTGATGAGAAAACCATGGAGCCTTGTGATGAGAAATCTCATGGAGCATACTGATGAAAAGGGGCATGGAGCATTGTCATTACAGGGGTGTTGGAGCACGGTGATGAGAAGGGTATGGAGCATTTTGATGAGAAGTCCATGGAACATTCTGATGACATGTGTCATGGAGCTTTGTGATGACAAGAGCATGGAGCTTTGTGATAACAGGGTTCTTGGAGCATTGTGATGACAATTGTCAAGGAGACTTGTGATGGCAACACCGTGGACATTGTGATGCCCGGGGTCATGGAGCATTGTGATGACCAGGTCATGCAGTATTGTGAAGACAGGTGTCAGGGAGCATTGTGATGACATATGTAGTGGCCCATTGTGATAAGAATGGCATGGAGCATTGTGATGCCAAGTGTCATGGAGGATTCTGATGACAAAGGTAATGGAGCATTTTGATGACAATGTCTTTGGGCATTGTGATGACAAGGGTCAGGGAGTATTGTGCTGAAAATGCATGGAGAATTGTGATGACAATTGTCATGGAGCATTCTGATGACAAGCTTGTGTTGTATTTTCATGACAATGGCATGGCGCTTTGTGATGGAAATGGCATGGGGCATTGTGATGAAAAAGGCATGGAGCCTTTTCGTGACAGGGTTCTAGAAGCATTTTGATGACAAGTGTCAGGGAGCATTGTGATGACAAGTGTATTGAGTATTGTGATGACAAATGTCATGGAGCATTGTGAAGACAAATTTTGGAGCACTCTGATGACAAGCGCATAGTGCATTGTGATGACATGTGCCATGGAGCACTGTGCTGACAAGCGCATGGAGCACTGTGATGACAAGCTCAGGGAGACTTGTAATGAAAAGGCCGTGGAACATTGTGATTGCATGGGTAATCGAGCATTGTTATGAGAGGGGTAATGGAGCATTGTGATGAGTAGGGAAAGGAGCATTGTGATTACAAGGTTTATGGAGCATTGCGATGACAAAGGTCATGGAGCATTGTGATGAGCAGACAATGGATAATTGTGATGACGAGTGTCATGGGGCATTGTGATGACATGTGTTATGTAATATTGTGATCACAAGGGTTTGGAGCATTGTTATGACAGAGTTCATGGAACATTTTGATTTCTTTGTGATGACAATAGCATGAAGCATTATGAGGATGGGCATGTTGCATTGTGATGACAGGGTTCATGGATCATTGAGATGAAAAGGGGAATAGAGCATTTTGATTACAGGGGTCTTGGAGCATGTGATGGGAAGGGTCATGGAGCCTTGTGATGAAAAGTCCAAGGACCATCGTGATGGCAGTAGTCATGGAGCATTGTTATGACAGGTGTAATGGAGCTTTGTGATGGCAAGGGCATGGAGCATTTTGATGACAAAGCCATGGAGCATTCTGATGACATGTGTCATGGAGCTTTGTGCTGACAAGGACATGGAGCAATGTGATCAGAGAATTCATGGAGCATTGTGTTGACAATGACACGGAGCATTGTGATGCCAAGGTTCATGGGTCTTTGTGATGACAAAGGTCATGGAGAATTTTGATGACAAGGGCGTTGTGCATTGTGATGAGAAGGGCAGGGAGCATTTTGATGACAGGGTCATGGAGCAATTTGAAAAAAAGGGTCATGGAATATTTTGATGACGGGGTTATGGAACATTGTGATGTCAGGGGTCATCGAACATTGTGATGATAAGTTCATGGACCATTGTGATGATAGGAGTCATGAAACATTATGATGACAGGGGTGAGGGAGTATTGTGACGAATAGTGATGTAACATTGTGATATCAGTAGTGAGAGAGCATTTTGATGAGAAGTGCATGGAGCATTGTGATGACAAAGTTTATGGAGCATTGTGAAGACAAATTGTGGAGCACTCTGATGACAAGCGCATAGCCCATTGTGATGTAATGTGCCATGGAGCACTGTGCTGACAAGCGCATGGAGCACTGTGATGACAAGCGTCATGGAGCACTGTGCTGAGAAAGGCATAGAGCATTGTGATGACAAGGGTAAAAGAGCATTGTGATGAAAAGTTCATGGAGCATTGTTGTCAAAATGGTCACAGAGACTGTTGATGATGAGGGCATGGATCACTGTGATGACAAAGTTCATGAAGCATTGTGATGACTGCAGTCACGGAACATTGTGATGACAGGGGTCATGGAGCATTGTGAAAACAAGGGCATGGAGCATTGTGTTGACTAGGGCATGGAGCATTGGTTTAATTAGTTTCATGGATTATTGCGATGACAGTTGCAATGGCGCATTGTGATGACAAGGGCATGGAACATTGTGATGACCAGGTCATGCAGTATTGTGAAGACAGGTGTCAGGGAGCATTGTGTTGACATATGTAATGTCCCATTGTGATGACAATGGCATGGAGCATTGTGATGCCAAGTGTCATGGAGGATTCTGATGACAAAGGTAATGGAGCATAGTGATGACAGTGGCTTGGGGCACTCTGATTACAAGGGTCAGGGAGCATTTTGCTGACATGTGCATGGATAATTGTGATGACAAGAGTCATGGAACATTCTGATGACAAGATTGTGGAGTATTTTGATGACAATGGCATGGAACATTGTGATGAAAACGGCATGGGACATTGTGATGAAAAAGGCATGGAGCCTTTTTGTGACAGGGTTCAAGGAGCATTCTGACGACAAGTGTCAGGGAGCATTGAGATGACAAGTGTATTGAGAATTGTGATGACAAAGGTCATGGAGCATTGTGATGAAAAGGGCATGGAGTATTGTGATGACAGGCATCATTGAGCGTTGTGATGACAAGGGTTATGGAACTTTGTGATCACAAGTGTTTGGAGCATTGTGATGACAGAGGTCATTGATCATTTTTATTTCAATGAGCATGGAGCATTGTGATGACAAGGGCATGAAGCAATGTGATCCCAAGGTTCATGGAGGATTGTGATGACATTGGTAATGGAGTATTGTGATGACAAGCGCACAGAGCATTGTAATGACAAGGTCATGTAGCAATTTGCTGAAAAAGGCATGGAGCATTGTGATGACAGGTGTCATGGAGCACTGTGATGACAAGGGTCACAGAGCATTGTGATTACAGCGTTCATGGAGCATTGGGATGACAAGGGCATGGATCATTGTGATGACAAGGTTCATGGAGCATTGGGCTGAAAATGTTCATGGAGTATTGTGATGACAGGGGTCATGGAGCATTGTGATGAGAGAGGTCATGGAGAATTTTGATTTCATTGGGCTGACAAGAGCCGGAAGCATTATGATAATGGGCATGATGCACTGTGATATCATGGTTCATGGAACATTGAGAAGAAAAGGGGCATGGAGCATTGTGATTACAGGGGTCTTGGAGCATTGTGATGACAAGGGCATGGAGCATTTTGATGAGATGGACATGGAACATTCTGATGACATGTGTCATGGAGCTTTGTGATGACATGGGCCCGGAGCAGTGTGATTACAGGGGTCTTGGAGCTTTGTGATGACAAGTTTATGGAGCATTGCCATGACAAATTTGTGGAATGCTGTGATGAAAAGCGCATGGCACATTGTGATAACAAGGGTCATGGAGCATTTTTCTGACAAAGTCATGGAGCATTGTGATGACAAGGGACACGGAGCATTGTGAAGGAAATTTCATGGAGCATTCTGTTTAAAAAGGTCACAGAGCATTGTGATGACGCGGGCATGGATCAATGTGATGACAAATGTTATGAATCACTGTGATGCCTGGAGTCACGGAGCATTGTGATGACAGGGGTCATGGAGCATTGTGATGACAAGGGCCTGGAGCATTGGGATGACAAGGGCATGGAACATTGTGATGAGAAATTCATGGAGTATTTTCAAGAAAGGTGTCAAGGAGCATTGTGATGGCGTATGTCATGGTCTATTGCAATGACAATGGCAGGGAGTATTTTGATGTCAAATGTAATGGAGGATTGTGATGACAAATATAATGGAGCATTGTGATGACTAGGACTTGGAGCATTATAATGACGAGGGCCATTGAGAATTTTCATGACAATGTCGTGAAGCATTGTGATGACAAGTTCCTGGAGCATTGTGATAAGAAAACCATGAAGCCTTGTGATGACACATCTCATGGAGCATACTGATGAAAAGGGGCATGGACCACTGTGATTACCGGGCTCTTGGAACATTGTGACCACAAGGGTATGGAGCAATGTGAGGAGAAGGCCAAGGAACATTCTAATGACATGCGTCATTGAGCTTTGTGATAACAAGGGCATGGAGCATTGTGATTACAGTGGTCTTGGATCATTGTGATGAAAAGGACATGGATCATTGTGATGAGAAAGTCATAGAGCCTTGTCATGACATGGTTAAAGGAGCATACAGCCAACAACTGTGATGGAGCATTTTCATGTCAAGTGTATTTAGGATAGTGATGACAAAGGTCATGGAGCATTGTGATGAGAAGACCATGAATAATTGTGATGACGAGTGTCAAGGGGCATCTTGATGACAAGTGTTATGGAATATTGTGATCACAAGGATTTGCAGCATTTTTATGACAGAGTTCATGGAGCATTTTGATTTCATTGTGATGACAATAGCATGAAGTATTATGATGATGGGCATGGTGCATTGTGATGACAGGGTTCATGGATCATTGAGATGAAAGGGGGCATGGAGCATTGTGATTACAGGGGTATTGGAACATTGTGATGGGAAGTGTCATGGAGCCTTGTGATGACAAGGCCAAGGGACATCGTGATGGCAGGTGTCATTGAGCATTGTTATGACAGGTGTAATGGAGCTTTGTGATGGCAAGGGCATGGAGCATTTTGATGAGAAAGCCATCGAGCATTCTGATGACATGTGTCATGGAGCTTTGTGATGACAAGGACATGGAGCAATGTGATCAGAGAATTCATGGAGCATTGTGATGACAATGACACGGAGCATTGTGATGCCAAGGTTCATGGGTCTTTTGGATAACAAATGTCATGGAGAATTTTGATGACAAGGGCGTTGTGCATTGTGATGAGAAGGGCAGGGAGCATTGTGATGACAGAGTCATGGAGCAATTTGAAAAAAAGGGTCATGGAATATTTTGATGACGCGGTTATGGAACATTGTGATGTCAGGGGTCATCGAACATTCTGATGATAAGTTCATGGACCATTGTGATGATAGGAGTCATGGAAAATCATGATGACAGTGGTGAGGGAGTATTGTGACGAATAGTGATGTAACATTGTGATATCAGTAGTGAGAGAGCATTTTGATGAGAAGTGCATGGAGCATTGTGATGATAAAGTTGATGGAGCATTGTGAAGACAAATTGTGGAGCACTCTGATGACAAGCGCATAGTGCATTGTGATGACATGTGCCAAGGAGCACTGTGCTGACAAGCGCATGGAGCACTGTGATGACAAGCGTCATGGAGCACTGTGCTGAGAAAGGCATAGAGCATTGTGATGACAAGGGTAAAAGAGCATTGTGATGAAAAGTTCATGGAGCATTGTGGTCAAAATGGTCACAGAGACTGTTGATGATGAGGGCATGGACCACTGTGATGACAAAGTTCATGAAGCATTGTGATGACTGCAGTCACGGAACATTGTGATGACAGGGGTCATGGAGCATTGTGAAAACAAGGGCATGGAACATTGTGTTGACAAGGGCATGGAGCATTGGTTTAATTAGTTTCATGGATTATTGCGATGACAGTTGCAATGGCGCATTGTGATGACAAGGGCATGGAACATTGTGATGACCAGGTCATGCAGTATTGTGAAGACAGGTGTCAGGGAGCATTGTGTTGACATATGTAATGTCCCATTGTGATGACAATGGCATGGAGCATTGTGATGCCAAGTGTCATGGAGGATTCTGATGACAAAGGTAATGGAGCATAGTGATGACAGTGGCTTGGGGCACTCTGATTACAAGGGTCAGGGAGCATTTTGCTGACATGTGCATGGATAATTGTGATGACAAGAGTCATGGAACATTCTGATGACAAGATTGTGGAGTATTTTGATGACAATGGCATGGAACATTGTGATGAAAACGGCATGGGACATTGTGATGAAAAAGGCATGGAGCCTTTTTGTGACAGGGTTCAAGGAGCATTCTGACGACAAGTGTCAGGGAGCATTGAGATGACAAGTGTATTGAGAATTGTGATGACAAAGGTCATGGAGCATTGTGATGAAAAGGGCATGGAGTATTGTGATGACAGGCATCATTGAGCGTTGTGATGACAAGGGTTATGGAACTTTGTGATCACAAGTGTTTGGAGCATTGTGATGACAGAGGTCATTGATCATTTTTATTTCAATGAGCATGGAGCATTGTGATGACAAGGGCATGAAGCAATGTGATCCCAAGGTTCATGGAGGATTGTGATGACATTGGTAATGGAGTATTGTGATGACAAGCGCACAGAGCATTGTAATGACAAGGTCATGTAGCAATTTGCTGAAAAAGGCATGGAGCATTGTGATGACAGGTGTCATGGAGCACTGTGATGACAAGGGTCACAGAGCATTGTGATTACAGCGTTCATGGAGCATTGGGATGACAAGGGCATGGATCATTGTGATGACAAGGTTCATGGAGCATTGGGCTGAAAATGTTCATGGAGTATTGTGATGACAGGGGTCATGGAGCATTGTGATGAGAGAGGTCATGGAGAATTTTGATTTCATTGGGCTGACAAGAGCCGGAAGCATTATGATAATGGGCATGATGCACTGTGATATCATGGTTCATGGAACATTGAGAAGAAAAGGGGCATGGAGCATTGTGATTACAGGGGTCTTGGAGCATTGTGATGACAAGGGCATGGAGCATTATGATGAGATGGACATGGAACATTCTGATGACATGTGTCATGGAGCTTTGTGATGACATGGGCCCGGAGCAGTGTGATTACAGGGGTCTTGGAGCATTGTGATGACAAGTTTATGGAGCATTGCCATGACAAATTTGTGGAATGCTGTGATGAAAAGCGCGTGGCACATTGTGATAACAAGGGTCATGGAGCATTTTTCTGACAAAGTCATGGAGCATTGTGATGACAAGGGACACGGAGCATTGTGAAGGAAATTTCATGGAGCATTCTGTTTAAAAAGGTCACAGAGCATTGTGATGACGCGGGCATGGATCAATGTGATGACAAATGTTATGAATCACTGTGATGCCTGGAGTCACGGAGCATTGTGATGACAGGGGTCATGGAGCATTGTGATGACAAGGGCCTGGAGCATTGGGATGACAAGGGCATGGAACATTGTGATGAGAAATTCATGGAGTATTTTCAAGAAAGGTGTCAAGGAGCATTGTGATGGCATATGTCATGGTCTATTGCAATGACAATGGCAGGGAGTATTTTGATGTCAAATGTAATGGAGGATTGTGATGACAAATATAATGGAGCATTGTGATGACTAGGACTTGGAGCATTATAATGACGAGGGCCATTGAGAATTTTCATGACAATGTCGTGAAGCATTGTGATGACAAGTTCCTGGAGCATTGTGATAAGAAAACCATGAAGCCTTGTGATGACACATCTCATGGAGCATACTGATGAAAAGGGGCATGGACCACTGTGATTACCGGGCTCTTGGAACATTGTGACCACAAGGGTATGGAGCAATGTGAGGAGAAGGCCAAGGAACATTCTGATGACATGCGTCATTGAGCTTTGTGATGCCAAGGGCATGGAGCATTGTGATTACAGGGGTCTTGAGCATTGTGATGACAAGTGTCATGGAGCCTTGTGATGACAAGGCCGTGGAACATTTTGATGGCAGGATCATGGAGCATTGTTATGACAGGGGTAATGGAGCATTTTGATCAGAAGGGCATGGAGCATTGGTCTGAAATATTTCATGGGTTATTGTGATGAGAGTGGGCATGGAGCATTGTGATGACAAGGTCACGGAACACTGTGATACATGGGTCATGGGTCATGGAGCTTTGAGATGACAATTCATGGAGCATTGTGATGACAAGGACATGGAGCATTGTGATGATTGGGACATGGAGCATTGGTCTGACAAGTTTCATAGATTATTGTGATGACAGTGGACATGGTGCATTGTGATGACAAGGAAATGGAGCATTGTGTTTACAGGGTTCTTGGCACATTGTGATGAAAAGGGCATGGATCATTGTGATGAAAATAGCATGGAGCCTTGTTATGACAGGGTTCAAGTAGCATACTGATGACAAGTGTCAGGGAGCATTGTGATGACAAGTCAGTTGAGCATTGTAATGACAAAGGTCATGGAGCATTGTGATGAGAAAACCATGGATAATTGTGATGATGAGCGTCATGTGGTTTTGTGATGATACGTGTTATGGAACACTGTGATCACAAGGGTTCAGAGCATTATGATGACAGAGGTCATGGAGCATTTTGATTTCACTGTGATGACAATAGCCTGAAGCATTATGATGATGGGCATCGTGCATTGTGATGACAGGGTTCATGGAGCATTGAGATAAAATGGGGCACGGTGCATTGTGAATACAGGTGTCATGGAGCACTGGGTTGACAAGGTCATGCATCATTGTGATGAGAAGGGTCATGGAGCATGGGCTGAAAATGTTCATGGAGTATTGTGATGACAAGGGAATGGAGCACTGTGATGACAATGTCCTGGAGCACTGTGATGTGAAGACCATGGAACCTTTTGATGACTAGTCTCATGCAGCATTCTGATGAAAAGGCGTAGGGAACATTGTGATTACAGGGGTCTTGGAGCATTGAGATGACAAGGGCATGGAACATTATGATGAGAATGCCATGGAGCATTCTGATGACATGCGTCATGGAGCTTTGTGATGACAATTGCAAGGAGCATTGTGATCACAGGGGTCTTGGAGCATTGTGATGAAAAGAGCATGGATCATTGTGATGAAAAAGGCATGGAGCCTTGTCATGAAAGAGTTCAAGGTGCATACTAATGGCAATAGTCAGGGAGCATTGTGACGACAAGTGTATTGAGCATTGTGTTTAAAAAATCATGGTGCATTGTGATGAGAAGACCATGGATTATTGTGATAACCAGTGTCTTGCGGCATTGTGATGACAAGAGTTATGGAACATTGAGATCACAAGGGTTTTGAGCCTTCTGATGACAGAGGTCATGGAACATTTTGATTTCATTGTGAAGACAATAGCATGAAGCATTATGATTATGGGCATGGTGCATTGTGATGACAGCGTTCATGGAGCATTGTGATGAAAAGTGGCATGGAGTATTGTTCTGACAAGTTTCATGGATTATTGTGATAAGAGTGGGCATGGCACATTGTGACGACAAGGGCATGGAGCACTGTGATGACAAGGTCCAGGATTATTGTGAAGAAAGGTGTCAGGGAGCATTGTGATGAAATATATCATGTTCCAGTTTGATGACAATATCATGGAACATTGTGATGCCAAGTGTCATGGAGGATTGTTGTGACAAAGTAAAGGAGCATTGTGATGACAAGGGCATGGAGCATTGTGATATCAAGGGACATTGATAATTTTAATGTCCAGTTCGTGAAATATTGTGATGACAAGGGCATGGAGCTTCCTATGAAAGGGGACATGGAGCATAGCGATGACAATTTCATGGAGTATTGTGATGACAAGAGCATATAACATTGTGATGTGAAGTGCCATGGAGCATTGCAATGACAAGGACGTGGAGAATTGTGAGGACAAGGGACATTGGGCTTTGAGATGACAAGGTATGGAGCATGGTGATGGCAAAATCGTGGAGCACTGTGATGAGAACACCTTGGGTAATTGTGATGTCGAGCATCATGGAGCACTGTAAGGACAAGGGGCATGAAGCATTGTGATGAGAGGTGTCAGGGAGCATTGTGATGAGAGGGTTCATGGAGCATTGTGATGACAAGGGCATGAAGCTATGTGATGAAAAGTGCATGGAGCATTGTGATGACAAGTGCATGGAGCATTGCAATGACAAGTGCATGGAGAATTGTGATGACAAGAGCATGTAACATTGTGATGAGAAATGTCATGTAGCATTGTGATGACAAGGACGTGGAGAATTCTGATGACAAGGGACATGGAGCATTGTGATAACCAGGGCATGGAGCATTGTGATGACTGGGGTCATCGAGCATGATTATGACAAGGGTCATGGGGCATTCTGACAAAAGATATCACTTATGAAGGGAATGTAAACATGGCTACATATGAACTGAATTAGGGAAGAGAACAGATTCTCAGATTTAGAAAACACTCTTATGCTTGCTTAAGGGGAAAGAGAGTTGGGGAGATGCACAAACAAAAGTTTGATATTAGCACAGGAACCGTTCCATAATCCAAAAACAGAAGAGACAAGCCCTACTCCTTCCTCAGTGAACGGAACTCAACATCCCTATTCCCCGCAGAGAAATATATCTGACTAGTAAGAATTTTAAAACCTATGTATTGATATGTCTCCATAAGCGAATCAAGTGTGTCTTGACTGGCATAAACAAGGAAGTGAGAATCAGCTCAAACCCACTATAAAAAGGAATTTCAAAATCAAACCCAAAAACAGGGAAATTCTTTAAAATTCCTTCTAGGGCTCTGATGAAACCTGGAATTACACTATCTAAAACGACAGGTGTATGTGTCGTAAGGCTGGACACTTGGGACTGAGAGGATTGGGGAGATTGTGTGAGCAAATGCAGAACCTTTAAGGTAATAATGCATGGCACCCATTCCATGGGTCCCAACTCTCGATGTTGAAGGGAATATTACTAGAGCTATAACATGCACAGGAAACCTACAGAATGCACACACTGTGTATATGAAAGTTTTCAAAACCTCAACTAATAATCCCTTTCCTGGTGCACCGGTTTGACTTTCCAACTGCTTTACTATCAATCTCCCAGCTCGGTGAGAAAGGCCCTTTTAACCCCTGGTTCGCACAGGTTGCCAATATGGCAGAGAATGGAAGGGAAGAGGGAGAGCCAATGAGAGAGTAGCTGTTAGGCATTTGGACGGGCACATGTCTCTCTAATTTCCAGGCAGGAAGAAGAATTAAACAAAGTCTCAGCCACCCGCCAGGAACCAGTATAGGTCCTGAATCAAAATTTTGGGCTTGCGTTCAGCTCACAAAAAACGAGTTGAAAAATGGAGCTCATGGGCACAGCAATTCACAAACTGGTAGAGTAATAAACGAGAAAAATCGTCCAAAAATCTGTTGAGGGTAGGCAGCGAGGCGAACTTGAAAGTGAGGCATAATACCAGAAAACAGATTTCAAGTGGTACTTTGGAATCGCCTTTAAAGCACAGGAAGAGGGGCAGAATTTCGACAATGATGCACTTGGGAAAAACGGCGTATGCGTTTTCTCCTCAATATATTCAGGAGAAAACGCATATGACCTTTTTTGCCAAGCAAGCAAGCGGGCAACACAAATCTTCACTACAAAGAAGTATCACTTCCTATCGTTCAAAAGGGACATCAACAAATTGTGTAAAAACCAGAAAGGCAAGACAGGCCCTGGAGAACAGGGAGCCTTGTTATGCTGATGGGCAGAATGTAAATTGCCAACGGCCTCACTGGAGGAGTGCATTGTGTTCCCTAAAACAAGTAAACATCAGAGCTTCAGAGCCAAAGGCACTTCCAGTCTAGGGAATATATCTTGGGAAAACTGAAAATCAGTAAGAAAGAGCCACCCCTAAAGTCAGGGCTACACTTCTTACAAGAACCTCAACTTGGGTACACATAAAATATCCCAGGAAGTATAAAAATGGTTCAAAAAATTGTGGTACTTACGTACGATGGAATATCCCACAGCCATGAAATCAATGTCATAAGACCAGTAGCAGCAAAATGATTGGATTCAGGTTGATGATTCTAAGTGAATTAAGTCACACAGAAAAAGAAACTTATCAAAAGATATCACTTATGAAGATCCTGTAAACATGGCTACACTTGAACTGAGCTAGCGAAGAGAACAGAGTCTCACATTTAGAAAACACTCTTATACCTGTTTAAGGGGGAAGGAGAGGTGGGGTGATGCATAAAATCAGAGTTTGATATAAGCACAGGTACCATTCCAAAAACAAACTATGGAATAGACAAGACCTACACCTTCCTCAGTGAAAGGGACTCAAAACCCCTTATTTCCCGCAGAGGAATATATTTGACTAGTAAGAATCTTAAAACCTATGTATTGATATGTCTCCGTAAGGGAATCAAGTGTTTCTAGACTGGCAAAAACATGGCAGCGAGAATCAGCTCAAAGCCAATAAATAAAGGAATTTCAAGAACAAAGCAAAAAAACAGGGAAATTCTTTAGAATTCCTTCATGGTCTCTGATGAAACCTGGAATTACCCTCTCTACAATGACAGCTGGATGTGGCATAAGGCTGGACACTTGGGACTGAGAGGATAGGTGAGATTGGGTGAGCAAATGCAGACTCTTTGAAGCAATAATTCATGGCACCCATTCCATGTGTCCCAACTCTCCAGGTTGAAGGGAATATTACTACAGCTATAACATGTACCTGAAACCTAGAGAATGGACACACTTTGAATACGAAAGGATTCTAAAACTCAACGAAGAGTCCCTCTCCTGGTGCACCGGTTTGACTTTCCAACTGCTTTACTATCAATCTCACAACTTGGAGATACAGCCCCTTTAACCTCCTCTTCGCACATGTTGCCAATTTGGCAGAGGGTGAAAGGGAAGAGGGAGAAACAATGAGAGAGTAGCTGTTAGGCATTTGGTCGGGCACATGTCACCGTAAATTCCCAGCAGGAAGAAGAATTAAACAAAGTCTCAGCCACCCACCGGGAAACAGTATAGGTCCTGAACCAAAATTTTTGACTTGTGTTCAGCTCACAAAAAACGAGTTGAACAATGGAGCTCAGGGGCACAGCAATTCACAAACAGGCAGAGTAATACAGGACAACTATCGTCCGAAAATCTGTTGAGGGAAGGGAACGAGGCCGACTTGAAAGCGAGGCAGAATAGCAGGAAACACATTTCAAGAGGTGCGTTGGATTCACCTGTAAAGCACAGGAAGAGTGGCACAACTTCGACAATGAGGCACTTGGCCAAAAAGGGCGTATGCGTTTTCCCCTGAATATTTTCAGGAGAAAACGCATACGCCCTTTTTGGCCAAGCAAGCAAGAGGACAATGCAAATCTGCACTATACAGAAGTATCACTTCCCGCCGGTCAAAAAGGACATCCACAAAATGTGTAAAAACCAGAAATGCAAGACAGGCCCTGGAGAACAGGGAGCCTTGTTATGCAGATGGTTGGGATGTAAATTGCCAACTGCCTCACTGGAAGTGTGCATTGTGTTCCCTAGAACAATTAAACATCGGAGCTACAGAGCCAAGGGCTCTTCCTGTCTAGGGAATATACCTTGGGAAAACTGAAAATCAATAAGACACATGCACCATAAAATTTACGGCTGCACCGCTTACAATAACCTCAAATTGGGTACACGTTAAATATCCAAGGAAATATAAAAATGGTTCAAAAATTGAGGTACTTACGTATGATGGAATATCCCTCAGCCATGAAATCAATGTCATAAGACCAGGAGCAGCAAAGTGAGTGGATTCAGGTTTGATGATTCTAAGCGAAATAACTCACACAGAAAAAGAAACTTATCATAAGATATCACTTATGAAGATCCTGTAAACATGGCTACACATGAACTGAGTTAGGAAAGAGAACAGAGTCTCACATTTAGAAAACACTCTTATGCCTGCTTAAGGTGGAAGGATAGGTGGGGTGATGCATAAAACCAGAGTTTGAAATAAGCACATGTACTGCTCCAAAAACCAACTATGGAATAGACAACACCTACACCTTCCTCAGTGAAAGGGACTCAAACCCCATATTTCCCACAGAGGAATATATCTGACTAGTAAGTATCTTAAAACCTATGTATTGATATATTTCCATAAGGGAAACAAGTGTGTCTAGACTGCCATAAACATGGCAGCGAGAAACAGCTCAAACCCACTATAAACAGGAATTTCAAAAACAAAACAATAAAACAGGGAAATTCTTTACAATTCCTTCAGGGTCTCTGATGGAACCTGGAATGACCCTATCTACAATGACAGCTGGATGTGGCATAAGGCTGGACACTTGGGACTGAGAGGATTGGTGAGATTGGGTGAGCAAATGCAGTCGCTTTAAAGCAATAATGCATGGCCCCCATTCCATGAGTCCCAACTTTCCAGGTTGAGGGGAATATTACTACAGCTCTAACATGTATGGGAAACCTAGAGAATGGACACACTGTGAATACGAAAGGTTTCTAAAACTCAACGAATAGTCCCACTTGTGGTGCTCCAGTTTGACATTCCAACTGCTTTACTATCAATCTCCCAACTTGGAGAGACAGCCCCTTTAACCTCCTCATTCGCACAAGTTGCCAATTTGGCAGAGGATGGAAGGGAAGAGGGAGAACCAATGAGAGATTAGCTGTTGGCATTTGGACGGGCACATGTCTCTCTAATTTCCCAGCAGGAAGAAGAATTAAACAAAGTCTCAGCCACCCACCGGGAACCAGTATAGGTCCTGAACCAAATATTTGGACTTGCGTTCAGCTCACAAAAAACGAGTTGAAAAATGGAGCTCAGGGGCACAGCAATTCACAAACTGACAGAGTAATACAGGACAACTATCGTCCAAAAATCTGTTGAGGGAAGTCAACGAGGCCGACTTGAAAGAGAGGCAGAATAGCAGGAAACACATTTCAAGAGGAGCGTTGGAATCGCCTGTAGAGCACAGGAAGAGGGGCAAAACTTCGACAATGATGCACTTGGCCAAAAAGGGCGTATGTATTTTCTCCTGAATATATTCAGGAAAAAACGCATACGCCCTTTTTGCCCAAGCAAGCAAGCGGGCAATGCAAATCTGCACTATAAAGAAGTATCACTTCCCACCGGTCAAAAGGGACATCCACAAAATGTGTAAAAACCAGAAATGCAAGACAGGCCCTGGAGAACAGGGAGCCTTGTTATGCTGTTGGGCGAGATGTAAATTGCCAACTGCCTCACTGGAGGTGTGCATTGTGTTCCCTAAAACAAGGAAACATCAGAGCTACAGAGCCAAGGGCACTTCCAGTCTAGGGAATATACCTTGGGGACACTGAAAATCAATAAGACTGAGCCACCCCCAAATATAGGGCTGCCCTGCTTACAAGAACCTCAACTTGGGTATACCTTAAATATCACAGGAAATATATAATATGGTTCAAAAATTTTGGTACTTACGTACGATGGAATATCCCTCAGCCATGAAATCAATGTCATAAGACCAGAAGCAGCAAAGTGAGTGGATTCAGGTACGAAGATTCTAAGTGAAATAACTCACACAGAAAAAGAAACTTATCATAAGATATCACTTATGAAGATCCTGTAAACATGGCTACACATGAACTGAGTTAGGAAAGAGAACAGAGTCTCATATTTAGAAAACTCTCTTATGCCTGCTGAACGGGGAAGGAGAGGTGGGGTGATGCATAAAACCAGAGTTTGATATAAGCACAGGTACCGTTCCAAAAACCAACTATGGAATAGACAAGTACTACACCTTCCTCACTGAAAGGGACTCAAAACCCCATATTTCCCGCAGAGGAATATATCTGAGTAGTAAGAATCTTAAATCCTATGTAATGATATATCTCCGTAAGGGAATCAAGTGTGTCTAGACTGGCATAAACATGGCAGCGAGAATCAGCTCAAACCCACTATAAACAGGAATTTCAAAAACAAAACAAAAAAAACAGGGAAATTCTTTACAATTCCTTCAGGGTCTCTGATGGAACCTTGAATGACCCTATCTACAATGACAGCTGGATATGGCATAAGGCTGGACACTTGGGACTGACAGGATTGGTGAGATAGGGGGAGCAAATACAGTCGCTTTAAAGCAATAATGCATGGCCCCCAATCCATGGGTCCCAAGTCTCCAGGTTGAAGGGAATATTACTACAGCTATACATGTACGGGAAACCTAGAGAATGGACACACTGTGAATACGAAAGGTTTCTAAAACTCAACGAATAGTCCCTCTCGTGGTGCTCCAGTTTGACATTCCAACTGCTTTTCTATCAATCTCCCACCTTGGAGAGTCAGCCCCTTTAAGCTCCTGGTTCGCACAGGTTGCCAACTTGGCAGAGTATGGAAGGGAAGAGGGAGAGCCAGTGAGAGAGTAGCTGTTAGGCATGTGGACGGGCACATATCTTTCTAATTTCCCAGCAGGAAGAAGAAATAAACAAAGTCCCAACCACCCACCGGGAACCAGTGTAGGTCCTGAACCAAATTTTTGGACTTGCGTTCAGCTCACAAAAAATGAGTTGAAACATGGAGCTAAGGGGCACAGCAATTCACAAACTGGCAGAGTAATACAGGACAACTATAGTCCAAAAATCTGTTGAGGGAAGTCAACGAGGCCGACTTGAAAGTGGGGCAGAATAGCAGGAAACACATTTCAAGAGGTGCGTTGGATTCGCCTGTAAAGCACAGGAAGAGGGGCACAACTTCGACAATGATGCACTTGGCCAAAAAGGGCGTATGTTTTTGCTCCTGAATATATTCAGGAGAAAACGCATACGCTCTTTTTGGCCAAGCAAGCAAGCGGGCAATGCAAATCTGCACTACAACGTAGTATCACTTCCCAACGGTCAAAAGGGACATCCACAATATGTGTAAAAACCAGAAAGCCAAAACAGGCCCTGAAGAACAGGGAGCATTGTTATGCTGAGGGGCGGGATGTAAATTGCCAACTGCCTCACTGGAGGAGTGCATTGCGTTCCCTCAAAAAAGTAAACAACAGAGCTACAGAGCCAAGGGCACTTCCAGTCTAGGGAATATACCTTGGGAAAACTGAAAATCAATAAGACACAGCCACCCCCAAATATAGGGCTGCATTGCTTACAAGAACCTCAACTTGGGTACTCCTTAAATATCCCAGGAAATATAAAAATGGTTCAAAAATTGTGGTACTTACGTACGATGGAATATCCCTCAGCCATGAAATCAATGTCATAAGACCAGGAGCAGCAAAGTGAGTGGATTCAGGTTTGATGATTCTAAGCGAAATATCTCACACAGAAAAAGAAACTTATCATAAGATATCACTTATGAAGATCCTGTAAACATGGCTACACATGAACTGAGTTAGGAAAGAGAACAGAGTCTCACATTTACAAAACTCTCTTATGCCTGCTTAAGGGGGAAGGAGAGGTGGGGTGATGCATAAAACCAGAGTTTGATATAAGCACAGGTACCGTTCCAAAAATCAAATATGGAATAGACAAGACCTACACCTTCCTCAGTGAAAGGGACTCAAACCCCATATTTCCCACAGAGGAATATATCTGACTAGTAAGTATCTTAAAACCTATGTATTGATATATTACCATAAGGGAATCAAGTGTGTCTAGACTGGCATAAACATGGCAGCCAGAAACAGCTCAAACCCACTATAAACAGGAATTTCCAAAACAAAACAAAAAAACAGGGAAATTCTTTACAATTCCTTCAGGGTCTCTGATGGAACCAGGAATGACCCTATCTACAATGACAGCTGGCTGTGGCATAAGGCTGGACACTTGGGAATGAGAGGATTGGTGAGATTGGGTGAGCAAATGCAGTCGCTTTAAAGCAATAATGCATGGCCCCCATTCCATGAGTCCCAGCTTTCCAGGTTGAGGGGAATATTACTACAGCTATAACATGTATGGGAAACCTAGAGAATGGACACACTGTGAATACGAAAGGTTTCTAAAACTCAACTAATAGTCCCTCTCGTGGTGTTCCACTTAGACATTCCAACTACTTTACTATCAATCTCCCAACTTGGAGAGACAGCCCCTTCAAACTCCTGGTTCGCCCAGGTTGCCAATTTGGCAGAGGATGGAAGGGAAGAGGGAGAACCAATGAGAGAGTAGCTGTTAGGCATTTGGACGGGCACATGTTTCTCTAATTTCCCGGCAGGAAGAAGAATTATCCAAGTCTCAGCCACCCACCGGGAACCAGTATAGGTCCTGAACCAAATTTTTGGACTTGCGTTCAGCTCACAAAATCGAGTTGAAAAATGGAGCTCAGGGGCTCAGCAATTCACAAACAGGCAGAGTAATACAGGACAACTATCATCCAAAAATCTGTTGAGGGAAAGCTACGAGGCCGATTTGGAAGCGAAGAAGAATAGCAGGAAACACATTTCAGGAGGTGCGTTGGAATCACCTGTAAAGCACAGGAAGAGGTGCACAACTTCGACAATGATGCACTTGGCCAAAAAGGGCGTATGCATTTTCTCCTAAATATATTCAGGAGAAAACGCATACGCCCTTTTTGGCCAAGCAAGCAAGCGGGCAATGCAAATCTGCACTACAAATAAGTATCACTTCCCACCGGTCTAAAGGGACATCCACAAAATGTGTAAAAACCAGAAAGGCAAGACAGGCCCTGGAGAACCGGGAGCCTTGTTATGCTGATGGTCGGGATGAAAATTGCCAACTGCCTCACTGGACGAGTGCATTGCGTTCCCTAAAACAAGTAAACAACAGAGCTACAGAGCCAAGGGCACTTCCAGTCTAGGGAATATACCTTGGGATAACTGAAAATCAATAAGACAGAGCCACCCCCAAATTTAGGGCTGAACTGCATACAAGAACCTCAAATTGGGTACACCTTAAATATCCCAGGAAATATAAAAATGGTTCAAAAATTGTGGTACTTACGTACGATGGAATACCCTTTAGCCATGAAATGAATGTCATAAGAACAGTAGCAGCAAAGTGAGTGGATTCAGGTACGATGATTCTAAGTGAAATAAGCCACAAAAAAAGAAACTTATCATAAGATAACACTTATGAAGATCCTGTAAACATGGCTTCACATGAACTGGGTTAGGAAAGAGAAAAGAGTCTCACATTTACAAAACTCTCTTATGCCTGCTTAAGGGGGAAGGAGAGGTGGGGTGATGCATAAAACCAGAGTTTGATATAAGCACAGGTACCGTTCCAAAAACCAACTATGGAATAGACAAGACCTACACCTTCCTCAGTGAAAGGGACTCAAACCCCATATTTCCCAGAGAGGAATATATCTGACTAGTAAGTATCTTAAAACCTATGTATTGATATATTTCCATAAGGGAATCAAGTGTGTCTAGACTGGCATAAACATGGCAGCCAGAAACAGCTCAAACCCACTATAAACAGGAATTTCCAAAACAAAACAAAAAAACAGGGAAATTCTTTACAATTCCTTCAGGGTCTCTGATGGAACCCGGAATGACCCTATCTACAATGACAGCTGGCTGTGGCATAAGGCTGGACACTTGGGAATGAGAGGATTGGTGAGGTTGGGTGAGCAAATGCAGTCGCTTTAAAGCAATAATGCATGGCCCCCATTCCATGAGTCCCAACTTTCCAGGTTGAGGGGAATATTACTACAGCTATAACATGTATGGGAAACCTAGAGAATGGACACACTGTGAATACGAAAGGTTTCTAAAACTCAACTAATAGTCCCTCTCGTGGTGTTCCACTTAGACATTCCAACTACTTTACTATCAATCTCCCAACTTGGAGAGACAGCCCCTTCAAACTCCTGGTTCGCCCAGGTTGCCAATTTGGCAGAGGATGGAAGGGAAGAGGGAGAACCAATGAGAGAGTAGCTGTTAGGCATTTGGACGGGCACATGTTTCTCTAATTTCCCGGCAGGAAGAAGAATTATCCAAGTCTCAGCCACCCACCGGGAACCAGTATAGGTCCTGAACCAAATTTTTGGACTTGCGTTCAGCTCACAAAATCGAGTTGAAAAATGGAGCTCAGGGGCTCAGCAATTCACAAACAGGCAGAGTAATACAGGACAACTATCATCCAAAAATCTGTTGAGGGAAAGCTACGAGGCCGATTTGGAAGCGAAGAAGAATAGCAGGAAACACATTTCAGGAGGTGCGTTGGAATCACCTGTAAAGCACAGGAAGAGGTGCACAACTTCGACAATGATGCACTTGGCCAAAAAGGGCGTATGCATTTTCTCCTAAATATATTCAGGAGAAAACGCATACGCCCTTTTTGGCCAAGCAAGCAAGCGGGCAATGCAAATCTGCACTACAAATAAGTATCACTTCCCACCGGTCTAAAGGGACATCCACAAAATGTGTAAAAACCAGAAAGGCAAGACAGGCCCTGGAGAACCGGGAGCCTTGTTATGCTGATGGTCGGGATGAAAATTGCCAACTGCCTCACTGGACGAGTGCATTGCGTTCCCTAAAACAAGTAAACAACAGAGCTACAGAGCCAAGGGCACTTCCAGTCTAGGGAATATACCTTGTGATAACTGAAAATCAATAAGACAGAGCCACCCCCAAATTTAGGGCTGAACTGCTTACAAGAACCTCAAATTGGGTACACCTTAAATATCCCAGGAAATATAAAAATGGTTCAAAAATTGTGGTACTTACGTACGATTGAATATCCTTTAGCCATGAAATGAATGTCATAAGAACAGTAGCAGCAAAGTGAGTGGATTCAGGTACGATGATTCTAAGTGAAATAAGCCACAAAAAAAGAAACTTATCATAAGATATCACTTATGAAGATCCTGTAAACATGGCTTCACATGAACTGAGTTAGGAAAGAGAAAAGAGTCTCACATTTACAAAACTCTCTTATGCCTGCTTAAAGGGGAAGGAGAGGTGGGGTGATGCATAAAACCAGAGTTTGATATAAGCACAGGTACCGTTCCAAAAACCAACTATGGAATAGACAAGACCTACACCTTCCTCAGTGAAAGGGACTCAAACCCCATATTTCCCACAGAGGAATATATCTGACTAGTATGTATCTTAAAACCTATGTATTGATATATTTCCATAAGGGAATCAAGTGTGTCTAGACTGGCAAAAACATGGCAGCGAGAATCAGCCCAAACCCACTATAAAAAGGAATTTCAAAAACAAAAAAAAAAAACAGGGAAATCCTTTACAATTCCTTCAGGGTCTCTGATGAAACCTGGAGTGACCCCATCTACAATGAAAGCTGGATGTGGCATAAGCCTGGACACTTGGGATTGAGAGGATTGGTGAGATTGGGTGAGCAAATGCGGACGATTTAAAGCAATAATGCATGGCCCTCATTACGTGGATCCCAACTCTCCAGGTTGAAGTGAATATTACTACAGCTATAATATGTACGGGAAAGCTAGAGAATGGACACAGTGTGAATACGAAAGGTTTCTAAAACTCAATGAATATTCCCTCTCGTGGTGCTCCAGTTTGACATTCAAACTGCTTTACTATTAATCTCCCAACTTGGAGAGACAACTCCTTCAACCTCCTGGTTCACACAGGTTGCCAATTTGGCAGCGTATGGAAGGGATGAGGGAGAACCAATGAGAGAGTAGCTGTTAGGCATTTGGAAGGGCACATGTCACTCTTATTTCCCGTCAGGAAGAAGAATTAACCAAAGTGTCAGCCACACACCGGGAAAGAGTGTAGGTCCTGAACCAAAATTTTGGACTTGGGTTCCCTCACTAAAAACGAGTTGAACTATGGAGCTCAGGGGCACAGCAATTCACAAACTGACAGAGTAATAAAGGACAACTATCGTCCAAAAATCTGTTGACGAAAGGCAACGAGGAGGACATCAAAGCGAGGCAGAATAGCAGGGAACAGATTTTAAGAGATACATTGGAATCACCTGTAAAACACAGGAAGAGGGGCACAACTTCGACAATGATGCACTTGCCCAAAAAGGGCGTATTCATTTTCTCCTGAATATATTCAGGATAAAACGCATTTGCCCTTTTTGGCAAAGCAAGCAAGCGGGCAATGCAAATCTGCACTAAAAAGAAGTATCACATCCCACCATTCAAAAGGGACATCCACAAAATGTGTAAATACCAGAAACGCAAGACAGGCCTTGGAGAACAGGGAGCCTTGTTATGCTAATGGGTGGGATGTAAATTGCCAACTGCCTCACTGGAGGTGTGCATTGTGTTTCCTAAAACAAGTAAACATAAGAGCTACAAAGCCAAGGGCACTTCCAGTCTAGGGAATATTCCTTGGGGAAACGTAAAATCAATAAGACAGAGCCACCCCCAAATTAAGGGCTGCACTGCTTACAAGAACCTCACCATGGGTACAACGTAAATATCCCAGGAAATATAAAAATTGTTCAAAAATTCTGGTACTTACGTACGATGGAATATCCCTCAGCCATGAAATCAATGTCATAAGACCAGTAGCAGCAAAGTGAGTGGATTCAGGTACGATGATTCTAAGTGAAATAAGTCACACAGAAAAAGAAACTTATCATAAGATATCACTTATGAAGATCCTGTAAACATGGCTACACATGAACTGAGTTAGGAAAGAGAACAGAGTCTCACATTTAGAAAACACTCTTATGCCTGCTTAAGGGGGAAGGAGAGGTTGGGAGATGCATAAAACCAGAGTTTGATATAAGCACAGGTACCGTTCCAAAAGGCAACTATGCAATAGACAAGACTTACACCTTCCTAAGTGAAAGGGACTCAAAACACCATATTTCCCTCAGAGGAATATATCTGACTACTAAGAATTTAAAACCTATGTATTCATATATCTCCGTAACGGAATCAAGTGTGTCTAGACTGGCATAAACATGGCAGTGAGAATCAGCTCAAACACACTATAAAAAGGAATTTCAAAAACAAAACAAAAAAAAAAAAACAGGGAAATTCTTTACAGTTCCTTCAGGGTCTCTAATGGAACCTCGAATGACCCTGTCTATAATGACAGCTGGATTTGGCATAAGGCTGGACACTAGGGACTGAGAGGTTTTGGTGAGGTTTGGTGAGCAAATGCAGTCGCTTTAAAGCAATAATGCATGGCCCCCATTCCATGAGTCCCAAATTTCCAGGTTCAAGGGAATATTACTACAGCTATATCATGTATGGGAAACCTAGGGAATGGAAACAGTGTGCATACGAAAGGTATCTAAAACTCAACGAATAATCCCTCTCGTGGTGCTCCAGTGTGACATTCCAACTGCTTTACTATCAATCTCCCAACTTGGAGAGACAGCACCTTTAACCTCCTGGTTCGCACAGGTTGCCAATTTGGCAGAGGATGGAAGCGAACAGGGAGAACCAATGAGAGATTAGCTGTTAGGCATTTGGACGGTCACATGTCTCTCTAATTTCCCGGCAGGAAGAAGAATTAACCAAAGTCTCAGCCACCCACCGGGAACCAGTATAGGTCCGGAACCAAATTTTGGGGCTTGTGTTCAGCTCAAAAAAACGAGTTGATAAATGGAGCTCAGGGGCACAGCAATTCACAAACTGGCAGAGTAATACAGGACACCTATCGTCCAAAAATCTGTTGAGGGAAGTCAATGAGGCCCACATGAAAGAGAGGCAGAATAGCAGGAAACACATTTCAAGAGGTGCATTGGATTCGCCTGTAAAGCACAGGAAGTGTGGCACAATTTCGACAATGATGCACTTGGCCAAAAAGGGCCTATGCGTTTTCTCCTGAATATATTCAGAGGAAAACGCATACGCCCTTTTTGGCGAAGCAAGCAAGTGGGCAATGCAAATCTGCACTATAAAGAAGTATCACTTCCCACCGTTCAAAAGGGACATCCACAAAATGTGTAAAAACCAGAAATGCAAGACAGGCCCTGGAGAACAGGGAGCCTTCTTATGCTGATGGGTGAGATGTAAATTGCCAACTGCCTCACTGGAGGTGTGCATTGTGTTCCGTAAAACAAGTAAACATCAGAGCTACAGAGCCAAGGGCACTTCCTGTCTAGGGAATATACCTTGGGGAAACTGAAAATCAATAAGACAGAGCCACCCCAAAATTTAGGGCTGCACTGCTTACAAGAACCTCAACTTCGGTACACCTTGAATATCCCAGGAAATATAAAAATGGTTCAAAAAATTGTGGTACTTACGTACGATGGAATATCCCTCAGCCATGAAATGAAAGTCATAAGACCCGGAGAAGCAAAGTGAGTGGATTCAGGTACGATGATTCTAAGTGAAATAAGTCACACAGAAAAAGAAACTTATCATAAGATATCACTTATGAAGATCCTGTAAACATGGCCACACATAAACCTTGTTAGGAAAGAGAACAGAGTCTCACATTTAGAAAACACTCTTATGCCTGCTTAAGGGGGAAGGAGAGGTGGGGTGATGCATAAAACCAGAGTTTGATATAAGCACAGGTAGTGTTCCAAAAACTAACTATGGAATAGACAAGACCTACACCTTCCTCAGTGAAAGGGACTGAAAACACCATATTTGCCGCAGAGGAATATATCTGACTAGTAAGAATCTTAAAACCTATGTATGGATATGTCTCTGTAAGGGAATCAAGTGTGTCTAGACAGGCATAAATATGGCAGCGAGAATCAACCCAAACCCCCTATAAAAAGGAATTTCAAAAGCAAAACAAAAAACAGGGAAATTCTTTACAATTCCTTCAGGTTCTCTGATGAAACCTGGAATGACCCTATCTACAATGACAGCTGGATATGGCATAAGGCTGGACACTTGGGACTGAGAGGAGTGGTGAGATTGGGTGAGCAAATGCAGTCGCTTTAAAGCAATAATGCATGCCCCCCATTCCTTGGGTCCCATCTCTCCAGGTTGAAGGGAATATTACTACAGCTATAACATATACGGGAAACCTAGAGAATGGACACAGAGTGAATACGAAAGGTTTCTAAAACACAACATATTGTACCTCTCCTGGTGCTCCTGTTTGACTTTCCACCGACTTTACTATCAATCTCACAAATTGGAGAGACAGCCCCTTTAACCTGCTGGTTCGCAGACGGTGACAATTTAGCAGAGGATGGAAGTGAAGAGGGAGAACCAATGAGAGAGTAGCTGTTAGGTATTTGGACGGTCATATGTCAATCTAATTTCCCGGCAGGAAGAAGAATTAACCAAAGTCTCAGCCACCCACTGGGAAACAGTATAGGTCCTGAATCAAAATTTTGGACTTGCGTTCAGCTCACAAAAAACGAGTTGAAAAATGGAGCTCAGGGGCACAGCAATTCACAAACTGGCAGAGTAATAAAGGACAACTATTGTCCAAAAATCTGTTGAGGGAAGGTAACGAGGCGGACTTCAAAGTGAGGCAGAATAGCAGGAAACAGATTTTAAGAAGTACCTTGGAATCGCCTTTAAAGCCCAAGAAGCGGGGCACATTTTTGACAATGATGCGCTTGGCCAAACTGGACGTATGCGTTTTCTCCTGAATATATTCAGGAGAAAACGCATACGCCCTTTTTGGCCAAGCAAGCAAGCGGTCAATGCAAATCTGCACTACAAAGAAGTATCACTTCCCACTGGTCAAAAGGGACATACACAAAATGTGTAAATACCTGAAAGGCAAGACAGGCCCTGGAGAACAGGGAGCCTTGTTATGCTGATGGGCGGGATGTAAATTGCCAACTGCCAGTCTGGAGGAGTGCATTGTGTTCCCTAAAACAAGTAAACAAAAGAACTACAGAGCCAAGGGCGCTTCCAGTCTAAGGAATATACCATGGGAAAACTGAAAATCAATAACACAGAGCCAACCCAAAATTTAGGGCTGCACTGCTTACAAGAACCTCAACTTGGGTACACCTGAAATATCCCAGGAAATATAAAAATGGTTCAAAAAATTGTGGTACTTCCGTACGATGGAATATCCCTCAGCCATGAAATCAATGTCATAAGACCAGTAGCAGCAAAATGAGTGGGTTCAGGTACGATGATTCTAATTGAAATAAGTCACACAAAAATAGAAACTTATCATAACATAACACTTATGAAGATGCTGTAAACATGGCTACACTTGAAGTAAGTTATGAAAGATAACAGAGTCTCACATTTAGAAAGCACTCTTATGTCTGCTTAAGGGGGAAGGAGAGGTGGTGTAATGCATAAAACCAGAGAATGATATAAGCAGAGGTACCGTTCCAAAAACCAATTATGGAATAGACAAGACCTACACCTTCTTCAGTGAAAGGGACTCAAAACCGCATATTTCCCGCAGAGGAATATATCTGACTAGTAAGAATCTTAAAACCTATGTATTGATATGTTTCCGTAAGCAAATCAAGTGTGTCTAGACTGGCATAAACATGGCAGCGAGAATCAGCTCAAACCCAGTATAAAAGGGATTTCAAAAAAACAAAAAAACAGGGCAATTCTTTACAATTCCTTCACGGTCTCTAATGAAACCTGGAATGACCCTATCCATAATGGCAGTGGGATGTGGCATAAGGCTTGACACTTGGGACTGACAGGATTGGTGAGATTGGGTGAGCAAATGCAGACCCTTTAAAGCAATAATGCATGGCACCCATTCCATGGTTCCCAACTCTCCTGTTTCATGGGAATATTAATACATCTATAACATGTACGGAAAACATAGAGAATGGACACACTGTGAATACGAAAGCTTTCTAAAACTCAATGAATAGTCCTTCTCCTGGTGCTCCGTTTTCACTTTCCAAATGCTTTAATAAAAATCTCCCAACTTGCAGAGAGAGCCCCTTTAACCTCCTGGTTCGCACATGTTGGCAATTTGGCAGAGAATGAAAGGGAAGAGGGAGAACCAGTGAGAGAGTAGCTGTTAGGAATTTGGACGGGCACATGTCACTCTACTTTCCTGGCAGGAAGAAGAATTAACCAAAGTCTCAACCACCCACCGGGAACCAGTATAATTTCTGAACCAAAATTTTGGACTTGAGGTCAGCTCACAAAAAATGAGTTGAAACATGGAGCTCAGGCCGACAGCAATTCACCAACTGGCAGAGTAATAAAAGACAACTATAGTCCAAAAATCTTTTGAGAAAAGGCGTCGAGGCGGACTTGAAAGCGAGGCAGAATAGCAGGAAACAGATTTCAAGAGGTACATTGGAATCGCCTTTAAAGGACAGGAAGAGGGGCACAACTTCGACAACAATGCACTTGGCACAAAAGTGCGTATGCGTTTTCTCCTGAATATATTCAGGAGAAAACGCATACGACATTTTTGGCCAAGCAAGCAAGCAGGCAATGCATATCTGCACTACAAATAAGTATCACTTCCCACTGGTCAAAGGGGACATCCACAAAATGTGTAAAAACCAGGAAAGCATGGCGGGCCCTGGAGAACAGGGTGCCTTTTTATGCTGATGGGCGGGATGTAAATTGCCAACTGCCCCACTGGAGAAGTGCATTGTGTTCCCTAAAACAAGTAAAGAACAGAGCTACATAGACAAGGGCACTTCCAGTCTAGGGAATATACCTTGGGAAAACTGAAAATCAATAAGACAGAGCCACCCCCAAATTTAGGGCTGCACTGCTTACAAGAACCTCAACTTGGTTACACCTTAAATATCCCAGGAAATATAAAAATGGTTCAAGAAATTGTGGTACTTACGTACGATGGAATATCCCTCAGCCTTGAAAACAATGTCATAAGACGAGTAGCATCAAAATGAGTGGATTCAGGTACGATGATTCTAAGTGAAATAAGTCACAGAGAAAAAGAAACTTATCATAAGATATCACTTATGAAGATCCTGTAAACATGGGTACACATGAACTTAGTTAGGAAAGAAAACAGAGTCTCACATTTAGAAAACACTCTTATGCCTGCTTAAGGGGGAAGGAGAAGTGGGGTGATGCATAAAACCACAGTTTGATATAAGCAAAGAACCGTTCCAAAAACCAGCTATGGAATAGACATGGCCTACACATTCCTCAGTGAAAGGGACTCAAAACCCGATATGTCCCGCAGAGGAATATATCTGATTAGTAAGAATCTTAAAACCTATGTATTGATATGTCTCCATAAGGGAATCAAGTGTGTCTAGACTTGCATAAACATGGCACCGAGATTCAGCTCAAAACCACTATAAAAAGTATTTCAAAATGAAAACAAAAAAAACAGGGAAATTCCTTACAATTCCTTCAGGGTCTCTGATGAAATCTGGAATGACCCTATCTACAATGACAGCTGGATGTGGAATAAGGCTGGAGACAATGGACTGAGAGGATGGGTGAGACTGGGTGAGCAAATGCAGACCCTTTAAAGCAATAATGCATGGCACCCATTCCATGGGTCCCAACTGTCCACGTTGAAGGGAATATTACTACAGCTATAACATTTACGGGAATCCTATCAAATGGACACACTGTGAATAAGAAAGGTTTCTGAAACTCAACGAAAAGTCCCTCTCCTCATGCCCCGGTTTGACTTT
This sequence comes from Mesoplodon bidens, assembly GCF_964165515.1. NCBI lineage: Eukaryota > Metazoa > Chordata > Mammalia > Artiodactyla > Ziphiidae > Mesoplodon > Mesoplodon bidens. Next base: position 801,424 of record NW_027671226.1, read on the forward strand.
CCAACTGATTTACTATCAATCTCCCAACTTGGAGAGACAGCGCCTTTTACATCCTGGTTCGCACAGGTTGTCAGTTTGGCAGAGGACAAAAGGGAAAAGGGAGAACCAATGAGAGAGTAGCTGTTAGGCATTTGGACGGGCACATGTCACTCTAATTTCCTGGCATGAAGAAGAATTAACGAAAGTCTCAGCTTCCTGCCAGGAACGAGTATAAGTCCTGAACCAAATTTGTGGATTTGCGGTCAGCTCACAAAAAAAGCGAGTTGAAAAACTGAGCTCAGGGTCACAGCAATTCCCAAACTTCCAGAGTAATAAAGGACAACTATCATCCAAAATATGTTGAGGGAAGGCAATGATGTGGACGTGAAAGTGAAGCAGAATAGCAGGAAACAGATTCCAAGAGGTACATTGGAATCGCCTTTAAAGCACAGGAAGAGGGGCACTACTTCAACAATGATGCACTTGGCCCAAAGGGCATATGCGTTTTCTCCTGAATATATTCAAGAAAAAATGCATATGCCCTTTTTGGTCAAGCAAGCAAGTGGGTAATGCAAATCTGCACTACAAGAACAACCACATGCCACTTGTCAAAAGGGACATCCGAAAAATTTGTAAAAACCAGAAAGGCATGACAGGCCCTGGAGAACAGGGAGCCTTGTTAGGCTAATGGAAAGGATGTAAATCGCCAACTGCCTCTCTGGAGGAGTGCATTGTGTTCACTAAAATATTAAACCACAGAGCTACAGAGCCAAGGGCAGTTCCAGTCTAGGGAATATACCTTGGGAAAACTGAAAATCAGTAAGACAGAGCCACCCCCAAATTTAGGGCTGCACTTCTTACAAGAACCTCAACTTGGGTACACCTTAAATGTCCCAGGAAATATAAAAATAGTTCATAAAATTGTGGTACTTACTTACGATAGAATATCCCTTAGCCATGAACTCAATGTCATAAGGCCAGTAACAGAAAAATGAGTGGATTCAGGAACGATGATTCTAAGTGAAATAAGTCACAAAGAAACAGAAACTTATCATAGGATATCACTTATGAAGGTCCTGTAACCATGGCTACACAGGAACTGAGTTAGGAATGATAACAGAGTAACGAATATTATCATAAGATATCACTCATATGGTGAATGTACACATCGCTACACATCAACTGAATTACAAACACAACAGAGTCACACATTTAGAAAACAATCTTCTACCTGCTTAAGGGGAAAGGCGAGGTGGGGTGATGCATAAAACAACAGTTTTAAATTAGCACAGATAACGTTACATAAACCAAGTATGCAATAGAAAACACCTACTCCCGGCACAATGCTCTGGACTCGACACCCCCTATTCATTGCAGACGAATATATCTGACTGTAATTATTTTAAAACACATGTATTCTCATGTCTTCATAAAGGAATCATATGTGTGCATAATGGCATGAACACAGCACTGAAATTCAGCTAAACCCCCTTATAAAAATAAGTTTCAAAAGCAAAATGCAAAAACAGCAAAACAGAGAGAAATCTTAAAAATTACGTTCAGGGCCTGTGATCCCACCTGGATTGACCACCTTTTCACCCACAGCTGGATGAGACATAAGACTGGACACTTGGGGCGGACAAGATTCCTGAGGTTGTGTGAGCAAAAGAACACCACTTAGAGCAATACCGTGTGCTACCCATTCTAGTGGTCCCAACTCTCCTGGTTTAAGGGAATTTTCCTACAGTTAAAACATTCATGGGAAATCCAGTGGATGGTACACTGTGTAATTGGGAAAGTTTTCTAAAAGGTACCTCATTTTTCCTTTCATCCTGCTCGGCTTCGCCATTCCATCTGCATTACTAAAAATCTCCCCACTTGGAGTGTCAGCGCCTTTACGCTCCTGTTATGCACAGTTTGCAAATTGTGCAGAGGATGAACAGGAAGAGGGGAAACAAATGAGAGATTAGCTGTAGGTGTTTGGATGGGCACATATCACCCTAGTTTCCCATCAGGAAGAAGAATTAACCAAAGGCTCAGCCTGAAGCCCCAGAACCAGACTAGGGCCTAAAGCCATCCTGCGGTATTTAAGACAGCTCACAAATAGGCGAGTTGAAAAATGGAAATCAGGGGCACAGCAATTCACAGACTTGCAGAGTTATAAAGGACAACTATCATCCAGAAATATATTGAGGTAAGGCCGTGAAGAGGATTTGAATGCAATGCAGAATTGAAGGAAACAGATTTCAAGAGGTACATTGGAGTCAACTTTAAAGCACATGAAAAGCGACAGAACTTCAACAATGTTGCCCTTGGCCGAAAAGGTAGTATGTGTATTTTCTTGAATATATTCGGGAAAAAATGCATACACCCTTTTTGGCCAAGCAAGCCATCAGGCATTGCAAATCCACACTACATAGAAGTGTCCCTTACCTCCAGTCAAAAGGGCTATCCACAAATAGTGTAAAAACCACAAATGCAGGACAGGCCATGGAGAAAAGGGAGCCTGGTTACACCGATGGACAGGATGTAAATTGCCAACAGCCTCTCTGGAGAACTGTATGTTGTTTTCTAAAACAGAGCTACAGAGCATAGCACACTTCAAATCATGGGCGTGTATTTTGGGAAAACTAAAAATCCACAACACACAGCCAGCCCAAAATTTAGGGCTGCTCTGTTTATAAGAACCTCGACTTCAGTACACTTTAAATATCCCAGGAAAGGAAAAAAAATGGATATAGATGTTGTGGTACTTATATACAATGGAATGTCACTCAGACATAAAATCCATGTCATAAGGCCAATAGCAGCATAATGAGTAGCTTTAGGTACAATGATGCTAAGTGAAATGAGCCACAAATAAAAAGAAACATATTGTAATATATCACTTATAGAGGGAATGTAAACATGGCTACACATGAACTGAATTTCAAACAGAACAGAGTAACATGTTTAGAAAACACACTTATGCCTCCTTAAGGGGAAAGGTGACGTGGGGTGATGTGTAAAAGCAGAGTTTGAAATTAGCACAGATCCCATTCCATATACCAAATATGTAATAGACAAGACCTACTCCTTTCTCAATGAACTGGACACCAAACACCCTATTCACTGAAGAGGAATATATCTGACTGGTAATAATCTTGAAACCTATGTATTTATATGTCTCCATAATGGAATCAAGTGTATGTAGATTGGCATAAACACAGATCAATGGAACAGGACAGAAAGCCCAGAGATAAACGTACATACCTATGGCTATCTCATCTATGACAAAGGAGCTAAGGATATACAATGGAGAAAAGACAGTCTCTTAAGTAATTGGTGCTGGGAAAAATGGACCCCTACACATAAAAGAATGAAATTAGAACACTCCATAACACCATACACAAAAATAAACTCTAAATCGTTTAGAGATCTAAATATAAGACCAGACACTATAAAATTGTTAGAGGAAACCATAGGCAGAAAACGCTATGACAGAAATCACAGCAAGATCCTTTTTGACTCACCTCCTAGAGAAATGGAAATAAAAACAGAAATCAACAAATGGGACCTAATGAAACTTAAAAGCTTTTACACAGTATGGGAAAACATAAACAAGATACAAAAACAATGCTCAGAATGGGAGAAAATATTTTCAAATGAAGCAATTGACAAAGGATTAATCCCCAAACTTTACAAGCACCTCATGTAGCTCAATATCACAAAAACAAACAACCCAATCCAAAAACGGGCAGAAGACCTAAATAGACATTTCTCCAAAGAAGAAATACAGGTTACCAAGAAAAACATGAAAGGATGCTGAACATCACTAATCATTAGAGAAATGCAAATCAAAACTACCGTGAGGTATCACCACACAGCAGTCAGAGTGGCAATCATCAAAAAAATCTACAAAACAATAAATGCTGGAGAGGGCTTTATTGGAGAAAAGGGAACACACTTGCACTGTGGGTGGGAACGTAAATTGATAGGGGCACTAGGGAGAACAGTACGGAGGTTCCTTTAAATAACTAACAATAGAAGTACCATATGACACAACAATCCAACTACTGGGAATTTGCCTTGCGAAAACCATAATTCTAAAAGAGTTATGTACAAAAATGCTCATTGAAACTCTATTTACAATAGCCAGGACATGGAAGCAACCTAAGTGTCCATCGACAGATGAATGGATAAAGAAGATCTGGCACATATATACAATGGGATATTACTCAGCCATAAAAAGAAGCAAAACTGAGTTATTTGTACTGAGGTGGATGGATTTAGAATCTGTCCTACACAGTGAAGTAAGTCAGAAAGGGAAAAACAAATACTGTATGTTAACAGAGATATACGGAATCTAATGAAGAAAAAAAAAAGATTTTGAAGAACCTAGTGGCAGGACCGGATTAAGGACACAGACATAGAGAAAGGACTTGAGGACACCGGAAGGGGGATGGGTAAGCTGGGACGAAGTGAGGGAGTGGCATGGACATAAATACATTACCAAATGTAACACCGATAGCTACTGGGAAGCAGCCACATAGAAGAGGGAGATCAGCTCGGTGCTTTGTGACCACATAAAGGGGTGGGATATGGGGTGTGGGAGGGAGATGCAAGAGGGAGGGGATATGGTGATATTTGTATATGTATAGCTGATTCACTTGTTTATACAGCAGAAACGAACACTCCATTGTAAAGCAATTATACTCCAATAAACGTGTAAAAGGAAAAAAAAAAGAAAGCACAGGGATAAACCTACACACCTATGGTCAACTAATCTATGACAAAGGAGGCAAGACTATACAATGGAGCTAAGACAGTCTCTTCAATCATCGGTGCTGGGAAATATGGACAGCTACATGTAAAAGAATGAAATTAGAACACTCCCCAACACCATACATAAAAATATATTCAAAATGGATTAGAGACCTTAATGTAAGATGGGACAGTATAAAACTCTTAGAGGAAAACATACGAAGGATACTCTGACGTAAATCACAGCAAGATCTTTTTTGATCCACCTCCTATAGTAATGAAATAAAAAAGAAAACTAAACAGATGGGACCTAATGAAATGTAAAAGCTTTTTCAAAGCAAAGGAAACTACGAACAAGACAAAAAGACAACCCTCAGAATGGCAGAAAATATTTCCAAACGAATAAATGGACAAACGATTAATCTCCAATATATATATAAACAGCTCATGCAGCTCAATATTAATGAAACAAACAACCCAATACAAAAATGGAAGAAGATCTAAATAGACATTTCTTCCAAGAAGACATAAAGATGGCCAGTACGCACATGAAAATCTGCTCAACATCACTAATTATTAGAGAAATGGAAATGGAAACTACAATGAGGTATCACATCACACCTGTTAGAATGGGCATCATCAGAAAATCTACAAACAACAAATGCTGGAGAGGGTGTGGAGAAAAGGAACCTTCTTCCACTATTGTTGGGAATGTAAATCAATATAGTCTCTATGGAGAACAGTATGGAGGTTCCTTAAAAACTAAAAATAGAATTACCATATAATCCAGCAATCCCATTACTGGGCATATACCCAGAGAAAACCATAAATCAAAAAGACACATTCACCACAATGTTCATTGCAGCACTATTTACAATAGCCAGGTAATGAAATCAACCTAAGTGCCCACAGACAAATGAATGGATAAAGATGTGGTACATATATACAATGGAATATTACTCAGCCACACATAGGAATGAAATTGGGTCATCTGTAGAGACCTTGATGGATCTAGAGACTCTCATACAGAGTGAAGTAAGTCAGAAAGAGAAAAAACCAATATTGTATGTTAATGCATATATGTGGAACCTAGAAAAATGGTACAGATGAACCAGTTTTCAGGGCAGAGATAGAGACACAGATGTAGAGAACAAACATATGGACACCAACGGGGTAATGCCATGTGAGGGTGGTGGTGGGATGAATTGGGAGACTGGATTCATATGTGCACACTTATATGTATACAATAGATATCCAATAAGAACCTGCTGTATAAAATAATAAATTGAAAAAATAAAATAAAAATAAATAAATAAAATTTAATAAAATAAACCAAAAAAAGTTTTTCCCTTCACATAGACGTCTTTATATTAATGCATTATTTCCACGTTTATATCCCCAAATTAAAAAAAAAAAGAGGAATAAATAAAATCTATCTTGAACCAAAAAGAAGAAAAAGAAAAAAATAAAACAGAACCCACAAGTTATACAGAGGAAAATCGTATCAGGGCACTTGCTCCAGTGGTAAAAAATTCTTAAGTTGGTCAGAGGTGGGAAATCATCTCCCATGCAGTGAGCAGCGCTCCCTCCCGAACAAGGAGCATCCTCATTGCAAAGCTGGGGGACTGTGTCGATGCGTCTGTGAGTAAATGTGAGCTGAGCCCCAGTCCTGCTGCAGGTGAACACTCCACCCTTTCCAGGTAAAACAGCTGAATATGTACAAGTACTTGCAAGCCTAGAGGAAGGGCTGTGGAGCCACACCAGGCGACAGCACGCAGGCTGACTTGGTGCCTGCAGGCCAGCCAGGAGCGTCCAGGCCCCAGATGCTCTTCTGGAAGCTTTCCATTTCCCTGCCTGAGATACCCCTCCTGCCACGGCCCCCACTGCTTTTTTACTTCCTCACCTCTGCCTGGGGAGAAATTCCAGCGGCAGGTATGGGTGACACAACCTCTTCTTTAGCAGGTGGCAGCCTGGCAACTCCTGCAGAAAGTCCAGCACAGCCCCACTCACACTGGGCCACCCACAATGCCACGGCCCCTCACTCCCTCCCACCACCCCAGCCCCGACACTGCTGACGGGGCAGAGAATATGGCGTCAGACACAGCTACAGGGGCTCTTGCTGACTGGAGAGGTGTTTATAAAGCCTTCAACCCAGGCACACCTGGGGAGGGCTGGCAGGCAGTGTCAGGCTGCCCAAATCAGCAAATCCTCACCCCTCAGGGGCTCACAGTTGCAGAAAATGAACCTTGCTAAACGGGCCAGGCCCAAGGAACAGTTGTGGGCTCTTGAGAGTCAGGATAGAAAGGGGCTGCAGCTGCAGCTTGTTTTCTTATCATTTTATCTGGTCCATGAGTGGAAAACAACTTCAAGAAGACCCTATCCTAATGAGAGGAACCCAGGAGTCAGTGAGAGGAGAGATGGTGGGTGGAGACCGAGGCCTGGTGCCGTGGCTGCAGTGGAAGTGTCTGAAAGACCAGGCAGAGAGAGGCTGCACAGTGTGATAGTCAGGGTCACAGACCAATCAGAGTGGCTGTTTGTTAGTTCAAGTCATGCTCTGAGGTGTTCTGTGTCAGCTGTGAGTGACAGGTGAGCTGGGGGTTCTCTGCAAGGTGGGCTATGTGCACAGTTCCTGTGTGTCCAGCCCTGCTCGGGTACCTGCCCAGGGGAGCTCTGTATCCTGGGAAGGGCCTGACTATGAGAGCCCCATGGGCTGCTGGGTAGCTGCACAGGTGAGCTCCATACCGTGGGAGGGACTTGACAACAAGAGCTCCGTGGGCTGTGGGGTGGGGGTGCAGCCCAGGTGAGCTCGATATCCTGGGATTGGCCTGACCACAAGAGCCCCATGGGCTGCTGGAAACCTGGTAAAGGATATCAGGACAGTCAGTGAAGCCACCGAGGATATACATACAGTAGCTCCTATTTCCTACACCCTGCTGGTCATTCTACCATCCACCAGGCCATGGCATTCTGTATTAGACTTCAATGATGCCTTCTTCTGTATTCCATTCATCTCAGAGTCACAAGAATTTTTGGCTTGTGAGAGGCAGGACACAACATGCAACCAAAGCAATAATGCTGGGCCGTCCTGCCCCAATGGTTCAAAAATCCCAACACCATCATTGGGGAAATGTCCTCTAAAGACCTAAAAGTTCTACCTCTGTAAAAGGGAACCCTCCTTCAATATGCAGAGGACATTCTGATCGCCAGGCCTACTAAAGACGCCTCTGAACTACCTAGCCAATAAAGGATAGAAGGTGTCCAAGAAAAAGGCTCAAATATCCCAGGCTAAGGTGACATGCCTGGGCTTCATTCTCACAGATATTCGGAGAAACGCATCCCAGGATAGGGAAGAAGCCATTTGCAGCCTTACCTCTTCTAAAACTAGAAGACAGCTTAGGGGTTCCTGGGGAGGCCAAGGTTTTCTGCATCTGGATCCCTAACTACAGTCTAATAGCTGGGCCTCTACATGAAACACTGACACGAAAAGATGATGATCCTTTTTTTTTTTTTTTTTTTTTTTTTTATTTTATTTTTTTTTTAATTTTTTTAATTAGTTTCTGCTTTATAACAAAGTGAATCAGTCATACATATACATCTGTTCCCACATCCCTTCCCTCATGCATCTCCCTCCCTCCCACCCTCCCCATCCCACCCCTCCAGGCGGTCACAAAGCACCGAGCTGATCTCCCTGTGCTCTGTGGCTGCTTCCCACTATCTATCTACCTTACGTTTGGTAGTGTATATATGTCCATGCCTCTCTTTCACTTTGTCACAGCTTACCCTTCCCCTTCCCCATATCCTCAAGTCCATTCTCAAGTAGGTCTGTGTCTTTATTCCCGTTTTGCCCCTAGGTCCTTCATGACTTTTTTTTTTTTTTAAATTCCGTATATATGTGTTAGCATACGGTATTTGTCTTTCTCTTTCTGACTTACTTCACTCTGTATGACAGACTCTAGGTCTATCCACCTCATTACAAATAGCTCAGTTTCGTTTCTTTTTATGGCTGAGTAATATTCCATTGTATATATGTGCCACATCTTCTTTATCCATTCGTCCGATGATGGACACTTAGGTTGTTTCCAGCTCCGGGCTATTGTGAATAGAGCTGCAATGAACATTTTGGTACATGTCTCTTTTGGAATTATGGTTTTCTCAGGGTATATGCCTAGTAGTGGGATTGCTGGGTCATATGGTAGTTCTATTTTTAGTTTTTTAAGGAACCTCCATACTGTTCTCCATAGTGGCTGTACCAATTCACATTCCCACCAGCAGTGCAAGAGTGTTCCCTTTTTTCCACACCCTCTCCAGCATTTATTGTTTCTAGATTTCTTGATGATGGCCATTCTGACTGGTGTGAGATGATATCTCATTGTAGTTTTGATTTGCATTTCTCTAATGATTAATGATGTTGAGCATTCTTTCATGTGTTTGTTGGCAGTCTGTATATCTTCTTTGGAGAAATGCCTATTTAAGTCTTCTGCCCATTTTTGGATTGGGTTGTTTGTTTTTTTGCTATTGAGCTGCATGAGCTGTTTATAAATTTTGGAGATTAATCCTTTGTCAGTTGCTTCATTTGCAAATATTTTCTCCCATTCTGAGGGTTGTCTTTTGGTCTTGTTTATGGTTTCCTTTGCTGTGCAAAAGCTTTGAAGTTTCATTAGGTCCCATTTGTTTATCTTTGTTTTTATTTCCATTTCTCTAGGAGGTGGGTCCAAAAGGATCTTGCTGTGATTTATGTCATAGAGTGTTCTACCTATGTTTTCCTCTAAGAGTTTGATAGTTTCTGGCCTTACATTTAAGTCTTTAATCCATTTTGAGCTTATTTTTGTGTATGGTGTTAGGGAATGATCTAATCTCAAACTTTTACATGTCCCTGTCCAGTTTTCCCAGCACCACTTATTGAAGAGGCTGTCCTTTCTCCACTGTACATTCCTGCCTCCTTTATCAAAGATAAGTTGGCCATATGTGCGTGGGTTTATCTCTGGGCTTTCTATCCTGATCCACTGATCTATCTTTCTGTTTTTATGCCAGTACCAGACTGTCTTAATTACTGTAGCTTTGTAGTATAGTCTGAAGTCAGGGAGTCTGATTCCTCCAGCTCCGTTTTTCGTTCTCAAGATTGCTTTGGCTATTCGGGGTCTTTTGTTTTTCCAAACAAATTTTGAAATTTTTTGTTCTAGTTCTGTGAAAAATGCCAGTGGTAGTTTGATAGGGATTGCATTGAATCTGTAGATTGCTTTGGGTAGTAGAGTCATTTTCACAATATTGATTCTTCCAATCCAGGAGCATGGTATATCTCTCCATCTATTTGTATCATCTTTAATTTCTTTCATCAGTGTCTTATAATTTTCTGCATACAGGTCTTTTGTCTCCTTAGGTAGGTTTATTCCTAGATATTTTATTCTTTTTGTTGCAATGGTAAATGGGAGTGTTTTCCTGATTTCATTTTCAGATTTTTCATCATTAGTGTACAGGAATGCCAGAGATTTCTGTACATTAATTTTGTATCCTGCTACGTTACCAAATTCATTGATTAGTTCTAGTAGTTTTTCGGTAGCATCTTTAGGATTCTCTATGTATAGTATCATGTCATCTGCAAACAGTGACAGCTTTACTTCTTCTTTTCCGATTTGGATTCCTTTTATTTCCTTTTCTTCTCTGATTGCTGTGGCTAAAACTTCCAAAACTATGTTGAATAAGAGTGGTGAGAGTGGGCAGCCTTGTCTTGTTCCTGATCTTAGTGGAAATGGTTTCAGTTTTTCACCATTGAGGACAATGTTGGCTGTGGGTTTGTCATATATGGCCTTTATGATGTTGAGGAAAGTTCCCTCTATGCCTACTTTCTGCAGGGTTTTTATCATAAATGGGTGTTGAATTTTGTCGAAAGCTTTCTCTGCATCTATTGAGATGATCATATGGTTTTTCTCCTTCAACTTGTTAATATGGTGTATCACATTGATTGATTTGCGTATATTGAAGAATCCTTGCATTCCTGGAATAAACCCCACTTGATCATGGTGTATGATCCTTTTAATGTGCTGTTGGATTCTGTTTGCTAGTATTTTGTTGAGGATTTTTGCATCTATGTTCATCAGTGATATTGGCCTGTAGTTTTCTTTCTTTGTGACATCCTTGCCTGGTTTTGGTATCAAGGTGATGGTGGCCTCGTAGAATGAGTTTGGGAGTGTTCCTTCCTCTGATATTGTTTGGAAGAGTTTGAGAAGGATGGGTGTTAGCTCTTCTCTAAATGTTTGATAGAATTCGCCTGTGAAGCCATCTGGTCCTGGGCTTTTGTTTGATGGAAGATTTTTAATCACAGTTTCAATTTCAGTGCTTGTGATTGGTCTATTCATATTTTCTATTTCTTCCTGAGTCAGTCTTGGCAGGTTGTGCATTTCTAAGAATTTGTCCATCTCTTCCAGGTTGTCCATTTTATGGGCATAGAGTTGCTTGTAGTAATCTCTCATGATCTTTTGTATTTCTGCAGTGTCAGTTGTTACTTCTCCTTTTTCATTTCTAATTCTATTGATTTGAGTCTTCTCCCTTCTTTTCTTGATGAGTCTGGCTAATGGTTTATCAATTTTGTTTATCTTCTCAAAGAACCAGCTTTTAGTTTTATTGATCTTTGCTATCGTTTCCTTCATTTCTTTTTCATTTATTTCTGATCTGATTTTTATGATTTCTTTCCTTCTGCTAACTTTGGGATGTTTTTGTTCTTCTTTCTCTAATTGCTTTAGGTGCAAGGTTAGGTTGTTTATTCGAGATGTTTCCTGTTTCTTAAGGTGGGATTGTATTGCTATAAACTTCCCTCTTAGAACTGCTTTTGCTGCATCCCATAGGTTTTGGGTCGTCGTGTCTCCATTGTCATTTGTTTCTAGGTATTTTTTAATTTCCTCTTTGATTTCTTCAGTGATCACTTCGTTATTAAGTAATGTATTGTTTAGCCTCCATGTGTTTGTATTTTTTACAGCTCTTTTCCTGTAATTGATATCTAGTCTCATAGCATTGTGGTCAGAAAAGACACTTGATACAATTTCAATTTTCTTAAATTTACCAAGGCTTGATTTGTGACCCAAGATATGATCTATCCTGGAGAATGTTCCATGAGCACTTGAGAAAAACGTGTATTCTGTTGTTTTTGGATGGAATGTCCTATAAATATCAATTAAGTCCATCTTGTTTAATGTATCATTTAAAGCTTGTGTTTCCTTATTTATTTTCATTTTGGAAGATCTGTCCATTGGTGAAAGTGGGGTGTTAAAGTCCCCTACTATGATTGTGTTACAGTCGATTTCTCCTTTTATGGCTCTTAGTATTTGCCTTATGTATTGAGGTGCTCCTATGTTGGGTGCATAAATATTTACAATTGTTATATCTTCTTCTTGGATTGATCCCTTGATCATTATGTAGTGTCCTTCTTTGTCTCTTCTAGTAGTCTTTATTTTAAAGTCTATTTTGTCTGATATGAGAATTGCTACTCCAGCTTTCTTTTGGTTTCCATTTGCATGGAATATCTTTTTCCATCCCCTTACTTTCAGTCTGTATGTGTCTCTAGGTCTGAAGTGGGTCTCTTGTAGACAGCATATATATGGGTCTTGTTTTTGTATCCATTCAGCCACTCTGTGTCTTTTGGTGGGAGCATTTAGTCCATTTACATTTAAGGTAATTATCGATATGTATGTTCCTATTCCCATTTTCTTAATTGTTTTGGGTTCGTTATTGTAGGTCTTTTACTTCTGTTGTGTTTCTTGCCTAGAGAAGTTCCTTTAGCATTTGTTGTAAAGCTGGTTTGGTGGTGCTGAACTCTCTCAGCTTTTGCTTGTCTGTAAACGTTTTAATTTCTCCATCAAATCTGAATGAGATCCTTGCTGGGTAGAGTAATCTTGGTTGCAGGTTTTTCTCCTTCATCACTTTAATTATGTCCTGCCACTCCCTTCTGGCTTGTAGAGTTTCTGCTGAGAGATCAGCTGTTATCCTGATGGGGATTCCCTTGTGTGTTATTTGTTGTTTTTGCCTTGCTGCTTTTAATATGATTTCTTTGTGTTTAATTTTTGACAGTTTGATTAATATGTGTCTTGGCGTATTTCTCCTTGGATTTATTCTGTATGGGACTCTCTGTGCCTCCTGGACTTGATTAACTATTTCCTTTCCCATATTAGGGAAGTTTTCAAGTATAATCTCTTCAAATATTTTCTCAGTCCCTTTCTTTTTCTCTTCTTCTTCTGGAACCCCTATAATTCGAATGTTGGTGCGTTTAATGTTGTCCCAGAGGTCTCTGAGACTGTCCTCTGTTCTTTTCATTCTTTTTTCTTTATTTTGCTCTGCAGCAGTTATTTCCACTATTTTATCTTCCACCTCACTTATCCGTTCTTCTGCCTCAGTTATTCTGCTATTGATCCCATCTAGAGTATTTTTTATTTCATTTATTGTGTTTTTAATCGATGCTTGATTCATCTTTAGTTCTTCTAGGTCCTTGTTAACTGTTTCTTGCATTTTGTCTATTCTATTTCCAAGATTTTGGATCTGGGAAATAGAATCTTGGATCATCTTTACCATCATTATTCTGAATTCTTTTTCAGGTAGACTGCCTATTACGTCTTCATTTGTTAGGTCTGGTGGGTTTTTATCTTGTTCCTTCTCCTGCTGTGTGTTTTTCTGTCTTCTCATTTTGCTTATGTTACTGTGTTTGGGGTCTCCTTTTTGCAGGCTGCAGGTTCGTAGTTCCCGTTGTTTTTGGTGTCTGTCCCCAGTGGCTAAGGTTGGTTTAGTGGGTTGTGTAGGCTTCCTGGTGGAAGGTACTAGTGCCTGTGTTCTGGTGAATGAGGCTGGATCTTGTCTTTCTGGTGGGCAGGTCCACGTCTGGTGGTGTGTTTTGGGGTGTCTGCGGACTTTTTATGATTTTAGGCCACCTCTCTGCTAATGGGTGGCGTTGTGTTCCTGTCTTGCTAGTTGTTTGGCATAGGGTGTCCAGCACTGTAGCTTGCTGGTCGTTGAGTGAAGCTGGGTGCTGGTGTTGAGATGGAGATCTCTGGAAGATTTTCGCCGTTTGATATTATGTGGAGCTGGGAGGTCTCTTGTGGACCAGTGTCCTGAAGTTGGCTCTCCCACCTCAGAGGCACAGCACTGACTCCTGGCTCCTCAATTTGGGATGATTTGTTGTCTATTCATGTATTCCACAGATGCAGGGTACATCAAGTTGACTGTGGAGCTTTAATCCGCTGCTTCTGAGGCTGCTGGGAGAGGTTTCCCTTTCTCTTCTTTTTTATCACAGCTCCTGGGTCTCAGCTTTGGATTTGGCCCCGCCTCTGCGTGTAGGTCGCCGGAGGGCGTCTGTTCTTCGCTCAGACAGGACAGGGTTAAAGGAGCAGCCTCTTCGGGGACTCTGGCTCACTCAGGCCGGGCGGGAGGGAGGGGCACGGAGTGCGGGGCGAGCCTGCAGCGGCAGAGTTCGGCGTGACGTTGCACCAGCCCGAGGCGCGCCGTGCGTTCTCCCAGGGAAGCCGCCCTTGGATCCCGGGACCCCGGCAGTGGCGGGCTGCACAGGCTCCCGGAAGGGCGGTGTGGACAGTGACCTGCGCTCGCACACAGGCTTCTTGGTGGCGGCAGCAGCAGCCCCAGCGTCCCACGCCCGTCACTGAGCTCCGCGCTTTCAGTCGTGACTCGCGCCCGTCTGTGGAGCCCCTTTAAGCAGTGCTCTTAATCCCCTCTCCTCGCGCACCAGGAAACCAAGAGGGAAGAAAAAGTCTCTTGCCTCTTCGGCAGCTCCAGAGTTTCCCCGAACTTCCTGCCGGCTAGCTGTGGCACATTAGCCCCCTTCAGGCTGAGTTCTCGCCGCCAGCCCCAGTCCTTTCCCTGCGCTCTGACCGAAGCCCGAGCCTCAGCTTCCAGCGCCGCCCGCCCTGGCGGGCGAGCAGACAAGCCTCTCGGGCGGGTGAGTGCCGCTCGGCACCGATCCTCTGTGCGGGAATCTCTCCGCTTTGCCCTACCCAGGTATGTGGGGAGTTTCTTGCCTTTTGGGAGGTCTGGGGTCTTCTGCCAGCATTCAGTAGGTGTTCTGTAGGAGTTGTTCCACGTGTAGCTGTATTTCTGGTGTATCCGTGGGGAGGAAGGTGATCTCCGCGTCTTACTCTTCCGCCATCTTACCCGGAAGTTCGATGATCCTTTTGAATAGAATCCAGAAGCAGCCTCTTAAGAATGGAAAGAGCAGTCAATTCAGACCCTTGCCCAGGAACTCCCTAATTTAGCTAAACTTTTGACCTTTACATACCCGGCCAAAGGTTAATCGCCCTTGGAGCCTTAGTGCAAAAACTGGGACTACTTGAAATGGAGCAACACAAGAATGCCCTTCAGGTATGATAAACTCTGGTCACCAACGGCTTTACCCAGCGACTCATCAGGCCAGGATACTGGGGTATCTAAAAAGCTGGAAATCAGCAGCCCGCAAGGCCAGCTCCCTCCTAAGGGAAAAGGACCCCACGTGGTGATCCTAACCACCCATCATGCCCTGAATTTGCAGGGGTCGCTCTGTGGACACACTGACCTCGAGTGAGGAGGCCCTCCATCTCCAAACTCAAGAGAGACAAACGGGGTCAACGGGCCCCCAAGATGACTCGTGTGACCATCACTTGACCTGGAGTTTCTCTCAGAAAACAACAAGACTGGGCCTCCCTGGTGGCGCAGTGGTTGAGAGTCCGCCTGCCGATGCAGGGGATACGGGTTCGTGCCCCGGTCTGGGAGGATCCCATATGCCGCGGAGCGGCTGGGCACGTGAGCCATGGCCGCTGGGCCGGTGCATCCGGAGACTGTGCTCTGCAACGGGAGAGGCCACAACAGTGAGAGGCCCCAATACCACAAAAAAAAAAAAAAAAAAAAAAAAAAAAAGAAAAAGAAAACAACAAGACTGTGCCCCGAAAGAGCAGACTACTGCTTGCAGGACTTACTGCACCCAGAGGGGAGCTAATAAGCTTGGAGGGGGAAATGTATAACACGCTTTCACCATAGAAAACGCTACAGACACCGTGGTGATTGTAGCCAATATGACCGGCTGGACTCCTGGCTACTTCTAAAGGCCGTTAACTCAGTGGACGTCATGGTCCTGGATCACCACTGACCCTGGACTGTCTGGGAGTTGTGCGGGCAGGGCTCTGAAACATGGTGCTGTTTGTACATTAATTCAGGGACCTAATTAAAGAAAGCACAGACTACTGGTCAGAACATCTAGGCTGGCAAAAACCGTCAGCCTAAGATCGCCGAACAAATGTGGGGTGGGGTGAAACCTGCCACTGCAGCATCTCTGCGCATCTCCTTCCTGGAACTTAAAGGTCATTAGAATCAATAACACTTCCAATGCTGGTGCTCAGGCGGACGAGAAGTGAGGCAGGAGGCCTTGGGACAATCAACCTCACCTGGAGGCTGGTGGGGAGACGTTTTGACCCTCCCCCCATGTATCAGGGCTCACACCACAGCATGAAGCAGTTACAAAAGAGGGATCTGCACCCTCAACACCCCAAAAATGAGGAAAGGAACAAAAAGCAGAGGAGGTGTTCATCTCCGGCAACGTTCATTAAAAATTCCTGGCAGATAAAAAGAGAATCTGGGCAATAAAATAAAGACTAAGCTGTTTTTCTATTGTGCTTTGTCTAATTTCACGTGCTCCTAGAGCTCCGCATGCAGAAGTCCCACACCCGGCATTTCAGATCCGATTTCCTAGTGCAGAATGGCTGGGTCGACACCTCAGCTAGCGGGGTCCCATGCAGACTCCGTGACATAGAGCCTGAGCTGCAGCCAACCCAGCCCTCGAGAGCTCCATCCCCTCCCTCCCACTGATGCTGCTGGGATCCCTACACAGCAGCCCAGCCGACAGCCCGTGGGGGAGTGCACGCTCTCACCTCTCCATTCTGTTTTCAAAATAATGTTTCCTTTGCTTCTGAACCAAACTCAGTCTTGATCTGTTGGCTCCAATGACACTGGGCACGGGGACTCCTGTTAGGGTCCACTCTGGAGGATCAGTAACAGAAATTGAGAACATTGTAACTTCAATGAACAGGTGTGTGAGCCAAACTGTAGTTAACATAGAGCAGTGTATAATGCTCGGGTAAAATAAGATGTTTTTAAGACTTACATTTGATATTTCCATCAGTTTACTGTAAGCAAGTTCAGTGAAGACGTCTGTCTTATTGGTCAGGTCAACATTAGAGAAATGAAGTGATTTATTTCCATGGATGTACATCGAATACTCTTGGCTGAAGCTTCAATCGTGCTTTGAATGCTTTTCCATTGAAAATGATACCTCTCTTTCAGCTCCCCCATTTCTGAGAAGTATGAAATCTTATAATTTATTATTACCAAAGGGGAAAGGTAGGAGAAGGGATAAATTAACAGTTTGGGATTAACACATACACACTGCTATGTATAAAATAGATCATCAACAAGGAACTACTGTATAGCACAGGGAACTACACTGAATATTTTGCAATAACCTATAAGGGGAAATAATCTGAAAAAGAATCGATATTTTTATTGACATCATCTAACAATGACAGATAAAATGTAACCTAAGCAAGGCCGATGGTGAGCGCTTCTGACCCTGAAGATTTCAATCATCTAAAGTTTGGGCTCTGCCTATTTCCCAAGGCTCCTAATGGACATATGTGTAGCCGTAGCTTAAAAATTCCCCAGTTTGGGGTTCGGGGAGGCACTGATTTGGAAAAATCCCTGGTGTTCTCCTTACATGCACGGGACCCATCCTACAGCTAAAACATGCCTGTCACACCTAGAGGATGGTACACCATTTGATCGGAAAGAGTTTGGAAAAGGCACCTCATCTCCTCATTGCCTGGTGCTCGGGTTCACCCCTCCAGCATCTTTCCTAACAATTTCCTCACTTGGGGATATCAGCACCGTCAACATCCTGTTGCACACAGTTTGGAATTTGTCTAGAGGATGAAGCGGAAGGATGAGAAAAATTTAGAGACCAGTCTTAGGTGTTCAGACAGGCACATGCCACTCTAATTTCCAATCCGGAAGACAAATTCATCAAAGGCTAGAATTGCCCACGGAAACAGAATAGGGCTAGAGGAAATCCCGCTGTTTTGTGTCCAGTTTCCAAAAACACAAGTTGAAAAATGGAACTCAGGGTCACTAAAATTCATGAAACTGCAGAGTTGAAATTATCTCTCTTCGAAAAATGTCTTGAGGTAAGACACAGAAAAAGACTTGTAAGCAAGGCAGAGTGGCAGGAAACATATTTGAAGAGGTAGAAAGGACTCCCCATTAAAGCACAAGAAAAGGGGCTGAACATCGCCAATGATGCAGTTGGCCCAAAAGTGTGTATGCATTTTTTCTGAATATATTCAAGTAAAGGCCATACACACTTTTGATCCAACCAAACAGGTGGGCACTGGAAATCAATACTACAAAATGTATCACTTCACATCAGTCAGAAGGGCCATCCACATAAAGTGTAAACACCAGAAATGCAGGACAGGGCGAGGAGAAAAGGGAACCCTGTGAGGCTGATAGTGGAAATGGAATTTGCCAACGGCCACTCTGGAGAAGTGTATTGTGTTTGCTAAAACATCTAAAAAATGAGCTACAGAGCATAGGGCACTTGCACTCATGGGCGTATACCCTGGGAAAAAGAAAAATCGACAGAAAACTGGCACCCCAACGTTTACCACCTCTCTGTTAAGAAGGGCCTCCACTTGGATATAACCTAAATGTCCCTGGAAGGATAAAATGGATAAAAGAGATGGGGTACTTATGTAGAGTGGCATATGACTCATCCGGAAGTCAATGAAATAAGGCCAGTTGGAACAACTCTGGAGGAGTTACATACGATCATTCTAAGTGACATATGTCAGAAAGAAAAAGACACATATCATAAGATGTCACTTAAAGGTGGAATCAAAAATGGCTACACATGAAATAAACTACAACACAGAAACATAGTCAAATATGTAGAAAATAGACATAAGGCTGCTAAATGGGAAAGGTGGGGAATGGTGAGGTATTATCCAGGAGGTTGAAATTAGCAAAGTTACCATTCCAAGTATCAAATTGAATAACTGAAAAGGCCTACACTGTACCTCAAAGAACTGAACTCAGCTCACTCAAGTAACTGGAAAATAATACATATGACTGGTAAGCATCTGAAAAAGAATTTATTGTTGTCTCACAGTACATGAATCAAGTGGATGTGCAGCAGCAAAAAACAGAGCTTAGAAAATCTGCTGTAACCAATATAAAAATAAATTTAAAAAATATTTATAAAAACAGTGAGACAGACAAAAATTCTTACAACTTTTGTTGAAGGGCTATGATGTAACATGGATTGAACACATGTAGACCCACAGCAGGGTGATATATAAGGCTGGAAGCTATGCACGCTAAGAGATGTTAGAGAGGCTGGGTGAGGAAATGCAGACCTTTTTAATACTGCCTGGTACCCATTCCATGGGTCCCAAATCTGCAGGTTCAAGGGAATATTCTGACAGCGAAAACATGCCTGGGAAACCGAGATGAATGTACACCGTGTGCTCAGGAAAGGTGTCTAAAATGCACCTCATTTTTGATCTGGTGCTGGGGTTCGCCATTCCAGCCGCATTACGAACAATCTCTCCACTTGGAGAATCAGCACCTTTAACCTCCTGTTTCACACAGTTTGCAATTAGTGCAGAGGATAAATGGGAAGATGGGGAACCAATGAGAGATTAGCTGTAGGAGTTTTGACAGGCACATGTCACTCGAATTTCCCATTAGGAAGAAGAATTAAACAAAGGCTCAGCCTGCCTCCTCAGAACCAGAATAGGACCGGAAGCAATCCAATGGTTTGGCGGCCAGCTCACAAAAAAAGCGAGTTGCAAAATAGAGCTCAGGAGCAGACAATTCAAAGACCTGCAAAGATATAAATGATAACCAACGTCCAAAAATATATTCAGGTAAGGCAACGAAGAGGATCTGAATGAGAGGCAGAATTGCAGGAAACAGATTTCAAAAGGTAGATTGTACTCACATTTAAAGCATATGAAAAGCAGCAGAATTTCTAAAATGATGCAGTTGGGCAAAAGGGTGTATGTGTTTTTTTGTGAATATCTTCAGGAAAATAAAACACATACAGAGTTTTTGGCCAACCAAGCAAGCGGGAAATGCAAATCCGCACAACAAAGAAGTCTCAATTTCCATTGCTCACAAAGGCCATCCAAAAAATGTGTACAAACCAGAAATGCAGGAGAGGCCATGGAGAACAGGGAGCCTAGTCACACTGATGGGTGGGGTATAAATATCCAAGAGCCACTCTGAAGAAGTGTATGCTGTTTCCTAAAACATCAAAAATACAAAACCTTCGAGCAAAGGGGTTTTCAACTCATGGGCATATAACTTGGGAAGACTAAATATCAACAAGACACAGGCACCCCATAGTTTAGGGCTGCTCTGCATACAAGAACCTCAACTTCAGTACACCTAAATTATCCCAGGAAAAAGAGAAATGCCTAAAGAACTTGTGGTAATTGTGTACAACAGAATATCACTCAGACGTGAAATCAATGTATATAAGGCCAGTAGCAGCATAATGAGTGGATTTAGGTATGATGATTCTAAGTGAAATTAGTCACACAGATAAAAGAATCTTATCATAAGATATCACTTACAAAGGGAATGTCAACATCACAACACATGAAATGAATTCAGAAAGAGAACAGAGACTCACATTTAGAAAACACTCTTATGCCTCCTTAACGGGAAAGGAGAGGTGGGGTGATGCATAAAACCAGAGTTTGATATTAGCACAGGTACCATTCCATAAACCAAATACAGAATAGACAAGACCTACACCTACCTCAGTGAACGGGACTCAAAACGCCTATTCCCCGCAGAGGAATATATCTGACTAGTAAGAATCTTAAAAAACTATGTATTGATATGTCTCTGTAAGGGAATCAAGTGTGTCTAGAACGGCATAAACACGTCAGTGAAAATCAGCTCAAACCCATTATAAAAATGAATTTCAAAAACAAAACAAAAAAACAGCGAAATTCTTACACAATTCCTTCAGGGGTTCTGAAGAAACCTGGAATGACCCTATCTGAAAAGACAGCTGGATGAGACATAAGGCTGGACACTTGGGACTGAGAGGACTGGTGAGATTGGGATAGAAAATGCAGACCCTTTAAAGTAGTAATGCATGCCACCATAACATGGGTCCCAAATCTCCAACTAGGAGGGAATATCACTACAGTTATAACATGTATGAGAAACCTAGAGAATGGACACCCTTTGATGGCGAAAGGTTTCTAAAAGTCTCCTAATTTTTCCTCTCCTTGTGCTCCAGTTTGGTATTCCAACTGCCTTACTATCAATCTCCCAACTTAGGAGAGTCAGCTCCTATAACCTCCTGGTTCGCACAGTTTGCTAATTGTGCAGAGGATGAAAGGGAAGAGGGAGAACCAATCAGAGAGTAGATGTAGGCATTTGGACGGACACATGCCACTCTAAATTCCCGTCAGGAAGAAGAATTAACCAAAGCCTCAGCCACCCACGGGGAACAGTATAGCCACCCCTGGAAGCAGTACAGGTCCTGAAGCAAAATTGTGTATTTGCGGTCAGCTCCCAAAAATGGGATTTGAAAATTGGAGCTCAGGGGCACAGCAATTCACAACCCTGAGAGTTTTAAAGGACTACTCTCTTACAAAAATCTGTTGAGGGAAGGCAACGAAGCGGACTTGAAAATGAGGCAGAATTGCACAAAACATATTTCAAGAGGTAAATTGGAATCACCTTTAAAGCACAGTAAAAGCATCACAACTTCGACAATGATGCACTTGGCCACAAACGGCGTATGCCTTTTCTCCTGAATGTATTCAGGAGAAAACACATACGACCTTTTTGGCCAATCAAGCAAGCTTGCAATGCAAATCCACACTACAAAAAATTGTCACTTCCCACCAGTCAAAAGGGACATCCGAAAATCTGTAAAAACCAGAAAGGCAAGAGAGAGATGAGAAGGGCATGAAGAAATGTTATCCCAAGGGTCATGTAGGATTGTGATGACAAGCGAATGGAGCATTGTGATGACAAGATTATGTAGCATATTGCTTACAAAGGCATGGAGCATTGTGATGACAAGTTTCATGGAGCACTGTGATGACAAGCATCACGGAGCATTGTGATTACAGGGGTCAAGGAGAATTGGGATGACAAGGGCATGGAGCATTTTGATGACAAAGGTCCCAGATCATTGTGTTGTCAGGGTTCATGGAGCGTTGTGATGACAGTGGTCATGGAGCATTGTGATGACAGGTGTCATGGAGCATTATGATGAGAAGGTCATGGAACATTGGGCTGAAAATGTTCATGGAGCATTGTGATGACAGGGGTCATGGAGCATTGTGATGACAAGCTACTGGAGCATTGTGATGAGAAGACCATGGAGCCTTGTGATGACAAGTCTCATGGAGCATTCTGATGAAAAGGGGAAAGGAGCATTGTGATTGCAGGGGACTTGGAGCATTGTGATGAAAAGGGCAAGGAGCATTGGGATGAGAAGACCATCGAGCGTTCTAATGACATGCATCATGGAGCTTTGTGATGACAAGGGCATGGAGCATTGTGGTTAAAAAGGTCACAGAGACTGTTGATGACGAGGTCATGGACCACTGTGATGACAAAGGTCATGAAGCATTGTGATGAGTGTATTCACGGAGCATTGTGATGACAGGGGTCATGGAGCATTTTGATAACAAGGGCATGGAGCATTGTGATGACAAGGGCATGGAGCATTTCTTTAAATTGCTTCATGGATTTTTGTGATTCCCCAGTGTCGTGAAGCATTGTGATGACAAGGTCCTGGAGCATTGGGATGAGAAAACCATGAAGCCTTGTGATGCCAAATCTCATGGAGCATACAGATGAAAAGGGTCATGGACCACTGTGATTACAGGGGTCTTGGGACATTTTGATGACAAGGGCATGGAGCATTGTGATGACCTGGTCATGCAGTATTGTGAAGAGAGGTGTCAGGGAGCATTGCGATGACATATGTCATGGCCCATTGTGATGACAATGGCATGAAGCATTGTGATGCCAAGTTTCATGGAGGATTCTGATGACAAAGGTAATGGAGCATTGTGATGACAAGGACTTAGAGCATTGTGATGATTAGGGTCAGGGCGCATTGTGCTGACAAGTGCATTGAGAATTGTGATGACAAGTGTCATGGAGTATTCTAATGACAAGCTTGTGGAGAATTTTGATGACAATGGCATGGAGCATTGTGATGAAAATGGCATGGGGCATTGTGATGAAAAAGGCATGGAGACTTTTTGTGACAGGTTTCAAGGAGCATTCTGATGACAAGTGTCAGGGAGCATTGTGATGACAAGTGTATTGAGAATTGTGATGACAGGCATCATGGAGCGTTGTGATGACAAGAGTTATGGAACTTTCTGATCACAAGGGTTTGGAGCATTGTGATGACAAGTGTCAGGGAGCATTGTGATAACAATTGTATTGAGCATTGTGATTACAAAGATCATGGAGTATTGTGATGAGAAGACCATGGATAATTGTGATGATGAGCGTCATGGGGTATTGTGATGATAAGTATTATGGAACATTGTGATAACAAGGGTTTGGAGCATTATGATTACAGAGGTCATGGAGAATATTGATTTCATTGTGATGACAATAGCCTGAAGCATTATGATGATGGGCATGGTGCACTGTGATGACAGGGTTCATGGAGCTTTCAGATGAAAAGGGGCATGGGGCATTGTGATTACAAGGGTCTTGGAGCATTGTGATGACAAGGGCATGGAGCATTTTGATGAGAAGGCCATGGAACATTCTGATGACAAGTGTCATGGAACCTTGTGATGACTAGGCCTTGGAACATTGTGATGGCAGGGGTCATGGTGCATTGTTATGACAGGCGTAATGGAGCATTATGATGAGAAGGGCATGGAACATTGGTCTGAAATGTTTCATGTATTATTGTGATGAGAGTGGGCATGGAGCATTGTGATGACAAGGGCACGGAACACTGTGATACACGAATCATGCAGGATTGTAATGACAAGGGTATGGAGCATTGTGATGAGGAGGGCATCGAGCATTTTGATGACAAGTGTCATGGAGCTTAGTGATTACAAGGGCATGGAGCAATGTGATGAGAGGGTTCAAGGAGCATTGTGATGACAATGATATGGAGCATTGTGATGCCAAGGGTCATGGAGCTTTGTAATGACAAGTCATGGAGCATTTTGATGACAAGGGCATGGTGCATTGTGATGAGATGGGCAGGGAGACTTTTGATGACCGGGTCATGCAGCAATTTGATAAAAAGTGTAATGGAACATTTTGATGGCAGGGGTTATAGAACATTGTGCTGTCAGGAGTCTTGGAGCTTTGGGATGAAAAGGGTCATGGACCATTTTGCTAACAGGTGTTATGGAACATTGTGATGTCAGGGGTCAAGGAACATTGTGCTGATAAGGGGATGTAGCATTGTGATGACAGGGTCATGGAACATTGTGATTACAGGGGTGAGGGAGTATTGTGATGACTAGTGATGGAACATTGTGATATCTCTGGTGAGAGAGCATTTTGATGAGAAGTGCATGGACCATTGTGATTACAAGGCTTATGGGACATATCAATGACAAGTTTGTGGACCGCTGAGATGAAATGCGCGTGACAGTTTGTGATGACAATGGTCATGGAGCATTGTTCTGACAAAGACATGGTGCATTGTGATGACAAGGGTCACAGAGAATTGTGATGAAAAGTTCATGGAGCATTATCGTTACAAAGGTCACAGAGCCTTGTGATGACGCGGCCATGGACCATTGTGATGACAAACGTATGAAGCATTGTGATGACTGGAGTCACGGAGCATTGAGATGACAGGGGTCATGGAGCATTGTGATGACAAGGGCAAGGAACATTGTGATGACAGGGGCATGGAACATTGGTCTGAGAAGTTTCATAGTTTATTGTGATGAGTGTGGGCATGGTGCATTGTGGTGACAAGGGCACGGAGCATGGTGATGAGAAGGTCATGGAGTATTGTGAAGACAGGTGTCAGGGAACACTGTGATGACATATGTCATGGTCCATTGCGATGACAATGGCATGGAGCACTGTGATGCCAAATGTAATGGAGGATTGTGATGACAAATATAATGGAACATTGTGAGGACTAGGGCTTGGAGCATTATGATGACAAGGGCCATTGAGAATTTTCATGACAAGGTCATGAAGCATTGTGATGACGAGGTCCTGGAGCATTGTGATGAGAAAACCATGGAGCCTTGTGATGAAAAGTCTCATGGAGCATACTGATGAAAAGGGGCATGGAGCATTGTGATTACAGGGGTCGTGGAACATTGTGAGGACAAGGGCATCGAGCACTGTGAGGAGAAGACCAAGGAACATTCTAATGACATGTGTCATTGAGCTTTGTGATGACAAGGGCATGGAGCATTTTGATGAGAAGGCCATGGAACTTTCTGATGACAAGTGTCATGGAACCTTGTGATGACTAGGCCTTGGAACATTGTGATGGCAGGGGTCATGGTGCATTGTTATGACAGGCGTAATGGAGCATTATGATGAGAAGGGCATGGAACATTGGTCTGAAATGTTTCATGTATTATTGTGATGAGAGTGGGCATGGAGCATTGTGATGACAAGGGCACGGAACACTGTGATACACGAATCATGCAGGATTGTAATGACAAGGGCATGGAGCATTGTGATGAGAAGGGCATCGAGCATTGTGATGACAAGTGTCATGGAGCTTTGTGATTACAAGGGCACGGAGCAATGTGATGAGAGGGTTCAAGGAGCATTGTGATGACAATGATTTGGAGCATTGTGATGCCAAGGGTCATGGAGCTTTGTAATGACAAGTCATGGAGCATTTTGATGACAAGGGCATGGTGCATTGTGATGAGAAGGGCAGGGAGACTTTTGATGACCGGGTCATGCAGCAATTTGATAAAAAGTGTAATGGAACATTTTGATGGCAGGGGTTATAGAACATTGTGCTGTAAGGAGTCTTGGAGCTTTGGGATGAAAAGGGTCATGGACCATTTTGCTAACAGGTGTTATGGAACATTGTGATGTCAGGGGTCAAGGAACATTGTGCTGATAAGGGGATGTAGCATTGTGATGACAGGGTCATGGAACATTGTGATTACAGGGGTGAGGGAGTATTGTGATGACTAGTGTTGGAACATTGTGATATCTCTGGTGAGAGAGCATTTTGATGAGAAGTGCATGGACCATTGAGATTACAAGGCTTATGGGGCATATCAATGACAAGTTTGTGGACCGCTGAGATGAAATGCGCGTGACAGTTTGTGATGACAATGGTCATGGAGCATTGTTCTGACAAAGACATGGTGCATTGTGATGACAAGGTTCAGAGAGAATTGTGATGAAAAGTTCATGTAGCATTATCGTTACAAAGGTCACAGAGCCTTGTGATGACGCGGCCATGGACCACTGTGATGACAAACGTATGAAGCATTGTGATGACTGGAGTCACGGAGCATTGAGATGACAGGGGTCATGGAGCATTGGGATGACAAGGGCAAGGAACATTGTGATGACAGGGGCATGGAGCATTGGTCTGAGAAGTCTCATAGTTTACTGTGATGAGTGTGGGCATGGTGCATTGTGATGACAAGGGCACGGAGCATGGTGATGAGAAGGTCATGGAGTATTGTGAAGACAGGTGTCAGGGAACACTGTGATGACATATGTCATGGTCCATTGCGATGACAATGGCATGGAGCACTGTGATGCCAAATGGAATGGAGGATTGTGATGACAAATATAATGGAACATTGTGAGGACTAGGGCTTGGAGCATTATGATGACAAGGGCCATTGAGAATTTTCATGACAAGGTCATGAAGCATTGTGATGACGAGGTCCTGGAGCATTGTGATGAGAAAACCAAGGAGCCTTGTGATGAAAAGTCTCATGGAGCATACTGATGAAAATGGGCATGGAGCATTGTGATTACAGGGGTCGTGGATCATTGTGAGGACAAGGGCATCGAGCACTGTGAGGAGAAGACCAAGGAGCATTCTAATGACATGCGTCCTTGAGCTCTGTGATGACAAGGGCATGGAACATTGAGATTACAGTGGTCTTGGAGCATTGTGATGAAAAGGGCATGGATCACCTTGATGAAAAAGGCATGGAGCCTTGTCATGACAGTGTTCAAGGAGCATACAGACAACAAGTGTCAGGGAGCATTTTGATGACAAGTGTATTGAGCATTGTGATGACAAGGTCCTGGAGCATTGTGATGAGAAAACCATGGAGCCTTGTGATGACACATCTCATGGAGCATACTGATGAAAAGGCGCATGGACCATTGGGATTACAGGGTTTTGGAACTTTGTGATTACAAGGTCATGGAGCATTGTGATGAAAAGTGCATGGTGTATTTTGATGACATGCGTCATGGAGCGGTGTGATGACAAGTGTTATGGAACATTGTGATTACAAGGGTTTGGAGCATTGTGATGATAGAGGTCATGGATCATTTTGATTTCAAGGAGCATGGAGCATTGTGATGACAAGGGCATGAAGCAATGTGATCCCAAGGCCCACGGAGGATTGTGATGACAATGGAAATGGAGTATTGTGATGACAAGCCCATAGAGCATTGTAATGAAAAGGTCATGTAGCTTTTTGCTGACAAAGGCACGGAGCATTGTGATGACATGTGTCATGGAGCACTGTGATGACAAGCGTCACGGAGCATTGTGAATACAGGGGTCATGGAGCATTGGGATGACAAGGGCATGGATCATTGTGATGACAAGTTTCCTGGAGCACTGGGCTGAAAATGTTCATGGAGTGTTGTGATGACAGGGTTCATGGAGCCTTGTGATGATATTTGCCATGGAGCATTGTGATGAGTAGGTCGTGGAGCAATGGGCTGAAAATGTTCATGGATTATTGTGATGAGAGGGATCATGGAACATTGTGATGACAAGGGAATGGAGCATGGTGATGACAAGGTCCTGGAGCATTGTGATGTGAAGGCCATGGAGACTTGTGATGACAAGTCTCATGGAGCATTCTGATGAAAAGGGCCATGGAGCATTGTGATTACAGGGGTCTTGGAGCATTGTGATGACTAGGGCATGGAGCATTGTGATGAAAAGGCCATGGAGCATTCTGATGACATGCGTCATGGAGCTTTGTGATGAAAAGGGCATGGATCATTGTGATGAAAATGTATGGAGCCTTGCCATGACAGGGTACTAGGAGCATACTGATGTCAAGTGTCAGGGAGCATTGTGATAACAAGTGTATTGAGCATTGTGATGACAAAGATCATGGAGCATTGTGATGAGAAGACCATGGATAATTGTGATGATGAGCATCATGGTGTGTTGTGATGATAAGTGTTATGGAACTTTGTGATAACAAGGGTTTGGAGCATTATGATTACAGAGGTCATGGACAATACTGATTTCATTGTGATGAGAATATCCTGAAGCATTATGATGATGGGCAAGGTGCACTGTGATGACAGAGTTCATGGAGCATTGATATGAAAAGGCGCATGGGGCATTGTGATTACAAGGGTCTGGAGCATTGTGATGACAAGGGCATGGAGCATTTTGATGAGAAGGCCATGGAACATTCTGATGACAAGTGTCATGGAACCTTGTGTTGACTAGGCCGTGGATCATTGTGATGGCAGGGGTCATAGTGCATTGTTATGACAGGCATAATGGAGCATTATGATGAGAAGGGCATGGAACATTGGTCTGAAATGTTTCATGTATTATTGTGATGAGAGTGTGCATGGAGCATTGTGATGACAAGGGCACGGAACACTGTGATACTTGGGTCATGCAGGATTGTAATGACAAGGGCATGGAGCATTGTGATGAGAAGGGCATCGAGCATTGTGATGACAAGTGTCATGGAGCTTTGTGATGACAAGGGCATGGAGCAATGTGATGAGAGGGTTCAAGGAGCATTGTGATGACAATGACATGGAGCATTGTGATGCCAAGGGCCATGTAGATTTGTGATGACAAGTCATGGAGCATTTTGATGACAAGGGCATGGTGCATAGTGATGAGAATGGCAGGGAGCCTTTTGATGACCGGGTCATGCAGCAATTTGATAAAAAGTGTAATGGAACATTTTGATGGCAGGGGTTATAGAACATTGTGATGTCAGGAGTCTTGGAGCTTTGGGATGAAAGGCTCATGGAGAATTTTGATGACAGGTGTTATGGAACATTGTGATGTCAGGGGTCATGGAACATTGTGATGATAAGGGGATGTAGCATTGTGATGACAGGGTCATGGACCATTGTGATTACAGGGGTGAGGGAGTATTGTGATGACTAGTGATGGAACACTGTGATATCTCTGGTGAGAGAGAATTTTGATGAGAAGTGCATGGACCATTGTGAATACAAGGTTTATGGAGCATTTCAATCACAAGTCTGTGGACCGTTGTGATGAAATGCGCGTGGCACTTTGTGATGACAATGGTCATGGAGCATTGTTCTGACAAAGACATGGTGCATTGTGATGACAAGTGTCAAAGAGAATTGAGATGAAAAGTTTATGGAGCATTGTGGTTACAAAGGTCACAGAGCCTTGTGATGACACGGGCATGGACCACTGTGATGACAAACTTTATGAAGCATTGTCATGACTGGAGTCATGGAGCATTGTGATGACAGGGGTCATGGAGCATTGTGATGACAAGGGCATGGATCATTGTGGTGACAGGGGTATGGAGCATTGGTCTGACAAGTTTCATTGATTATTGTGATGACAGTGGACATGGTGCATTGTGATGACATAGGCACGGAGCATGGTGATGAGAAGGTCATGGAGTATTGTGAAGACAGGTGTCAGGGAACACTGTGATGATATATGTCATGGTCCATTGTGATGACAATGGCATGGAGCATTGTGATGCCAAATGTAATGGAGGATTGTGATGACAAATATAATGGAACATTGTGATGACTAGGGCTTGGAGCATTATGATGACAAGGGCCATTGAGAATTTTTTTGACAAGGTCATGATGCATTGTGATGACAAGGTCCTGGAGCATTGTGATGAGAAAACCATGGAGCCTTGTGATGACAAGTCTCATGGAGCATACTGATGAAAAGGGGCGTGGAGCATTGTGATTACAGGGATCGTGGAATATTGTGAGGACAAGGGCATGGAGCACTGTGAGTAGAAGGCCAAGGTGCATTCTAATGACTTGTGTCATTGAGCTTTCTGATGACAAGTGCATGGAGCATTGGTCTAATAATTTTCATGGATTATAGCGATGACATTTGGAAAGGCGCATTGTGATGACAAGGGCATGGAGCATTGTGATGACCAGGTCATGCAGTATTGTGAAGACAGGTGTCAGGGAGCATTGTCATGACATATGTAATGGCCCATTGTGATGACAATGGCATGGAGCATTGTGATGCCAAGTGTCATGGAGGATTCTGATGACAAAGGTAATGGAGCATTGTGATGACAATGGCTTGGAGCATTGTGATGACAAGGGTCAGGGAGCATTGTGCTGACAAGTGCATGGATAATTGTGATGAAAAGGGTCATGGAGCATTCTGATGACAAGCTTGTGGTGTGTTTTGATGACAATGGCAGGGAGCACTGTGACGAAAACGGCATGGGGCATTGTGATGAAAAAAGCATGGAGCATTCTCCTGAAAAATGCATGGAGCCTTTCCGTGACAGGGTTCAAGGAGCATTCTGACGACAAGTGTCAGGGAGCATTGTGATGACAAGTGTATTGAGAATTGTGATGACAATGGCCAGGGAGCATTGTGATGAAAAGGGCATGGAATATTGTGATGACAGGCAGCATGGAGCGTTGTGATGACAAGTGTTATGGAACATTGTGATCACAACTGTTTGGAGAATTGTGATGACAGAGGACATGGATCATTTTGATTTCAATGAGCATGGAGTATTGTGATGACCAGGGCATGCGGCAATGTGATACCAATGTCCTTGGAGGATTGTGATGAAAATAGTAATGGAGTATTGTGATGACAAGCGAACAGAGCATTGTAATGACAAGGTCATGTAACATTTTGCTGACAAAGACATGGAGCATTGTGATGACAGGTGTCATGGAGCACTGTGATGACAAGCGTCACAGAGCATTGTGAATACTGGGGTCATGGAGCTTTGGGATGTCAAGTGCATGGATCATTGTGATGACAAGGGTCGTGGAGCACTGGGCTGAAAATGTTCATGGAGTGTTGTGATGATAGGGGTCATGGAGCATTGTGATGACTAGGGAATCGAGCATTGTGATGACAAGAGCCGCAGATCATTTTGTTGTCAGGTGTCATGGAGTGTTGTGATGACAGTGGTCATGCAGCATTGTGATGATATTGGCCATGGAGCATTGTGATGAGTAGGTGGTGGAACATTGGGCTGAAAATGTTCATGAATTATTGTGATGACAGGGGTCATGGAGCATTGTGATGACAATAGCTTGGGGCATTGTGACGACAAGTGTATTGAGCATTGTGATGACAAAAATCATGGTGCATTGTGATGAGAAGACCATGGGTTATTGTGATGACCAGCGTCATGGGGCATTGTGATGACAAGTGTTATGGAACATTTTGATCACAAGTGCTCCGAGCATTATGATGACAGAGGTCATGGAGCATTTTGATTTCATTGTGATGACAATAGCCTGAAGCATTATGATGATGGGCATGGTGCATTGTGATGACAGGGTTCATGGAGCATTGAGATGAAAAGGGGCATGGAGTATTTTGATTACAGGGGTCTTGGAGCACTCTGATGACAAGAGCATGGAGCATTGTGATGTGAAGGCCATGGAATATTCGGATGACATGCGTCATTGAGCTTTGTGATGCCAAGGGCATGGAGCATTGTGATTACAGGGGTCTTGAGCATTGTGATGACAAGTGTCATGGAGCCTTGTGATGACAAGGCCGTGGAACATTTTGATGGCAGGGTCATGGAGCATTGTTATGACAGGGGTAATGGAGCATTTTGATCAGAAGGGCATGGAGCATTGGTCTGAAATATTTCATGGATTATTGTGATGAGAGTGTGCATGGAGCAGTGTGATGACAAGGTCATGGAACACTGTGATACATGGGTCATGGGTCATGGAGCTTTGCGATGACAATTCATGGAGCATTGTGATGAAAAGGGCATGGAGCATTGTGATGATAGGGGCATGGAGCATTGGTCTGACAAGTTTCATAGATTATTGTGATGACAAGGAAATGGAGCATTGTGATTACAGGTGTCTTGGCACATTGTGATGAAAAGGGCATGGATCATTGTGATGAAAATATCATGGAGCCTTGTCATGACAGGGTTCAAGTAGCATACTGATGACAAGTTTCAGGGAGCATTGTGATGACAAGTCTATTGAGCATTGTGATGACAAAGGTCATGGAGCATTGTGTTGAGAAAACCTTGGATAATTGTGATGATGAGCGTCATGTGGTGTTGTGATGATAAGTGTTATGGAACATTGTGATCACAAGGGTTCGGGGCATTATGATGACAGAGGTCATGGAGCATTTTGATTTCACTGTGATGACATTAGCCTGAAGCATTATGATGATGGGCATCGTGCATTGTGATGACAGGGTTCATGGAGCATTGAGATGAAACGGGGCACGGTGTATTGTGAATACAGGTGTCATGGAGCATTGGGATGACAAGGGCATGCATCATTTTGATGAGAAGGGTCATGGAGCATGGGCTGAAAATGTTCATGGAGTATTGTGATGACAGGGGTCATGGAGTATTTTGATGACAAGGGAATGGAGCACTGTGATGACAACGTCCTGGAGCACTGTGATGTGAAGACCATAGAACCTTGTGATAACTAGTCTCATGCAGCATTCTGATGAAAATGCGAAGGGAACATTGTGATTACAGGGGTCTTGGAGCATTGAGATGACAAGGGCATGGAACATTATGATGAGAAGGCCATGGAGCATTCTGATGACATGCGTCATGAAGCTTTGTGATGACAATTGCAAGGAGCATTGTGATCACAGGTGTCTTGGGGCATTGTGATGAAAAGAGCATGGATCATTGTGATGAAAAAGGCATGGAGCCTTGTCATGAAATAGTTCAAGGTGCATACTAATGGCAATAGTCAGGGAGCATTTTGACGATATGTGTATTGAGCATTGTGATGACAAAAATCATGGTGCATTGTGATGAGAAGACCATGGATAACTGTGATGACCAGCGTCATGCAGCATTGTGATGACAAGTGTTATGGAACATTGTGATCACAAGGGTTTTTAGCCTTGTGATGACAGAGGTCATGGAGCATTTATTGATTTCATTGTGATGACAATAGCATGAAGCATTTTGATGATGGGCTTGGTGCATTGTGATGACAGCGTTCATGGAGCATTGTGATGAAAAGTGGCATGGAGCATTGTTCTGACAAGTTTCATGGATTATTGTGATAAGTGTGGGCATGCCACATTGTGACGACAAGGGCATGGAACACTGTGATGACAAGGTCCTGGATTATTGTGAAGAAAGGTGTCAGGTAGCATTGTGATGAAATATATAATGTTCCAGTTTGATGACAATATCATGGAGCATTGTGATGCCAAATGTCATGGAGGATTGTTGTGACAAAGTAAAGGAGCATTGTGATGACAAGGGCATGAAGCATTGTGATATCAAGGGCCATTGATAATTTTAATGTCCAGGTCGTGAAACATTGTGATGACAAGGGCATGGAGCTTCCTATGACAGGGGTCATGGAGCATCGCGATTACAAGTTCATGGAGTATTGTGATGACAAGTGCATATAACATTGTGATGTGAAGTGCCATGGAGCATTGCAATGACAAGGACGTGGAGAATTGTGAGGACAAGGGACATTGAGCTTTGAGATGACAAGGCATGGAGCATGGTGATGGCAAAACCATGGAACATTGTGATAAGAAGACCTTGGGTAATTTTGATGTCGAGCATCATGGAGCACTGTAAGGACAAGGGACATGAAGCATTGTGATGACAGGTGTCAGGGAGCATTGTGATGAGAGGGGTCATGGAGCATTGTGATGACAAGGGCATGAAGCATTGTGATGACAAGTGCATGGAGCATTGTGATGGGAAGTGCATGGAGCATTGCAATGACAAGTGCATGGAGAATTGTGATGACAAGAGCATGTAACATTGTGATGAGAAGTGTCATGTAGCATTGTGATGACAAGGACGTGGAGAATTGTGATGACAAGGGACATGGAGCATTGTGATAACCAGGGCATGGAGCATTGTGATGACAGGGGTCATGGAGCATGATTATGACAAGGGCCATGGGGCATTCTGACAAAGATATCACTTATGAAGGGAATGTAAACATGGCTACATATGAACTGAATTAGGGTAGAGAAGAGATTCTCACATTTAGAAAACACTCTTATGATTGCTTAATGGGAAAGAGAGGTGGGGAGATGCACAAAACAAAAGTTTGATATTAGCACAGGAACCGATCCATAATCCAAAAACAGAAGAGACAAGCCCTACTCCTTCCTCAGTGAACGGAACTCAACATCCCTATTCCCCGCAGAGAAATATATCTGACTAGTAAGAATTTTAAAACCTATGTATTGATATGTCTCCGTAAGGGAACCAACTGTGTCTAGAATGACATAAACATGGCAGTGAGAATCAGATCAAACCCACTATAAAAATGAATTTCAAAACAAAACACAAAAACAGTAAAATTCTTACACAATTCCTACAGGGGTTCTGATGAAACCTGGAATGACCCTCTTTACAATGACAGCTGGATGTGGCATAAGGCTCGTCACTTGGGACTGAGAGGACTGGTGAGATTGGGTGAAAAAATGCAGACCCTTTAAAGAAATAATGCCTGCCACCCATTCCATGGTTCCCAATTCTCCAGGTAGAAAGGAATATAACTACAGTTATAACATCTATGGGAACGTAGAGAATGGAAACACTCTGATGGTGAAAGGTTTCTAAAACTCTACTATTTTTTTCTCTCCTTGTGCTCCAGTTTGACATTCCAACTTCTTTACTATCAATCTCCCAACTTAGAGAGCCAGACCGTATAACATCCTGATTCGCACAATGGGCAAATTGTGCAGAGGATATATGGGAAAAGAGAGAACCAATGAGAGAGTAGCTGTAGGCACTTGGACGGCCACATGTCACTCTAATTTCCCGTCACGAAGAGGAATTAACCAAAGCCTCAGCCTGCCACACCCAGAACAAGTATAGGTCCTGAAGCAAAATTGTGGATTTGCGGTCAGCTCACAAAAACGCGAGTTGAAAGA
This sequence comes from Mesoplodon bidens, assembly GCF_964165515.1. Lineage (NCBI taxonomy): Eukaryota > Metazoa > Chordata > Mammalia > Artiodactyla > Ziphiidae > Mesoplodon > Mesoplodon bidens. Next base: position 836,513 of record NW_027671226.1, read on the forward strand.
TGGAGCTCAGGGCCACAGCAATTCACTAACCAGCAGACTTATAAAGGAATACTCTCTTCCAAAAATCTGTTGAGGGAAAGCCACAAGGCAGAATTGAAAAAGAGGCAGAATGGCATGAAACAAAATTCAAGAGGTACATTGGAATCACCTTTAAACACAGGAAAAGCATCACAACTTCGAAAATTATGGAAATGGCCATAAAGAGCATATGGGTTTTCACGTGAATATATATTCAGGAGAAGATGCATACGCCATTTTTGGCCAAGCAAGCAAGCGGGCAATGCAAATCTGCACTACAAAGAAGTATCACTTCCCACCATTCAAAAGGGACATCCACAAAATGTGTAAAAACCAGAAAGGCAAGACAGGCCCTGGAGAACAGGGAGCCTTGTAATGCTGATGGGTGGGATGTAAATTGCCAACGGCCTCTGGAGGAGTGCATTGTGTTCCCTAAAACAAGTAAACAACAGAGCTACAGAGCCAAGGGTGCTTGCAGTCTAGGGAATATGCCTTGGGAAAACTGAAAAACAATAAGACACAGCCACCCCAAAATTAAGGGCTGCACTGCTTACAAGAACCTCAACTTGTATACACCTTAAATTTCTCAGGAAAGATAAAAATCGTTTAAAAATTTGTGGTACTTATCTCCGATGGATTATCCCCCAGCCATGAAATCAATGTCATAAGACCAGTAGCAGCAAAATGAGTGGATTCAGGTACGATGATTCTAAGTGAAGTAATTCACACAGAAAATGAAACTTATCATAATATATCACTTATGAAAATCCTGTAAACATGGCTACACATGAACTGAGTTAGGAAAGAGAACAGAGTCTCATATTTAGAAAACACTCTTATGCCTGCTTAAGGGGGAAGGAGAGGTGGGGTGATGCATAAAACCAGAGTTTGATATTAGTACAGGTACCGTTACAAAAACCAACTACGGAATAGACAAGACCTACACTTTCCTCAGTGAAAGGGACGCAACATCCCATATTCTGCGCAGAGGATTATATCTTACTAGTAAGAATATTAAAACCTATTCATTGATATGTCTCCATAAGCGAATCAAGTGTGTCTTGACTGGAATAAACATGGCAGTTAGAATCAGCTCAAACCCACTATAAAAAGGAATTTCAAAAACAAAACTAAAAACAGGGAAATTCTTTAAAATTCCTTCTAGGGCTCTGATGAAACCTGGAATGACACTATCTAAAACGACAGGTGTATGTTGCATAAGGCTGGACATTTGGGACTGAGAGGATTGGGGAGATTGGGTGAGCAAATGCAGACCCTTTAAAGCAAAAATGCATGGCACCCAATCCATGGGTCCAAACTCTCCAGGTTGAAGGGAATATTACTACAGCTATAACATGCACAGTAAACCTAGAGAATGCACACACAGTATATACGAAAGTTTTCAAAACCTCAACTAATAATCCCTTTCCTGGTGCACCGGTTTGACTTTCCAACCGCTTTACTATCAATCTCCCAGCTCTGAGAGAAAGGCCATTTAAACCCCTGGTTCACACAGGTTGCCAATTTGGCAGAGGATGGAAGGGAAGAGGGAGAGCCAATGAGAGAGTAGCTGTTAGGCATTTGGATAGGCACATGTCACTCTAATTTCCAGGGAGGAAGAAGAATTAACCAAAGTCTCAGCCACCCGCCGGGAACCAGTATAGGTCCTGAACCAAAATTTTGGACTTGCGTTCACCTCACAAAGAACGAATTGAAAAATGGAGCTCAGTGGCACAGCAATTCACAAACTGGCAGAGTAATAAAGGAGAAAAATCGTCCAAAAATCTGTTGAGGAAAGGCAGCGAGGCGGGCTTGAAAGCGAGTCAGAATACCAGAAAACAGATATGAAATGGTACTTTGGAATCGCCTTTAAAGCACAGGAAGAGGGGCAGAATTTCGACAATGATGCACTTGGGAAAAACGGTGTATGTGTAATCTCCTGAATATATTCAGGAGAAAACGCATACGACCTTTTTTGCCAAGCAAGCAAGCGGGCAACACAAATCTTCACTACAAAGAAGTATCAATTCCTACCGTTCAAAAGGGACATCGACAAAATGTGTAAAAACCAGAAAGGCAAGACAGGCCCTGGAGAACAGGGAACCTTGTTATGCTGATGGGCGGGATGTAAATTGCCAACTGCCTCAGTGGAGAAGTGCATTGTGTACCCTAAAACAAATAAACATCAGAGCTACAGAGCCAAAGGCAATTCCATTCTAGGGAATATATCTTTGGAAAACTGAAAATCATTAAGAAAGAGCCACCCCTAAAATCAGGGCTACACTGCTTACAAGAACTTCAACTTGGGTACACGTTAAATATCCCAGGAAATGTAAAAATTGTTCAAATAATTGTGGTAAATACCTACGGTGGAATATCCCTCAGCCGTGAAATCAATGTCATAAGACCAGTAGAAGCAAAATGAGTGGATTCAGGTGGATGATTCTAAGTGAAATAAGTCACACAGAAAAAGAAACTTATCATAAGATATCACTTTTGAAGATCCTGTAAGCATGGCTACACTTAAACTGAGTTAGGGAAGAGAACAGAGTCTCACATTAAGAAAACACACTTATGACTGTTTAAGGGGGAAGGAGAGGTGTGGTGATGCATACAATCAAAGTTTGATATAAGCACAGGTTCCATTCCAAAAACCAACTATGGAATAGACAAGACCTACACCTTCCTCAGTGAAAGGGACTCAAAACCGCATATTTCCCACACAGGAATATATCTGACTAGTAAGAGTCTTAAAACTTATGTATTGATATGTCTCCGTTAGGGAATCAAGTGTGTCTAGACTGGCATAAACATGGCAGCGAGAATCAGCTCAAAGCCAATAAATAAAGGAATTTCAAAAACAAAATAAAAAACGGAAATTCTTTACATTTCCTTCATGGTCTCTGATGAAACCTGGAATTACCCTCTCTACAATGACAGCTGGATGTGGCATAAGGATGGACACTTGGGACTGAGAGGATAGGTGAGATTGGGTGAGCAAATGGAGACGCTTTGAAGCAATAATTCATGGCACACATTCCATGTGCCCCAACTCTACATGTTGAAGGGAATATTACTACAGCTATAACATGTACGGGAAACCTAGAGAATGGACACACTGTGAATACGAAAGGTTTCTAAAACTCAACGAAGAGTCCCTCTCCTGGTGCACCGGTTTGACTTTGCAACTGCTTTACTATCAATCTCCCTTCTTGGAGTTACAGCCACTTTAACCTCCTGTTCGCACAGGTTGCCTATTTGGCAGAGGGTGAAAGGGAAGAGGGAGAACCAATGAGAGAGTAGCTGTTAGACATTTGGACGGGCACATGCCACTCTAAATTCCCAGCATGAAGAAGTATTAAACAAAGTCTCAGCCACCCACCGGGAAAGAGTATAGTTCATGAACCAAAATTTTGGACCTGCCTTAAGCTCACAAAAAAACGAGTTGAAAAATTGAGCTCAGGGGCAAAGCAATTCACAAACCGGCAGAGTAATAAAGGAAAACTATCATCCAAAAATCTGTTGAGGGAAGGCAACAAGTGGAATTGAAAGCGAGGCAGAATAGCAGGAAAGAGATTTCAAGAGGTACCTTGGAATCGCGTGTAAAGCACAGGAAGAGGGGCACAACTTCGACAATGATGCACTTGGCCAAAAAGTGCGTATGCGTTTTCTCCTGAATGTATTCAGGAGAAAACGCATACGCCCTTTTAGGCGAAGCATGCTAGCGGGCAATGCAAATCTGCAGTACAAGGAAATATCACTTCCCACCAGTCAAAAGGGACATCCACAAAATGTGTATAATTCGGAAAGGCAAGACAGGCCCAGGAGAAGAGGGACCCATGTTATGCTGATGAGCGGGATGTAAATTGCGAACTCCCTCTCAGGAGGAGTGCCTTGTATTCCCTAAAAATACTTAAACTACAGAGATACAGAGCCAAGGGCACTTCCAATCTAGGGAATATACCTTGGGAAAACTGAAAATCAATGAGACAGAACCACCCCAATATTTAGGGCTGCACTGCTTACAAGAACCTCAACTTGGGTACACTTTAAATATCCCAGGAAATATAAAATGGTTCAAAAAATTGTGGTACTTACGTACGATGGAATATGCCTCAGCCATGAAATCAATGTCATAAGACCAGAAGCAGCAAAATGAGTGGATTCAGCTATGATGATTTTAGTGAAATAAGTCACAAAGAAAAAGAAACTTATCATAAGATATCACTTATGAAGATCCTGCAATCATGGCTACACTTGAACTCAGTTAGGAAAGAGAACAGAGCCTCACATCTAGAAAACACTCTTATGCCAGCTTAAGGGGGAAGGTGAGGTGGGGTGATGCATAAAACCTGAGTTTGATATAAGTACAGGTACAGTTCCAAAAACCAACTAAGGATTAGACAAGACCTACAACTTCCTCTGTGAAAGGGACTCAAAACCCCTTATTTCCCGCAGAGAAATATATCTGACTATTAAAAATCTTAAAACCTATATACTGATATGACTGTGTTAGGGAATCAAGTGTGTCTACACTGGCATAAACATGGCAGCGACAATCAGTTCAACCCGACTATAAAAAGGAATATCAAAAACAAAACAGGAAAACAGGCAAATTCTTTACAATTCCTTCAGGGTCTCTGATGAAACCTGGAATAACCCTGTCTACAATGACAGCTGGATGTGGCATAAGGCTGGACAGTTGGGACTGAGAGGATTGGTGAGTTTAGGTGAGCAAATGCAGACCCTTTAAAGCAATAATGCATGCCTTCCATTCCATGGGTCCAAACTCTCCAGGTTGAAGGAAATATTACTACACCTATAACATGTACAGGAAACCTAGAGAATGGACACACTGTGAATACGAAAGTTTTCTTAAACTCAACGTATAGTCCCTCTCCTGGAGCTCCAGTGGGACTTTCCTACTGCTCTACTATCAATCTCCCAACTTGGAGAGACAGCCCCTTGAACCTCCTGGTTCTCACAGGTTGCCAATTTGGCAGAGGATGAAAGGGAAGAGGGAGAACCAAAGAGAGAATAGCTGTTAGGAAATTGGACGGGCACATGTCACTCAAGTTTTCCGTTAGGAAGAAGAATTAACCAAAGTGTCAGCCACCCACCGGGAACCATATAGGTCCTGAACCAAAATTTTGGACTTGTGTTCAGCTCACAGAAAACGAGTTGAAAAATGGACCTCAGGGGCACAGCAATTCACAAACTGCCAGAGTAATAAAGGAAATCTATCGTCCAAAAATCTGTTGAGCGAAGTCAAAGACGTGGACTTGAAAGAGAGTCAAAGTAGCAGGAAACAGATTCCATGAGGTATGTTGGAACAGCCTTTAAAGCACAGGACGAGGGGCACAACTTCAACAATGATGCACTTGGCCAAAATGGGCGTAAGCGTTTTCTCCTGAATATATTCAGGAGAAAACGCATATGCCCTTTTTCGCGAAGGAAGCAAGAGGGCAATGCAAATCGGCACTACAAAGTAGTATCACTTCCCCCCAATCAAAAGGGATATCCACAAAATGTGTAAAAACCAGAAAGGCAAGACAGGCCCTGGAGAACAGGGAAACGTGTTATGCTGATGGGCGGGATGTAAATTGCCAACTGCCTCTCTGGAGGACTGCATTGTGTTCCCTAAAAGAAGTAAAAAACAGAGCTACAGAGCCAAGGGTGCTTCCAGTCTAGGGAATATACCTTGGGAAAAGTGAAAATCAATAAGCCAGAGTCACCCAAAAATTTAGGGCTGCACTGCTTACAATAACATCAACTTGGGTACACCTTAAATATCCCAGGAAATATAAAAATGGTTCAAAATATTGTGGTTGTTATGTACGATGGAATATGCCTCAGCCATGAAATCAATGTCATAAGACCAGTAGCAGCAAAATGACTGGATTCAGGTACGATGATTCTAAGTGAACTAAGTCACAGAGAAAAAGAAACTTATCATAAGATATCACTTATGAAGATCCTGTAAACATGGCTACACTTGAACAAGGTGAGGAAAGAGAAAAGAGCCTCACATATAGAAAACACACTTATGCCTGCTTAAGGGGGATGGAGAGGTGGGGTGATGCATAAAAACCAGAGTTTGATATAAGCACATGTACCTTTCCAAAAACCAAATATGGAATGACAAGACCTACACCTTCCTCAGTGATAGGGACTCAAAACCCCATATTTCCCACAGAGGAATATATCTGAGTAGTAAGAACCTTAAAACCTATGTATTGATATGTCTCCGCAAGGGAAACAAGTGTGTCTAGACTGGCATAAACATGGCAGCGTGAATCAGCTCAAACCCACTATAAAAAGGAATTTCAAAAACAAAACAAAAAAACAGGGAAATTCTTTACAATTCCTTCAGGGCCTCTGATGAAACCAGGTATGACCCTGTCTACAATGACAGCTGGAGGTGGCATAATGCTGGACACTTGGGACTGAGAGGATTGGTGAGACTGGGTGAGCAAATGAAGACCCTTTAAAGCAATAATGCATGGCACCCATTCCATGGGTCCCAACTCTGCAGGTTAAAGGGAATATTACTACAGCGATAACATGTACGGGAAACATAGAGAATGGACACACTGTGAATACGAAAGGTTTCTAAAACTCAACGAATAGACCTCTCCTGGTGTTCCGGTTTGACTTTCCAACTGCTTTACTATCATTCTCCCAACTTGGAGAGACAGACCCTTTAACCTCCTGTTCGAACACGTTGCCAATATTGCAGATGGTGAAAGGAAAGTGGGAGAACCAATGAGAGAGTAGCTGTTAGGCATTTGGACGGGCTCATGTCACTCTAATTTCCAGGCAGGAAGAAGGATTAACCAAAATCTCAGCCACCCACCGGGAACCAGTATAGATCCTGAACCAAAATTTTGGACTTCCGTTCAACTCAAAAAAAATGAGTTGAAAAATGGACCTCAGATGCACCGCAATTCACAAACTGGCAGAGTAATAAAGGACAACTGTTGTCCAAAAATCTGTTGAGGGAAGTCAACGAGGCGGACTTGAAAGCGAGGCAGAATAGCAGGAAACAGATTTCAAGAGGTACGTTGGAAACGCCTGCAAAGCATAGGAAGAGGGGCACAACATCGACACTGATCCACTTGGACAAAAAGGGTGTATGCGTTTTCTGCTAAATATATTCAGGAGAAAACACATACGCCCTTTTTGGACAAGCAAGCAAGCGGGCAATGCAAATCTGCACTATAAAGAAGTATCAGTTCGCACCAGTCAAAAGGGACATCCACAAAATGGGTTAAAACTAGAAATGCAAGACAGGCCCTGGAGAACAGGGAGCATTGTTATGCTGATGGGCGGGATGTAAATTTCCAATGGACTCTCTGGAGGAGTGCATTGTGTTCCCTAAAACAAGTAAACAACAGAGCTACAGAGCCAAGGGCACTTCCAGTCTAGGGAATATACCTTGGCATAACTGTATATCAATAAGACAGGCCAACCCCAAAATTTAAGGCTACAGTGCTTACAAGAACCACAAATTGCTACAACTTAAATATCCCAGGAAATATACAAATGGTTCAAAAAATTGTGGTACTTACATACGATGGAATATCACTCAGCAATGAAATCAATGTCATAAGACCAGTAGCACCAAAATGACTGGATTCAGGTACTATGTTTCAAAGTGAAATAAGTCACTCCGAAAAATAAACTTATCATAAGATAGCACTTATGAAGAACCTGTAAATATGGCTACACATGAACTGAGTTAGGAAAGAGAACAGAGTCTCACATTTAGAAAACACTCTTATGACTGCTTAAGGGGAAAGGAGAGGTGGGGTGATGCATACAACCAGAATTTGATATAAGCACCGGTACCGTTCCAAAAACCAGCTATGGCATAAAAAAGACCTACAGCTTCCTCAGTGAAAGGGACTCAAAACCCCATATTTCCGACAGAGGAATATATCTGACTAGTAAGAATCTTAAAACCTATGTATTGATATGTCTGCGTTAGGGATTCAATTGTGTCTAGAGTGGCATAAACCTGGCAGCAAGAATCAGCTCAAACACACTATAAAACGCAATTTCGAAAACTATTCAAAAAAACAGGGAAATTCTTTACAATTCCTTCAGTGTCCCTGATGAAACCTGGAATGACCCTATCTACAATGACAGCTGGAAGTGGCATAAGGCTGGACACTTGGGACTGAGAGGATTTGTGAGATTGGGTGAGAAAATGCAGACCCTTTAGAGCAATTATTCATGGCACCCATTCCATGGGTCCCAAATATCCAGCTTGAAGGGAATATTACTACATCTATAACATGTACGGGAAACCTAGAGAATGGACACACTCTGAATACAAAAGCTTTCTAAAACTCAAAAAATAGTCCCTCCCCTGGTGCTCCAGCTTGAAAATCCAACTGCTTTACTATTAATCGCCCAACTTGGAGATACAGCCCGTTTAACCTCCTTGTTCCCACAGGTTGCCAATTTTTCAGAGAATGGTAGGGAAGAGGGAGAACCAATGAGAGAGTAGCTGTTAGGCATTTGGACGGGACCATGTCACTCTAATTTCCCAGCGGGAAGAAGATTTAACCAAAGTCTCAGCCACCCACCGGGAACCAGTATAGGTCCTGAACCAAAACTTTGGACTTGCGTTCAGCTCACAAATAATGAGTTGAACAATGGATTTCAGAGGCACAGCAATTCACGAACTGTCAGAGTAATTAAGGACAGCTATCGTCCAAAAATCTGTTGAGGGAAGGCAACGAGGTGGACTTGAAAGAGAGGCAGAAGAGCAGGAAACAATTTTCATGAGGTACGTTGGATTTGCATTTAAAGCACAGGACGAGGGGCACAACTTCGACAATGATGCACTTGTCCAAAAACGGCGTATGCGTTTTCTCCTGAATATATTCAGGAGAAAACGCATACGCCCTTTATGGCCAAGCAAGCAAGCGGGCAATGCAAATCTGCACTACAAAGTAGTATCACTTCCCCCCAGTCAAAAGGGATATCCACAAAATCTGTAAAAACCAGAAAGGCAAGACTGGCCCTGGAGAACAGGGAGCCTTGTTATGCTGATGGGCGGGATGTAAATTGCCAACTGCCTCTCGGGAGGAGTGCACTGTGTTCCCTAAAACAAGTAAACAACAGAGCTACAGAGCCAAGGGCGCTTCCAGTCTAGGGTATATACCTTGGGAAAACAGAAAATCAATAAGAGGGAGCCACCTCCATATTTAGGGCTGCACTGCTTACAAGAAGCTCAACTTGGGTACACCTTAAATATCCCAGGAAATATAAAAATGGTTCAAAAAATTGTGGCACTTAAGTACGGTGGAATATCCCTCAGCCATGAAATCCATGTCATAAGACCAGTACCAGCAAAGTGAGTGGATACAGGTACGATGATTGTAAGTTAAATAAGTCACACAGAAACAAGAAAAATATCATAAGATATCACTTATGAAGATCCTGTAAATATGGCTACTCATGAACAGAGTTAGGAAAGAGAACAGAGTCTCACATTTAGAAAACACTCTTATGCCTGCTCTAGGGGGAAGGAGAGGTGGGATGATGCATAAAACCAGAGTTTGATATAAGCACACGTACCGTTCCAAAAACCAACTACGGAATAGACAAGACCTACACCTTCCTCAGTGAAAGGGCCTCAAAACCCCATATTTCCCACAGAGGAATATATCTGAGTAGTAAGAATCTTAAAACCTATGTATTGATATGTCTGGGTAAGGGAATGAAGTGTGTCTACAGTGGCATAAAGCGGGCAGCGAGAATCAGCTCAAACCCACTATAAAAAGGAATTTCAAAACAAAACAAATACACAGGGAAATTCATTACAATGCCTTCAGGGTCTTTGATGAAACCTGGAATGACCCTATCTACAATGACACCTGGATGTGGCATAAGGCTGGACACTTGGGACTGAGAGGATTGGTGAGATTTGATTCGCAAATGCAGTCGCTTTAAAGCAATAATGCGTGGCCCCCATTCCGTGGGTCCCAACTCTGCAGGTTGAAGGGAATATTACTACAGCTATAACATGTACAGGAAACCTAGTGAATGGACACACTGTGATTACAAAAGGTTTCTAAAACACAACAAATAGTCCCTCTCGTGGTGCTGCAGATTGACATTCCAACTACTTTACTATCAATCTCCCAACTTGGAGAGACAGCCCCTTTAACCTCCTGGTTCTCAAAGTTTGCAAATTTGGCAGAGGATGGAAGGGAAGAGGGAGAACCAATGAGAGAGTAGCTGTTAGGCATTTCGACGGGCACATGTCTCTCTAATTTCCTGGCAGGAAGAACAATTAACCAAAGTCTCAGCCACACACCGGGAACCAGTATAGATCCTGAACCAAATTTTTGGACTTGCGTTCAGCTCACAAAAAACGACTTGAAAAATGGGGCTCAGGGGCGCAGCAATTCACAAACTGGCAGAGTTATACAGGACAACTATCGTCCAAAAATCTGTTGAGGGAAGGCAAAGAGGCCGACTTGAAAGAGAGGCAGAAGAGCAGGAAGCACATTTCAAGAGGTGCGTTGGATTCGCCTGTAAAGCACAGGAATAGGGGCACAACTTTGACAATGATGTACTTGGCCAAAAACGGCCTATGTGTTTTCTCCTGAATATATTCATGAGAAAACGCATACGCCCTTTTTGGCCAAGCAAGCAAGCCGGCAATGCAAATCTGCAGTACAAAGAAGTATAACTTCCAAGCGGTCAAAAGGGACATACACAAAATGTGTAAATACCAGAAATGCAAGACAGGCCCTGGAGAACAGGGAGCTTTGTTATGTTGATGGGCGATATATAAATTGCCATCTGCCGCACTGGAGGTGTGCATTGTGTTCCGTAAAACAAGTAAACATCAGAGCTACAGAGCCAAGGGCACTTCCAGTCTAGGGAATATACCTTGGGGAAACTGAAAATCAATAAGACAGAGCCACCCCAAATTTAGGGCTGCACTGCTTACCAGAACCTCAAATTTGGTACACCTTAAATATCCCAGGATATATAAAAATGGTTCAAAAATTGTGGGACTTACGTACGATGGAATTTCCCTCAGCCATGAAATCAAAGTCATAACACCAGTAGCAGCAAAGTGAGTGGATTCAGGTACGATGATTCTAAGTGAAATAAGTCACACAGAAAAAGAAACGTATCATAAGATATCACTTATGAAGATGCTGTAAACATGGCTACACATGAACTGAGTTAGGAAAGAGAAGAGAGTCTCACATTTAGAAAACACTCTTATGCCTGCTTAAGGGGAAAGGAGAGGTGGGGTGATGCATAAAACCAGAGTTTGATATAAGCACAGTTACTTTTCCAAAAAGCAACTATGGAATAGATAAGACCTACACCTTACTCAGTGAAAGGGACTCAAAACCCCATATTTCCCACAGAGGAATATATCTGACTAGTAAGAATCTTAAAACCTATGTATTGATATATCTCCGTAAGGGAATCAAGTGTGTCTAGACTGGCATAAACATGGCAGCGAGAATCAGCTCAAACCCACTATAAACAGGAATTTCAAAAACAAAATAATAAAACATGGAAATTCTTTACAATTCCTTTAGGGTCTCTGATGGAACCTAGAATGACCCTATCTACAATGACAGCTGGATGTGGCATAAGGCTGGACACTTGGGACTGAGAGGATTGGTGAGATTGGGTGAGCAAATGCAGTCGCTTTAAAGCAATAATGCATGGCCCCCATTTCATGTGTTCCAACTTTCCAGGTTGAAGGGAATTTTACTACAGCTATAACATGTACGGGAAACCTAGAGAATGGACACACTGTGAATACGAAATGTTTCTAAAAATCAACGAATATTCCCTCTCGTGGTGCTCCAGTTTGACATTACAACTGCTTTACTATCAATCTCCCAACTTGGAGAGACAGCCCCTTTAACCTCCTAGTTCACACAGGTTGCCAATTTGGCAGCGTATGGAAGGGATGAGGGAGAACCAATGAGAGAGTAGCTGTTAGGCATTCGGAAGGGCACATGTCACTCTAATTTCCCGGCAGGAAGAAGAATTAAACAAAGTCTCAGCCACACACCGGGAACCAGTGTAGGTCCTGTACCAAAATTTTGGACTTGGGTTCAGCTCACTAAAAACGAGTTGAACTATTGAGCTCAGGGGCACAGCAATTCACAAACTGACAGAGTCATAAAGGACAACTATCGTCCAAAAATCTTTTGACCAAAGGCAACGAGGAGGACTTCAAAGCGAGGCAGAATAGCAGGAAACAGATTTCAAGAGGTACGTTGGAATCACCTTTAAAGCACAGGAAGAGGGGCACAACTTCGACAATGATGCACTTGGCCAAAAATGGCGTATTCATTTTCTCCTGAATATATTCAGGATAAAACACATTTGCCCTTTTTGGGCAAGCAAGCAAGTGGGCAATACAAATCTGGACTACAAAGAAGTATCACATCCCACCGGTCAAAAGGGATATCCACAAAATGTGTAAATACGAGAAATGCAAGACATGCCCTGGAGAACAGGGAGCCTTGTTATGCTAATGGGTGGGATGCAAATTGCCAACTGCCTCACTGGAGGTGTGCATTGTGTTCCTTAAAACAAGGAAACATCAGAGCTACAGAGCCAAGGTCACTTCCAGTCAAGGGAATATACCTTGGGGAAACTGAAAATCAATAAGACAGTGCCACCCCCAAATTAAGGGCTGCACTGCTTACAAGAACCTCAACTTGGGTACACCTTAAATGTCGCAGGAAATATAAAAATGGTTCAAAAAACTGTGGTACTTACGTACGATGAAATATCCCTCAGCCATGAAATGAATGTCATAAGACCAGTAGCAGCGAAGTGAGTGGACTCAGGTACGATGATTCTAAGTGAAATAAGTCACACAGAAAAAGAAACTTATCATAAGATATCACTTATGAAGATCCTGTAAACATGGCTACACATGAACTGAGTTAGGAAAGAGAACAGTGTCTCACTTTTAGAAAACAATCTTATGCCTCCTTAAGGGGGAAGGAGAGGTGGGGTGATGCATAAAACCACAGTTTGAAATAAGCACTGGTACCGTTCCAAAAAGCAACTATGGAATAGACAAGACCTACACCTTCCTCAGTGAAAGGGACCCCAAACTTCATATTTCCTGCAGAGGAATATATCTGACTAGTAAGGATCTTAAAACCTATGTACTGATATATCTGGGTAAGCAAATTAAGTGTGTCTAGACTGGCATAAACATGGCAGTGAGAATCAGCTCAAACCTACTATAAAATGAATTTCAAAAACAAAACAAAAAACAGGGAAATTCTTTACAATTCCTTCAGGGTCTCTGATGGAACCTGGAATGACCCTATCTACAATGACAGCTGGATGTGGCATAAGGCTGGACACTTGTGACTGAGAGGATTGGTGAGATTGGGTGAGCAAATGCAGTCGCTTTAAAGCAATAATGCATGGCCCCCATTCCATGGGTCCCCAAATCTCCAGGTTGAAGGGAATATTACTACAGCTATAACATGTACGGGAAACCTAGAGAATGGACACACTGTGAAAACGAAAGGTTTCTAAAACTCAAGGAATAGTCCCAATCGTGGTGCTCCGGTTTGACATTCCAACTGCTTTAATATCAATCTCCGAACTTGGAGAGACAGCCCCTTTAACCTCCTCGTTCACAAATGTTGCCAATTTGGCAGAGGATGGAAAGGAAGAGGGAGAACCAATGAGAGAGTAGCTGTTAGGCATTTGGACGGGAACATGTCAATCTAATTTCCCGGCTGGAAAAAAAATTAACCAAAGTTTCAGCCACCCACCGGGAACCAGTATACGTCCGGAACCAAATTTTTGGACTTGCGTTCAGCTCACAAAAAACGAGTTGAAAAATGGAGCTCAGGGGCACAGCAATTCACAACCTGGCAGAGTAATACAGGACAACTATCGTCCAAAAATCTGTTGAGGGAAGGGAACGAGGCCGACTTGAAAGCGAGGCAGAATAGCAGGAAACACATTTCAAGAGGTGCGTTTAATTCGCCTGTAAAGCACAAGAAGAGGGGCAAAACTTAGACAATGATGCACTTGGCCAAAAAGGGCATATGTGTTTTCTCCTGAATATATTCAGGAAAAAACGCATACGCCCTTTTTGGCCAAGCAAGCAAGCTGACAATGCAAATCTGCACTATAAAGAAGTATCACTTCCCAGCGGTCAAAAGGGACATCCACAAAATGTGTAAAATCCAGAAATGCAAGACAGGCCCTGGAGAAAAGGGAGCCTTGTTATGCTGATTGGCGGGATGTAAATTGCCAACTGCCTCACTGGAGGAGTGCATTGTGTTCCCAAAAACAAGTAATCAACAGAGCTAAAGAGCCAAGGGCATTTCCAGTCTTGGGAATATACCTTGGGAAAACTAAAAATCAATAAGACAAAGCCACCCCCAAATTGAGGGCTGCACTGCTTACAGGAACCTCAACTTGGTTACACCTTAAATATCCCAGGAAATATAAAAATGGTTCAAAAATTGTGGTACTTACGTACGATGTAATATCCTTCACCCATGAAATCAATGTCATAAGAACAGAAGCAGAAAAGTGAGTGGATTCAGGTACGATGATTCTAAATGAAATAAGCCACAAACAAAAATAAACTTATCATAAGATATCACTTATGAAGGTCCTGTAAACATGTCTACACATGAACTATTTAGGAAAGAGAAAAGTGTCTCACATTTAGAAAACTCTCTTATGCCTGCTTAAAGGGGAAGGAGAGGTGGGGTGATGCATAAAACCAGAGTTTGATATAAGCACTGGTACCGTTCGAAAAACCAACTATGCAATAGACAAACCTACACCTTCCTCAGTGAAAGGGACACAAAACCCCATATATCACGCAGAGGAATATATCTGACAAGTAAGAATCTTAAAAACTATGTATTGATATATCTCTGTAAGGGAATCAAGTGTGTCTAGACTGGCATAAACATGGCAGCGAGAATCAGCTCAAACCCACTATAAACAGGAATTTCACCAACAAAACAAAAAAACAGGGAAATTCTTTACAATTTCTTCAGGGTCTCTGATGGAACCTGGACTGACCCTATCTACAATGACAGCTGTCTGTGGCATAAGGCTGGACACTTGGGACTGAGAGGATTGGTGAGATTGGGTGAGAAAATGCAGTCGCTTTAAAGCGATAATGCAAGGCCCCCTTTCCATGGGTCCCAACATTCCAGGCTGAGGGGAATATTACTACAGCTATAACATGTATGGGAAACCTAAAGAATGGACACACTGTGCATACGAAAGGTTTCTAAAACTCAACGAATAGTCCCTCTCTTGGTGCTCCAGTTTGACATTCCAACTGCTTTACTACCAATCTCCCAACTTGGAGAGACAGCTTCTTTAACATCCTGGTTCGCAGAGGTTGCCAATTTGGCAGAGGTTGGAAGGGAAGAAGGAGCACCAATGAGAGATTAGCTGTTAGGCATTTGGACGGGCACAGGTCTCTCTAGTTTCCCAGCAGGAAGAAGAATTAACCAAAGTCTCAGCCACCCACCGGGAACCAGTATAGGTCCTGAACCAAATTTTGGACTTGCGTTCAGCTCACAAAAAACGAGTTGAATCATGGAGCTCAGGGTCACAGCAATTCACAAACTGGCAGAGTAATACAGGAAAACTATCGTCCAAAAATCTGTTGAGGGAAGTCAACGAGGCCGACTTGAAAGCGAGGAAGAATAGCAGGAAACACATTTCAAGAGGTGCGTTGGATTCACATGTAAAGCACAGGAAGAGGGGCACAATTTCGACAATGATGTACTTGGCCAAAAAGGGCGTATGTGTTTTCTCCTGAATATATTCAGGAAAAAACGCATACGCCCTTTTTGGCCAAGCAAGCAAGTGGGCAATGCAAATCTGCACTATAAAGAAGTATCACTTCCCACCAGTCAAAAGGGACATCCACAAAATGTGTAAAAACCAGAAATGCAAGACAGGCCCTGGAGAACAGGGAGCATTGTTATGCTGATGGGCGAGATGTAAACTGCCAACTGCCTCACTGGATGTGTGCATTGTGTTCCCTAAAACAAGGAAACATCAGAGCTACAGAGCCAAGGGCACATCCAGTCTAGGGAATATACCTTGGGGAAATTGAAAATCAATAAGACAGAGCCACACCCAAATATAGGGCTGCACTGCTTACAAGAACCTCAACTTGGGTACACCTTAAATATCACAGGAAATATATAATATGGTTCAAAAATTGTGGAACTTACGTACGATGGAAAATCACTCAGCCATGAAATCAATGTCATTAGACCAGTAGCAGCAAAGTGAGTGGATTCAGGTACGATGATTCTAAGTGAAATAAGTCACACAGAAAAAGAAACTTATCATAAGATATCACTTATGAAGATCCTGTAAACATGGCTACACATGAACTGAGTTAGGAAAGAGAACAGAGTCTCACATTTAGAAAACTCTCTTATGCCTGCTTATCGGGGAAGGAGAGGTGGGGTGATGCATAAAACCAGAGTTTGATATAAGCACAGGTACCGTTCCAAAAACCAACTATGGAATACACAAGACCTACACCTTCCTCACTGAAAGGGACTCAAAACCCCATATTTCCAGCAGAGGAATATATCTGACTACTAAGAATCTTAAAACCTATGTAATTATATATCTCCGTAAGGGAATCAAGTGTGTCTAGACTGGCATAAACATGGCAGCGAGATTCAGCTCAAACCCACTATAAACAGGAATTTCAAAAACAAAACAAAAAAACAGGGAAATTCTTTACAATTCCTTCAGGGTCTCTGATGGAACCTGGAATGACCCTATCTACAATGACACCTGGATGTGGCATAAGGCTGGACACTTGGGACTCAGAGGATTGGTGAGATAGGGGGAGCAAATGCAGTCGCTTTATAGCAATAATGCATGGTCCCCATTCCATGGGTCCCAAATCTGCAGGATGAAGGGAATATTACTACAGCTATAACATGTACGGGAAACCTAGAGAATGGAAACACTGTGAATACGAAAGGTTTCTTAAACTCAACAAATAGTCCCACACGTGGTGCTCCAGTTTGACATTCCAACTGCTTTACTATCAATCTCCCAACTTGGAGAGACAGCCCCTTTAACCTCCTGGTTCGCACAGGTTGCCAATTTGGCAGAGGATGGAAGGGAAGAGGGAGAACCAATGAGAGAGTAGCTGTTAGGCATTTGGACGGGCACATGTCACTCTAATTTCCTGGCAGGAAGAAGAATTAACCAAAGTCTCAGCCTCCCACCAGGAACCAGTATAGGTCCTGAACCAAAATTTTGGACTTGCGTTCAGCTCACAAAAAACGAGTTGAAAAATGGAGCTCAGGGGCACAGCAATTCACAAACTGGCAGAGTAATTAAGGACAACTATCGTCCAAAAATCTGTTGAGGGAAGGCAACGAGGCCGACTTGAAAGCGAGGCAGAATAGCAGGAAACACATTTCAAGAGGTGCGCTGGATTCGCCTGTAAAGCACAGGAAGACGGACACAACTTCGACAATGAGGCACTTGGCCAAAAAGGGCGTATGCATTTTCTCCTGAATATATTCAGGAGAAAACGCATACGCCCTTTTTGGCCCAGCAAGCAAGCGGGCAATGCAAATCTGCACTATAAAGAAGTATCACTTCCCACCGGTCAAAATGGACATCCACAAAATGGGTAAAAACCAGAAATGCAAGACAGGCCCTGGAGAAAAGGGAGCCTTGTTATGCTGATGGGCGAGATGTAAATTGCCACCTGCCTCACTGGAGGTGTGCATTGTGTTCTCTAAAACAAGTAAACATCAGAGCTACAGAGCCAAGGGCACTTCCAGTCTAGGGAATATACCTTGGGAAAACTGAAAATCAATAAGACAGAGCCACCCCCAAATTTAGGGTTGCACTGCTTACCAAACCTCAACTTGGGTACACCTTAAATATCCCAGGAAATATAAAAATGGTTCAAAAATTGTTGTACTTACGTACGATGGAATATCCCTCAGCCATGAAATCAATGTCATAACACCAGTAGCAGCAAAGTGAGTGGATTCAGGTACGATGATTCTAAGTGATATAAGTCACACAGAAAAAGATACTTATCATAAGATATCACTTATGAAGATCCTTTAAACATGGCTACACATGAACTGAGTTAGGAAAGAGAACAGAGTCTCACATTTAGAAAACACTCTTATGCCTGCTTAAGGGGGAAGGAGAGGTGGGGTGATGCATAAAACCAGAGTTTGATATAAGCACATGTACCGCTCCAAAAACCAACTATGGAATAGACAAGACCTACACGTTCCTCAGTGAAAGGGACTCAAAATCCCATATTTCCCGCAGAGGAATATATCTGACTAGTAAAATCTTATAACCTATGTATTGATATGTCTCTGTAAGGGAATCAAGTGTGTCTAGACAGGCATAATCATGGCAGTGAGAATCAGCTGAAACCCACTATAAAGAGGAATTTCAAAACAAAACAAAAAAACAGGGAAATCCTTTACAATTATTTCAGGGTCTCTGATAAAACCTGGAATGACCCTATCTACAATGACAGCTGGATGTGGCATAATGCTGGACACTTGGGACTGAGAGGATTGGTGTGATTGGGTGAGCAAATGCAGTCGCTTTAAAGCAATAGTGCATGACCCCCATTCCATGGGTCCCAACTCTCCAGGTTGAATGGAATATTACTACAGCTATAATATGTACGGGAAACCTAGAGAATGGACACACTGTGAATATGAAATTTTTCTAAAACTCAACGAACAGTCCCTCTCGTGGTGATCCAGTTTGACATTCCAACTGCTTTACTATCAATCTCCCAACTTGGAGAGACAGCCCCTTTAACCTCCTGTTCGCACAGGTTGCCAATTTGGCAGAGGATGGAAGGGAAGAGGGAGAACCAATGAGAGAGTAGCTGTTAGGCATTTGGTTGGGCACATGTCACTCTAATTTCCCGACAGGAAGAAGAATTAACCAAAGTCTCAGCCACCCAGCGGAAACCAGTATAGGTCCTGAACCAAATTTTTAGGCTTGCGTTCAGCTCACAAAATACGAGTTGATAAATGGAGCTCAGGGTCACAGTAATTCAGAAACTGGCAGAGTAATAAAGGACAACTATCGTCCAAAAATCTGTTGAGGGAAGGCAACGAGGCCGACTTGAAATCGAGGCAGAATAGCAGGAAACAGATTTCAAGAGGTGCGTTTGAATCGCATGTAAAGCACAGGAAGAGGTGCACACCTTCGCCAATGATGCACTTGGCCAAAAAGGGCGTATGTGTTTTCTCCTGAATATATTCAGGCGAAAACGCATACGCCCTTTTTGGCCAAGCAAACAAGCGGGCAATGCAAATCTGCAATACAAAGAAGTATCACTTCCCACCGGTCAAAAGGGTCATCCACAAAATGTGTAAAAACCAGAAATGCAAGACAGGACCTGGAGAACAGGGGGCCTTGTTATGCTGATGGGCGGGATGTAAATTGCCAACTGCCTCACTGGAGGATTGCATTGTGTTCCCTAAAACAAGTAAACAACAGAGCTACAGAGCCAAGGGCACTTCCATTCTAGGGAATATACCTTGGGAAAATTGAAAATGTATAAGACAGAGCCACCCCCATATTTAGGGCTGCACTGCTTCAAGAACCTCAACTTGGGTACACCTTAGATATTCCAGGAAATATAAAAATGGATCAAAAAATTGTGGTACTTACGTAAGATGGAATATCCCTCAGCTTTGAAATCAATGTCATAAGACCAGTAGCAGCAAAGTGAGTGGATTCAGGTACGATGATTCTAAGTGAAATAAGTCACACAGAAAAAGAAACTTATCATAAGATAGCACTTATGGAGATCCTGTAAACATGACTACACTTGAACTGAGTTAGGAAAGAGAACAGCGTCTCACATTTAGAAAACCCTCTTATGCCTGCTTAAGGGGGAAGGAAACATGGGGTGACGCATAAAAATAGAGTTTGATATAAGCACAGGTTCCGTTCCAAAAACCATCTATGGAATAGACAAGACCTACACCTTCCGCAGTGAAAGGGACTCAAAACCCCGTATTTCCCGCAGAGGAATATATCTGACTACTAAGAACCTTAAAACCTATGTTTTGATATGTCTGCGTAAGGGAATCAAGTGTGTCTTGACTGGCAAAAACATTGCTGCGAGAATCAGCTCAAACACACTATAAACAGGAATTTCAAAAACAAAACAAAAAAAAAACAGCTAAATTCTTTAAAATTCCTTCAGGGTCTCTGATGGAACCTGGAATGACCCTATCTACAATGACAGCTGGATGTGGCATAAGGCTGGACCCTTGGGACTGAGAGGATTGTTGAGATTGGGAGAACAAATGCAGTCGCTTTAAAGCAATAAAACATGGCCCCCATGTCATTGGTCCCAACACTCCATGTTGAAGGGAATATTACTAAAGCTATAATATGTACGGGAAACCTAGAGAATGGACACACTGTGAATACAAAAGGTTTCTAAAACTCAAAGAATAGTCCCTCTCGTGGTGCTCCAGTTTGACATTCCAACTGCTTTACTATCAATCTCCCAAGTTGGAGAGACAGCCCCTTTAACATCCTGGTTCGCATATGTTGTCAATTTGGCAGAGTACGAAAGGGAAAAGTGAGAACCAATGAGAGAGTAGCTGTAAGGCCTTTGGACAGGCACATGTCACTCTTATTTCCCGGCATGAAGAAGAATTAACCGAAGTCTCATCTTCCTGCCAGGAACGAGTATAAGTCCTGCACCAAAATTGTGGATTTGCGGTCCGCTCACAAAGAAGCGAGTTGAAAAACGGATCTCAGGGTCACAGCAATTCCCAAACTGCCAGATTTATAAAGGACAACTATTGTCCAAAAATATGTTGAGGGAAGGCAATGATGCGGACGTGAAAGCGAAGCAGAATAGCAGGAAACAGATTACAAGAGGTACATTGGAATTGCCTTTAAAGCACAGGAAGAGGGGCACTACTTCAACAATGATGCACTTGGCCCAAAGGGTATAGGCGTCTTCTCCTGAATATATTCAAGAAAAAATGCATATGCCCTTTTTGGTCAAGCAAGCAAGCGGGTAATGCAAATCTGCACTACAAGAACGACCACATCCCACTTGTCAAAAGGGAAATCCGAAAAATATGTAAAAACCAGAAAGGCATGACAGGCCCTGGAGAACAGGGAGCCTTGTTATGCTAATGGGCAGGATGTAAATTGCCAACTGCCTCTCTGGAGGAGTGCATTGTGTTCCCTAAAAAATATACCACAGAGCTACAGAGCAAAGGGCAGTTCCAGTCTAGGGAATATACCTTGGGAAAACTGAAAATCAGTAAGACAGAGCCACCCCCAAATTTAGGGCTGCACTGCTTACAAGAACCTCAACTTGGGTACACCTTAAATATCCCAGCAAATATAAAAATGGTTCAAAAAATTGTGGTACTTACGTACGATTGAATATCCCTTAGCCATGAAATCAATGTCATAAGGCCAGTAACAGAAAAATGAGTGGATTCAGGTACGATGATTCTAAGTGAAATTAGTTACACAGAAAAAGAAACTTATCATAAGATATCACTTATGAAGTTCCTGAAACCATGGCTACACATGATCTGAGTTAGGAAAGATAACAGAGTAACGAATATTATCATAAGATATCACTCATATGGTAAATGTACACATCGCTACACATGAATAGACTTACAAACACAACAGAGTCACACATTTAGAAAACAAACTTCTGCCTGCTTAAGGGGAAAGGAGAGGTGGGGTGATGCATAAAACCACAGTTTTAAATTAGCACAGATACTGTTACATTAACCAAGTGTGCAATAGACAACACCAACTCCCGGCACAATGAACTGGACTCGACACCCCCTATTCATTGCAGAGGAATATATCTGACTCTAAGTATTTTAAAACACATGCATTCTCATGTCACCATAAAGGAATCATATGTGTGTATAATGGCATGAACACAGCACTGAAATTCAGCTAAACCACCTTATAAAAATAAGTTTCAAAAGCAAAATTCAAAAACAGCGAAACAGAGAGAAATCTTAAAAATTACGTTCAGGGCCTGTGATCCAACCTGGATTGACCACCTTTACACCCACAGCTGGATGAGACATATGACTGGACACTTGGGGCTGACAAGTTTCCTGAGGTTGTGTGAGCAAAAGAACACCACTTAGAGCAATACCGTGTGCTACACATTCTAGTGGTCCCAAATCTCCTGGTTTAAGGGAATCTTCCTACAGTTAAAACATGCATGGGAAACCCAGTGGATGGTACACTGTGTAATTGTGAATGTTTTCTAAAAGGTACCTCATTTTTCCTTTCATAGAGCTCGGCTTCGCCATTCCATCTGCATTACTAAAAATCTCCTCACTTGGAGTGTCAGCGCCTTTACGCTCCTGTTATGCACAGTTTGCAAATTGTGCAGAGGATGAACAGGAAGAGGGGAAACAAATGAGAGATTAGCTGTAGGTGTTTGGATGGGCACATATCACCCTAGTTTCCCATCAGGAAGAAGAATTAACCAAAGGTTCATCCTGAAGCCCCGGAACAAGACTAGGGCCTAAAGCCATCCTGCGGTATTGCAGGCAGCTCACAAATAGGCGAGTTGAAAAATGGAAATCAGGGGCACAGCAATTCACAAACTTGCAGAGTTATAAAGGACAACTATCATCCAGAAATATATTGAGGTAAGGCAGTGAAGAGGATTTGAATGCAAGACAGAATTGAAGGAAACAGATTTCAAGAGGTACATTGGAGTCATCTTTAAAGCACATGAAAAGCGACAGAACTTCAACAATGTTGCCCTTGGCCGAAAAGAGAGTATGTGTATTTTCTTGAATATATTCGGGAAAAAATGCATACACCCTTTTTGGCCAAGCAAGCCATCAGGCATTGCAAATCCACACTAAATAGAAGTGTACCTTACCTCCAGTCAAAAGGGCCATCCACAAATAGTGTAAAAACCACAAATGCAGGACAGACCATGGAGAAAAGGGAACCTGGTTACACCTATTGACAGGATGTAAATTGCCAACAGCCTCTCTGGAGAACTGTATGTTGTTTTCTAAAACAGAGCTACAAAGCATAGCACACTTCCACTCATGGGCGTGTATTTTGGGAAAACTAAAAATCCACAACACACAGCCAGCCCAAAGTTTAGGGCTGCTCTGTTTACAAGAACCTCGACTTCGGTACACTTTAAATATCACAGGAAAGGAAAAAAAAATGGATATAGATGTTGTGGTACTTATATACAATGGAATGTCACTCACATAAAATCAATGTCATAAGGCCAATAACAGCATAATGAGTGGCTTTAGGTACGATGATGCTAAGTGAAATGAGCCACAAAGAAAAATAAACTTATTGTAATATATCACTTAGAGAGGGAATGTAAACATGGCTACACATGAACTGAATTTCAAAAGAGAACAGAGTTACACATTTAGAAAACACACTTATGCCTCCTTAAGTGGAAAGGTGACGTGGGGTGATGTGTAAAAGCAGAGTTTGAAATTAGCACAGATCCCATTCCATATACCAAATATGTAATAGAAAAGATCTACTCCTTTCTGAATGAACTGGACACAAAACACCCTATTCACTGAAGATGAATATATCTGACTGGTAATAATCTTGAAACCTATGTATTTATATGTCTCCATAATGGAATCAAGTGTATGTAGATTGGCATAAACACAGATCAATGGAACAGGACATAAAGCCCAGAGATAAACGTACATACCTATGGCTATCTCATCTATGACAAATGAGCTAAGGATATACAATGGAGAAAAGACAGTCTCTTCAGTAATTGGTGCTGGGAAAACTGGACCCCTACACATAAAAGAATGAAATTAGAACACTCCATAACACCATACACAAAAATAAACTATAAATGGATTAGAGATCTAAATATAAGACCAGACACGATAAAACTGTTAGAGGAAACCATAGGCAGAACACACTATGACATAAATCACAGCAAGATCCTTTTTGACTCACCTCCTAGAGAAATGGAAATAAAAACAGAAATCAAAAAATGGGACCTAATGAAACTTAAAAGCTTTTACACAGTATAGGAAAACTTAAACAAGATACAAAAACAACCCTCAGAATTGAAGAAAATATTTTCAAATGAAGCAATTGACAAAGGATTAATCCCCAAACTTTACAAGCACCTCATGTAGCTCAATATCACAAAAACAAACAACACAATCCAAAAACGGGCAGAAAACCTAAATAGACATTTCTCCAAAGAAGATATACAGATTACAAAGAAACACATGAAAGGATGCTGAACATCACTAATCATTAGAGAAATGCAAATCAAAACTACCGTGAGGTATCACCACACAGCAGTCAGAGTGGCAATCATCAAAAAAATCTACAAAACAATAAATGCTGGAGAGGGCTTTATTGGAGAAAAGGGAACACACTTGCACTGTGGGTGGGAATGTAAATTGATATGGGCACTAGGGAGAACAGTACAGAGGTTACTCTAAATAACTAACAATAGAGGTACCATACAACACAACAATCCAACTACTGGGTATTTGCCTTGTGAAAACCGTAATTCAAAAAGAGTTATGTAGAAAAAATGTTCATTGCATCTCTATTTACAATAGCCAGGACACAGAAACAACCTAAGTGTCCATCGACAGATGAATGGATAAAGAAGATCTGGCACATATATACAATGGAATATTACTCAGCCATAAAAAGAAGCAAAACTGAGTTATTTGTACTGAGGTGGATGGACTTAGAATCTGTCCTACACAGTGAAGTAAGTCAGAAAGGGAAAAACAAATACTGTATGTTAACAGAGTTATATGGAATCCAATGAAGAAATAAAAAAGATTATGAAGAACCTAGTGGCAGGAAAGGATTAAGGACACATACGTAGAGAAAGGACTTGAGGACACCAGAAGGGGGATGGGTAAGCTGGGACGAAGTGAGAGAGTGGCATGGACATAACTACATTACCAAATGTAACACAGATAGCTACTGGGAAGCAGCCACATAGAAGAGGGAGATCAGCTCGGTGCTTTGTGACCACATAAAGGGGTGGGATATGGAGGGTGGGAGGGAGATGCAAGAGGGAGGGGATCTGGTGATATTTGTATATGTATAGCTGATTCACTTTTTTATACAGCAGAAACTAACACTCCATTGTAAAACAATTATACTCCAATAAACGTGTAAAAGGAAAAAAAAACCAGAATGTCCAGGGATAAACCTACACACCTATGGTCAACTAATCTATGACAAAGGAGGCAAGACTATACAATGGAGATAAAACAGTCTC
The DNA here is from genome assembly GCF_964165515.1 of Mesoplodon bidens. Taxonomy (NCBI): domain Eukaryota; kingdom Metazoa; phylum Chordata; class Mammalia; order Artiodactyla; family Ziphiidae; genus Mesoplodon; species Mesoplodon bidens. The sequence goes on from NW_027671226.1 coordinate 861,882, forward strand.
TTCAATCATTGGTGCTGGGAAATATGGACAGCTACATGTAAAAGAATGAAATTAGAACACTCCCCAACACCATACATAAAAATATATTCAAAACGGATTAGAGACATTAATGTAAGATGGGACAGTATAAAACTCTGAGAGGAAAACTTACGAAGGATACTCTGACGTAAATCACAGCAAGATCTTTTTTGATCCACCTCCTATAGTAATGAAATAAAAAAGAAAACTAAACAGATCGGACCTAATGAAATGTAAAAGCTTTTTTCAAAGCAAAGGAAACTACAAACAAGACAAAAAGACAACCCTCAGAATGGCAGAAAATATTTGCAAACGAATCAATGGACAAATGATTAATCTCCAATATATATATAAACAGCTCATGCAGCTCAATATTAATGAAACAAACAACCCAATACAAAAATGGAAGAAGATCTAAATAGACATTTCTTCCAAGAAGACAAAGAGATGGCCAGTACACACATGAAAATCTGATCAACATCACTAATTATTAGAGAAATGGAAATGGAATCTACAATGAGGTATCACGTCACACCTGTTAGAATGGGCATCATCAGAAAATCTACAAACAACAAATGCTGGAGAGGGTGTGGAGAAAAGGAACCTTCTTCCACTATTGTTGGGAATGTAAATCGATATAGTCTCTATGGAGAACAGTATGGAGGTTCCTTAAAAAACTAAAAATAGAATTACCATATAATCCAGCAATCCCACTACTGAAAATATACCCAGAGAAAACCATAAATCAAAAAGACACATTCACCACAATGTTCATTGCAGCACTATTTACAATAGCCAGGTAATGAAATCAACCTAAGTGCCCACAGACAAATGAATGGATAAAGATGTGGTACATATATACAATGGAATATTACTCAGCCACACATAGGAATGAAATTGGGTCATCTGTAGAGACCTTGATGGATCTAGAGACTCTCATACAGAGTGAAGTAAGTCAGAAAGAGAAAAAGCAAATATTGTATGTTAATGCATATATGTGGAACCTAGAAAAATGGTACAGATGAACCAGTTTTCAGGGCAGAGATAGAGACACAGATGTAGAGAACAAACATATGGACACCAACGGGGTAATGTCATGTGAGGGTGGTGGTGGGATGAATTGGGAGACTGGGATTCATATGTGCACACTTATATGTATTAAATAGATATCCAATAAGAACCGGCTGTATAAAAGAAATAAATAAATTGAAAAAAAATTAAAAATAAATAAATAAAATTTAATAAAATAAACCAAAAAAAGTTTTTGCCTTCACTTAGATGTCTTTATATTAATGCATTATTTCCATGTTTATATCTCCAAATTTAAAAAAAAAAGAAGAAATAAAATCTACCTTGAACCAAAAAGAAAAAAAAAAAGAAAAAAAAAAAAAAAAACCAGAACCCACCAGTTATACAGAGGAAAATCTTATCAGGGCACATGCTCAAGTGGTAAAAAATTCTTAATTTGGTCAGAGGTGGGAAATCATCTCCCATGCAGTGAGCAGCACTCCCCCCCAACAAGGAGCATCCTCATTGCAAAGTTGGGGTACTGTGTCGAGGCGTCTGTGAGTAAATGTGAGCTGAGCCCCAGTCCTGCAGCAGCTGTACTCTTCCCACCCTTTCCAGGTAAAACACATGAATATGTACAAGCACTTGCAAGCCTAGAGGAAGGGCTGTGGAGCCACACCAGCGAAAGCACGCAGGCTGACTTGGTGCCTGCAGGCCAGCCAGGAAGGTCCTGGCCCCAGATGTTCTTCTGGAAGCTTTCCATTTCCCTGCCTGAGATACCCCTCCTGCCATGGCCCCCACTGCTTTTTTACTTCCTCACCTCTGCCTGGGGAGAAATTCCAGCGGCAGGTATGGGTGACACATCCTCTTATTTAGCAGGTGGCAGCCTGGCAACTCCTGCAGAAAGTCCAGCACAGCCCCACTCACACTGGGCCACCCACAAAGCCACAGCCCCTCACTCCCTCCCACCACCCCAGCCCCGACACTGCTGACAGGGCAGAGAATATGGCGTCAGGCACAGCTACAGGGGCTCTTGCTGACTGGAGAGGTGTTTATATTGACCTCAACCCAGGCACACCTGGGGAGAGCTGGCAGGCAGTGTCAGGCTGCCCAAATCAGCAAATCCTCACCTCTCAGGGGATCACAGTTGCAGAAAATGAACCTTGCTAAATGGGCCAGGCCCAAGGAACAGGTGTGGGCTTTTGAGAGTCAGGATAGACAAGGGGCTGCAGCTGCGGCTTGTTTTCTTATCATTTTATCTGGTCCATGAGTGGAAAACAACTTCAAGAAGACCCTATCCTAATGAGAGGAACCCAGGAGTCAGGGAGAGGAGTGATGGTGGGTGGAGACAGACGCCTGGTGCCGTTGCTGCAGTGGAAGTGTCTGGAAGACCAGGCAGAGAGAGGCTGCACAGAGTGATAGTCAGTGTCACAGACCTGTCATAGCTGCTGTTTGTTAGTTCAAGTCCTGCTCTGAGGTGTTCTGTGTCAGCTGTGAGTGACAGGTGAGCTGGGGGTTCTCTGCAAGGTGGGCTATGTGCACAGTTCCTGTGTGTCCAGCCCTGCTCGGGTACCTTCCCAGGGGAGCTCTGTATCCTGGTAAGGGACTGACTATGAGAGCCCCATGGGCTGCTGGGTAGCTGCACAGGTGAGCTCCATACCCTGGGAGGGACTTGACCACGAGAGCCCCGTGGGCTGTGGGGTGGGGGTGCAGCCCAGGTGAGCTCCATATCATGGGATTGGCCTGACCACGAGAGCCCCATGGGCTGCTGGAAACCTGGTAAAGGATATCAGGACAGTCAGTGAAGCCACCGAGGATATACATCCAGTAGCTCCTATTTCCTACACCCTGCTGGTCATTCTACCATCCACCAGGCCATGGCATTCTGTATTAGACTTCAATGATGCCTTCTTCTGTATTCCATTCATCTCAGAGTCACAAGAATTTTTGGCTTGTGAGAGGCAGGACACAACATGCAACCAAAGCAATAATGCTGGGCCGTCCTGCCCCTATGGTTCAAAAATCCCCACACCATCACTGGGGAAATGTCCTCTAAAGACCTAAAAGTTCTACCTCTGTGAAAGGGAACCCTCCTTCAATATGCAGAGGACATTCTGATCACCAGGCCTACTAAAGACACCTCTGAACTACCTAGCCAATAAAGGATAGAAGGTGTCCAAGAAAAAGGCTCAAATATCCCAGGCTAAGGTGACATGCCTGGGCTTCATTCTCACAGATATTCGGAGAAACGCATCCCAGGATAGGGAAGAAGCCATTTGCAGCCTTACCTCTTCTAAAACTAGAAGACAGCTTAGGGGTTCATGGGGAGGAGAAGGTTTTCTGCATCTGGATCCCTAACTACAGTCTAATACCTGGGCCTCTACATGAAACAGTGACACGAAATGATGATGATCCTTTTGAACAGAATCCAGAAGCAGCCTCTTAAGAATGGAAAGAGCAGTCAATTAAGACCCTTGCCCAGGAACTCCCTAATTTAGCTAAACCTTTGACCTTTACATACCCGGTCAATGGTTAATCAACCTTGGAGCCTTAGTGCAAAAACTGGGACCACTTGAAATGGAGTAACAGAAGAATGCCCTTCAGGTATGATAAACTATGGTCACCAAGGTCTTTGCCCACCGACACATCAGGCCAGGATACTGGGGTATCTAAAAAGCTGGAAATCAGAAGCCCGCAAGGCCAGCTCCCTCTTAAGGGAAAAGGACCCCACGTGGTTATCCTAACCACCCATCATGCCCTGAAGTTGCAGGAGTCGCTCTGTGGACACACTGACCTCGAGTGAGGAGGCCCTCACACTCCAACCTCCAGAGAGACAAACGGGGGCAACGGGCCCCCAAGATGACTTGTGTGACCATCACTTGACTGGAGTTTCTCTCAGAAAACAACAAGACTGTGCCCAAAAGAGCAGACTACTGCTTGTAGGATTTACTGCACCCAGAGGGGAGCTAATAAGCTGGGAGGGGGAAACATATATCATGCTTTCACCATAGAAAACCCTACAGACACCGTGGTGATTGTAACCAATATGACCGGGTGGACAGCTGGCTACATCTAAAGGCCGTTGTCTCAGTGGACGTCATGGTCCTGGACCACCACTGACCGTGGACTGTCTGGGAGTTGTGCAGGCAGGGCTCTGACACATGGTGCTGTTTGTACATTAATTCAGGGACCTAATTAAAGAAAGCACAGACTACTGGTCAGAGCATCTAGGCTGACAAAAACCGTCAGCCTAAGATTGCCGAACAAATGTGGGGTGGGGTGAAACCTGCCACTGCAGCATCTCTGTGCATCTCCTTCCTGGACCTTAAAGGTCATTAGAATCTATAACACTTCCAGTGCTGGTGCTCAGGCAGACGAGAAGTGAGGAAGGAGGCCTTGGGACAATCAACCTCACCTGGAGGCTGGTGGGGAGACGTTTTGACCCTCCCCCCATGTATCAGGGCTCACACCACAGCATGAAGCAGTTACAAAACAGGGGTCTGCACCCTCAACACCCCAAAAATGAGGAACAGAACAAAAAGCAGAGGAGGTGTTCATCTCCGGCAACGTTCATTAAAAATTACTGGGAGATATAAAGAGAATCTGGGCAATAAAATAAAGTCTAAGCTGTTTTTCCATTGTGCTTTGTCTAATTTCACGTGCTCCTAGGGCTCCGCATGCAGAGGTCCCACACCCGGCATTTCAGATCTGATTTCCTAGTGCAGAATGGCTGGGTCGACACCTCAGCTAGCGGGGTCCCATGCAGACTCCATGACATAGAGCCTGAGCTGCAGCCAACCAGGCCTTCGAGAGCTCCGTGCCCTCCCTCCCACTGACGCTGCCTTGATCCCTACATAGCAGCCCAGCCCACAGCCCGTGGGGGAGTGCACGCTCTCAACTTTCCATTCTGTTTTCAAAATAATGTTTCCTTTGCTTCTGAACCAAACTCAGTCTTGATCTTTTGGCTCCAATGACACTGGGCACAGGGACTCCTGTTGGGGTCCACTCTGGAGGATCAGTAACAGAAATTGAGAAAATTGTAACTTCAATGAACAGGTGTGAGAGCCAAACTATAGTTAACATAGAGCAGTGTATAATGCTCAGGTAAAATAAGATGTTTTTAAGACTTACATTTGATATTTCCATCACTTTACTGTAAACAAGTTCAGTGAACACATCTGTCTTATTTTTCAGGTCAACATTAGAGAAATGAAGTGATTTATTTCCATGGATGTACGTCGAATACTCTTGGCTGAAGCTTCAATCGTGTTTTGAATGCTTTTCCATTGAAAATGATACCTCTCTTTCAGTTCCCCCATTTCTGAGAAGTATAAAATCTTATAATTTATTATTACCAAAGGGGAAAGGTAGGAGAAGGGATAAATTAACAGTTTGGGATTAACACATACACACTGCTATGTATAAAATAGATCATCAACAAGGAACTACTGTATAGCACAGGGAACTACACTGAATATTTTGCAATAACGTATAAGGGGAAATAATCTGAAAAAGAATCGATATTTTTATTGACATCATCTATCAATGACAGATAAAATGTAACTTAAGCAAGGCCGATGGTGAGCGCTTCTGACCCTGAAGATTTCAATCATCTAAAGTTTGGGCTCTGCCTATTTCCCAAGGCTCCTAATGGACATACGTGTAGCCGTAGCGTAAAAATTCTCCAGTTTGTGGTTCGGGGAGGCACTGATTTGGGAAAATCCCTGGTGTTCTCCTTACATGCACGGGACCCTTCCTACAGCTAAAACATGCCTGCCACACCTAGAGGATGGTACACCATTTGATCGGAAAGAGTTTGGAAAAGGCACCTCATCTCCTCATTGCCTGGTGCTAGGGTTCACCCCTCCAGCATCTTTCCTAACAATCTCCTCACTTGGGGATATCAGCACCGTCAACATCCTATTGCAAACTGTTTGGAATTTGTCTAGAGGATGAAGCGGAAGGATGAGAAAAATTTAGAGACAAGTCTTAGGTGATCAGACAGGCACATGCCACTCTAATTTCCAATCCAGAAGACAAATTCATCAAAGGCTAGAATTGCCCATGGAAACAGAATAGGGCTAGAGGAAATCCCGCTGTTTTGTGTCCAGTTTCCAAAAACACAAGTTGAAAAATGGAACTCAGGGTCACTAAAATTCATGAAACTGCAGAGTTGAAATTATCTATCGTCGAAAAATGTCTTGAGGTAAGCCACAGAAAAAGACTTGTAAGCAAGGGAGAGTGGCAGGAAACATATTTGAAGAGGTAGAAAGGACTCCCCATTAAAGCACAAGAAAAGGGGCTGAACATCGCCAATGATGCAGTTGGCCCAAAAGGGCGTATGCATTTTTTCTGAATATATTCAAGTAAAGGCCATACACACTTTTGATCCAACCAAACAGGTGGGCACTGGAAATCAATACTACAAAATGTATCACTTCACATCAGTCAGAAGGGCCATCCACATAAAGTGTAAACACCAGAAATGCAGGACACGGCGAGGAGAAAAGGGAACCCTGTGAGGCTGATAGTGGAAATGGAATTTGCCAACGGCCACTCTGGAGAAGTGTACTGTGTTTGCTAAAACATCTAAAAAATGAGCTACAGAGCATAGGGCACTTGCACTCATGGGCGTATACCTTGGGAAAAGCAAAAATCAACAGAAAACAGGCACCCCAACGTATACCCCCTCTCTGTTAAAAAGGGCCTCCACTTGGATATAACCTAAATGTCCCTGGAAGGATAAAATGGATAAAAGAGATGGGGTACTTATGTAGAGTGGAATATTACTCATCCAGAAATCAATGAAATAAGGCCAGTTGGAACAACTCTGGAGGAGTTACATACAATCATTCTAAGTGACATATGTCAGAAAGAAAAAGACACATATCATAAGATGTCACTTAAAGGTGGAATCAAAAATGGCTACACATGAAATAAACTACAACACAGAAACATAGTCAAATATGTAGAAAATAGACATAAGGCTGCTAAATGGGAAAGGTGGGGAATGGTGAGGTATTATCCAGGAGGTTGAAATTAGCAAAGTTACCATTCCAAGTATCAAATTGAATAACTGAAAAGGCCTAAACAGTACCTCAAAGAACTGAACTCAGCTCACTCAAGTAACTGGAAAATAATACATATGACTGGTAAGCATCTGAAAAAAAATTTATTGTTGTCTCACAGTACATGAATCAAGTGGATGTACAGCAGCAAAAAAACAGAGCTTTGAAAATCAGCTGTAACCAATATAAAAATAAATTTAAAAAATATTTAGAAAAACAGTGAGACAGACAAAAATTCTTACAACTTTTGTTGAAGGGCTATGATGTAACATAGATTGAACACATGTAGACCCACAGCAGGATGATATATAAGGCTGGAAGCTATGCACGCTAAGAGATGTTAGAGAGGCTGGGTGAGGAAATGCAGACCTTTTTAATACTGCCTGGTACCCATTCCATGGGTCCCAAATCTGCAGGTTCAAGGGAATCTTCTGACAGCGAAAATATGCCTGGGAAACCGAGATGAATGTACACCGTGTGCTCAGGAAAGGTGTCTAAAATGAACCTCATTTTTGATCTCCTGTTGCTGGGGTTCGCCATTCCAGCCACAGTACTAACAATCTCCCCACATGGAGAATCAGCACCTTTAACCTCCTGTGTCACACAGTTTGCAATTTGTGCAGAGGATAAATGGGAAGATGGGGAACCAATGAGAGATTAGCTGTAGGGGTTTTGACAGGCACATGTCACTCGAATTTCCCATTAGGAAGAAGAATTAAACAAAGGCTCAGCCTGCCTCCTCAGAACCAGAATAGGACCGGAAGCAATCCAATGGTTTGGCGGCCAGCTCACAAAAAGCGAGTTGCAAAATGGAGCTCAGGAGCAGACAATTCAAAGACCTGCAAAGATATAAATGATAACCAACGTCCAAAAACATATTCAGGTAAGGCAACGAAGAGGATCTGAATGAGAGGCAGAATTGCAGGAAACAGATTTCAAAAGGTAGATTGTACTCACATTTAAAGCATATGAAAAGCAGCAGAATTTCTAAAATGATGCAGTTGGGCAAAAGGGTGTATGTGTTTTTTCGTGAATATCTTCAGGAAAATAAAACACATACAGAGTTTTTGGCCAACCAAGCAAGCGGGAAATGCAAATGTGCACAACAAAGAAGTCTCAATTTCCACTGCTCACAAAGGCCATCCAAAAAATGTGTACAAACCAGAAATGCAGGAGAGGCCATGGAGAACAGGGAGCCTAGTCACACTGATGGGTGGGGTATAAATATCCAAGAGCCACTCTGAAGAAGTGTATGCTGTTTCCTAAAACATCAAAAATACAAGGCCCCCGAGCAAAGGGGTTTTCAACTCATGGGCATATAACTTGGGAAGACTAAATATCAACAAGACACAGGCACCCCATAGTTTAAGGCTGCTCTGCATACAAGAACCTCAACTTCGGTACACCTAAAATATCCCAGGAAAAAGAGAAATGCCTAAAGAACTTGTGGTAATTTTGTACAACAGAATATCACGCAGACGTAAAATCAATGTATATAAGGCCAGTAGCAACATAATGAGTGGATTTAGGTATGATGATTCTAAGTGAAATTAGTCACACAGATAAAAGAATCTTATCATAAAATATCACTTACAAAGGGAATGTCAACATCACAGCACATGAAATGAATTAAGAAAGAGAACAGAGACTCACATTTAGAAAACACTCTTATGCCTCCTTAAGGGGAAAGCAGAGGTGGGGTGATGCATAAAACGAGAGTTTGATATTAGAACAGGTACCATTCCATAAACCAAATACAGAAGAGACAAGATCTACACCTACCTCAGTGAACGGGATTCAAAACGCCTATTCGTCACAGAGGAATATATCTGACTAGTAAGAATCTTAAAAACCTATGTATTGATATGTCTCCGTATCGGAATCAAGTGTGTCTAGACCGTCATAAACATGTCAGTGAAAATCAGCTCAAACCCATTATAAAAATGAATTTCAAAAACAAAACAAAAAAACAGCGAAATTCTTACACAATTCCTTCAGGGGTTCTGATGAAACCTGGAATGACCCTATCTGCAAAGATAGCTGGATGAGACAGAAGGCTGGACACTTGGGACTGAGAGGACTGGTGAGATTGGGAGAGAAAATGCAGACCCTTTACAGTACTAATGCATGCCACCATACCATGGGTCCCAAATCTCCAAGTAGAAGGGAATATCACTACAGATATAACATGTATGAGAAACCTAGAGAATGGACACCCTGTGAAGGCGAAAGTTTTCTAAAAGTCTCCAAATTTTTCCTCTCCTTGTGCTCCAGGTTGGCATTCCAACTGCCTTACTATCAATCTCCCAACTTAGGAGAGTCAGCTCCTATAACCTCCTGGTTCGCACAGTTTGCTAATTGTGCAGAGGATGAAAGGGAAGAGGGAGAACCAATCAGAGAGTAGATGTAGGCATTTGGACGGACACATGCCACTCTAAATTCCCGTCAGGAAGAAGAATTACCAAAGCCTCAGCCACCCTCAGGGAACAGTATAGCCACCCCTGGAAGCAGTACAGGTCCTGAAGCAAAATTGTGTATTTGCGGTCAGCTCCCAATAATGGGATTTGAAAATTGGGGCTCAGGGGCACAGCAATTCACAACCCTGAGAGTTTTAAAGGACTACTCTCTTCCAAAAATCTGTTGAGGGAAGGCAACGAAGCGGACTTGAAAATGAGGTAGAATTGCACAAAACATATTTCAAGAGGTAAATTGGAATCACCTTTAAAGCCAGGAAAGGCATCACTACTTCGAAAATGATGCACTTGGCCAAAAATGGCGTATGCCTTTTCTCCTGAATGTATTCAGGAGAAAACGCATACGACCTTTTTGGCCAATCAAGCAAGCACACAGTGCAAATCCACACTACAAAGAATTGTCACTTCCCACCGGTCAAAAGGGACATCCGATAATCTGTAAAAACCAGAAAGGCAAGAGAGAGATGAGAAGGGCATGAAGAAATGTTATCCCAAGGGTCATGGAGGATTGTGAGGAGAAGCGAATGGAGCATTGTGATGACAAGATTATGTAGCATATTGCTGACAAAGGCATGGAGCATTGTGATGACAAGTTTCATGGAGCACTGTGATGACAAGCGTCACGGAGCATTGTGATTACAGGGGTCATGGAGAATTGGGATGACAAGGGCATGGAGCATTTTGATGACAAAGGTCCCGGATCATTGTGTTGTCAGAGTTCATGGAGCGTTGTGATGACAGTGGTCATGGAGCATTGTGATGACAGGGGTCATGGAGCATTGTGATGAGAAGGTCAAGGAACATTGGGCTGAAAATGTTCATGGAGTATTGTGATGACAGGGGTCATGGAGCACTGTGATGACAAGCTCCTGGAGCCTTGTGATGAGAAGACCATGGAGCCTTGTGATGACAAGTCTCATGGAGCATTCTGATGAAAAGGGGCATGGAGCTTTGTGATTACAGGGGACTTGGAGCATTGTGATGAAAAGGGCAAGGAGCATTGGGATGAGAAGACCATCGAGCATTCTGATGACATGCATCATGGAGCTTTGTGATGAAAAGGGCATGGAGCATTGTGATTACAGGGGCCTTGGAGCACTGTGAGGAAAATGACATGGAAAATTGTGATGAAAAAGGCATGGAGCCTTGTCATGACAGGGTTCAAGGAGCATACAGATGACAAGTGTCAGGGAGCATTGTGATGACAAGGGTATTGAGCATTATGATGAAAAATTTCATGGAGCATTGTGATGAGAAGACCATGGATAATTGTGATGATGAGCCTCATGGGGCGTTGTGATGCTAAGTGTTATGGAACATATTGATCACAAGGATTTGGAGCATTGTGATGACAGAGGTCATGGAGCATTTTGATTTCACTCTGATGAAAATAGCATGAAGCATTATGATGATGGGCATGGTGCATTGTGATGACAGGTTTAATGGAGCATTGAGATGAAAAGGGGCATGGAGCATTCCGATGACATGCATCATGGAGCTTTGTGATGACAAGGGCATGGAGCATGGTGAATGAGAAGGCCAAGGAGCATTCTGATGACATATTTCATGGAGATTTGTGATGACAAATGCATGGAGCATTGTGCTTACAGGTGTCTTGGAGCATTGTGATGAGAAGGGTCATGGAGACTTGTGATGACAAGGCCAAGGAACATCGTGATGGGAGGGGTCATGGAGCATTGTTATGACAGGGGTAATGGAGCATGGTGATGACAAGGGCATGGAGCATTGTGATGACAAGGTCATAGATTATTGTGAAGACATGTGTCATGGAGCATTATGATGACATATTTCATGGTCCACTGTGAAGACAATGGCATGGAGCATTGAGATGACAAATGTTATGGAGGATTGTGATGACAAAGGTAATGGAGCATTGTGATGACAAGGAATTCGAGCACTGTGATGACAAAGGTCAAGGAGCATTGTGATGACAAGGGCATGGATCATTGTGATGACAATGTCCATTGAGAATTTTGATGAAAAGGTCGTGAAGAATTGTGATGACAAAGGCATGTAGCTTGCTATGACAGGGGTCATGGGGCACTGCGATTACAATTGCATGGAGAATTGTGATGACAAGAGCACGTAACATTGTGATGAGAACTGTCATGGAGCATTGTGATGACAAGGATGTGGAGAATTGTGATGACAAGAGCATGTAACATTGTGATGAGAACTGTCATGGAGCATTGTGATGACAAGGACGTGGAGAATTGTGATGACAAGGGACATCAAAATTGTGATTACCAGGGCATGGAGCATTGTGATGCCAAGACCGTGGAGCACTGAGATGAGAAGACCATGGATAATGGTGGTGACGAGAATCATGGAGCACTGTAATGACAAAGGGCATGGAGCATTGTGATGACAGGTGTCATGGAACATTGTAATGACAGTGGTCATAGATATTTGGGATGACAAAGGTCATGGAGAATTCTGATGACAAGCTTGTGGAGTACTGTGATGACAAAGCATGTAACCCTGTGATGAGAAGTGTCATGGAGCACAGTGATGCCAAGAACGTGGAGAATTTTGATGACAGGGAACATGGAGCATTGTGATGACCAGGGCATGGAGCATTGTGATGGCAAGACCGTGGAGCATTGTGATGAGAAGACCATGGATAATTGTGATGAGGAGCGTCATGGAGCACTGTAATGACAAGTGGTATGGAGCACTGTGATGACAGGGGTCATGGAGAATTGTGATGACAAGGGTCATGGAGCATTCTTATGACAAGTGTGTGGAGTATAGTGATGACAATGGCAAGGAGCATTGTGATGAAAAGGGCATTGAGCATTGTGACGAAAAAGGCATGGAGCCTGTTCATGAAAGGGTTCAAGGAGCATTCTGACCACAAGTGTCAGGGAGCATTGTGATGACAAGTGTATTGAGAATTGTGATGAAAATGATGATGGAGCATTGTGACGACAAGGGCATGCAGTATTGTGATGACAGGCGTCATGGAGCATTGTGATGACAAGTGTTATGTAAAATTGTGATCACAAGGATTTGGAGCATTGTGATGACACAGGTCATGGATCTTTTTGATTTCAAGGAGCATGGAGCATTGTGATGACAGGGGTCATGGAGCACTGTGATGTCAGTGGTCATGGAGCATTTTGATGAAAAGGGTCATGGAGCATTTTGATGACAGGTGTTATGGAACATTGTGATGTCAGGGGTCATCGAACATTGTGAATGATAAGTGCATGTAGCATTCTGATGACAGGAGTCATGGAACATTGTGATGACAGGGTTGAGGGAGTATTGTGATGAATAGTGATGTAACATTGTGATATCAGTGGTGGGAGAGCATTTTGGTGAGAAGTGCATGGAGCATTGTGAAGACAAGGTTTATGGAAACTTCTGATGACAACATTGTGGAACACTGTGATGAGAAGCACATGACACATTGTGATGACAAGGGTCACGGAGCATTGTGATGAAAAGTTCATGGAGCATTGTGGTATCAAAGGTAACAGAGCCTTGTGATGATGCGGGCATGGACGATTGTGATGACAAATGTTATGAAGCATTGTGATGACTGGAGTCACGGAGCATTGTGATGACAGGGGTCATGGAGCCTTGTGATGACAAGGGCATGGAGCACTGTGCTGAGAATGGCATAGAGCATTGTGATGACAAGTGTCAAAGAGCATTGTGATGAAAAGTTCATGGAGCATTGTGATTAAAAAGGTCACAGAGACTGTCGAGGGCATGGACCATTGTTATGACAAAGGTCATGTAGCATTGTGATGACAGGGTCATGGAACATTGTGATTACAGGGGTGAGGGAGTATTGTGATGACTAGTGATGGAACATTGTGATATCGCTGGTGAGAGAGTATTTTGATGAGAAGTGCATGGAGCATTGAGATTACACGGTTTATGGAGCATTTCAATGACAAGGTTGTGGACCGTTGTGATGAAATGCGTGTGGCACTTTGTGATAACAATGGTCATGGAGAATTGTTCTGACAATGACATGGTGCATTGTGATGACAAGGGTCCCAGAAAATTGTGATGAAAAGTTCATGGAGCATTGTGGTTACAAAGGTCACAGAGCCTTGTGATGACGCGGGCATGGACCATTGTGATAACAAACGTTATGAAGCATTGTGATGACTGGAGTCACGGAGCATTGTGATGACAGGGATCATGGAGCATTGTGATGACAAGGGCATGGAGCATTATGATGACAGGGGCATGGAGCATTGGTCTGACAAGTTTCATAAATTATTGTGATGAGTGTGGGCATGGTGCATTGTGATGACAAGGGCACGGAGCATGGTGATGAGAAGGTCATGGAGTATTGTGAAGACAGGTATCAGGGAACACTGTGATGACATATGTCATGGTCCATTGCAATGACAATGGCATGGAGCATTGTGATGCCAAATGTAATGGAGGATTGTGATGACAAATATAATGGAGCATTGTGATGAATAGGGCTTGGAGCATTATGATGACAAGGGCCATTGAGTATTTTCATGACAAGGTCATGAAGCATTGTGATGACAATGTCCTGGAGCACTGTGATGAGAAAACCATGGAGCCTTGTGATGACAAGTCTCAAGGAGCATACTGATGAAAAGGGGCATGGAGCATTGTGATTACACGGGTCGTGGACCCTTGTGAGGACAAGGGCATGGAGCACTGTGAGGAGAAGGCCAAGGAGCATTCTAGTGACATGCGTCATTGAGCATTGTGATGACAATTCTCAAGGAGCATACTGATGAAAAGGGGCATGGAGCATTGTGATTACACGGGTCGTGGACCCTTGTGAGGACAAGGGCATGGAGCACTGTGAGGAGAAGGCCAAGGAGCATTCTAGTGACATGCGTCATTGAGCATTGTGATGACAAGGGCTTGGAACATTGAGATTACAGTGGTCTTAGAGCATTGTGATGAAAAGGGCATGGATCACCTTGATGAAAAAGGCATGGAGCCTTGTCATGACAGGGTTCAAGGAGCATACAAACAACAAGTGTCAGGAGGCATTTTGATGACAAGTGTATTGAGCATTGTGATGACAAGGTCCTGGAGTATTGTGATGAGAAAACCATGGAGCCTTGTGCTGAAAAATCTCATAGAGCATACTGATGAAAGGAGCATGGAAAACTGGGATTACAGGGCTTTGGAACATTGTGATTACAAGGTCATGGAGCATTGTGATGAAAAGGTCATGGAATATTGTGATGACATGCGTCATGGAGCGTTGTGATGACAAGTGTTATGGAACATTGTGATTAGAAGGGTTTGGAGCATTGTGATGATAGAGGTCAGGAATCATTTTGATTTCAAGGAGCATGGAGCATTGTGATGACAAGGGCTTGAAGCAATGTGATCCCAAGGCTCACGGAGGATTGTGATGACAATGGAAATGGAGTATTGTGATGACAAGCGCATAGAGCATTGTAATGAAAAGGTCATGTAGCATTTTGCTGACAAAGGCATGGAGCATTGTGAGGACATGTGTCATGGAGCACTGTGATGACAAGCGTCACGGAGCATTGTGAATGCATTGGCCATGGAGCATTGGGATGACAAGGGCATGGATCATTGTGATGACAATTTTCCTGGAGCACTGGGCTGAAAATGTTCATGGAGTGTTGTGATGACAGGGGTCATGGAGCCTTGTGATGATATTGGCCATGGAGCATTGTGATTAGTAGGTCGTGGAGCAATGGGCTGAAAATGTTCATGGATTATTGTGATGACAGGGATCATGGAACAGTGGGATGACAAGGGAATGGAGCATAGTGATGACAAGGTCTTGGAGCATTGTGATGTGAAGACCGTGGAGACTTGTGATGACAAGTCTCATGGAGCATTCTGATGAAAAGGGGCATGGAGCATTGTGATTACAGGTGTCTTGGAGCATTGTGATGACTAGGGCATGGAGCATTGTGATAAGAAGACCATGGAGCATTGTGATGACATGCGTCATGGAGCTTTGTGATGACAAGGGCATGGAGCATTGTGATTACAGGGGTCTTGGAGCACTGTGATGACGAGGGCATGGAGCATTGTGATGAGAAGGTCATGGAGCATTCTGATGCATGCGTCATGGAGGTTTTTGATGACAAGGGCATGGAGCATTGTGATTACAGGGATCTTGGAGCATTGTGATGAAAAGGGCATGGATCATTGTGATGAAAAAAGGCATGGAGCCTTGTCATGACAGGGTTCAAGGAGCATACTGATGACAAGTGTCAGGGAGCATTGTGATAACAAGTGTATTGAGCATTGTGATGACAAAGATCATGGAGCATTGTGATGAGAAGACCATGGATAATTGTGATGATGAGCGTCATGGGGTGTTGTGATGATAAGTGTCATGGAACATTGTGATAACAAGGCTTTGGATCATTATGATTACAGAGGTCATGGATAATATTGATTTCATTGTGATGACAATAGCCTGAAGCATTATAATGATGGGCATGGTGCACTGTGATGACAGGGTTCATGGAGCATTGAGATGAAAAGGGGCATGGGGCTTTGTGATTACAAGGGTCTTGGAGCATTGTGATGCAAGGGCATGGAGCATTTTGATGAGAAGTCCATGGAACTTTCTTATGACAAGTGTCATTGAACCTTGTGATGACTAGGCAGTGGAACATTTTGATGGCAGGGGTCATGGTGCATTATTATGACAGGCGTAATGGAGCATTATGATGAGAAGGGCATGGAACATTGGTCTGAAATGTTTCATGTATTATTGTGATGAGAGTGGGCATGGAGCATTGTGATGACAAGGGCACGGAACACTGTGATACATGGGTCATGCAGGATTGTAATGACAAGGGCATGGAGCATTGTGATGAGAAGGGCATCGAGCATTGTGATGACGAGTGTCATGGAGCTTTGTGATGACAAGGGCATGGAGCAATGTGATGAGAGGGTTCATGCAGCATTGTGATTACAATGACTTGGTGCATTGTAATGCCAAGGGACATGGAGCTTTGTGATGACAAGTCATGGAGCATTTTGATGACAAGGTCATGGTGCATTGTGATGAGAAGGGCAGGGAGCCTTTTGATGACCAGGTCATGCAGCAATTTGATAAAAAGTGTAATGGAACATTTTGATGGCAGTGGCTATATAACATTGTGATGTCAGGAGTCTTGGAGCTTTGGGATGAAAAGGGTCATGGACCATTTTGCTGACAGGTGTTATGGAACATTGTGATGTCAGGGGTCATGGAACATTGTGATGATAAGGGGATGTAGCATTGTGATGACAGGGTCATGGAACATTGTGATTACAGGGGTGAGGGAGTATTGTGATGACTAGTGATGGAACATTTTGATATCTCTGGTGAGAGAGCATTTTGATGAGAAGTGCATGGAGCATTGTGATTACAAAGTTTATGGAGCATTTCAATGACAAAGTTGTGGAGCGTTGTGATGAAATGCGCGTGGCACTTTGTGATGACAATGGTCATGGAGCATTGTTCTGACAAAGACATGGTGCATTATGATGACAAGTGTCACAAAGAGTTGTGATGAAAAGTTCATGGAGCATTGTGGTTACAAAGGTCACAGAGCCTTGTGATGACGCGGGCATGGACCACTGTGATGACAAACATTACGAAGCATTGTGATGACTGGAGTCACGGAGCATTGTGATGACAGTGGTCATGGAGCACTGTGATGACAAGGGCATGGAGCATTGTGATGACAGGGGCTTGGAGCATTGGTCTGACAAGTTTCATAGACTATTGTGATGAGTGTGGGCATGGTGCATTGTGATGACAAGGGCATGGAGCACTGTGAGGAGAAGGCCAAGGAGCATTCTAATGACATGCGTCATTGAGCTTTGTGATGACAAGGGCATGGAATATTGTGATTACAGTGGTATTGGAGCATTGTGATGAAAAGGGCATGGATCACCTTGATGAAAAAGGCATGGATCGTTGTCATGACAGGATTCAAGGAGCATACAGACAACAAGTGTCTGGGAGCATTTTGATGACAAGTGTATTGAGCATTGTGATGACAAGTTCCTGGAGCATTGTGATGAGAAAACTATGGTGCCTTGTGATGACAAATCTCATGAAGCATACTGATGAAAAGGGGCATGGACCATTGGGTTTACAGGGGTTTGGAACATTGTGATTACAATGTCTTGGAGCATTGTGATGAAAAGGGCATGGAGTATTGTGATGACATGCGTCATGGAGCGTTGTGATGACAAGTGTTATGGAACATTGTGATTACAAGGGTTTGGAGCATTGTGATGATAGAGGTCATGGATCATTTTGATTTCAAGGAGCATGGAGCATTGTGATGACAAGGGCATGAAACAATGTGATCCCAAGGCTCACGGAGAATTGTGATGACAATGGAAATGGCGTATTGTGATGACAAGCGCACAGAGCATTGTAAAGAAAAGGTCATGTAGCATTTTGCTGACAAATGCATGGAGCATTGTGAGGACATGTGTCATGGAGCACTATTATGACAAGCATCACGGAGCATTGTGAATGCAGGGGTCATGGAGCATTGGGATGACAAGGGCATGGATCATTGTGATGACAAGTTTCCTGGAGCACTGGGCTGAAAATGTTCATGGAGTGTTGTGATGACAGGGGACGTGGAGCCTTGTGATGATATTGGCCATGGAGCATTGTGATGAGTAGGTCGTGGAGCAATGGGCAGAAAATGTTCATGGATTATTGTGATGACAGGGATCATGGAACATTGGGATGACAAGGGAATGGAGCATGGTGATGACAAGGTCCTGGAGACTTGTGATGACAAGTCTCATGGAGCATTCTGATGAAAAGGGGCATGGAGCATTGTGATTACAGGGGTCTTGGAGCATTGTGATGACAAGGGCATGGAGCATTTTGATGAGAATGCCATGGAGCATTCTGATGACATGTGTCATGAAGCTTTGTGATGACAAGGTCATGGAGCATTGTGATTACAGGGATCTTGGAGCATTGTGATGAAAAGGGCATGGATCATTGTGATGACAATGGCATGGAGCCTTGTCGTGACAGGGTTCAAGGAGCATACTGATGATAAGTGTCAGGGAGCATTGTGATAACAAGTTTATTGAGCATTGTGATGACAAAGATCATGGAGCATTGTGATGAGAAGACCATGGATAATTGTGATGATGAGCGTAATGGGGTGTTGTGATGATAAGTGTTATGGAACATTGTGATAACAAGGGTTTGGAACATTATGATTACAGAGGTCATGGAGAATATTGATTTCATTGTGATGACAATAGCCTGAAGCATTATGATGATGGGCATGGTGCACTGTGATGACAGGGTTCATGGAGCATTGAGATGAAAAGGGGCATGGGGCCTTGTGATTACAAGGGTCTTGGAGCATTGTGATGGCAAGGGCATGGAGCATTTTGATGAGAAGGCCATGGAACATTCTGATGACAAGTGTCATGGAACCTTGTGATGACTAGGCCGTGGAACATTGTGATGGCAGGGGTCATGGTGCATTTTTATGACAGGCATAATGGAGCATTATGATGAGAAGGGCATGGAACATTGGTCTGAAATGTTTCATGTATTATTGTGATGAGAGTGGGCATGGAGCATTGTGATGACAAGGGCACGGAACACTGTGATACTTGGGTCATGCAGGATCGTAATGAAAAGGGCATGGAACATTGTGATGAGAAGGGCATCGAGCATTGTGATGACAAGTGTCATGGAGCTTTGTGATTACAAGAGAATGGAGCAATGTGATGAGAGGGTTCATGGAGCATTGTGATGACAATGAGTTGGAGCCTTGTGATGCCAAGTGTCATGGACCTTTGTGATGACAAGTCATGGAGCATTTTGATGACAAGGACATGGTGCATTGTGATGAGAAGGACAGGGAGACTTTTGATGACTGGGTCATGTAGCAATTTGATAAAAAGTGTAATGGAACATTTTGATGGCAGTGGTTATAGAACATTGTGATGTCAGCAGTCTTGGAGCATTGGGATAAAAAGGGTCATGGAGCATTTTGATGACAGGTGTAATGGAACATTGTGATGTCAGGGGTCATGGAACATTGTGATGATTAGGGGATGTAGCATTGTGATGACTGGATCATGGAACATTGTGATTACAGGGGTGAGGGAGTATTGTGATGACTAGTGATGGAACATTGTGATATCTCTGGTGAGAGAGCATTTTGATGAGAAGTGCATGGAGCATTGTGATTACAAGGTTTATGGAGCATTTCAATGACAAGGTTGTGGACCGTTGTGATGAAATGCGAATGGCACTTTGTGATGACAATGGTCATGGAGCATTGTTCTGCCAAAGACATGGTGCATTGTGATGACAATGGTCACAGAGAATTGTGATGAAAAGTTCATGGAGCATTGTGGTTACAAAGGTCACAGAGCCTTGTGATGACGCGGGCATGGACCATTGTGATGACAAACGTTATGAAGCATTGTGATGACTGGAGTCACGGAGCTTTGTGATGACAGGGTTCATGGAGCGTTGTGATGACAAGGGCATGGAGCATTGTGATGACAGGGGCATGGAGTATTGGTCTGACAAGTTTAATAGATTATTGTGATGAGAGTGTGCATGGTGCATTGTGATGACAAGGGCACGGAGCATGGTGATGAGAAGGTCATGGAGTATTGTGAAGAAAGGTTTCAGGGAACACTGTGATGACATATGTCATGGTCCATTGCGATGACAATGGCATGGAGCATTGTGATGCCAAATGTAATGGAGGATTGTGATGACAAATATAATGGAGCATAGTGATGACTAGGGCTTGGAGCATTATGATAACAAGGGCCATTGACAAGGTCATAAAGCATTGTGATGACAATGTCCTGGAGCATTGTGATGAGAAAACCATGGAGCCTTGTGATGACAAGTCTCATGGAGCATACTGATGAAAAGGGGCATGGAGCATTGTGATTTCAGGGGTCGTGGAACATTGTGAGGACAAGGGCATGGAGCACTGTGAGGAGAAGGCCAAGCAGCATTCTAATGACATGCGTCATTGAGCTTTGTGATGACAAGGGCATGGAACATTGTGATTACAGTGGTCTTGGAGCATTGTGATGAAAAGGGCATGGATCACCTTGATGAAAAAGGCATGGAGCCTTGTCATGACAGGGTTCAAGGAGCATACAGACAACTAGTGTCTGGGAGCATTTTGATGACAAGTGTACTGAGCATTGTGATGACAAGTTCCTGGAGCATTGTGATGAGAAAACCATGGAGCCTTGTGATGACAAATCTCATGGAGCATACTGATGAAAAGGGGCATGGACCTTTGGGATTACAGGGGTTTGGAACATTGTGATTACAAGGTCATGGAGCATTGTATTGAAAAGGGCATGGAGTATTGTGATGACATGCGTCATGGAGCGTTGTGATGACAAGTGTTATGGAACATTGTGATTACAAGGGTTTGGAGCATTGTGATGATAGAGGTCATGGATCATTTTGATTTCAAGGAGCATGGAGCATTGTGATGACAAGGTCATGAAACAATGTGATCCCAAGGCTCACGGAGGATTGTGATGACAATGGAAATGGAGTATTGTGATGACAAGCACATAGAGCATTGCTATGAAAAGGTCATGTAGCATTTTGCTGACAAAGGCATGGAGCATTGTGATGACATGTGTCATGGAGCACTATTATGACAAGCGTCACGGTGCATTGTGAATGCAGGGGTCATGGATTATTGGGATGACAAGGGCATGGAGCATTGTGATGACAAGTTTCCTGGAGCACTGGGCTGAAAATGTTCATGGAGTGTTGTGATGAGAAGGCCATGGAGCATTCTGATGACATGCGTCATGGAGTTTTGTGATGACAAGGGCATGGAGCATTGTGATTAAAGGGATATTGGAGCATTGTGATGAAAAGGGCATGGATCATTGTGATGAAAATGGTATGGAGCCTTGTCATGACAGGGTTCCAGGAGCATACTGATGACAAGTGTCAGGGAGCATTGTGATAACAAGTGTATTGAGCATTGTGATGACAAAGATCATGGAGCATTGTGATGAGAAGACCATGGATAATTGTGATGATGAGCGTCATGGGGTGTTGTGATGATAAGTTTTATGGAATATTGTGATAACAAGGCTTTGGAGCATTATGATTACAGAGGTCATGGAGAATATTGATTTCATTGTGATGACAATAGCCTGAAGCATTATGATGATGGGCATGGTGCACTGTGATGACAGGGTTCATGGAACATTGAGATGAAAAGGTGCATGGGGCATTGTGATTACAAGGGTCTTGGGGCATTGTGATGACAAGGTCATGGAGCATTTTGATGAGAAGGCCATAGAACATTCTGATGACAAGTGTCATGGAACCTTGTGATGACTAGGCCGTGGATCATTGTGATGGCACGGGTCATGGTGCATTGTTATGACAGCGTAATGGAGCATTATGATGAGAAGGGCATGGAACATTGGTCTGAAATGTTTCATGTATTATTGTGATGAGAGTGGGCATGGAGCATTGTGATGACAAGGGCACGGAACACTGTGATACTTGGGTCATGCAGGATCGTAATGAAATGTGCATGGAACATTGTGATGAGAAGGGCATCGAGCATTGTGATGACAAGTGTCATGGAGCTTTGTGATTACAAGAGAATGGAGCAATGTGATGAGAGGGTTCATGGAGCATTGTGATGACAATGAGTTGGAGCCTTGTGATGCCAAGTGTCATGGACCTTTGTGATGACAAGTCATGGAACATTTTGATGACAAGGACATGGTGCATTGTGATGAGAAGGACAGGGAGACTTTTGATGACTGGGTCATGTAGCAATTTGATAAAAAGTGTAATGGAACATTTTGATGGCAGTGGTTATAGAACATTGTGATGTCAGCAGTCTTGGAGCATTGGGATAAAAAGGGTCATGGAGCATTTTGATGACAGGTGTAATGGAACATTGTGATGTCAGGGGTCATGGAACATTGTGATGATTAGGGGATGTAGCATTGTGATGACTGGATCATGGAACATTGTGATTACAGGGGTGAGGGAGTATTGTGATGACTAGTGATGGAACATTGTGATATCTCTGGTGAGAGAGCATTTTGATGAGAAGTGCATGGAGCATTGTGATTACAAGGTTTATGGAGCATTTCAATGACAAGGTTGTGGACCGTTGTGATGAAATGCGAATGGCACTTTGTGATGACAATGGTCATGGAGCATTGTTCTGCCAAAGACATGGTTCATTGTGATGACAATGGTCACAGAGAATTGTGATGAAAAGTTCATGGAGCATTGTGGTTACAAAGGTCACAGAGCCTTGTGATGACGCGGGCATGGACCATTGTGATGACAAACGTTATGAAGCATTGTGATGACTGGATTCACGGAGCTTTGTGATGACAGGGTTCATGGAGCGTTGTGATGACAAGGGCATGGAGCATTGTGATGACAGGGGCATGGAGTATTGGTCTGACAAGTTTAATAGATTATTGTGATGAGAGTGTGCATGGTGCATTGTGATGACAAGGGCACGGAGCATGGTGATGAGAAGGTCATGGAGTATTGTGAAGAAAGGTTTCAGGGAACACTGTGATGACATATGTCATGGTCCATTGCGATGACAATGGCATGGAGCATTGTGATGCCAAATGTAATGGAGGATTGTGATGACAAATATAATGGAGCATAGTGATGACTAGGGCTTGGAGCATTATGATAACAAGGGCCATTGACAAGGTCATAAAGCATTGTGATGACAATGTCCTGGAGCATTGTGATGAGAAAACCATGGAGCCTTGTGATGACAAGTCTCATGGAGCATACTGATGAAAAGGGGCATGGAGCATTGTGATTTCAGGGGTCGTGGAACATTGTGAGGACAAGGGCATGGAGCACTGTGAGGAGAAGGCCAAGCAGCATTCTAATGACATGCGTCATTGAGCTTTGTGATGACAAGGGCATGGAACATTGTGATTACAGTGGTCTTGGAGCATTGTGATGAAAAGGGCATGGATCACCTTGATGAAAAAGGCATGGAGCCTTGTCATGACAGGGTTCAAGGAGCATACAGACAACTAGTGTCTGGGAGCATTTTGATGACAAGTGTACTGAGCATTGTGATGACAAGTTCCTGGAGCATTGTGATGAGAAAACCATGGAGCCTTGTGATGACAAATCTCATGGAGCATACTGATGAAAAGGGGCATGGACCATTGGGATTACAGGGGTTTGGAATATTGTGATTACAAGGTCATGGAGCATTGTAATGAAAAGGGCATGGAGTATTGTGATGACATGCGTCATGGAGCGTTGTGATGACAAGTGTTATGGAACATTGTGATTACAAGAGTTTGGAGCATTGTGATGATAGAGGTCATGGATCATTTTGATTTCAAGGAGCATGGAGCATTGTGATGACAAGGTCATGAAACAATGTGATCCCAAGGCTCACGGAGGATTGTGATGACAATGGAAATGGAGTATTGTGATGACAAGCACATAGAGCATTGTTATGAAAAGGTCATGTAGCATTTTGCTGACAAAGGCATGGAGCATTGTGATGACATGTGTCATGGAGCACTATTATGACAAGCGTCACGGAGCATTGTGAATGCAGGGGTCATGGATTATTGGGATGACAAGGGCATGGAGCATTGTGATGACAAGTTTCCTGGAGCACTGGGCTGAAAATGTTCATGGAGTGTTGTGATGAGAAGGCCATGGAGCATTCTGATGACATGCGTCATGGAGTTTTGTGATGACAAGGGCATGGAGCATTGTGATTAAAGGGATATTGGAGCATTGTGATGAAAAGGGCATGGATCATTGTGATGAAAATGGTATGGAGCCTTGTCATGACAGGGTTCCAGGAGCATACTGATGACAAGTGTCAGGGAGCATTGTGATAACAAGTGTATTGAGCATTGTGATGACAAAGATCATGGAGCATTGTGATGAGAAGACCATGGATAATTGTGATGATGAGCGTCATGGGGTGTTGTGATGATAAGTTTTATGGAATATTGTGATAACAAGGCTTTGGAGCATTATGATTACAGAGGTCATGGAGAATATTGATTTCATTGTGATGACAATAGCCTGAAGCATTATGATGATGGGCATGGTGCACTGTGATGACAGGGTTCATGGAACATTGAGATGAAAAGGTGCATGGGGCATTGTGATTACAAGGGTCTTGGGGCATTGTGATGACAAGGGCATGGAGCATTTTGATGAGAAGGCCATAGAACATTCTGATGACAAGTGTCATGGAACCTTGTGATGACTAGGCCGTGGATCATTGTGATGGCAGGGGTCATGGTGCATTGTTATGACAGCGTAATGGAGCATTATGATGAGAAGGGCATGGAACATTGGTCTGAAATGTTTCATGTATTATTGTGATGAGAGTGGGCATGGAGCATTGTGATGATAAGGGCAGGGAACACTGTGATACTTGGGTCATGCAGGATCGTAATGAAAAGTGCATGGAACATTGTGATGAGAAGGGCATCGAGCATTGTGATGACAAGTGTCATGGAGCTTTGTGATTACAAGAGAATGGAGCAATGTGATGAGAGGGTTCATGGAGCATTGTGATGACAATGAGTTGGAGCCTTGTGATGCCAAGTGTCATGGACCTTTGTGATGACAAGTCATGGAACATTTTGATGACAAGGACATGGTGCATTGTGATGAGAAGGACAGGGAGACTTTTGATGACTGGGTCATGTAGCAATTTGATAAAAAGTGTAATGGAACATTTTGATGGCAGTGGTTATAGAACATTGTGATGTCAGCAGTCTTGGAGCATTGGGATAAAAAGGGTCATGGAGCATTTTGATGACAGGTGTAATGGAACATTGTGATGTCAGGGGTCATGGAACATTGTGATGATTAGGGGATGTAGCATTGTGATGACTGGATCATGGAACATTGTGATTACAGGGGTGAGGGAGTATTGTGATGACTAGTGATGGAACATTGTGATATCTCTGGTGAGAGAGCATTTTGATGAGAAGTGCATGGAGCATTGTGATTACAAGGTTTATGGAGCATTTCAATGACAAGGTTGTGGACCGTTGTGATGAAATGCGCGTGGCACTTTGTGATGACAAGGGTCAAGGAGCATTGTTCTGACAAAGACATGGTGCATTTTGATGACAAGGGTCACAGAGAATTGTGATGAAAAGTTCATGGAGCATTGTGGTTACAAAGGTCACAGAGCCTTGTGATGACACGGGCATGGACCATTGTGATGAAAAACGTTATTAATCATTGTGATGACGGGAGTCATGGAGCATTGTGATGACAGGGGCATGGAGCATTGTGATGACAGGGGCATGGAGCATTGGTTTGACAAGTTTCATAGATTATTGTGATGAGAGTGGGCATGGTGCATTGTGATGACAAGGGCATGGAGCATTGTTATGTGAATGTCATGGAGTATTGTGAAGAAAGGTGTCAGGGAACACTGTGATGACATATGTCATGGTCCATTGCGATGACAATGGCATGGATCATTGTGATGCCAAATGTAATGGAGGATTGTGATGACAGATATAATGGAGCATTGTGATGAGTAGGGCTTGGAGCATTATGATGACAAGGGCCATTGAGAATTTTCATGACAAGGTCATGAAGCATTGTGATGACAATGTCCTGGAGCATTGTGATGAGAAAACCATGGAGCCTTGTGATGACAAGTCTCATGGAGCATACTGATGAAAAGGGGCATGGAGCATTGTGATTACAGGGGTCGTGGAACATTGTGAGGACAAGGGCATGGAGCACTGTGAAGAGAAGGCCAAGGAGCATTCTAATGACATTCATCATTGAGCTTTGTGATGACAAGTGCATGGAACATTGTGATTACAGTGGTCTTGGGGCATTGTGATGAAAAGGGCATGGATCACCTTGATGAAAAAGGCATGGAGCCTTGTCATGACAGCGTTCAAGGAGCATACAGACAACAAGTTTCAGGGAGCATTTTGATGACAAGTGTATTGGCATTGTGATGGCAAGGACCTGGAGCATTGTGATGAGAAAACTATGGAGCCTTGTGATGACATATCTCATAGAGCATACTGATGAAAAGGGGAATGGAGCATTGTGAGGAGAAGACCAAGGATCATTCTGATGGCATGCGTTATTGAGCTTTGTGATGACAAGGGCATGGAGCATTGGGATGACAAGGGTCATGGAGCATTGTGATGACAACGGCCATTGAGAATTTTGATGAAAAGGTCGTGAAGCATTGTGATGCCAAATGCATGGAGCTTGCTATGACAAGGGTCATGGGGCATTGCGATGACATGTGCATGGAGAATTGTGATGACAAAAGCATGTAACATTGTGATGAGAACTGTCATGGAGCATTGTGATGAAAAGCACGTGGAGAATTGTGATTACAAGGGACATGGAGCAGTGTGATGACCAGGGCATGGAGCATTGTGATGGCAAGTGCATGGAGAATTTTGATGACACGAGTCATGGAGCATTTTGATGACAAGCTTGTGGAGTATTTCGATGACAATGGCATGGAGCATTGTGATGGAAACGGCATGGGGCATTGTGATGAAAAATGCATGGAGCCTTCTTGTGACCGGGTTCAAGGAGCATTCTGATGACAAGAGTCAGGAGGATTGTGATGGCAAGTGTCATGGAGCATTGGGCTGAAAATGTTCATAGAGTATTTTGATGATTGGGGTCATGGAGCATTGTGATGTCTAGGGAATGGAGCATTGTGATGACAAGAATCCCAGATCACTGTGTTGTCAGGGGTCATGGAGTGTTGTGATGACAGTGTTCCTGGACCATTGTGATGATACTGTTCATGGAGCATTTTGATGAGAAGGTCATGGAGCATTGTGATTACAGGTGTCTTGGAACACTGTTATGACAAGGGCTTGGAGCATCGGTCTAATAAGTTTCATGGGTTATTGCGATGACAGTTGGATTGGCACATTGTGATGAAAAGGGCATGCAGCATTGGTCTAATATGTTTCATGGATTATTGAGATGACAGTTGGAATGGCGCATTGTGATGACAAGGGCATGGAGCATTGTGATCACCAGGCCATGCCATATTGTGAAGACAGGTGTCAGGGAGCATTGTGATGACATATGTAATGACCCATTGTGATGACAATGGCATGGAGAATTGTGATGACAAGGTTTAGGCAGCATTGTGATGACAATGGAATGGAGCATAGTGATGACAAGGTCCTGGAGCATTGTGATGAGAAGAACATGGAGACTTGTGATGTTAAGTCTCATGGAGCATTCTGATGAAACGGGGCATGGAGCACTGTGATTACAGGGGTCGTGGAGCATTGTGAAAACAAGGGCTTGGAGCATTGTGATGAAAAGTCCATGGAGCACTCTGCTGACAGGCGTCATGGAGCTTTGTGATGACAAGGGCATGGAGCATTGTGATTAACGGGGTTTGGAGCATTGTGATGAAAAGGGCATGGATCATTGTGATGAAAAAGGCATGGAGCCTTTCCATGACAGGGTTCAAGGAGCATACAGACAACAAGTGTCAGGGAACATTGTGATGACATGTGTATTGAGCATTGTGATGACAAATTTCATGGAGCACTGTGATGAGAAGACCATGGATAATCGTGATGATGAGCGTCAGGTGTGTTGTGATGATAAGTGTTATGGAACATTGTGATCACAAGGGTTTGGAGCATTATGATGACACAGGTCATTGAGCATTTTGATTTCATTGTGATGACAATAGCCTGAAGCATTATGATGATGGTCATGGTGCATTGTGATGACAGGGTTCATGGAGCATTGAGATGAAAAGGGGCATGGAGCATTGTGATTACAGGGGTCTTGGAGCATTGTCATGACAAGGGCATGGAGCAATGTGATGAGAAGGCCATTGAACATTCTGATGACATGCGTCATGGAGCTTTGTGATGACAAGGGCATGGAGCATTGTGATGACAGGGGCATGGAGCATTGTTCTGACAAGTTTCATAGATTATTGTGATGACAGTGGGCATGGTGCATTGTGATGACAAGCGCATGGACCATTGTGATGAGAAGGTCATGGAATATTGTGAAGACAGGTGTCAGGGAGCATTGTGATGATATATGTCATGGTCCATTGCGTTGACAAAGGCATGGAGCATTGTGATGCCAAATCTAATGGAGGACTGTGATGACAAATATAATTGAGCATCGTAATGACTAGGGCTTTGAGCATTATGATGACAATTGCCATTGAGAATTTTCATGACAAGGTCGTGAAGCATTGTGATGACAATGTCCTGGAGCATTGCGATGAGAAAACCATGGAGCCTTGTGATGACAAGTCTCATGGAGCATAATGATGACAAGGGGCATGGAACATTGTGATTACAGGGCTCATGGATCATTGTGATGACAAGGGCATGGAGCATTGTGAGGAGAAATCAAAGGAGCATTCTGATGACATGCGTCATTGAGCTTTCTGATGACAAAGGCATGAAGCATTGTGATTACAGGGGTCTTGGAGCATTGTGATGAAAAGGGCATGGATAATTGTGATGAAAAAGACATGGAGCCTTTTCATACCAGGGTTCAAGGAGCATACAGACAACAAGAGTCAGGGAGCATTTTGATGACAAGTATATTGAGCATTGTGATGACAATGGTCATGGAGCATTGTGATGAGAATACCATGGATAACTGTGATGACGAGTGTCATGGGGCATTGTGATGACAAGTGTTATGGAATATTGTGATCACAAGGATTTGGAGCATTGTTATGACAGAGGTCATGGAGCATTTTGATTTCATTGTGATGACAATAGCATGAAGCATTATGATGATGGGCATGGTGCATTTTGATGAGAGGGTTCATGGATCATTGAGATGAAAATGGGCATGGAGAATTGTGATTACAGGGGTCTTGGAACATTGTGATGACAAGGCCATGGAACATCGTGATGGCAGGATTCATGGAGCATTTTTATGACAGGGATAATGGAGCATTGTATTGGCAACTGCATGGAGCACTGTGATGAGAAGGCCATGGAGTATTCTGATGACATGCGTCATGGAGCTTTGGGATGACAAGGGCATGGAGCAATGTGATGAGAGCGTTCTTGGAGAATTCTGATAACACTGACATGGGGCATTGTGTTTCCAAGCGTCATGAATCTTTGTGATGACAAAGGTCATGGAGCATTTTGATGACAAGTGTGTTGGCAATGTGATGAGAAGGGCTGGGAGCATTGTGATGACAGTGTCATTGAGCAATTTGATGAAAAGCGTTATGGAATATTTTGATGACAAGGGTTATGGAACAGTGTAATTTCAGCGGTCATGGAGCATTGTGATGAAAAGGGTCATGGAGCATTTTGATGACAGGGGTTAAGGAACATTGTGATGTCAGGGGTCATCGAACATTGTGATGATAAGTGTATGTAGCATTGTGATGACAGGAGTCACGGAGTGTTTTGATGACAGGGGGGAGGGAGTATTGTGATGAATAGTGATGTAACATTGTGATATCAGTGGTGAGAGAGCATTTTGATGAGAAATGCATGGAGCATTGTGAAGACAATGGTTATGGAGCATTGTGATGACAAGTTGTGGAGCACTGTGATGACAAGCGTATGGCGCATTGTGATGACATGTGTCGTGGAGCATTCTGCTGACAACCTCATGGAGCATTGTGATGACAAGGGTCATGGAGCATTGGGCAGAGAAAGGCATAGGGCAATGGGATGATAAGGGTCAAAGAGAATTTTGATGAAAAGTTCATGGAGCATTGTGGTTAAAATGGTCACAGAGACTGTTGATGACGAGGGCATGGACCATTGTGATAACAATAGTCATGAAGCATTATGATGACTGGAGTCACGGAGTATTGTGATGACAGGGGTCATGGAGCATTGTGATAAAAAGGTCAGGGAGCATTGTGATGACAAGGGCATGGACCATTGGTCTAATAAGTTTCATGGATCATTGCGATGACAGTTGGAATGGTGCATTGTGATGACAAGGGCATGGAGCATTGTGATGACCAGGTCATGCAGTATTGTGAAGACAGGTGTCAGGGAGCATTGTGATGACATATGTAAAGGTCCATTGTGATGACAATGGCATGGAGCATTGTGATGCCAAGTGTCATGGAGGATTCTGATAACAAAGGTAATGGAGCATTGTGATGACAATGGCTTGGAGCATTGTGATGACAGAGGTCATGGATCATTTTGATTTCAAGGAGCATGGAGCATTGTGATGTCTAGGACATGAAACAATGTGATCCCACGGTTCATGGAGGATTGTGATGACAATGGTAATGGAATATTGTGATGAAAAGCGCATAGAGCATTGTAATGACAAGGTCATGTAGCATTTTGCTGACAAAGCCATGGAGCATTTTGATGACAGGTGTCATGGAGCACTGTGATGACAAGGGTCACGGAGCATTGTGAATACAGGGTTCATGGATCATTGGGATGACAAGGGCATGGATCACTGTAATGACAAGGGTCATGGAGCATAGTGCTGAAAATGTTCATGGAGTATTGTGATGAAAGGGGTCATGGAGCATTGTGATGTCTAGGGAAAGGAACATTGTAATGACAAGAGTCTCGGATCATTTTGTTGTCTGGTGACATGGAGTTTTGTGATGACAGCGGTCATGGAACATTGTTATGATATTGGTCATGGAGCATTGTGATGAGAAGGTCATGGAGCATTGGGCTGAAAATGTTCATGGAGTATTGTGAAGACAGCGGTCATGGAGCATTGTGATGACAATGGAATGGAGCATAGTGATGTCAAGGTCCTTGAGCATTGTGATGAGAACATGGAGACTTGTGATGCCAAGTCTCATGGAGCATTCTGATGAAATGGGGCATGGTACATTGTGATTACAGGGGTCTTGGAGCATTGTGAAAACCAGGGCTTGGAGCATTGTGAGGAAAAGGCCATGGAGCACTCTGCTGACAGGCGTCATGGAGCTTTGTGATGACAAGGGCATGGAACATTGTGATTAAAGGGGTCTTGGAGCTTTGTGATGAAAAGGGCAAGGATCATTGTGATGAAAAAGGCATGGAGCCTTTCCATGACAGGGTTCAAGGAGCATACAGACAACAAGTGTCAGGGAACATTGTGATGACAAGTGTATTGAGCATTGTGATGACATGTTTCATGGAGCATTGTGATGAGAAGACCATGGATAATCGTGATGATGAACGTCAGTGGTGTTGTGATGATAAGTGTTATGGGATATTGTGATCACAAGGGTTTGGAGCATTATGATGAAAGAAGACATTGAGCATTTTGATTTCATTGTAATGACAACAGCCTGAAGCATTATGATGATGGACATGGTGCATTGTGATGACAGGGTTCATGGAGCATTGAGATGAAAAGGGGCATGGAGCATTGTGATTACAGGGGTCTTGGAGCATTGTCATGACAAGAGCATGGAGCATTGTGATGAGAAGTCCATGGAACATTCTGATGACATGCGTCATGGAGCATTTTGATGACAAGGGCATGGAGCACTGTGATGACAGGGGCATGGAGCATTGTTCTGACAAGTTTCATAGATTATTGTGATGACAGTGGGCATGGTGCATTGTGATGACAAGCGCATGGAGGATTGTGATGAGAAGGTCATGGAGTATTGTGAAGACAGGTGTTAGGGAGCATTGTGATGATATATGTCATAGTCCATTGCGATGACAATGGCATGGAGCATTGTGATTCCAAATATAATGGAGGATTGTGATGACAAATATAATGGAGCATTGTAATGACTAGGGCTTGGAGCATTATGATGACAAGGGCCATTGAGAATTTTCATGACAAGGTCGTGAAGCATTGTGATGAAAATAACATGGAGCCTTTTGATGACAAGTCTCATGGAGCATACTGATGAAAAGGGACATGGACCATTGTGATTACAGGGGTCTTGGAACATTGTGATGAGTAGGGCATGGAGCATTTTGATGAGAAGGACATGGAACTTTCTGATGACATGTGTCATGGAGCTGTGTGATGACAAAGACATGGAGCATTGTGATTACAGGGGTCTTGGAGCATTGTTATGACAAGTGTCATGGAGCCTTGTGATGACAAGGCCGTGGAACATTGTGATGGCAAGGGTCATGGAGCATTGTTATGACAGGGTTAATGGAGCATTGTGATGAGAAGGGCATGGAGCATTGTGATTACAAGGTTTATGGAGTATTGCCATGACAAATTTGTGGACTGTTTTGATGAAAAGCGCGTGGCACATTGTGATGACAAGGGTCATGGAGCATTTTTCTGAAAAAGACATGGAGCACTGTGATGATAAGGGTCACGGAGCATTGTGATGGAAATTTCATGGAGCATTGTGGTTACAAAGGTCAAAGAGACTGTTGATGACGAGGGCATGGACCATTGTGATGACAAAGGTTATGAAGCATTGTGATGACTGGAGTCACGGAGCATTGTGATGACAGGGGTCATCGAGCATTGTGATAAAAAGGGCATGGAGCATTGTGATGACAAGGGCATGGAGCATTGGTCTAATAAGTTTCATGGATTATTGCGATGACAGTTGGAATGGTGCATTGTGATGACAAGGACATGGAGCATTGTGATAACCAGGTCAGGCAGTATTGTGAAGACAGGTGTCAGGGAGTATTGTGATAACATATGTAATGGCCCATTGTGATGACAATGGCATGGAGCATTGTGATGCCAAGTGTCATGGAGGAATCTGATGACAAAGGGAATGGAGCATTTTGATGACAATAGCTTGGAGCATTGTGGCGACAAGGGTCAGGGAGCATTGTGCTGACAAGTGCATGGAGAATTGTGATGACAAGGGTCATGGAGCATTCTGAAGACAAGCTTGTGGAGTATTTTGATGACAATGGCATGGAGCATTGTGATGAAAACGGCATGGGGCATTGTGATGAAAAAGGCATGGAGCCTTTTCCTGACAGGGGTCAAGGAGCATTCTGATGACAAGTGTCAGGGAGCATTGTGATGACAAGTGTATTGAGAATTGTGATGACAAAGGTCATGGAGCATTGTGATGAAAAGGGCATGGAGTACTTTGATGACAGACATCATGGAGCATTGTGATGACAAGTGTTATGGAACACTGTGATCACAAGTGTTTGGAGCATTGTGATGAGAAGTGTCATCGAGCCATGTGTTGACAAGGCCATGGAGCATTTTGATGGCAGGGGTCATGGAGCATTGTTATTACAGGTGTAATGGAGCATTGTAATGAAAAGGGCATGGATCATTGTGATTACAAGGTTTAAGGAGCACTGTGATGACAAATATGTGGACCGTTGTAATGAAAAGCGTGTTGCACACTGTGATGACAAGGGTCATGGAGCATTTTTCTGACAAAGGCATGGAGCATTGTGCTGAGAAATTCATAGAGCATTGTGATGACAAGGGTCAAAGAGCATTGTGATTAAAAGTTCATGGAGCACTGTGGTTAAAAAGGACACAGAGACTGATGATGACGAGGGCATGGACCATTGTGATGACAAAGTTCATGAAGCATTGTGATGACTGCAGTCACGGAGCACTGTGATGACAGGGGACATGAAGCATTGTGATAACAAGGGCTTGGAGCATTGAGATGAAAAGGGCATGGAGCATTGGTCTAATAATTTCATGGCTTATAGCGATGACATGTGGAAAGGCGCATTGTGATCACAAGGGCATGGATCATTGTGATGACCAGGTAATGCATTATTGTGAAGGCAGTTGTCAGGGAGCATTGTGATGACATATGTAATGGCCCGACGGCAACAATGGCATGGAGCATTGTGATGCCAAGTGCAATGGAGGATTTTGATGAAAATGGTAATGGAGCATTGTGATGACAATAGATTAGAGCATTGTGATGACAAGCATCAGGGAGCATTGTGCTGACAAGTGCATGGGGAATTGTGATGACAAAGGTCATGGAGCATTCTGATGACAAGCTTGTGGTGTGTTTTGATGACAATGGCATGGGGCATTGTGATGAAAATGGCATGGCACATTGTGATGAAAAAGGCATGGGGCATTGTGTTGAAAAAGGCATGGAACCTTTTCGTGACAGGGTTCAATGAGCATTTTGACGACAAGTGTCAGGGAGCATTGTGATGACATATGTAATGGCCCGATGACAACAATGGCATGGAGCATTGTGATGCCAAGTGTCATGGAGGTTTCTGATGACAATGAAAATAGAGCATTGTGATGACAATGGTTTGGAGCATTGTGATGACAAAGGTCATGGAGCATTGTGATGACAAGGGCATGGAGTATTGTGATGACAGGCAGCATGGAGCGTTGTGATGACAAGTGTTATGGAATAATGTGATCACAAGAGTTTGGAGAATTGTGATGAGAGATGTCATGGATCATTTTGATTTCAAGGAGCATGGAGCTTTCTGATGACAAGGGCATGAAGCAATGTGATCCCATGGTCCATGGAGGATTGTGATGACAATGGTAATGGAGTATTGTGATGACAAGCGCATAGAGCATTGTAATGACACGGTCATGTAGCATTTTGCTGACAAAGGCATGGAGCATTGGGATGACAGGTGTCATGGAGCACTGTGATGACAAGCGTCACAGATCATTGTGAATACAGGGGTCATGGAGCATTGGGATGACAAGGGCATGGAACATTGTGAGGTGAAGACCAAGGAGCATTCTAATGATATGTGTCATTGAGCTTTGTGATGACAAGGGCATGGTGAATTATGATTACAGTGGTCTTAGAGCATTGTGATGAAAAAGGTATGGATCATTGTGATGAAAAAGGCATGGATCCTTGTCATGACAGGGTTCAAGGAGCATACAGACAACAAGTGTCAGGGAGCATTTTGATGCCAAGTGTATTGAGCATTGTGATGACAAAGGTCATGGAGCATTGTGATGTGAAGACCATGGATAATTGTGATGACGATCGTCATGGGGCATTGTGATGACAAGAGTTATGGAATATTGTGATCACAAGGGTTTGCAACATTGTGATGACAGGTTTCATGGATCATTTAGATGAAAAGGGGAATGGAACATTTTGATAACATGTGTTTTGGAGCATTGTGATGAGAAGGGTCATGCGGCCTTGTGATGACATGTCCATGGAACATCGTAATGGCAGGGGTCATGCAGCATTCTTATGACAGGTGTCATGGAACACTGTGTTGAGAAGGCCATGGAGCATTCTGATGACATGTGTCATGGATCTTTGTGATGACAAGGGCATTGAGCAATGTGATTAGAGCATTCATGGAGCATTGTGATGACAATGACATTGAGCATTGTGATGCCAAGGGTAAAGGTTCTTTGTGATGACAAACGTCATGGAGCATGTTGATGACAAAGGCGTTGTGCATTGTCATGAGAAGGGCAGGGAGCATTGTGATGACAAGGTCATGGAGCAATTTGATGAAAAGTGTCATGGAACATTTTGATGACATGGGTTATGGAACATTGTGATGTCAGGGGTCATGGAGCATTTTGATGAAAAGGGTTTTGGAGCATTTTGATGACAGTGGTTATGGAACATTGTGATGTCAGGGGTCATCGAACATTGTGATGATAAGTGCATGTACCATTGTGATGACAGGAGACACGGAACATTGTGACGACAGTGGTGAGGGTGTATTGTGAAGAATAGTGATGTAACATTGTGATATGAGTGGTGAGAGAGCATTTTGGTGAGAAATGCATTGAGCATTGTGATGACAAGGTGTATGGAGCATTGTGATGACAAAATTGTGGAGCACTCTGATGACAAGCGCATGGTGAATTGTGAAGACATATGTCATGGAGCATTGTGCTGACAACCGCATGGAGCATTGTGATGACAACGGTCATGGAGCATTGTGCTGAGAAAGGCATAGAGCACTGTGATGACAAGGGTCAAAGAGCATTGTGATGAAAATTTCATGGAGCATTGTGGTTAAAAACGTCACAGAGACTGTTGATGACTAGGGCATGGACCACTGTGATGACAAAGGTCATGAAGCATTGTGAAGACTGGAGTCACGGATCATTGTGATGACAGGGGTCATGGAGCATTGTGATAACAAGGGCATGGAGCATTGTGATGACAAGGTCATGGAGCATTGTGATGACAAGGGCCTGGAACATTGTGATGAGAAAGTCATGGAGTATTTGAAGAAAGGTGTCAGGGAGCATTGTGATGACATATGTCAGGGTCCATTGCGATGACAATGACATGGAACATTGTGATGCCAAATGTAATGGAGGATTGTCATGACAAATATAATGGAGCATTGTGATGACTAGGGCTTGAAGCATTATGATGACAAGGGCCATTGAGAATTTTCATGAAAGGTCGTGAAGCATTGTGATGACAAGGTCCTGGAGCATTGTCATGAGAGAACCATGGAGCCGTGTGATGACAAATCTCATGGAGCATACTGATGAGAAGGGGCACAGAGCATTGTGATTACAGGGGTCTTGGAACATTGTGATGACAAGGGCATGGAGCATTGTGAGGAGAAGGCCAAGCAGCTTTCTAATGATATGCTTCATTGAGGTTTGTGATGACAAGGGCATGGAGAATTATGATTACAGGGGTCTTAGAGCATTGTGATGAAAAACGCATGGATCATTGTGATGAAAAAGGCATGGAGCCTTGTCATTACAGGGTTCAAGGAGCATACATACAACAAGTGACAGGGAGCATTTTGATGACAAGTGTATTGAGCACTGTGATGACAAAGATCATGGAGCATTGTGATGAGAAGACCATGGATAACTGTGATGACGATCATCATGCGTCATTTTGATGACAAGAGTTATGGAATATTGTGATCACAAGGGTTTGGAACATTGTGATGACTGGGTTCATGGATCATTTATATGAAAAGGGGCATGGAGCATTGTGATAACATGGGTCTTGGAGCACTGTGATGAGAAAGGTCATGGGGCCTTGTGATGACAAGGCCATGGAACATTGTGATGACAGGGGTCATGGAGCATTCTTATGACAGGTGTAATGGAGCACTGTGATGGGAAGGCCATGGAGCAATCTGATGACATGTGTCATGGAGCTTTGTGATGACAAAGGCATGGAGCAATGTGATGAGAGTGTTGATGGAGCATTGTGATGACAGTGATATGGAACACTGTGGTGACAAGGGTCATGGATCTTTGTGATGACAAAGGTCATGGAGCATTTTGATGGCCAGGTCTTTGAGCATTGTGATGAGAA
Source organism: Mesoplodon bidens (assembly GCF_964165515.1). NCBI lineage: Eukaryota > Metazoa > Chordata > Mammalia > Artiodactyla > Ziphiidae > Mesoplodon > Mesoplodon bidens. The sequence continues at coordinate 899,673 of NW_027671226.1, forward strand.
AGGCAGGGAGCATTGTGATGACAGGGTCATGGAGCAATTTGATGAAAAATGTCATGGAACATTTTGATGACAGGGGTTATGGAACATTGTGATATCAGGGGTCATGGAACATTTTCATGACAGGGGTTATGGACCACTGGGATGACAGGGGAGAGGGTGAATTGTGATGACTAGTGAGGGAACATTTTGATATCAGTGGTGAGAGAGCATATTGATAAGAAGTGCATGGAGCATTGTGATGATAAGGTTTATGGAGCATTGTGATGACAATATTGTGGATCATTGTGATGTCAAGCGCATGGCACATTGTGATGTCATGGGTCAGGGAGCATTGAGTTGACAAAGGGAAGGAGGATTGTGATAACAGGTGTCACGGAGCATTGTGATGAAATGTTCATGGAGCACTGTGGTGACAAAGTTCACAGAGCCTTGTGATGATGAGGGCATGAATCATTGTAATGACACAGGTCATGAAGACTTGTGATGACTGGAGTCACGGAGCATTGTGAGAACTGTGGTCATGGATCATTGTGATGACAAAGTCATGGAGCATTGTGATGACAGAGGCATGGAGCATTGGTCTGACAAGTTTCATGGATAATTGTGTTGACAGTGGTCATGGCACATTGTGATGACAAGGTCATGCAGTATTGTGAAGACAGGTATCAGGGAGCATTGTGATGACATATTTCATGTTCCATTGTGATGACAATGGCAGGGAGCATTGTGATGTCAAGTGTTTTGGAGGATTGTGATGACAAAGGTAATGGAGCATTGTGATGACAAGGGATGGAGCATTGTGATGACAATGGTCATGGAGTATTGTGATGACAACGGCCATTGAGAATTTTGATGAAATTGTCGTGAAGCATTGTGATGACAAAGGCATGGAGCTTGCTATGACAGGGGTCATGGGGCATTGCGATGACATGTGCATGGAGAATTGTGATGACAAAAGCATGTAACATTGTGATGAGAACTGTCATGGAGCATTGTGATGACAAGGACGGGGAGAATTGTGATGACAACGGACATGGAGCATTGTGATGACCAGGGCATGGAGCATTGTGATGGCAAGACCGTGGAGCATTGTGATGAGAAGACCACGGATAATTCTGATGATGAGCGTCATGGAGCACTGTAATGACAAGGGCTATGGAGCATTGTGATGTCAGGGGACATGGAGCATTTTGATGAAAAATATCATGGAGCATTTTGATGACAGGGGTTATGGAACATTGTGATGTCATATGTCATCGCACATTGTGATGATAAGTGCATGTAGCATTGTGATGACAGGAGTCATGGAACATTGTGATGACAGGGTTGAGGGAGTATTGTGATGAATAGTGATGTAACATTGTGATATCAGTGCTGAGAGAGCATATTGATGAGAAGTGCATGGAGCATTGTGATGACAATGTTAATGGAGCATTGTGATGACAGAATTGTGGAGCACTGTGATGACAAGCACATGGTGCATTGTGATGACGTGTCATGGAGCATTGTGCTGACAAGCGCATGGAGCATTGTGATGACAAAGGTCACGGAGCATTGTGCTGAGAAAGGCATAGAGTATTGTGATGACAAGGGTCAAAGAGCATTGTGATGAAAATTTCATGGAGCATTGAGGTTAAAAAGGACACAGAGACTGATGATGACGAGGGCATGGGCCATTGTGATGACAAATGTCTTGAAGCATTGTGATGACTGGAGTCACGGAGCATTGTGATAACAAGGGCATGGATCATTGGTGTAATAAGTTACATGGATTATTGCAATGACAGTTGGAATGGCGCATTGTGATGACAAGGTCATGGAGCATTGTGAAGACCAGGTCATGCATTATTGTGAAGACTGGTGTCAGGGAGCATTGTGATGACATATGTAATGGCCCATTGTGATGACAATGGCATGGAGCATTGTGATGCCCAGTGTCATGGAGGATTCTGATGACAAATGTAATGGAGCATTGTGATGACAATGGCTTGGAGCATTGTGATGACAAGGGTCAGGGAGCATTGTGCTGGCAAGTGCATGGAGAATTCTGATGACACGGGTCATGGAGCATTTGGATGACAAGCCTGTGCAGTATTTTGATGACAATGGCATGGATTATTGTGATGAAAGTGGCATGGGTTATTGTGATGAAAACGGCATGGAGCCTTTTCGTGACAGGGTTCAAGGAGCATTCTGACGACAAGAGTCAGGGAGCATTGTGATGGCAAGTGTATTGAGAATTGTGATGACAAAGGTCATGGAGCATTGTGCTGACAAGCGCATGGAGCATTGTGATGACAACGGTCATGGAGCATTGTACTGAGAAAGGCATAGAGTATTGTGATGACAAGGGTCAAAGAGTATGGTTATGAGAATTTCATGGAGCATTGAGGTTAAAATGGTCACAGAGACTGTTGATGACGAGGGCATGGACCATTGTAATGACAAAGGTCATGAATCATTGAGATGACTGGAGTCACGGAGCATTGTGATGACATGGGTCATGGAGCACTGTGATAACAAGGGCATGGAGCATTGTGATGAGAAGTGCACGGAGCATTGGTCTAATAAGTTTCATGGATTATTGCAATGACAGTTGGAATGGTGCATTTTGATGCCAAGGGCATGGAGCATTGTGAAGACAAGGTCACGCAGTATTGTGAAGACTTGTGTCAGGGAGCATTGTGATGACATATGTAACGGCCCATTGTGATGACAATGGCATGGAACATTGTGATGCCAAGTTTCATGGAGGATTCTGATGACAAAGGTAATGGAGCATTGTGATGACAATGGCTTGGAGCATTGTGCTGACAAGTGCATGGAGAATTGTGATGACAAAGGTCATGGAGCATTCTGATGACAAGCTTGTGGAGTATTTTGATGTCAAAGGCATGGAGCATTGTGATGAAAATGGCGTGGGGCATTGTGATGAAAAAGGCATGGAGCATTTTCGTGACAGCTTTCAAGGAGCATTCTGAAGACAAGTGTCAGGGAGCACTGTGATGACAACTGTATTGAGAATTGTGATGACAAAAGTCATGGAGCATTGTGATGAAAAGGGCATGGAATATTGTGATGACAGGCATCATGGAGCGTTGTGATGACAAGTGTTATGGAACATTGTGATCACAAGTGTTTGGAGCATTGTGATGAGAGAGGACATGGATCATTTTGATTTCAAGGAGCATGGAGCATTGTGATGACAAGGGCATTAAACAATGTGATCCCAACGTTCATGGAGGATTGTGATGACAATGGTAATGGAGTATTGTGATGACAAGTGCATAGAGCATTGTAATGACAAGGTCATGTAGCATTTTGCTGACAAAGGCATGGAGCATTGTGATGACAGGTGTCATGGAGCACTGTGATGACAATCATCACGGAGCATTGTGAATACAGGGGTCATGGAGCATTGGGTTGACAAGGGCATGGATCATTGTGATGACAAGGGTCATGGAGCACTGGGATGAAAGTGTTCATGGAGTATTGTGATGACAAGGGACATGGAGCGTTGTGATGACAGGGGTCATGGAGCATTGTGATGAGAAGGTCATGGAGCATTGGGCTGAAAATATTCATGGAGTATTGTGATGACAGGTGTCATGGAACATTGTGATGACAAGGTACTGGAGCATTGTGATGAGAAGACCATGGAGCCTTGTGATGATATGTCTCATGGAACATTCTGATGAAAAGGGGCTTGGAGCATTGTGATTACAGTGGTCGTGGAGCACTGTGATGACAAGGGCATGGAGCATTGGGATGAGAAGGCCATGGAGCCTTGTCATCACAGGGTTCAAGGAGCATACTGACGACAAGTGTCAGGAAGCAATGTGATGACAAGGGTATTGAGCAATGTGGTGACACATGTCAAGGAGCATTGCGATGAGAAGACCATGGATAATTGTGATGACGAGCTACATGGGGCGTTGTGATCATAAGTGTTATGGAACATTTTGATTACAAGGATTTGGAGCATTGTGATGAGAGAGGTAATGGAGCATTATGATTTCATTGTGATGACAATAGCATGAAGCTTTATGATGGTGGGCATGGTGCATTGTGATGACAGGGTTCATGGAGCATTGAGATTAAAAGGGGCATGCAGCATTTTGATTACAGTGGTCTTGGAGCATTGTGATGACATGTGTAATGGAGTATTCTGATGGCAAGGCCATGGAGCACTGTGATGAGAAGGCATGGAGCATTCTGATGACATGCGTCATGGAGCTTTGTGACGACAAGGGATTGGAGCAATGTGATGAGAGTGATCATGGAGCATTGTGATGACAATGACATGGAGCATTGTGATGCCAAGAGTCAGGGATCTTTGTGATGACAAAGTCATGTAGCATTTTGATTACAAGGGCGTTGTGCATTGTGATGCGAAGGGCAGGGAGCATTGTGATGACAGGGTCATTGAGCAATCTGATGAAAAGGGACATGGAACATTTTCATGACAGGGGTTATGGAACATTGTGATGTCAGGGGTCATGGAACATTTTCATGACAGTGGTTATGGACCATTGTGATGACAGGGGTGTGGGTGTATTGTGATGACTAGTGAGGGAACATTTTGATATTAGTGGTGAGAGAGCACTTTGATAAGACGTGCAAGGCGCATTGTGATGACAAGTTTTATGGAGCATTGTGATGACATGGGTTATGGAGCACTGCGCTGACAAGTGAATGGAACCTTGTGATGACAAGGGTCATGGACCATTGAGTTCGCAAAGGGACGGAGCATTGTGATAACAAGTGTCACGGAGCATTGTGATGAAAAGTTCATGGAGCATTGTGGTGACAAAGTTCACAAAGCCTTGTGATGATGAGGGCATGGATCATTGTGATGACACAGCTCATGAAGCCTTGTGATGACTGGAGTCACAGAGCATTGTGAGAACTGTGGTCATGGAACATTGTGATGACAGGGGCATGGAGCATTTGTCTGACAAGTTTCATGGATAATTGTGTTGACATTGGGCATGGCACATTGTGATGACAAGGTCATGGGGTATTGTGAAGACAGGTGTCAGGGAGCATTGTGATGACATATTTCATGTTCCATTGTGATGGCAATGGCATGGAGCATTGTGATGCCAAGTTTTCTGGAGGATTGTGATGACAAAGGTAATGGAGCCTTGTGATGTCAAGGGCTTGGAGCATTGTTATGACAAGGGTCATGGAGCATTTTGATGACAAGTGCATTGAGCATTGTGATGACAACGGCCAATGAGAATTTTGATGAAAATGTCGTGAAGCACTGTGCTGACAAAGGCATTGAGCTTGCTATGATAAGGGTCATGGGGCATTGTGATGACATGTGCATGGAGAATTGTGATGACCAAAGCATGTATCATTGTGATGAGAACTGTCATGGAGCACTGTGATGAAAAGCACTTGGAGAATTGTGATAACAGGGGACATGGAGCATTGTGATAACAGGTGTCATGGAGCACTGTGATGACAGGGGTCATGGACAATTGTGATGACAAGGGTCATGTAGCATTCTGATGACAAGCTTGTGCTGACAATCATGTAAGAGTGTGATGAGAAGTGTCATGGAAGATAGTGATGCCAAGAACGTGGAGAATTGTGATGACAGGGAACATGGAGCATTGTGATGACCAGGGCATGGAACATTGTGATGGCAAGACCGTGGAGCATTGTGATGAGAAGACCATGGATAATTGTGATGACGAGCATCATGGAGCACTGTAATGACAAGGGGTATGGAGCATGGTGATTTCAGGGGACATGGAGCCTTTTGATGAAATGTGTCATGGAGAATTTCGATGACAGGTGTTATGGAACATGGTGATGTCATAGGTCATCGAACATTGTGATGATAAGTGCATGTATCATTGTGATGACAGAATTCATGGAACATTGTGATGACAGGGATGAAGGATTATTGTGATGAATAGCAATGTAACATTGTGATATCAGTGGTGAGAGAGCATATTGATGAGAATTGCATGGAGAATTGTGATGACAAAGTTAATGGAGCATTGTGATGACAAGATTGTGGAGCACTGTGATGACAAACGCATGGTGCATTGTGATGAAATGTGTCATGGAGCATTGTGCTGACAAGCATATGGAGCATTGGAATGAAAACGGTCATGGAGCATTGTGCTGAGAAAGGCATAGAGTATTGTGATGACAAGGGTCAAAGAGCATTGTGATGAAAATTTCATGGAGCACTTAGATTAAAAAGGTCAAAGAGACTGTTGATGACGAGGGCATGGACCATTGTGTTGACAAAGGTCATGAAGCATTGTGATTACTGGAGTCAATGAGCATTGTGATGACATGGGTTGTGGAGAATTGTGATAAAAGGGGCATGGAGCATTGTGATGACAAGGGCATGAAGCATTGGTCTAATAAGTTTCATGGATTATTTCAATGACAGTTGGAATGGCACATTGTGATGAGAAGGGCATGGAGCATTGTGAAGACAAGGTCATGCAGTATTGTGCAGACAGGTGTCAGGGAGCATTGTGATGACATATGTAATGGACCATTTTGATGACAATAGCATGGAGCACTGTTATGCCAACTGTCATGGAGGATTCTGATGACAAATGTAATGGAGCATTGTGATGACAATGACTTGGATCATTGTGATGACAAGGGTCAGGGAGCATTGTGCTGGCAAGTGCATTGAGAATTGTGATGACACGGGTCATGGAGCATTTTGATGACAAGCTTTTTTAGTATTTTGATGACAATGGCATGGAGTATTTTGATGAAAACGGCATGGGACATTGTGATGAAAAATGCATGGAGCCTGTTTTGCCAGGGTTCAAGGAGCATTCTGACGACAAGAGTCAGGGAGCATTGTGATGACAAGTGTCATGGAGCAATGGGCTGAAAATGTTCATGGAGTATTGTGATGACAGTGGTCATGGAGCATTGTGATGACTAGGGAATGGAGCATTGTGATGACAAGAATCCCGGATCACTGTGTTGTCAGGGGTCATGGAATGTTGTGATGACAGTGGTCATGGACCATTGTGATGCTATTTTTCATGGAGCATTGTGATGAGTAGGTCATGGAGCATTGGGCTGAAAATATTCATAGAGTATTGTGATTACAGGGGTCATGGAACATTGTGATGAAAAGGAAATGTATCATTGTGATTAGAAGACCATGGAGACTTGTGATGACAAGTCTCATGGAGCATTCTGATGAAAAGTGGCATGGAGCATCGTGATTACAGGTGTCTTGGAGCATTGTTATGACAAGGGCATGGAGCATTGTGAAGAGAAGGCCATTTAGCATTCTGATGACATGCGTCATGGAGCATTGTGATGACGAGTTCATGGAGCATTGTGATTACAGAGGACTTGGAGCATTGTGATGAAAAGGGCATAAATCATTGTGATGAAAAAGGCATGGAGCCTTGTCATGACAGGGTTCAAGGAGCATACTGATGAAAAGTGTCAGGGAGAATTGTAATGACAAGTGTATTGAGCATTGTGATCACAAAGGTTATGGAGCATAGTGATGATAAGACCAGGGATAATTGTGATGATGAGCGTCATGGTGTGTTGTGATGATAAGTTTTATGGAACATTGTGATCAAAAGGTTTTGTTGCATTGTGATGACAGAGGTCATGGAGCATTGTTATGACAGTGGTAATGGAGCATTGTGATGAGAAGGACATGGAGCATTGTTCTGCAATATTTCATGGATTATTGTGATGAGAGCGGGCATGGAGCACTGTCATGACAAGTGCTCGGAACACTGTGATACATGAGTCAAGGAGGATTTTAATGACAAGGGCATGGAGCATTGTGATGAGAAGGGCATCGAGCATTGTGATGACAAGTGTCATGGAGCTTTGTGATGACATGTGCATGGAGCAATGTGATGAGAGGGTTCATGGAGCCTTGTGATGACAATGACAAGGAGCATTGTGATGCCAAGGGTCATGGAGCTTTGTGATGACAAAGTCATGGAGCATTTTGTTGACAAGTGTGTGGTGCATTGTGATGAGAAGGGCAGGGAGTATATTGATGACAGGGTCATGCAGGAATTTGATGAAAAGTGTAATGGAACATTTTGATGACAGGGGTTATAGAACCTTGTGATGTCATGGGTCATGGAGCTTTGGGATGAAAAGGGTCATGGAGCATTTTGATGACAAGTTTTATGGATCAATTTGATGTCATGGGTCATGGAACATTGTGGTTATAAGGGTATGTCGCACTGTGATGACAGGGGTCCTGGAATATTCTTATTACAGGGGTGAGGGAGTATTGTGATGACAACTGATGGAGCATTGTGATATCTCTGGTGAGAGAGCATTTTGATGAGAAGTGCATGGAGCATTGTGAATACAAATTTTATGGAGCATTGCAATGACAAGTTTGTGGACAGTTGTGAGGAAACGTGTGTGCCACATTATAATGACAAGGGTCCTGGAACATTTTTCTGACAAAGGCATGGAGAATTGTGATAGCAGGGGTCATGAAGAATTGTTATGACAGGGGTAATGGAGCATTGTGATGGCATGGGCAAGGATCATTGTGATGAGAAAGCCATGTAGCATTCTGATGACATGTGTCATGGAGTTTTGTGATGACAAGGGCATGGAGCATTGTGATTACAGGGGTCTTGGAGCATTGTGATGAAAAGGGCATGGATCATTGTGATGAAAAAGGCATGGAGCCTTGTCATGACAGGGTTCAAGGAGCATACTGACGACAAGTGTTAGGGAGCATTGTGATAACACGTGTATTGAGCATTGTGATGACAAAGATCATGGATCATTGTGATGAGAAGACCATGGATAATTGTGTTGACGAGCGTCATGGGGCATTGGGAGGACAAGTGTTATGGAATATTGTGATCACAAGGGTTTGGAGCATTGTTATGACAGAGGTCATGGAGCATTTTGATTTCATTGTGATGACAATAGAATTAAGCATTATAATAATGGGCATGGTGCATTGTGATGACAGGGTTCATGGATCATTGACATGAAAAGGGGCATGGAGCATTGGGCTGAAAATATTCATAGAGTATAGTGATGATAGGGTTCATGGAGCATTGTAATGACCTGGGAATGGAGCATTGTGATGACTAGAGTCCCGGATCACTGTGTTGTCAGGGGTCCTGGAATGTTGTGATGACACTATTCATGGACCATTGTGATGATATTGTTCATGGAGTATTGTGATGATAAGGTCATGGAGCATTGGGCAGAAAATGTTCATGGATTATTGTGATGAGAGGGGTCATGGAACATTGTAATGACAAGGAAATGTAGCATTGTGATTAGAAGACCATGGAGACTTGTGATGACATGTCTCATGGAGTATTCTGATGAAAAGCGGCGTTGAGCATTGTGATTACAGGTGTCTTGGAGCATTGTGATGAAAATGGTCATGGAGCCTTGTTATGACAAGGCCATGGAACATCAGATGGCAGGGGTCATGGAGCATTGTGATGAGAAGGCCATGGAGCATTCTGATGACATGTGTCATGGAGCTCTCTGATGAAAAGGGCATGGATCAATGTGATGAGAGCGTTCATGGAGCATTGTGATGACAATGACATGGATCACTGTGATGCCAAGTGTCATGGATCTTTGTGATGATAAAGGTCATGGAGCATTTTGATGACAAGGGCGTTGTGTATTGTGATGAGTATGGCAGGGAGCATTGTGATGACAGGGTCATGGAGCAATTTGATGAAAAGGGTCAAGGAGCATCTTGATGACAGGGGTTAGGGAACATTGTGATGTCAGGTGTCAGCGAGCATTGTGTTGATAAGTGCATGTAGCATTGTGATGACAGGAGTCATGGAACATTGTGATGACGGGTGAGGGAGTATTGTGACGAATAGTGATGTAACATTGTGATATCAGTGGTGAGAGAACATTTTCATGAGAAGTGCATGTAGCAATGTGATGACAAGATTTATGGAGCATTGTGATGACAAGATTGTGGAGCACTCAGATGACAAGCGCATGGTGCATTGTGATGGCATGTATCAAGTAGCATTGTCCTTACAAGCACATGGAGCACTGTGATGACAAGGGTCATGGAGCATTGTGCTGAGAAAGGCATAGAGCATTGTGATGACAAGGGTCAAAGTGCATTGTGATGAAAAGTTCATGGAGCATTTTGGTTAAAAATTCACAGAGACTGTTTATGACGAGGGCATGGACAAATGTGGGGACAAAGTTCATGAAACATTGTGATGACTGGAATCACGGAGCATTGTGATGACAGGGGTCATGGAGCACTGTGATAACAGGGGCATGAAGCCCTGTGATGACAAGGGCATGGAACATTGGTCTAATACGTTTCATGGATTATTGTGATGACAGTTGGAATGGCACATTGTGATGGCAAGGGCATGGAGCATTGTGATGACCAGGTCATGCAGTATTGTGAAGACAGGTGTCAGGGAGCATTGTGATGACATATGTAATGGCCCATTGTGATGACAATGGCATGGAGAATTGTGGTGCCAAGTGTCATGGAGGATTCTGATGACAAAGGTAACGGAGCATTATGATGACAATGGCTTGGAGCATTGTGATGACAAGGGTTAGGGAGCATTGTGCGGACAATTGCATGGAGAATTGTGATGACAAGGGTCATGGAGTATTCTGATGACAAGCTTGTGGAGTATTTTGATGACAATGGCATGGAACACTGTGATGAAAACGGCATGGGGCATTGTGATGAAAAAAGCATGGAGCCTTTTCGTGACAGTGTTCAAGGGGCATTCTGATGAAAAGTGTCAGGGAGCATTGTGATGACAAGTGTTTTGAGAATTGTGATGACAAAGGTCATGTATCATTGTGATGAAAAGGGCATGGAGTATTGTGATGACAGGCATCATGGAGCGTTTTGATGACAAGTGTTATGGAACATTGTAATTACAAGGGTTTGGAGCATTATGATGACAGAGTTCATGGATCATTTTGATTTCATGGAGCATGGAGCATTGTGATGACAAGGGCATGAAGCAATGTGATCCCAATGTTCATGGAGGATTGGGATGACAATGGTAATGGAGTATTTTGATGACAAGCGCAAAGAGCATAGTAATGACAAGGTCATGTAGCATTTTGCTGACAAAGGCATGGAGCATTGTGATGACAGTTTTCTTTGAGCATTGTGATGACAAGTGTCATGGAGCCTTGTGATGAAAAGGCCGTGGAACATTGTGATGGCAGGGGTCATGGAGCATGGTTATGAGACGGGTAATGGAGCATTTTGATGAGGAGGCATGGATAATTGTGATGACGAGCGTCATGGGGCACTGTGATGACATGTGTTATGGAATATTGTGATCACAACGGTTTGGAGCATTGTTATGACAGATGTCATGGAGCATTTTAATTTCATTGTGATGACAATAGCATGAAGCATTATGATGATGTGCATGGTGCATTGTGATGACAGGGTTCATGGATCATTGAGATGAAAATGGGCATGGAGCATTGTGATTCCAGGGGTCTTGGAGCATTGTGATTACAGGGGTCTTGGAGCATTGTCATGAGAAGGGTCATGGAGACTTGTGATGACAAGGCCATGGAACAACGTGATGGCAGGGATCATGGAACATTGTTATGACAGGTGTAATGGAGCATTATAATGGCAAGGGAATGGAACATTGTGATGAGGAGGCCATGGAGCATTCTGATTACATGTGTCATGGAGTTTTGTGATGACAAGGGCATGGAGCAATGTGATGAGAGCGTTCACGGAGCATTGTGATGATAATGACATGGAGCACTGTGATGCCCAGGGACATGGAGCATCTTGATGAGAGGGGTTATGGAACATTGTGATGTCAGGTGTCATCGAACATTGTGATGATAAGTGCATGTAGCATTGTGATAACAGGGGTCATGGAGCATTGTGATGACAGAGGTCATGGAAGATTTTGATTTCATTGTGCTGACAATAGCCTGAAGCATTATGATAATGGGCATGATGCATGGTGATGACAGGGTTCATGGAGCATTTAGATGAATAGTGGCATGGAGCATTGTGATTACAGGGGTCTGGAGCATTGTGATGACAAGGTCATGGAACATTTTGATTAGAAAGCCATGGAACATTCTGATGACATGTGTCATGGAACATTGTTATGACATGGGTAATGGAGCATTTTGATGACAAGGGCATGGAGCATTGTGATGAAAAGGGCATGGCTCATTGTGATGAAAAAGGCATGAAGCCTTGTCATGACAGGGTTCAAGGAGCATACAGACAGCATTTGTCAGGGAGCATTTTGATGACAAGTGTATTGAGCATTGGAATGACAAATGTATGGAGCATTGTGATGAGAAGACCAAGGATAATTGTGATGACGAGCGTCATGGGGCACTGTGATGAAAAGTGTTATGGAATATTTTGATCACAAGGGTTTGGAGCATTGTTATGACAGAGGTCATGGAGCATTTTTATTTCATTGTGATGACAATAGCATGAAGCATTATGATGATGGGCATGATGAATTATGATGACAGGGTTCATGGATCAGTGAGATGAAAATGGTCATGGAGCACTGTGATTACAGGGGTCTTGGAGAATTATGATGAGATGGGATATGGAGCCTTGTGATGACAAGGCCATGGAACATCGTTATGGCTGGGGTCATGGAGCATTGTTATGACATGGGTAATGGAGCATTGCGATGGCAAGGGCATGGAGCATTGTGATGAGAAGGCCATGGAGCATTCTGATGACATGGGTCATGGAATTCTGTGATGACAAGGGCATGGAGCAATGTGATGAGAGTGTTCAAGGAGCATCATGATGACAATGACATGGAGCTTTGTGATGCCAAGCGTCATGGATCTTTGTGATGACAAAGGTCATGGAGCATTTTGATGACAAGGGCGTTGTGCATTGTGATGAGAAGGGCAGGCAGCATTGTGATGACAGGGTCATGGAGCAATTTGATTAAAAGTGTCATGGAACATTTTGATGACAGGGGTTTTGGAACATTGTGATGTCAGGGGTCATAGAGCATTTTTTGATGAAAAGAGTCGTGGAATATTTTGATGACAGGTGTTATAGAACATTGTGATGTCAGGGGTCATCGAACATTGTGATGATAATGCATGTAGCATTGTGATGACTGGAGTCATGGAATATTGTGATGACAGTTGTGAGGGACCATTGTTACGAATAGTGATGTAACATTGCGATATCAGTGGTGAGAGAGCATTTTGATGAGAAGTGCATGGAACATTGTGATGACAAGATTTTGGAGCACTGTGATGACAAGCGCATGGTGCATTGTGATAACATGTGTCGTGGAGCATTCTGCTGACAAGCGCATGGAGCATTGTGATGACAATGTTAATGGAGCATTGTGCTGAAATAGGCATAGAGCATTGTGATGACAAGGGTCAAAGAGCATTGTGATGAAAAGTTCATGGTGCATTCTGGTTAAAAATGTCACAGAGACTGTTGATGAAGAGGGCATGGACCATTGTGATGACAATGCTCATGAAGCACTGTGATGACTGGGGTCACGGAGCATTGTGATGACAGGGGTCATGGAGCATTGTGATAACGAGTGCATGGAGCATTGTGATGACAAGGGCATGGAGCATTGGTCTAATAAATTTCATGGATTATTGCAATGAGAGTTGGAATGGCGCATTGTGATAACAAGGGCATGGAGCATTGTGATGACCAGGTCATGCCGTATTTTGAACACAGGTGTCCTGGAGCATTGTGATGACATTTGAAAAGGCCCATTGTGATGACAATGGCATGGAGCATTGTGATGCCTAGTGTCATGGAGGATTCTGATGACAAAGGTAAGGGAGCATTGTGATGACAATGGCTTGGAGCATTGTGATGACAAGTGTCAGGGAGCATTGTGCTGACAAGTCCAAGGATAATTGTGATGACAAGGGTCATGGAGCATTCTGAAGACAAGCTCGTGGAGTATTTTGAAGACAATGGCATGGAGCATTGTAAAGAAAATGGCATGGGACATTGTGATGAATAAGGCATCGAGACTTTTCGTGACAGGTTTCAAGGAGCATTCTGACGAAAAGTGTCAGGGAGCATTGTGATGATAAGTGTATTGAGAATTGTGATGACAAAGGTCATGGAGCATTTTGATGAAAAGGGCATGGAGTATTGTGATGACAGGCATCATGGAGCGTTGTGATGACAAGTGTTATGAAACATTGTGATCACAAGTGTTTGGAGCATTGTGATGACAGACGTAATGGATCATTTTTTTTTCAAGGTGCATGGAGCCTTGTGATGACAAGGCCATGAAGCAATGTGATCCCACGGTTCATGGAGGATTGTGATGACAATGGTAATGGAGTATTGTGATGACAAGGACATAGAGCATTGTAAGGACAAGGTCATGTAGCATTTTGCTGACAAAGGCATGGAGCATTGTGATGACAGGTGTCATGGAGCACTGTGATGACAAGCGTCACACAGCATTGTGAGTACAGGGGTCATGGAGCATTGGCATGACAAGGGCAAGGATCATGGTGATAACAAGGGTTATGGAGCATTGGGGTGAATATGTTCATGAAGTATTGTGATGATAGGGGTCATAGAGCATTGTGATGAGAGAGGTCATGGAGAATTATGATTTCATTTTGCTGACAATAGTCTGAAGCATTATGATGATGGGCATGATGCATTGTGATGACAGGGTTCATGGAGCGTTGACATGAAAAGGGGCATGGAGCATTGTGATTACAGGTGTCTTGGAGCATTGTGATGACAAGGGCAAGGAGCATTTTGATGAGAAGGCCATGGAACTATGTGATGACATGTGTCATGGACATTGTGATGACAAGGGAATGGAGCATAGTGATTACAGGTGTCTTGGAGCATTGTGATGACAAGTGTCATGGAGCCTTGTGATGACAAGGCCGTGGAACATTGTGATTGCAAGGGTCATGGATCATTGTTATGACAGGGGTAATGGAGCATTGTGATGAGAAGGGCATGGAGCATTTTGATTACAATGTTTATGGAGCATTGCCATGACAAAATTGTGGACTGTTGTGAAGAAAAGAGCGTGGCGTAATGTGATGACAAGAGTCATGGAACATTTTTCTGACAAAGGCATGGAGCATTGTGATGACAAGGTTTATGGAGCATTGTGATGACAAGACTGTGGAGCACTCTGATGACAAGCGCATGGTGAATTGTGAAGATATGTGTCATGGAGCATTGTGCTGACAAGCGCATGGAGCATTGTGATGACAACGGTCATTGAGCATTGTGCTGAGAAAGGCATAGAGCATTGTGATGACAAGGGTCAAAGAGCATTGTGATGAAAAGTTCATGGAGCATTGTGGTTAAAATGGTCACAGAGACTGTTGATGACGAGGGCATGGACCATTGTTATGACAAAGGAAATAAAGCATTGTGATGACTGGAGCCACGGAGCATTGTGATGACAGGGGTCATGGAGCGTTGTGATAACAAGGGCAGGGAGCATTTTGATGACAAGTGCATGGAGCATTGGTCTAATAAGTTCCATGGATTATTGCGATGACAGTTGGAATGGCGCATTGTGATCACAAGGGCATGGAGCATTGTGATGACCAGGTCATGAAGTATTGTGAAGACATGTGTCAGGGAGCATTGTTATGACATATGTAATGGCCCATTGTGATGACAATGGCATGGAGCATTGTGATGCCAAGTGTCATGGAGGATTCTGATGACAAAGGTAAGGGAGCATTGTGATGACAATGGCTTGGAGCATTGTGATGACAAGGGTCAGGGAGCATTGTGCTGGCAAGTGCATGGAGAATTGTGATGACAAGGGTCATGGAGCCTTCTGATGACAAACTTGTGGAGAATTTTGATGAAAATGGCATGGAGCATTGTGATGAAAATGGCATGGGGCATTGTGATGAAAAAGGCATGGAACATTTTCGTGACAGGGTTCAAGGAGCATTCTGACGACAAGTGTCAGGGAGCATTGTGATGTCCAGTGTATTTAGAATTGTGATGACAAAGATCATGGAGCATTGTGATGAAAAGGGCATGGAGTATTGTGATGACAGTCATCATGGAGCGTTGTGATGACAAGTGTTATGGAACACTGTGATCACAAGGTTTTGGAACATTGTGATGACAGAGGTCATGGATCATTTTGATTTCAAGGAGCATGGAGCATTGTGATGACAAGGGCATGAAGCAATGTGATCCCAAGGTTCATGGAGGATTGTGATGACAATGGTAATGGTGTATTGTGATGACAAGCACATAGAGCACTGTAATTACAATGTCATGTAGCATTTTGCTGACAAAGACATGGAGCATTGTGATGACAGGTGTCATGGAGCACTGTGATGACAAGCGTCACAGAGCATTGTGAGTACTGGGGTCCTGGAGCACTGGGAAGACTAGGGCATGGATCATTGTGATGACAAGGGTCTTGGAGCTTTGGGCTGAAAATGTCCATGGAATATTGTGATGACAGGGGTCATGGAGCATTGTGATAATTAGGTAATCGGGCATTGTGATGACAAGAGTCCTGGATTATTGTACTGTCAGGTGTCATGGAGTGCAGTGAAGACAGTGGTCATGGAGCATTGTGATCATATTGGTCATGGAGCATTGTGATGAGATGGTCATGGAGCATTGGGCTGAAAATGTTCATGGGGTATTGTGATGACAGGGGTCCTGGAGCACTTTGATGACAAGGAAATGGAGCATGGTGATGACAAGGTCCTGGAGCATTATGTTGAGAAGACCATGGAGACTTGTGATGGCAAGTCTCATGGAGCATTCTGATGAAAAGGGGCATGGATCATTGTGATTACAGGGGTCTTGTAGCATTGTGATGACAAGGGCATGGAGCATTGTGATGAGAAGGCCATGGAGCATTCTGATGACATGCGTTATGGAGCTTTGCGATGACAAGGGCATGGAGCATTGTGATTACAGGGGTCTTGGAGCATTGTGAAGAAAAGGGCATGGATCATTGTGATGAAAGAGGCATGGAAACTTGTCATGACAGTGTTCAAGGAGCATACTGATGACAAGTGTCAGGGAGCATTGGGATGACAAGTGTATTGAGCATTGCGATGTCAAAGGTTATGGAGCATTGAGATGAGAAATCCATGGATAATTGTGATGATGCGCGTCATGGGGTGTTGTGATGATAAGTGTTATAGAACAGAGTGATCACAAGGGTTTGGAGCATTGTGATGACGGAGTTTATGGAGCATTTTGATTTCACTGTGATGACAATAGCCGGAAGCATTATGATGATGGGCATGGTGCATTGTGATGATAGTGATCATGGAGCACTGAGATGAAAAGGATCATGGAGCATTGTGATTACAAGGGTCTTAGAGCATTGTGATGACATGTGTATGGATCATTGTGATGAGAAAGCCATTGAGTATTCTGATGACATGTGTCATGGAACTGTGTGATGACTAGGGCGTGGAACATTGTGATGGTAGGGGACATGGTGCATTGTTATGACAGATATAATGGAGCATTGTGATGAGAAGGGCATGGAACATTGGTCTGAAATGTTTCATGGATTATTGTAATGAGAGTGGGCATGGAGCATTGTGATGAAAAGCGTACGGAACACTATGATACATGGGTCATGCAGGATTGTAATGACAAGGGCATGGAGCATTGTGATGAGAAGGGCATCGAGCATTGTGATGACAAGTGTTATGGAGCTTTTTGATGACAAGGGCATTGAGCAATGTTACGAGAGGGTTCATGGAGCATTTTGATGACAATGACATGGAGCATTGTGATGTCAAGTGTCATGGAGCTTTGTGATGTAAAGTCATGGAGCATTTTGATGACAAGGGCATGGTGTATTGTGATGAGAAGGGGAGGGAGCATTTTGATGACCGGGTCATGCAGTAATTTGATGAAAATTGTATTGGAACATTGTGATGTCAGTGGTCTTGGAGCTTTGGGATTAAATGTGTCATGGAGCATTTTGATGACCGGGGTTATGGAACATTGTGATGTCAGGGGTCATCGAACATTGTGATGATAAGTGCATGTAGCATTGTGATGACAGGAGTCATGGAGCATTGTGATGACAGGGGGAGGGTGTATTGTGATGAATAGTGATGTAACATTGTGATATCAGTGATGAGAGAGCATTTTGATGAGAAATGCATGGAGCATTGTGAAGACAATGGTTATGGAGCATTGTGATGACAAGGTTGTGGAGCACTGTGATGACAAGCACATGGCGCATTGTGATGACATGTGTCACGGAGCATTGTGCTGACAACCTGATGGAGCATTGTGATGACAAGGGTCATGGAGCATTGTGCAGAGAAAGGCATAGAGCATTGGGATGACAAGGGTCAAAGAGCATTGTGATGAAAAGTACATAGAGCATTGTGGTTAAAATGGTCACAGAGACTGTTGATGACTAGGGCATGGACCACTGTGATAACAATGGTCATGAAGCATTGTGATGACTGGAGTCACGGAGCATTGTGATGACAGGGGTCATTGAGCATTCTGATAACAAGGGCATGGAACATTGTCTAATATGTTTCATGGATTATTGCGATGACAGTTGAAATGGTGCATTGTGATGACAAGGGCATGGAGCATTGTGATGACCAGGTCATGAAGTATTGTGAAGACAGGTGTCAGGGAGCATTGTGATGACACATGTAAAGGCCCATAGTGATGACAATGGCATGGAGCATTGTGATGCCAAGTGTCATGGAGGATTCTGATAACAAAGTTAATGGAGCATTGTGATGACAATGGCTTGGAGCATTGTGATGACAATGGTTAGGGAGCATTATGCCGACAAGTGCATGGAGAATTGTGATGACAAATCTCATGGAGCATTCTGATGACAAGCTTGTGGAGTATTTTGATGACAATTGCATGGATCATTGTGATGAAAACCGCATGTGGCATTGTGATGGAGAAGGCATGGTGCATGTTTTTGACAGGGTTCAAGGAGCATTCTGACGACAAGTGTCAGGGAGCATTGTGATGACAAGTGTATTGAGAATTGTGATGACAAAGGTCATGGAGCACTGTGATGAAAAGGGCATAGAGTATTGTGATAACAGTCATCATGGAGCGTTGTGATGACAAGTGTTATGGAACATTGTGATCACAAGGGTTTGGAGCATTGTGATGACAGAGGTCATGGATCATTTTGATTTCAAGGAGCATGGAGCATTGTGATGACAAGGGCATGAAGCAATGTGATCCCAAGGTTCATGGAGGATTGTGATGACAATGGTAATGGTGTATTGTGATGACAAGCACATAGAGCACAGTAATTACAATGTCATGTAGCATTTTGCTGACAAAGACATGGAGCATTGTGATGACAGGTGTCATGGAGCACTGTGATGACAAGCGTCACAGAGCATTGTGAGTACTGGGGTCCTGGAGCACTGGGAAGACTAGGACATGGATCATTGTGATGACAAGGGTCTTGGAGCTTTGGGCTGAAAATGTCCATGGAATATTGTGATGACAGGTGTAATGGAGCATTGTGATAACTAGGTAATCGGGCTTTGTGATGACAAGAGTCCTGGATTATTGTACTGTCAGGTGTCATGGAGTGCAGTGAAGACAGTGGTCATGGAGCATTGTGATCATATTGGTCATGGAGCACTGTGATGAGATGGTCATGGAGCATTGGGCTGAAAATGTTCATGGGGTATTGTGATGACAGGGGTCCTGGAGCACTTTGATGACAAGGAAATGGAGCATGGTGATGACAAGGTCCTGGAGCATTATGTTGAGAAGACCATGGAGACTTGTGATGGCAAGTCTCATGGAGCATTCTGATGAAAAGGGGCATGGATCATTGTGATTACAGGGGTCTTGTAGCATTGTGATGACAAGGGCATGGAGCATTGTGATGAGAAGGCCATGAGGCATTCTGATGACATGCGTTATGGAGCTTTGCGATGACAAGGGCATGGAGCATTGTGATTACAGGGGTCTTGGAGCATTGTGAAGAAAAGGGCATGGATCATTGTGATGAAAGAGGCATGGAAACTTGTCATGACAGTGTTCAAGGAGCATACTGATGACAAGTGTCAGGGAGCATTGGGATGACAAGTGTATTGAGCATTGCGATGTCAAAGGTTATGGAGCATTGAGATGAGAAATCCATGGATAATTGTGATGATGCGCGTCATGGGGTGTTGTGATGATAAGTGTTATAGAATAGAGTGATCACAAGGGTTTGGAGCATTGTGATGACAGAGTTTATGGAGCATTTTGATTTCACTGTGATGACAATAGCCGGAAGCATTATGATGATGGGCATGGTGCATTGTGATGATAGTGATCATGGAGCACTGAGATGAAAAGGATCATGGAGCATTGTGATTACAAGGGTCTTAGAGCATTGTGATGACATGTGTATGGATCATTGTGATGAGAAAGCCATTGAGTATTCTGATGACATGTGTCATGGAACTGTGTGATGACTAGGGCGTGGAACATTGTGATGGTAGGGGACATGGTGCATTGTTATGACAGATATAATGGAGCATTGTGATGAGAAGGGCATGGAACATTGGTCTGAAATGTTTCATGGATTATTGTAATGAGAGTGGGCATGGAGCATTGTGATGAAAAGCGTACGGAACACTATGATACATGGGTCATGCAGGATTGTAATGACAAGGGCATGGAGCATTGTGATGAGAAGGGCATCGAGCATTGTGATGACAAGTGTTATGGAGCTTTTTGATGACAAGGGCATTGAGCAATGTTACGAGAGGGTTCATGGAGCATTTTGATGACAATGACATGGAGCATTGTGATGTCAAGTGTCATGGAGCTTTGTGATGTAAAGTCATGGAGCATTTTGATGACAAGGGCATGGTGTATTGTGATGAGAAGGGGAGGGAGCATTTTGATGACCGGGTCATGCAGTAATTTGATGAAAATTGTATTGGAACATTGTGATGTCAGTGGTCTTGGAGCTTTGGGATTAAATGTGTCATGGAGCATTTTGATGACCGGGGTTATGGAACATTGTGATGTCAGGGGTCATCGAACATTGTGATGATAAGTGCATGTAGCATTGTGATGACAGGAGTCATGGAGCATTGTGATGACAGGGGGAGGGTGTATTGTGATGAATAGTGATGTAACATTGTGATATCAGTGATGAGAGAGCATTTTGATGAGAAATGCATGGAGCATTGTGAAGACAATGGTTATGGAGCATTGTGATGACAAGGTTGTGGAGCACTGTGATGACAAGCACATGGCGCATTGTGATGACATGTGTCACGGAGCATTGTGCTGACAACCTGATGGAGCATTGTGATGACAAGGGTCATGGAGCATTGTGCAGAGAAAGGCATAGAGCATTGGGATGACAAGGGTCAAAGAGCATTGTGATGAAAAGTACATAGAGCATTGTGGTTAAAATGGTCACAGAGACTGTTGATGACTAGGGCATGGACCACTGTGATAACAATGGTCATGAAGCATTGTGATGACTGGAGTCACGGAGCATTGTGATGACAGGGGTCATTGAGCATTCTGATAACAAGGGCATGGAACATTGTCTAATATGTTTCATGGATTATTGCGATGACAGTTGAAATGGTGCATTGTGATGACAAGGGCATGGAGCATTGTGATGACCAGGTCATGCAGTATTGTGAAGACAGGTGTCAGGGAGCATTGTGATGACACATGTAAAGGCCCATTGTGATGACAATGGCATGGAGCATTGTGATGCCAAGTGTCATGGAGGATTCTGATAACAAAGTTAATGGAGCATTGTGATGACAATGGCTTGGAGCATTGTGATGACAATGGTTAGGGAGCATTATGCCGACAAGTGCAAGGAGAATTGTGATGACAAATGTCATGGAGCATTCTGATGACAAGCTTGTGGAGTATTTTGATGACAATTGCATGGATCATTGTGATGAAAACCGCATGTGGCATTGTGATGGAGAAGGCATGGAGCATGATTTTGACAGGGTTCAAGGAGCATTCTGACGACAAGTGTCAGGGAGCATTGTGATGACAAGTGTATTGAGAATTGTGATGACAAAGGTCATGGAGCACTGTGATGAAAAGGGCATAGAGTATTGTGATAACAGTCATCATGGAGCGTTGTGATGACAAGTGTTATGGAACATTGTGATCACAAGGGTTTGGAGCATTGTGATGAGAGAGGTCATGGAACATTTTGAATTCAAGGAGCATGGAGCATTGTGATGACAGGGGTCATGCAGCACTGTGATATCAGGGATCATGGAGCATTTTGATGAAAAGGGTCATAGAGCATTTTGATGACAGGTGTTATGGAACATTTGATGTCAGGGGTCATCGAACATTGTGATGATAAGTGCATGTAGCATTTTGATGACAGGAGTCATGGAACATTGTGATGAGAGGGGTGAGGGAATATTGTGATGAATAGTGATGTAACACTGTGATATCAGTGGTGAGAGAGCATTTTGATGAGAAGTGCATGGAGCATTGTGATGACAAGTGTATTGAGAATTGTGATGACAAAGGTCATGTAGCATTGTGATAAAAAGGGCATGGAGTATTGTGATGAGAGGCATCATGGAGCGTTGTGATGACAAGTGTTATGGAACATTGTGATCACAAGGGTTTGGAGCATTGTGATGAGAGAGGTCATGGATCATTTTGATTTCAAGGTGCATGGAGCATTGTGATGACAGGGGTCATGGAGCATTGTGATATCAGGGATCACAGAGAATTATGATGCAAAGGTTCATGGAGCATTTTGATGACAGGGTTTTGGAACATTGTGATGTCAGGGGTCATCGAACATTGTGATGATAATTGCATGTAGCATAGTGATGACAGGAGTCATGGAACACTAGGATGAGAGGGGTGAGGGAATATTGTGATGAATAGTGATGTAAGATTGTGATATCAGTGGTGAGAGAGCATTATGATGAGAAGTGCATGGAGCATTGTGATGACAAGGTTTATGGAGCATTGTGATGACAAGATTGTGGAGCACTCTGATGACAAGCGCATGGTGAATTGTGAAGATATGTGTCATGGAGCATTGTGCTGACAAGCGCATGGAGCATTGTGATGACAACGGTCATGGAGCATTGTGCTGAGAAAGGCATAGAGCATTGTGATGACAAGGGTCAAAGAGCATTGTGATGAAAAGTTCATGGAGCATTGTGGTTAAAATGGTCACAGAGACTGTTGATGACGAGGGCATGGACCATTGTTATGACAAAGGTTATAAAGCATTGTGATGACTGGAGCCACGGAGCATTGTGATGACAGGGGTCATGGAGCGTTGTGATAACAAGGGCAGGGAGCATTTTGATGACAAGTGCATGGAGCATTGGTCTAATAAGTTCCATGGATTATTGCGATGACAGTTGGAATGGCGCATTGTGATCACAAGGGCATGGAGCATTGTGATGACCAGGTCATGAAGTATTGTGAAGACATGTGTCAGGGAGCATTGTTATGACATATGTAATGGCCCATTGTGATGACAATGTCATGGAGCATTGTGATGCCAAGTGTCATGGAGGATTCTGATGACAAAGGTAATGGAGCATTGTGATGACAATGGCTTGGAGCATTGTGATGACAAGGGTCAGGGAGCATTGTGCTGGCAAGTGCATGGAGAATTGTGATGACAAGGGTCATGGAGCCTTCTGATGACAAACTTGTGGAGAATTTTGATGAAAATGGCATGGAGCATTGTGATGAAAATGGCATGGGGCATTGTGATGAAAAAGGCATGGAACATTTTCGTGACAGGGTTCAAGGAGCATTCTGACGACAAGTGTCAGGGAGCATTGTGATGTCCAGTGTATTTAGAATTGTGATGACAAAGATCATGGAGCATTGTGATGAAAAGGGCATGGAGTATTGTGATGACAGTCATCATGGAGCGTTGTGATGCCAAGTGTTATGGAACACTGTGATCACAAGGTTTTGGAGCATTGTGATGACAGAGGTCATGGATCATTTTGATTTCAAGGAGCATGGAGCATTGTGATGACAAGGGCATGAAGCAATGTGATCCCAAGGTTCATGGAGGATTGTGATGACAATGGTAATGGTGTATTGTGATGACAAGCACATAGAGCACTGTAATTACAATGTCATGTAGCATTTTGCTGACAAAGACATGGAGCATTGTGATGACAGGTGTCATGGAGCACTGTGATGACAAGTGTCACAGAGCATTGTGAGTACTGGGGTCCTGGAGCACTGGGAAGACTAGGGCATGGATCATTGTGATGACAAGGGTCTTGGAGCTTTGGGCTGAAAATGTCCATGGAATATTGTGATGACAGGGGTCATGGAGCATTGTGATAACTAGGTAATCGGGCATTGTGATGACAAGAGTCCTGGATTATTGTACTGTCATGTGTCATGGAGTGCAGTGAAGACAGTGGTCATGGAGCATTGTGATCATATTGGTCATGGAGCATTGTGATGAGATGGTCATGGAGCATTGGGCTGAAAATGTTCATGGGGTATTGTGATGACAGGGGTCCTGGAGCACTTTGATGACAAGGAAATGGAGCATGGTGATGACAAGGTCCTGGAGCATTATGTTGAGAAGACCATGGAGACTTGTGATGGCAAGTCTCATGGAGCATTCTGATGAAAAGGGGCATGGATCATTGTGATTACAGGGGTCTTGTAGCATTGTGATGACAAGGGCATGGAGCATTGTGATGAGAAGGCCATGGAGCATTCTGATGACATGCGTTATGGAGCTTTGCGATGACAAGGGCATGGAGCATTGTGATTACAGGGGTCTTGGAGCATTGTGAAGAAAAGGGCATGGATCATTGTGATGAAAGAGGCATGGAAACTTGTCATGACAGTGTTCAAGGAGCATACTGATGACAAGTGTCAGGGAGCATTGGGATGACAAGTGTATTGAGCATTGCGATGTCAAAGGTTATGGAGCATTGAGATGAGAAATCCATGGATAATTGTGATGATGCACGTCATGGGGTGTTGTGATGATAAGTGTTATAGAACAGAGTGATCACAAGGGTTTGGAGCATTGTGATGACAGAGTTTATGGAGCATTTTGATTTCACTGTGATGACAATAGCCGGAAGCTTTATGATGATGGGCATGGTGCATTGTGATGATAGTGATCATGGAGCACTGAGATGAAAAGGATCATGGAGCATTGTGATTACAAGGGTCTTAGAGCATTGTGATGACATGTGTATGGATCATTGTGATGAGAAAGCCATTGAGTATTCTGATGACATGTGTCATGGAACTGTGTGATGACTAGGGCGTGGAACATTGTGATGGCAGGGGACATGGTGCATTGTTATGACAGATATAATGGAGCATTGTGATGAGAAGGGCATGGAACATTGGTCTGAAATGTTTCATGGATTATTGTAATGAGAGTGGGCATGGAGCATTGTGATGAAAAGGGTACGGAACACTATGATACATGGGTCATGCAGGATTGTAATGACAAGGGCATGGAGCTTTGTGATGAGAAGGGCATCGAGCATTGTGATGACAAGTGTTATGGAGCTTTTTGATGACAAGGGCATTGAGCAATGTTACGAGAGGGTTCATGGAGCATTTTGATGACAATGACATGGAGCATTGTGATGTCAAGTGTCATGGAGTTTTGTGATGTAAAGTCATGGAGCATTTTGATGACAAGGGCATGGTGTATTTTGATGAGAAGGGGAGGGAGCATTTTGATGACCGGGTCATGCAGTAATTTGATGAAAATTGTATTGGAACATTGTGATGTCAGTGGTCTTGGAGCTTTGGGATTAAATGTGTCATGGAGCATTTTGATGATCGGGGTTATGGAACATTGTGATGTCAGGGATCATCGAACATTGTGATGATAAGTGCATGTAGCATTGTGATGACAGGAGTCATGGAGCATTGTGATGACAGGGGGAGGGAGTATTGTGATGAATAGTGATGTAACATTGTGATATCAGTGATGAGAGAGCATTTTGATGAGAAATGCATGGAGCATTGTGAAGACAATGGTTATGGAGCATTGTGATGACAAGGTTGTGGAGCACTGTGAAGACAAGCACATGGCGCATTGTGATGACATGTGTCCCGGAGCATTGTGCTGACAACCTCATGGAGCATTGTGATGACAAGGGTCATGGAGCATTGTGTAGAGGAAGGCATAGAGCATTGGGATGACAAGGGTCAAAGAGCATTGTGATGAAAAGTACATAGAGCATTGTGGTTAAAATGGTCACAGAGACTGTTGATGGCTAGGGCATGGACCACTGTGATAACAATGGTCATGAAGTATTGTGATGGCTGGAGTCACGGAGCATTGTGATGACAGGGGTCATTGAGCATTGTGATAACAAGGGCATGGAACATTGTCTAATATGTTTCATGGATTATTGCGATGACAGTTGAAATGGTGCATTGTGATGACAAGGGCATGGAACATTGTCTAATATGTTTCATGGATTATTGCGATGACAGTTGAAATGGCGCATTGTGATGACAAGGACATGGAGCATTGTGATGACCAGGTCATGCAGTGTTGTGAAGACAGGTGTCAGGGAGCATTGTGATGACATATGTAAAGGCCCATTGTGATGACAATGGCATGGAGCATTGTGATGCCAAGTGTCATGGAGGATTCTGATAACAAAGTTAATGGAGCATTGTGATGACAATGGCTTGGAGCATTGTGATGACAAGGGTCAGGGAGCATTGTGCTGGCAAGTGCATGGAGAATTGTGATGGCAAGGGTCATGGAGCCTTCTGATGACAAGCTTGTGGAGAATTTTGATGAAAATGGCATGGAGCATTGTGATGAAAATGGCCAGGGGCATTGTGATGAAAAAGGCATGGAACATTTTCGTGACAGGGTTCAAGGAGCATTCTGACGACAAGTGTCAGGGAGCATTGTGATGACAAGTGTATTGAGAATTGTGATGACAAAGGTCATGGAGCATTGTGATGAAAAGGACATAGAGTATTGTGATAACAGTCATCATGGAGCGTTGTGATGACAAGTGTTATGGAACATTGTGATCACAAGGGTTTGGAGCATTGTGATGAGAGAGGTCATGGAACATTTTGAATTCAAGGAGCATGGAGCATTGTGATGACAGGGGTCATGCAGCACTCTGATATCAGGGATCATGGAGCATTTTGATGAAAAGGGTCATAGAGCATTTTGATGACAGGTGTTATGGAACATTTGATGTCAGGGGTCATCGAACATTGTGATGATAAGTGCATGTAGCATTTTGATGACAGGAGTCATGGAACATTGTGATGAGAGGGGTGAGGGAATCTTGTGATGAATAGTGATGTAACACTGTGATATCAGTGGTGAGAGAGCATTTTGATGAGAAGTGCATGGAGCATTGTGATGACAAGTGTATTGAGAATTGTGATGACAAAGGTCATGGAGCATTGTGATGGAAAGGGCATGGAGTATTGTGATGACAGGCATCATGGAGCGTTGTGATGACAAGTGTTATGGAACATTGTGATCACAAGGGTTTGGAGCATTGTGATGAGAGAGGTCATGGAACATTTTGAATTCAAGGAGCATGGAGCATTGTGATGACAGGGGTCATGCAGCACTGTGATATCAGGGATCATGGAACATTTTGATGAAAAGGGTCATAGAGCATTTTGATGACAGGTGTTATGGAACATATGATGTCAGGGGTCATCGAACATTGTGATGATAAGTGCATGTAGCATTTTGATGACAGGTGTCATGGATCATTGTGATGAGAGGGGTGAGGAAATATTGTGATGAATAGTGATGTAACACTGTGATATCAGTGGTGAGAGAGCATTTTGATGAGAAGTGCATGGAGCATTGTGATGACAAGTGTATTGAGAATTGTGATGACAAAGGTCATGAAGCATTGTGATGAAGAGGGCATGGAGTATTTTGATGACAGGCATCATGGAGCGTTGTGATGACAAGTGTTATGGAACATTGTGATCACAAGGGTTTGGAGCACTGTGATGAGAGAGGTCATGGATCATTTTGATTTCAAGGTGCATGGAGCATTGTGATGACAGGTGTCATGGAGCATTGTGATATCAGGGATCACAGAGAATTTTGATGCAAAGGTTCATGGAGCATTTTGATGACAGGGTTTTGGAACATTGTGATGTCAGGGGTCATCGAACATTGTGATGATAATTGCATGTAGCATAGTGATGACAGGAGTCATGGAACACTGGGATGAGAGGGGTGAGGGAATATTGTGATGAATAGTGATGTAAGATTGTGATATCAGTGGTGAGAGAGCATTATGATGAGAAGTGCATGGAGCATTGTGATGACAAGATTTATGGAGCATTGTGATGACAAGACTGTGGAGCACTCTGATGACAAGCACATGGTGAATTGTGAAGATATGTGTCATGGAGCATTGTGCTGACAAGCGCATGGAGCATTGTGATGACAACGGTCATGGAGCATTGTGCTGAGAAAGGCATAGAGCATTGTGATGACAAGGGTCAAAGAGCATTGTGATGAAAAGTTCATGGAGCATTGTGGTTAAAATGGTCACAGAGACTGTTGATGACGAGGGCATGGACCATTGTTATGACAAAGGTTATAAAGCATTGTGATGACTGGAGCCACGGAGCATTGTGATGACAGGGGTCATGGAGCGTTGTGATAACAAGGGCAGGGAGCATTTTGATGACAAGTGCATGGAGCATTGGTCTAATAAGTTCCATGGATTATTGCGATGACAGTTGGAATGGCGCATTGTGATCACAAGGGCATGGAGCATTTTGATGACCAGGTCATGAAGTATTGTGAAGACGTGTCAGGGAGCATTGTTATGACATATGTAATGGCCCATTGTGATGACAATGGCATGGAGCATTGTGATGCCAAGTGTCATGGAGGATTCTGATGACAAAGGTAATGGAGCATTGTGATGACAATGGCTTGGAGCATTGTGATGACAAGGGTCAGGGAGCATTGTGCTGGCAAGTGCATGGAGAATTGTGATGGCAAGGGTCATGGAGCCTTCTGATGACAAGCTTGTGGAGAATTTTGATGAAAATGGCATGGAGCATTGTGATGAAAATGGCCAGGGGCATTGTGATGAAAAAGGCATGGAACATTTTTGTGACAGGGTTCAAGGAGCATTCTGACGACAAGTGTCAGGGAGCATTGTGATGTCCAGTGTATTTAGAATTGTGATGACAAAGATCATGGAGCATTGTGATGAAAAGGGCATGGAGTATTGTGATGACAGTCATCATGGAGCGTTGTGATGACAAGTGTTATGGAACACTGTGATTATAAGGTTTTGGAGCATTGTGATGACAGAGGTCATGGATCATTTTGATTTCAAGGAGCATGGAGCATTGTGATGACAAGGGCATGAAGCAATGTGATCCCAAGGTTCATGGAGGATTGTGATGACAATGGTAATGGTGTATGGTGATGACAAGCACATAGAGCACTGTAATTACAATGTCATGTAGCATTTTGCTGACAAAGACATGGAGCATTGTGATGACAGGTGTCATGAGGACTGTGATGACAAGCGTCACAGAGCATTGTGAATACTGGGGTCCTGGAGCATTGGGAAGACTAGGGCATGGATCATTGTGATGACAAGGGTCTTGGAGCTTTGGGCTGAAAATGTCCATGGAATATTGTGATGACAGGGGTCATGGAGCTTTGGGATTAAATGTGTCATGGAGCATTTTGATGACCGGGGTTATGGAACATTGTGATGTCAGGGATCATCGAACATTGTGATGATAAGTGCATGTAGCATTGTGATGACAGGAGTCATGGAGCATTGTGATGACAGGGGGAGGGAGTATTGTGATGAATAGTGATGTAACATTGTGATATCAGTGATGAGAGAGCATTTTGATGACCGGGTCATGCAGTAATTTGATGAAAATTGTATTGGAACATTGTGATGTCAGTGGTCTTGGAGCTTTGGGATTAAATGTGTCATGGAGCATTTTGATGACCGGGGTTATGGAACATTGTGATGTCAGGCATCATCGAACATTGTGATGATAAGTGCATGTAGCATTGTGATGACAGGAGTCATGGAGCATTGTGATGACAGGGGGAGGGTGTATTGTGATGAATAGTGATGTAACATTGTGATATCAGTGATGAGAGAGCATTTTGATGAGAAATGCATGGAGCATTGTGAAGACAATGGTTATGGAGCATTGTGATGACAAGGTTGTGGAGCACTGTGATGACAAGCAAATGGTGCATTGTGATGACATGTGTCCCGGCGCATTGTGCTGACAACCTCATGGAGTATTGTGATGACAAGGGTCATGGAGCATTGTGCAGAGGAAGGCATAGAGCATTGGGATGACAAGGGTCAAAGAGCATTGTGATGAAAAGTACATAGAGCATTGTGGTTAAAATGGTCACAGAGACTGTTGATGGCTAGGGCATGGACCACTGTGATAACAATGGTCATGAAGTATTGTGATGGCTGGAGTCACGGAGCATTGTGATGACAGGGGTCATTGAGCATTGTGATAACAAGGGCATGGAACATTGTCTAATATGTTTCATGGATTATTGCGATGACAGTTGGAATGGCACATTGTGATGACAAGGGCATGGAGCATTGTGATGACCAGGTCATGCAGTATTGTGAAGACAGGTGTCAGGGAGCATTGTGATGACATATGTAAAGGCCCATTGTGATGACAATGGCATGGAGCATTGTGATGCCAAGTGTCATGGAGGATTCTGATAACAAAGTTAATGGAGCATTGTGATGACAATGGCTTGGAGCATTGTGATGACAATGGTTAGGGAGCATTATGCCGACAAGTGCATGGAGAATTGTGATGACAAATGTCATGGAGCATTCTGATGACAAGCTTGTGGAGTATTTTGATGACAATTGCATGGATCATTGTGATGAAAACCGCATGTGGCATTGTGATGGAGAAGGCATGGAGCATGTTTTTGACAGGGTTCAAGGAGCATTCTGACGACAAGTGTCAGGGAGCATTGTGATGACAAGTGTATTGAGAATTGTGATGACAAAGGTCATGGAGCATTGTGATGAAAAGGACATAGAGTATTGTGATAACAGTCATCATGGAGCGTTGTGATGACAATTGTTATGGAACATTGTCATCACAAGGGTTTGGAGCATTGTGATGAGAGAGGTCATGGAACATTTTGAATTCAAGGAGCATGGAGCATTGTGATGACAGGGGTCATGCAGCACTGTGATATCAGGGATCATGGAGCATTTTGATGAAAAGGGTCATAGAGCATTTTGATGACAGGTGTTATGGAACATTTGATGTCAGGGGTCATCCAACATTGTGATGATAAGTGCATGTAGCATTTTGATGACAGGAGTCATGGAACATTGTGATGAGAGGGGTGAGGGAATATTGTGATGAATAGTGATGTAACACTGTGATATCAGTGGTGAGAGAGCATTTTGATGAGAAGTGCATGGAGCATTGTGATGACAAGTGTATTGAGAATTGTGATGACAAAGGTCATGGAGCATTGTGATGAAAAGGGCATGGAGTATTGTGATGACAGGCATCATGGAGCGTTGTGATGACAAGTGTTATGGAACATTGTGATCACAAGGGTTTGGAGCATTGTGATGAGAGAGGTCATGGAACATTTTGAATTCAAGGAGCATGGAGCATTGTGATGACAGGGGTCATGGAGCATTGTGATATCAGGGATCACAGAGAATTTTGATGCAAAGGTTCATGGAGCATTTTGATGACAGGGTTTTGGAACATTGTGATGTCAGGGGTCATCGAACATTGTGATGATAATTGCATGTAGCATAGTGATGACAGGAGTCATGGAACACTGGGATGAGAGGGGTGAGGGAATATTGTGATGAATAGTGATGTAAGATTGTGATATCAGTGGTGAGAGAGCATTATGATGAGAAGTGCATGGAGCATTGTGATGACAAGATTTATGGAGCATTGTGATGACAAGACTGTGGAGCACTCTGATGACAAGCACATGGTGAATTGTGAAGATATGTGTCATGGAGCATTGTGCTGACAAGCGCATGGAGCATTGTGATGACAACGGTCATGGAGCATTGTGCTGAGAAAGGCATAGAGCATTGTGATGACAAGGGTCAAAGAGCATTGTGATGAAAAGTTCATGGAGCATTGTGGTTAAAATGGTCACAGAGACTGTTGATGACGAGGGCATGGACCATTGTTATGACAAAGGTTATAAAGCATTGTGATGACTGGAGCCACGGAGCATTGTGATGACAGGGGTCATGGAGCGTTGTGATAACAAGGGCAGGGAGCATTTTGATGACAAGTGCATGGAGCATTGGTCTAATAAGTTCCATGGATTATTGCGATGACAGTTGGAATGGCGCATTGTGATCACAAGGGCATGGAGCATTTTGATGACCAGGTCATGAAGTATTGTGAAGACGTGTCAGGGAGCATTGTTATGACATATGTAATGGCCCATTGTGATGACAATGGCATGGAGCATTGTGATGCCAAGTGTTATGGAGGATTCTGATGACAAAGGTAATGGAGCATTGTGATGACAATGGCTTGGAGCATTGTGATGACAAGGGTCAGGGAGCATTGTGCTGGCAAGTGCATGGAGAATTGTGATGACAAGGGTCATGGAGCCTTCTGATGACAAGCTTGTGGAGAATTTTGATGAAAATGGCATGGAGCATTGTGATGAAAATGGCCAGGGGCATTGTGATGAAAAAGGCATGGAACATTTTCGTGACAGGGTTCAAGGAGCATTCTGACGACAAGTGTCAGGGAGCATTGTGATGTCCAGTGTATTTAGAATTGTGATGACAAAGATCATGGAGCATTGTGATGAAAAGGGCATGGAGTATTGTGATGACAGTCATCATGGAGCGTTGTGATGACAAGTGTTATGGAACACTGTGATTATAAGGTTTTGGAGCATTGTGATGACAGAGGTCATGGATCATTTTGATTTCAAGGAGCATGGAGCATTGTGATGACAAGGGCATGAAGCAATGTGATCCCAAGGTTCATGGAGGATTGTGATGACAATGGTAATGGTGTATGGTGATGACAAGCACATAGAGCACTGTAATTACAATGTCATGTAGCATTTTGCTGACAAAGACATGGAGCATTGTGATGACAGGTGTCATGGACCACTGTGATGACAAACGTCACAGAGCATTGTGAATACTGGGGTCCTGGAGCATTGGGAAGACTAGGGCATGGATCATTGTGATGACAAGGGTCTTGGAGCTTTGGGCTGAAAATGTCCATGGAATATTGTGATGACAGGGGTCATGGAGCATTGTGATAACTAGGTAATCGGGCATTGTGATGACAAGAGTCCTGGATTATTGTACTGTCATGTGTCATGGAGTGCAGTGAAGACAGTGGTCATGGAGCATTGTGATCATATTGGTCATGGAGCATTGTGATGAGATGGTCATGGAGCATTGGGCTGAAAATGTTCATGGGGTATTGTGATGACAGGGGTCCTGGAGCACTTTGATGACAAGGAAATGGAGCATGGTGATGACAAGGTCCTGGAGCATTATGTTGAGAAGACCATGGAGACTTGTGATGGCAAGTCTCATGGAGCATTCTGATGAAAAGGGGCATGGATCATTGTGATTACAGGGGTCTTGTAGCATTGTGATGACAAGGGCATGGAGCATTGTGATGAGAAGGCCATGGAGCATTTTGATGACATGTGTTATGGAGCTTTGCGATGACAAGGGCTTGGAGCATTGTGATTACAGGGGTCTTGGAGCATTGTGAAGAAAATGGCATGGATCATTGTGATGAAAAAGGCATGGAAACTTGTCATGACAGTGTTCAAGGAGCATACTGATGACAAGTGTCAGGGAGCATTGGGATGACAAGTGTATTGAGCATTGCGATGTCAAAGGTTATGGAGCATTGAGATGAGAAATCCATGGATAATTGTGATGATGCACGTCATGGCGTGTTGTGATGATAAGTGTTATAGTACAGAGTGATCACAAGGGTTTGGAGCATTGTGATGACAGAGTTTATGGTGCATATTGATTTCACTGTGATGACAATAGCCGGAAGCATTATGATGATGGACATGGTGCATTGTGATGATAGTGATCATGGAGCACTGAGATGAAAAGGATCATGGAGCATTGTGATTACAAGGGTCTTAGAGCATTGTGATGACATGTGTATGGATCATTGTGATGAGAAAGCCATTGAGTATTCTGATGACATGTGTCATGGAACTGTGTGATGACTAGGGCGTGGAACATTGTGATGGCAGGGGACATGGTGCATTGTTATGACAGATATAATGGAGCATTGTGATGAGAAGGGCATGGAACATTGGTCTGAAATGTTTCATGGATTATTGTAATGAGAGTGGGCATGGAGAATTGTGATGAAAAGGGTACGGAACACTATGATACATGGGTCATGCAGGATTGTAATGACAAGGGCATGGAGCATTGTGATGAGAAGGTCATCGAATACTGTGAAGACAGGTGTCAGGGAGCATTGTGATGACATATGTCATGGTCCATTGTGATAACAATGGCATGGAGAATTGTGATGCCAAATGTAATGGAGGACTGTGATGACAAATATAAAGGAACATTGTGTTGACTAGGGCATGGAGCATTATGATGACAAGGGCCATTGAAAATTTTCATGACAAGGTCGTGAAGCATTGTGATGACAAGGTCCTGGAGCACTGTGATGAGAAAACCATGGAGCCTTGTGATGACAAGTCTCATGGAGCATACTGATGAAAAGATTCATGGAGCACTGTGATTACAGGTGTCTTGCAACACTGTGATGACAAGGGCATGGAGCATTGTGATTACATGTGTGTTGGAGCATTGTGATGAAAAGGGCATGGATCATTGTGATGAAAAAGGCATGGAGCCTTGTCAAGACATGGTTCAAGGAGCATACAGACAAAAAGTGTCAGGGAGCTTTTTGATGATAATTGTATTGAGCATTGTGATGACAAATGTCATGGAGCATTGTCAAGAAAAGACCATGGATAACTGTGATGAAGAGCGTCATGGGACATTGTGATGACATGTGTTATACTATATTGTTATCACAATGGTTTGGAGCATTGTTATGACAGAGGTCATGGAGCATTTTGATTTCATTGTGATGACAATAGCATGAAGCATTATGATGATGGGCATGGTGCATTGTGATGACAGGGTTCATGGATCATTGAGATTAAAAGGGGCATGGAGCATGGTGATGAGAAGGGTCATGGAGCATTGTGATGAGAAGTCCATGGAGCATTCTGATGACATGTGTCATGGAGCTTTGTGAAGACAAGGGCATGGAACAATGTGATGAGTGTGTTCATGGAGCATTGTGATGACAATGACATGGATCTTTGTGATGCCAGGGTCATAGAACTTTCTTATGACAAAGGTCATGGAGCATTCTGATGGCAAGGGTGTTGTGCATTGTGATGAGAATGGCAGGAAGCATTGTGATTACAGGGTCATGGAGCAATTTGATGAAATTGACATGGAACATTTTTATGACAGCTGTTATGGAACACTGTGATGTCAGGGGTCATCGAACATTGTGAAGATAAATGCATGTAGCATTGTGATATCAGTGGTGAGAGAGCATTTTGATGAGAATTGCATGGAGCATTGTGATGTCAAATTTTATGGAGCATTGTGAAGACAAGATTGTGGAGCACTGTGATGACAAGCGCATGGTGCATTGTGAAGACATGTGTCATGGAGCATTGTGCTGAGAAGCGCAAGGAGCATTGTGATGACAAGGGTTATGGAGCATTGTGCTGAGAAAGGCATAGTGCATTGTGATAACAAGGGTCAAAGAGCATTGTGATGAAATGTTCATGGAGCATTGAGGTTAAAAACGTCACAAAGACTATTGATGATGAGGGCATGGACCACTGTGATGCAAACGTCATGAAGCATTGTGATGACTGGAGTCGCGGAGCATTGTGATGACAGGGGTCATGGAGCATTGTGATAAAAAGGGCATGGAGCATTGTGATGACAAGGGCATGGAACATTGGTCTAATACATTTCATGGAATATTGCAATGACAGTTGGAATGGCGCATTGTGATGACAAGGTCATGGAGCATTGTGATGGCCAGGTCATGCAGTATTGTGAAGACAGGTGTCAGGGACTATTATGATGACATATGTAATGGCCCATTGTGATGACAATGGCATGGAGCGTTGTGATGCCAAGTGTCATGGAGGATTCTGATGACAAATGTAATGGAGCATTGTGATGACAATAGCTTGGAGCATTGTGGTGACAAGGGTCAGGGAGCATTGTGCAGACAAGTGTATGGAAAATTGTGATGACAAGGGTCATGGAGCCTTCTGATGACAAGCTTGTGGAGTATTTTGATGACAGTGGCATGGAGCATTTTGACGAAAATGGCATGGGACACTGTGATGAAAAAGGCATGGAGCCTTTTCGTGTCAGGGTTCAAGGAGCATTCTGATGACAAGTGTCAGGGAGCATTGTGATGACAAATGTATTGAGAATTGTGATGACAAAGGTCATGGAGCATTGTGATGAAAAGGGCATGGAGTACTTTGATGACAGGCATCATGGAGCGTTGTGATGACAAGTGTTATGGAACAATGTGATCACAAGGGTTTGGAACATTGTGATGACAGAGGTCTTGGATCAGTTTGATTTCAAGGAGCATGGAGCATTGTGATGACAAGGGCATGAAGCAATGTGATCCCAAGGTTCATGGAGCATTGTGATGACAATGGAAATGAAGTATTCTAATAACAAGCGCATAGAGCATTGTAATGACAAAGTCATGAAGCATTTGCCTGACAAAGGCATGGAGCATTGTGATGGCATGTGTCATGGAGCACTGTGATGACAAGCGTCACGGATCATTGTGAATACAGGGGTCATGGACCTTTGGGTTGACAAGGGCATGGATCAGTGTGATGACAAGTTTCCTGGAGCACTGGGCTGAAAATATTCATGGCGTATTGTGATGACAGGGGTCATGGAGCATTGTGATGAGTAGGAAATGGAGCATTGTGATGACAATAGTCCCAGATCATTGTGTTGTCAGGTGTCATGGAGTGTTGTGATGACAGTGATCATGGAGCATTGTGATGATATTGGCCATTGAGCATTGTGATGAGTAGGTCGTGGAGCATTGGACTGAAAATGTTCATGGATTATTGTGATGACAGGTATCATGGAGCATTGTGATGACATGGAATGGAGCATGGTGATGAAAAGGTCCTGGAGCATTGTGATGTGAAAACCATGGAGACATGGGATGACAATTCTCATGTAGCATTCTCATGAAAAGGGGTATGGAGCATTGTGATTACAGGGTTCTTGGAACATTGTGTTGACTAGGGCATGGAGCATTGTGATGAGAAGGCCATGGTGCATTCTGATGACATGTGCAATGGAGCTTTGTGATGACAACGGCATGGAGCATTGTGATTACAGGGATCTTGGAACATTGTGATGAAAATGTCACGGATCATTGTGATGAAAAAGGCATGGAGCCTTGTCATGACAGGGTTCAAGGAGCATACTGATGACAAGTGTCAGGGGGTATTGTGATGACAATTGTATTGAGAATTGTGATGAAAAAGATCATGGAGCATTGTGATGTGAAGACCATGGATAATTGTGATGAGGAGTGTCATGGGGTGTTGTGATGATAAGTCTTATGGAACATTGTGATAACAAGGGTTTGGAGCATTATGATGACAGAGGTCATGGAGAATATTGATTTCATGGTGATCACAATAGGCTGAAGCATTATGATGATGGGCATGGTGCATTGTGATGACAGGGTTCATGGAACATTGAGATGAAAAGGGGCATAGAACATTGTGATTACATGGGTCTAGGAGCATTGTGATGACAAGGGCATGGAGCATTTTGAGGAGTAGCCCAAGGAACATTGTAATTACATTTGTCATTGAGCTTTGTGATGACAAGTGCATGGAGCATTGTGATGAAAAGGGCATGGAGTATTGTGATTACAGGTGTCATAGAGCGTTGTGATGACAAGTGTTATGGAATATTATGATTACAAGGGTTTGGAGCATTGTGATGATAGACGTCATTGATCATTTTGATTTCAAGGTGCATGGAGCATTGTGATGACAAGGGCATGAAGCAATGTGATCCCAAGCCTCACGGAGGATTGTGATGACAATGGAAAAGTATTATTGTGATGACAAGCGTATAGAGCATTGTAATGACAAGGTCATGTAGCATTTTGCTGACAAAGGCATGGAGCATTGTGATGACATATGTCATGGAGCACGGTGATGACAAGCGTCACGGAGCATTGTGAATACAGGGGTCATGGAGCATTGGGATGACAAGGACATGGATCATTGTGATGACACGTTTCCTGGAGCACTGGGTTGAAAATGTTCATGGAGTTTTGTGATGACAGCGTTCATGGAGCATTGTGATGACTAGGGAATGGAGCATTGTGATGACAAGAGTCCTGGATCATTGTGTTTTCAGGTGACATGGAGTGTTGTGATGACTGTGGTCATGGAGCATTGTGATGATATTGGCCATGGAGCGTTGTGATGAGTAGGTCGTGGAACATTGGGCTGAAAATATTCATGGATTATTGTGATGACAGGGATCATGGAGCATTGTGATTACAAGAAAATGGAGCATGGTGATGAAAAGGTCGTGGAGCATTGTGATGTGAATACCATGGAGACGTGTGATGACAAGTCTCATGGAGCATTCTG
This sequence comes from Mesoplodon bidens, assembly GCF_964165515.1. NCBI lineage: Eukaryota > Metazoa > Chordata > Mammalia > Artiodactyla > Ziphiidae > Mesoplodon > Mesoplodon bidens. The sequence continues at coordinate 938,438 of NW_027671226.1, forward strand.
AAGACAAGGGGCATGGAGCATTGTGATTACAGGGGTCTTGGAACATTGTGATGACTAGGGCATGGAGCATTTTGATGAGAAGGCCATGGAGCATTCTGATGACATGCGTCATGGAACATTGTGCTGAGAAAAGCATAGAGCACTGTGATGACAAGGGTCAAAGAGCATTGTGATGAAAAGTTCATGGAGCATTGTGGTTAAAAAGGTCACAGCGGCTGTTGATGACGAGGGAATGGACTATTGTGATGACAAAGGTCATGAAGCATTTTAAAGACTGGAGTCACGGAGCATTGTGATGACAGGGTCAATGGAAGAATGTGATAACAAGGTCATGGAACATTGTGATGACAAGGGCATGGAGCATTGGTCTAATAAGTATCATGGATTATTGCAATGACAGTTCGAATTGCACATTGTGATGACAAGGGCATGGAGCATTGTGATGACCAGGTCATGCAGTACTGTGAAGACAGGTGTCAGGGAGCATTGTCATGACACATGTCATGGCCCATTGTGATGACAATGGCATGGAGCCTTGTGATGCCAAGTGTCATGGAGGATTCTGATGACAAATGTAATGGAGCATTGTGATGACTAGGGCTTGGAGCATTATGATGACAAGGGTCAGGGAGCATTGTGCTGGCAAGTGCATGGAGAATTGTGATGACAAGTGTCATGGAGCATTCTGATGACAAGCTTCTGGAGTATTTTGATGACAATGGCATGGAGCATTGTGATGAAAACGGCATGGGGCATTGTGATGAAAAAGGCATGGAGCCTTTTCGTGACAGGTTTCAAGGAGCATTCTGATGACAAGTGTCAGGGAGCATTGTGATGACAAGTGTATTGAGAATTGTGATGACAATGGTCGTGGAGCATTGTGATGAAAAGTGCATGGAATATTGTGATGACAGGCATCATGGAGCGTTGTGATGACAAGTGTTATGGAACACTGTGATCACAAGTGTTTGGAGCATTGTGATGACAGAGGTCCTGGATCATTTTGATTTCAAGGAGCCTGGAGCATTGTGATGACAAGGGCATGAATCAATGTGATCCCAAGGTTCATGGAGGATTGTGATGACAATGGAAATGGAGTATTGTAATGACAAGCGCATAGAGCATTGTAATGACATGGTCATGTAGCATTTTGCTGACAAAGGCATGGAGCATTGTGATGACATGTGTCATGGAGCACTGTGATGACAAGCGTCAAGGAGCATTGTGAATACAGGGGTCATGGACCTTTGGGTTGACAAGGGCATGGATCAGTGTGATGACAAGTTTCCTGGAGCACTGGGCTGAAAATGTTCATGGAGGATTTTGATGACAGGGGTTATGGAGCATTGTGATGAGTAGGAAATGGAGCATTGTGATGACAAGAGTCCCAGATCATTGTGTTGTCAGCTGTCATGGAGTGTTGTGATGACAGTGGTCATGGAGCATTGTGATGATATTGGCCAAGGACCATTGTGATGAGTAGGTCGTGGAGCATTGGGCTGAAAATGTTCATGGATTATTGTGATGACAGGTATCATGGAGCATTGTGATGACAAGGGAATGGAGCATGGTGATGACAAGTTCCTGGAGCATTGTGATGTGAAGACCATGGAGACTTGTGATGATAAGTCTCATGGAGCATTCTGACGAAAAGGGGCATGGAGCATTGTGATTACAGGGGTCTTGGTACATTGTGATGACTAGAGCATGGAGCATTGTGATGAGAAGGCCATGGAGCATTCTGATGACATGCATCATGTAGCTTTGTGATGACAAGTGCATGGAGCATTGTGATTACAGGGATCTTGGAGCATTGTGATGAAAAGGGCACGGATCATTGTGATGAAAAAGGCATGGAGCCTTGTCATGACAGGGTTCAAGGAGCATACTGATGACAAGTGTCAGGGGGCATTGTGATGACAAGTGTATTGAGCATTGTGATGACAAAGATCATGGAGCATTGTGATGAGAACACCATGGATAATTGTGATGAGGTGCATCATGGGGTGTTGTGATGATAAGTGTTATGGAACACTGTGATAACAAGGGTTTGGAGCATTATGATGACAGAGGTCATGGAGAGTATTGATTTCATTGTGATGACAATAGCTTGAAGCATTATGATGATGGGCATGGTGCATTGTGATGACAGGGTTCATGGATCATTGAGATGAGAAGGGGCATAGAGCATTGTGATTACATGGGTCTTGGAGCATTGTGATGACAAGGGCATGGAGCATTGTGAGAAGTAGCCCAAGGAGCATTGTAATTACATGTGTCTTTGAGCTTTGTGATGACAAGGGCATGGAGCATTGTGTTGAAAAGGGCCTAGAGTATTGTGATGGCAGGCGTCATACAGTGTTGTGATGACAACTGTTATGGAATATTGTGATTACAAGGGATTGGAGCATTGTGATGATACAGGTCATGGATCATTTTGATTTCAAGGAGCATGGAGCATTGTGATGACAAGGGCATGAAGCAATGTGATCCCAAGGCTCACGGAGGATTGTGATGACAATGGCAATGGAGTTTGGTGATGACAACTGTATAGAGCATTGTAATGACAAGGTAATGTAGCATTTTGTTGACAAAGACATGGAGCATTGTGATGACATGTGTCATGGAGCACGGTGATGACAAGCGTCACGGAGCACTGTGAATACAGGGGTCATGGAGCATTGGGATGACAAGGGCATGGATCATTTTGATGACAAGTTTCCTGGAGCACTGGGCTGAAAATGGTCATGGAGTGTTGTGATGACAGCATTCATGGAGCATTGTGATGACTAGGGAATGGAGCATTGTGATGACAAGAGTCCCGGATCATGGTGTTTTCAGGTGTCATGGAGTATTGTGATGACAGAGGTCATGGAGCATTGTGAGGAAAACGGCATGGGGCATTGTGATGAAAAAGGCATGGAGCCTTTTCATGACAGGTTTCAAGGAGCATTCTGATGACAAGTGTCAGGGAGCATTGTTATGACAAGTGTATTGAGAATTGTGATGACAAAGGTCATGGAGCATTGTGATGAAAATGGCATGGAATATTCTGATGACAGGCATCATGGAGCGTTGTGATGACAAGTGTTATGGAGCATTGTGATCACAAGGTTTTGGAGCATTGTGATGACAGAGGTCATGGATCATTTTGATTTCAAGGAGCATGGAGCATTGTGATAACAAAGGCATGAAGCAATGTGATCCCAAGGTTCATGGAGGATTGTGATGAAAATGGTAATGGTGTATTGTGATGACAAGTGCATAGAACATTGTAATTAAAAGCTCATGTCGCATTTTGCTGACAAATGCATGGAGCATTGTGATGACAGTTGTCATGGAGCACTGTGATGGCAAGCGTCAAGGAGCATTGTGAATACAGGGGTCATGGAGCATTGGGATGACAAAGGCATGGATCATTGTGATGACAAGGGTCATGGATCATAGGGCTTAAAATATTCATGGTGTATTGTGATGACAGGGTTCATGGAACATTGTGATGACTAGGGAATTGAGCACTGTGGTGACAAGAGTCCCGGATCATTGTGTTGTCAGGTGTCATAGAGTGTTGTGATGACAGAGGTCATGGAGCATTGTGATGATATTGGTCATGGAGCATTGTGATGAGAAGGTCATGGAGCATTGTGCTGAGAATATTCATGGAGTATTGTGATGACAGGGGTCAAGGAGCACTCTGATGACAAGGGAATGGCACATGCTGATGACAAGGTCTTGGAGCCTTGTGATGAGAAGACCATGAAGACTTCTGATGAGAAGTCTCATGGAGAATTCTGATGAAAAGGGGCATGGAGCATTGTGATTTCAGGGGTCTTGGAGATTTGTGATGACAAGGGCATGGAGCATTGTGATTACAAGGGTCTTGGAGCATTGTGATGAGAAGTGTCATCGAGCCTTCTGTTGACAAGGCCATGGAGCATTTTGATGGCAGGGGTCATGGAGCATTGTTATTACAGGTGTAATGGAGCATTGTGATGAAAAGGGCATGGATCATTGTGATTAAAAGGTTTATGGAGCACTGTGATGACAAATTGGTGGACCGTTGTAATGAAAACCATGTTGCACATTGTGATGACAAGGGTTATGGAGCATTTTTCTGACAAAGGCATGGAGCGTTGTGCTGAGAAATGCATAGAGCATTGTGATGACATCGGTCAAAGAGCATTGTGATGAAAAGTTCATGGAGCACTGTGGTTAAAAAGGTCACAGAGACTGTTGATGACGAGGGCATGGACCATTGTGATGACAAAGGTCATGAAGCATTGTGATGACTGGAGTCACGGAGCATTGTGATGACAGGTGTCATGGAGCATTGTGATAACAATGGCATGGAGCATTGTGATGATAATGGCATGGAGCATTGGTCTAATAAGTTTTACGGATTATAGCGATGACATTTGGAAAGGCACATTGTGATCACAAGGGCATGGAGCATTGTGATGACCAGGTCATGCATTATTGTGAAGGCAGTTGTCAGGGAGTATTGTGATGACATATGTAATGGCCCGATGACAACAATGGCATGGAGCATTGTGATGCCAAGTGTCATGGAGGATTCTGATGACAATGGTAATGGAGGATTGTGATGACAATGGATTGGAGCATTGTGATGACAGGGGCATGGAGCATTACTCTGACAAGTTTCATGGATAATTGTGTTGAAAGTGGGCATGGCATATTGTGATAAGAAGGGCATGTAGCATTGTGATTACAAGGTCATGGATTATTGTGAAGACATGTGTCAGGGAGCATAGTGATGACATATTTCATTGTCCATTGTGATGACAATGGCATGGAGCATTGTGATGCCAAGTGTTATGGAGGATTGTGATGACAAAGGTAATGGAGCCTTGTGATGACAAGGGCTTGGAGCATCGTGATGACTAGGGCATGGATCATTTTGATTACAATGGCCATTGAGAATTTTGATGAAAAGTTCGTGAAGCATTGTGATGACAAAGGCATGGAGCTTGCTATGACAGGGTAAAGGGGGCATTGCAATGACAAGTGCGTGGAGAATTGTGATGACAAGAGCATGTAACATTCTGATGAGAATTGTCATGGAGCACTGTGATGACAAGGATGTGGAGAATTGTGATGACAAGGGACATGAGCATTGTCATTACCAGGACATGGAGCATTGTGATGGCAAGACCGTGGAACACTGTGATGAGAAGACCATGGATACTTGTGGTGACGAGCATCATGGAGCACTGTAATGACAAGGGACAATGAGCAATGTGATGACAGGTGTCATGGAGCACTGTGATGAGAGGGGTCATGGATCATTGTGATGACAAGGGTCATGCAGCATTTTGATGACAAGGGCGAGGAGCATTGTGATGAGAAGACCCTAGATAATTGTGATGACAAGCGTCATGGAGCAGTGTAATGACAAGGTGCATGGAGCATTGTGATGAGAGGGGTTATGGAGCATTGTGATGACAAGGGTCATGGAGCTTTCTGATGACAAGCTTGTGGAGTATTGTGATGACAATGGCATGGATCATTGTGAAGAAAAGGGCATGGAGCATTGTGATAACAAGGGCATGGAGCATTGTGATGACAAAGGTCATGGAGCATTGAGATGACAAGGGTCATGGAGCATTGTGCTGAGAAAGGCATAGAGCATTGTGATAAAAGGGTCAAAGTGCATTGTGATGAAAAGTTCATGGAGCATTGTGGTTACAAATGTCACAGAGACTGTTCATGACGAGGGCATGTACAATTCTGATGACAAAGGTCATGAAGCATTGTGATGACTGGAATCAAGGAGCATTGTGATGACATGGGTCATGGAGCATTGTGATAACAAGGCCATGGAGCACTGTGATGACAAGGGCATGGAACATTGTTCTAATAAGTTTCATAGATTATTGTGATGACAGTTGGAATGGTGCATTGTGATGACAAGGGAATGGAGCATTGTGATGACCAGGTCATACAGTAATTTGAACAGAGGTGTCAAGGAGCATTGTGATGACATATGTAATGGCCCATTGTGATGACAATGGCATGGAGCATTGTGATGCCAAGTGTAATGGAGGATTCTGATGACAAAGGTAATGGAGCATTGTGATGACAATGGCTAGGAGCATTGTGATGACAAGGGTCAGGGAGCATTGTGCTGACAAGTGCATGGAGAATTGTGATGACAAAGTTCACGGAGCATTCTGATGACAAGCTTGTGGAGTATTTTGATGACAATGGCATGGAGCATTGTGATGAAAAAGGCATGGAGCCATTCTGTGACAGGGATAAAGCAGCATTCTGACGACAAGTGTCAGGAAGCATTTTGATGACAAGTGTATTGAGAATTGTGATGACAAATGTCATGGATCATTGTGATGAAAAGGGGATGGAGTGTTGTGATGACACGTGTTATGGAACATTGTGATCAAAAGGTTTTGGAGCATTGAGATGACAGAGGTCATGGTTCATTTTGATTTCAAGGAGCATGGAGCATTGTGATTACAAGGGCATGAAGCAATGTGATCCCAAGCTTCATGGAGGATTGTGATGACAATGGTAATGGAGTATTGTGATGACAAACACATAGAGCATTGTTATGACAAGGTCATATAGAATTTTGCTGAGAAAGGCCAGGAGCATTGTGATGACAGTTGTCATGGAGCACTGTGATGACATGTGTCACGGAGCATTGTGAATACAGTGGTCATGGAGCATTGGGATGACAAGGGCATGGATCATTGTGATGACAAGGGTCATGGAGCACTGGGCCAAATATGTTCATGGAGTATTGTGATGACAGGGGTCATGGAGCATTGTGATGGCAGAGGTCATGGAGAATTTTGATTTCATTGTGCTGACAATAGCCTGAAGCATTATGATGAGGGGCATGATGCATTGTGATGACAGGGTTCATGGAGCATTGAGATTAAAAGGGGAATGGAGCATTGTGATTACAGGGGTCTTGGAGCACTCTGATGACAATGGCATCGAGCATTTTGATGAGAAGGACATGGAACCTTCTGATGACATGTGTCATGGAGATTTGTGATGACAGGGCATGGAACATTGTGATTACATGGGTTTTGGAGCATTGTGATGAGAGGTGTCATCGAGCCTTGTGATGACAAGGCCATGGAACATTTTGATAGCAGGGGTCATGGAGCATTCTTATGACAGATGTAATGGAGCATTGTTATGAGAAGGGCATGGATCATTGTGATTTCAAAGTTTATGGAGCACTGTGATGACAAATTTGTGGACCGTTTTAATGAAAAGCGTGTGGCACATTGTGATGACAAGGGTCATGGAGAAGTTTTCTGAGAAAGGCATGGAGAATTGTGATGACAAGGGTTACGGAGCATTGTGATGAAGAGTTCATGGAGCATTGTGGTTACAAAGGTAACAGAGCCGTGTGATGACGCGGGCATGGACCATTGTGGTAATAAATGTTATGAAGCACTGTGATGACTGGAGTCATGGAGCATTTTGATGACAGGGGTCATGGAGCATTGTGGTGACAAGGGCATGGAGCATTGTCCTTAGAAATGCATAGAACATTGTGACGACAAGGGTCAAAAAGCATTGTGATGAAAAGTTCATGGAGCATTGTGGTTAAAATGGTCACAGAGACTGTTGATGACGAGGGCATGGACCATTGTGATGACAAAGGTCATGAAGCATTGTGATGACTGGAGTCACGGAGCATTGTGATGACAGGGGTCATGGAGCATTGTGATACCATGGGCATGGAGCATTGTGATGGCAAGGGCATGGAACATTGGTCTACTAAGTTTCATGGATTATAGCGATGACATTTGCAAAGGCGCATTGTGATCACAAGGACATGGAGCATTGTGAAGACCAGGTCATGCATTATTGTGAAGGCAGTTGTCAGGGAGCATTGTGATGACATATGTAATGGCCCATTGTGATGACAACGGCATGGAGCATTGTGATGCCAAGTGTCATGGAGGATACTGATGACAAAGGTAATGGAGCTTTGTGATGACAATGGATTTGAGCATTGTGATGACAAGGGTAAGGGAGCATTGTGCTGACAACTGCATGGAGAATTGTGATGACAAGGGTAATGGAGCATTCTGATGACAAGATTGTGGTGTGTTTTGATGACAATAGCATGGAGCATTGTGATGAAAATCACATGGCGCATTGTGATGAATAAGGCATGGGGCATTGTGATGAAAAATGCATGGAGCCTTTTCGTGACAGGGTTCAAGGAGCATTCTGACGACAAGTGTCAGGGAGCATTAAGATGACAAGTGTATTGAGAAATGTGATGACAAATTTCAAGGAGCATTGTGATGACAAGGGCATGGAATATTGTGATGACAGGCAGAATGGAGCGTTGTGATGACAAGTGTGATGGAACACGGTAATCAAAAGGGTTTGGAGAATTGTGATGAGAGAGGTCATGAATCATTTTGATTTCAATGAGCATGGAGCATTGTGATGACAAAGGCATGAAGCAATGTGATCCCAAGTTTCATGGAGGATTGTGATGACAATGGTAATGCAGTATTGTGATGACAAGCTCATAGAGCATTGTTATGACAATGTCATATAGAATTTTGCTGACAAAGCCGAGGAGCATTGTGATGACAGTTGTCATGGAGCACTGTGATGACAAGTGTCATGGAGCTTTGTGAATACAGTGGTCATGGAGAATAGGGATGACAAGGGCATGGATCACTGTATTCACAAGGGTAATGGAGCTCTGGACTGAAAATGTTCATGGAGTATTGTGATGACAGGGTTCATGGAGCATTGTGATGACAGAGGTCATGGAGAATTTTGATTTCATTGTGCTGACAATATCCTGAAGCATTATGATGATGGGCATGATGCACTGTGATGACAGGGTTCATGGAACAATGATTTGAAAAGGGGCATGAAGCATTGTGATTACAGGGTTCTTGGAGCATTGTGATGACAAGGGCATCGCCATTTTGATGAGAAGGCCATGGAACATTCTGATGACATGTGTCATGGAGATATGTGATGACAAGCTCATGGAGCATTGTGATTACAAGGGTCTTGGAGCTTTGTGATGAGAAGTGTCATCGAGCCTTGTGATGACAAGGCCATGGAGCATTTTGATGGCAGGGATCATGGAGCATTGTTATAACAGGTGAAATGGAAAACTGTGGTGAAAAGGGCATGGATCATTGTGATTACAAGGTTTATGGAGCACTGTGATGACAAATTTGTGGACCGTTGTAATGATAAGCGTGTGGCACATTGTGATGACAAGGGTCATGGAGCATTTTTCTGACAAAGGCATGGAGCATTGTGATGACAGGGGTCATGGAGCATTGTGATAACAAGGGCATGTAGCATTGTGATGACAAGGGCATGGAGCATTGGTCTAATACGTTTCATGGATAATAGTGAGGACATTTGGAAAGGTGCATTGTGATCACAAGGGCATGGAGCATTGTGATGCCAAGTGTCATGGAGGATTCTGATGACAAAGGTAATGGAGCATTGTGATGACAATGGATTGGAGCACTGTGATGACAAGTGTCAGGGAGCATTGTGCTGACAAGTGCATGGAGAATTGTGATGACAAGGGTCATGGAGATTTGTGATGACAAGTGTCATGGAACATTCTGATGAAAAGCTTGTGGAGTATTTTGATGACAATGGCATGGAGGATTGTGATAAAAATGGCATGGAGCATTGTGATGAAAAAGGCATGGGGCATTGTGTTGAAAAAGGCATGGAGCCTTTTCGTCACAGGGTTCAAGGAGCATTTTGACGACAAGTGTCAGGGAGCATTTTGATGACAAGTGTATTGAGAATTGTGATGACAAAGGTCATGGAGCATTGTGATGACAAGGGCATGGAGTATTGTGATGACAGGCAGCATGAAGCGTTGTGATGACAAGAGATATGGAACACTGTGATTACAAGCGTTTGGAGAATTGTGATGAGAGAGGTCATGGATCATTTTGATTTCAAGGAGCATGGAACATTGTGATGACAAGGGCATGAAGCAATGTAATCCCAAGGTTGATGGAGGATTGTGATGAAAATAGTATTGGAGTATTTTGAAGACAAGCGCATAGAGCTTTGTAATGACAAGGTCATGTAGCATTTTGCTGACAAAGGCATGGAACATTTTGTTGACAGGTGTCATGGAGCACTGTGATGACAAGCGTCACGGAGCATTGTGAATACAGGGGTCATGGAGCATTGGGATGACAAGGGCATGGAGCATTGTGAGGAGAAGACCAAGGAGCATTCTAATGATATGCGTCATTGAGCTTTGTGATGACAATGGCATTGAGAATTATGATTACAGGGGTCTTAGAGCATTGTGATGAAAAAGGCATGGATCATTGTAATTAAAAAGACATGGAACCTTGTCATGACAGGGTTCAAGAAGCATACAGACAACAAGTGTCAGGGAGCATTTTGATGACAAGTGTATTGAGCATTGTGATGACAAAGGTCATAGAGCATTGTGATGAGAAGACCATGGATAACTGTGATGACGAGCGTCATGGCGAATTGTGATGAGAAGTGTTATGGAATATTGTGATCACAAGGGCTTGGAACATTGTGATGACAGGGTTCATGGATCATTTAGATAAAAAGGGGCATGGAGCATTGTGATAACATGGGTTTTGGAGCATTGTGAGGAAAAGGGACATGGGGCCTTGTGATGACAAGGCCATGGAACATCGTAATGGCATGGGTCATGGGGCATTCTTATGAGAGGTGTAATGGAGCACTGTGTTGAGAAGGCCATGGAGCATTCTGATGACATGTGTCATGGAGCTTTGTGATGACAAGGGCATGGAGTAATGTGATGAGAGCATTCATGGAGCACTGTGATGACAATGACATGGAGCCTTGTGATGCCAAGGGTCATGGAGCACTGTGCTGAGAAAGGCATAGAGCATTGTGATGACAAGGGTCAAAGAGCATTGTGATGAAAATTTCATGGAGCATTGTGGTTAAAAACGTCACAGAGACTCTTGATGAAGAGGGCATGGACCACTGTGATGACAAAGGTCATGAAGCATTGTGATGACTGGAGTCACGGAGCATTGTGGTGACAGGGGTCATGGAGCATTGTGATAACAAGGGCATGTAGCATTCTGATGACAAGGTCATGGAGCATTGTGATGACAAGGGCATGGAGCATTGTGATGAGAAAGTCATGGAGTATTGTGAAGACAGGTGTAAGGGAGCATTGTGATGACATATGTCATGGTCCATTGTGATGACAATGGCAGGGAGCATTGTGATGCCAAATGTAATGGAGGATTGTCATGACAAATATAATGGAGCATTGTGATGACTAGCGCTTGAAGCATTATGATGACAAAGGCCATTGAGAATGTTCATGACAAGTTCGTGAAGCATTGTGATGACAAGGTCCTGGAGCATTGTGATGAGATAACCATGGAGCCTTGTGAGGACAAATCTCATGGAGGATACTGATGAAAATGGGCATGGAGCATTGTGATTATAGGGGTTTTGGAACATTGTGATGACAAGGGCATGGAGCATTGTGAGGATAAGGCCAAGCATCATTCTTATGATATGTGTCATTGAGCTTTGTGATGACAAGGACATGGAGAATTATGATTACAGGGGTCTTAGAACATTGTGATGAAAAAGACATGGATCGGGCTTCCCTGGTGGCGCAGTGGTTGAGAGTCCGCCTGCCGATGCAGGGGACACGGGTTCGTGCCCCGGTCCGGGAAGATCCCACATGCCGCAGAGCGGCTAGGCCCGTGAGCCATGGCTGCTGAGCCTGTGCGTCCGGAGCCTGTGCTCCGCAAGGGGAGAGGCCACAACAGTGAGAGGCCCACGTAACAAAAAAAAAAAAAAAAAAAAAAAAAAAAAGACATGGATCATTGTGATGAAAAAGGCATGGAGCCTTGTCATGACAGTGTTCAAGGAGCATACAGACAACAAGTGTCAGGGAACATTTTGGTGACAAGTGTATTGAGCATTATGATGACAAAGTTCATGGAGCATTGTGATGAGAAGACCGTGGATAACTGTAATGACGAGCATCAAGGGGCATTGTGATGACAAGTGTTATGGAATATTGTGGTCACAAGGGTTTGGAGCACTGTTATGACAGAAGTCATGGAGCATTTTGATTTCATTGTGATGACAATAGCATGAAGCATTATGATGACGGGCATGGTGCATTGTGATGACAGGGTTCATGGAGCATTGAGATGAAAAGGGGCATGGATAATTGTGATTACAGGGGTCTTGGAGCATTGTGATGACAAGGGCATCGTGCATTTTGATGAGAAGGCCATGGAACATTCTGATGACATGTGTCATGGAGATATGCGATGACAAGGTCATGGAGCATTGTGATTACAAGGGTCTTGGAGCATTGTGATGAGAAGTGTCATCGAGCCTTGTGATGACAAGGCCATGGAGCATATTGATGGCAGGGGTCATGGAGCATTGTTATTACAGGTGTAATGGAAAATTGTGATGAAAAGGGCTGGATCATTGTGATTACAAGGTTTATGGAGCAATGTGATTACAAATTTGTGGACCATTGTAATGAAAAGCGTGTGGCAGATTGTGATGACAAGGGTCATGGAGCATTTTTCTGACAAATGCATGGAGCATTTTGCTGAGAAATACATAGAGCATTGTGATGACAAGGGTCAAAGAGCGTTGTGATGAAAAGTTCATGGAGCATTGTGGTTAAAAATGTCACAGAGACTGTTAATGAGGAGGGCATGGACCATTGTGATGACAACGGTCATGAAGCATTGTGATGACTGGAGTCAAGGTGCACTATGATGACAGGGTTCATGGAGCATTGTGATAACAAGGGCATGTAGCATTGTGATGACAAGGGCATGGAGCATTGTGACGAGAAAGTCCTGGAATATTGTGAAGACAGTTGTCAGGGAGCGTTTTGATGACAAGAGTCCCGGATCATTTTGTTGTCAGGGTTCATGGAGCGTTGTGATGACAGTGGTCATGGAGCATAGTGATGACAGGGGTCATGGAGCATTGTGATGAGAAGGTCATGGAGCATTGGGCTGAAAACGTTCATGAAGTATTGTGATGTCAGGGGTCCTGGAGCATTGTGATGACAAGGTACTGGAGCATTGTGATGTGAAGACGATGGAGCCTTTTGATGACAAGTCTCATGGAGCATTCTTATGAAAACGGGCTTGGAACATTGTGATTACAGGGGTCTTGGAGCATTGTGATGACAAGTTCATTGAGCACTGTGATCACAGGAGTCTTGGAGCACTATGATGAACAGGACATGGATCATTGTGATGAAAAACGCATGGTGCCTTGTCATGACAGGGTTCAAGGAGCATACTGATGACAAGTGTCTGGGAGCATTGTGATGACAAGGGTATTGAGCATTGTGATGACAATGGTCGTGGAGCATTGTGATGAGAAGTCCATGGATAATTGTGATGACCAGCGTCATGGGGCGTTGTGTTGACAAGTGTTATGGAACATTGTGATCACAAGTGTTTGGAGCATTGTTATGATAGAGGTCATGGAGAATTTTGATTTCATTGTGATGACAATAGCATGAAGCATTATGATGATGGGCATGGTGCATTGTGATGACAGGTTCATGGAGCATTGAGAAGAAAAGGGGCATGGAGCATTTGATTACAGGGGTCGTGGAGCCTTGTGATGACAAGGCCGTGGAACATTGTGATGGCAGGGATCATGGAGCATTGTTATGACAGGGGTAATGGAGCATTGTGATAACAAGGGCACGGAACACAGTGATACATGTGTCAAGGTGGAATGAAATGACACGGTCATGGAGCATTGGTCTGAAAACTTTCATGGATTATTGTGACGAGAGTGGGCATGGAACATTGTGATGACTAGGGCACGGAACACAGTGATACATGTGTCATGGAGGACTGCAATGACAAGGGCATGGAGCATTGTGATTAGAAGGGCATCGAGCATCATGATGACAAGCGTCATGGAGCTCTGTGATGACAATGGCATGGAGCAATGTGATTCCAAGGGTCATGGAGCTTTGTGATGACATAGGCCATGGAGCATTTTAATGACAAGGGTGTGGTGCATTGTGATGAGAAGGGCAGGGAGAATTGTGATGACAGGGTCATGGAGCAATTGGATGAAAAGGGTCATGGAACATTTTGATGACAATATTTATGGAACATTGTGATATCAGGGGTCAAGGAGCATTGTGATAAAAGGGTCATGGGTCATTGTGATGACAGGGGTTATGGAACATTGTGATGTCATGGGTATGGAGCATTGTGATGATAAGGGCATGTAGAATTGTTGTGAATAGGGTCATGGATCATTGTGATGACAGGTGTGAGGGAGTATTGTGATGATTATTGATGGAACATTGTGATATCAGTGGTGAGAGAGCATTTTGATGAGAAGTGCATGGAGCATTCTGATGACAAGGTTTATGGAGCATTGTGATGACAACGATGTGGAGCATCATGATGACAAGCGCATGGCGCATTGTGATGCCATGGGTCATGGAGTATTGTGCTGACAAAGGCATGGAGTATTGTGATGACAAGTGTCACCGAGCATTGTGATGAAATATTCATGGAGCATTGTGGTGACAATGGTCACAGAGCCTTGTCATGATGAGGGCATGGACCATTGGGATGACAATGGTCATGAAGCATTGTGATGAATGGAGTCACGGAGCATTGTGATGACAGGGGTCATAGAGCATTGTGATGAAAGGGCATGGAGCATTGTGAGGAGAAGGTCATGGAGTATTGTGAAGACAGGTGTCAGGAAGCATTGTGATTACATATGTCATGGTCCATTGTGATGACAATGGAATGGAGCATTGTGATTCCAAGTGTCAAGAAGCATTGTGATGACAAGGGTCATGGAGCATTGTGATGACAAGGGCCATTGAGCATTTTGATGACAAGTTCATGAAGCATATTAATGACAAGGACATTGATCTTGCTATGACAGGGGTCATGGAGCATTGCGATGACAAGTTCATGGAGAATTGTGGTGACAAAGTCATGGAGCATTCTGTTGACAAGCTTATGGAGTATTTTGATGACAATGACATGTAGCATTGTGATGAAAACGGCATGGGGCATTCTGATGAAAAAGGCATGGAGCCTTTTCGTGACAGGGTTCAAGGAGCATTCTGACGAATAGTTTCAGGGAGCATTGTGATGACAAGTATATTGAGAACTATGATGTCAAAGGTCATGGAGCACTGTGATGAAAAGTGCATGGAGTATTGTGATGACACGCATCATGGAGCATTGTGATGACAAGAGTTATGGTACATTGTGATCACAAGGGTTTGGAGCATTGTGATGAGAGAGGTCTTAGCTCATTTCGATTTCAAGGAGCATGGAGCACTGTGATGACAAAGGCATGAAGCAATGTGATGCCAAGGTTTATGGAGGATTGTGATGGCAATGGTAATGGAGTATTGTGATGACAAGCGCATAGAGCATTGTCATGATAAGGTCATGTAGCGTTTTGCTGACAAAGGCATGGAGCATTGTGATGACAGGTGTCATGGAGCACTGTGATGACAACCGTCACGGAGCATTTTGAATACAGGGATCATGGAGCATTGGGATGACAAGGGCATGCATCATTGTGATGAGAAGTTTCATCGAACATTGGGCTGAAAACTTTCATGGAGTATTGTGATGACAGGGGTCATGGAGTATTGTGATGAAAAGGGAATGGAGCACTGTGATGACAATGTCCTGGAGCACTGTGATGTGAAGACCATGGAACCTTGTGATGACTAGTCTCATGGAGCATTCTGATGAAAAGGAGCAGGGATCACTGTGATCACAGTAGTCTTGGAGCATTGTGATGACAAGGGCATGGAACATTATGATGAGAAGGCCATGTAGCATTCCGATGACATGCGTCATGGAGCTTCGTGATGACATGTGCAAGGACCGTTTTGAACACAGGGGTCTTGGAGCATTGCGTTGAAAAGGGCATGGATCATTGTGATGAAAAAGGCATGGAGCCTTTTCATGAAAGTGTTCAAGGTGCATAGTGATGGCAATAGTCAGGGAGCATTGTGACAACAAGTGTATTGAGCATTGTGATGACAAAAATCATGGTGCATTGTGATGAGAAGACCATGGATTCTTGTGATGACCAGCGTCATGGGGCATTGTGATGACAAGAGTTATGGAACATTGTGATCTCAAGTGTTTGGAGCATTGTGATGACAGAGGTCATGGAGCATTTTCATTTCATTGTGATGACAATAGCATGAAGCATTATGATGATGGGCATGGTGCATTGTGATGACAGCGTTCATGGAGCATTGTGATGAAAAGTGGCATGAAGCATTGCTCTGAAAATTTTCATGGATTATTGTGATAAGAATGGGAATTGCACATTGTGACAACAAGGGCATGGAGCACTGTGATGACAAGGTCATGGATTATTGTGAAGAAAGGTGTCAGGGAACATTGTGATGAAATATGTCATGTTCCAGTTTGATGACAATATCATGCAGCATTGTGATGCCAAGTGTCATGTAGGATTGTTGTGACAAAATAAAGGAGCACTGTGATGACAAGGGCATGGAGCATTGTGATATCAAGGGCCATTGATAATTTTAATGTCCAGGTCGTGAAACATTCTGATGACAAGCACATGGAGCTTCCTATGACAGGCGTCATGGAGCATCACGATGACAAGTGCATGGATTATTGTGATGACAAGTGCATATAACATTGTGATGTGAAGTGCCATGGAGAATTGTAATGACATGGACGTGGAGAATTGTGAGGACAAGGAACATTGAGCTTTGAGATGACAAGGCATGGAGCATGGTGATGGCAAAACCGTGGAGCATTGTGATGAGAAGACCTTGGGTAATTGTGATGTCGAGGATCATGGAGCACTGTAAGCACAAGGGACATGAAGCATTGTGATGACAGGTGTCAGGGAGAATTGTGATAAGAGGGGTCATGTAGCATTCTGATGACAAGGGCATGAAGCATTGTGATGACAAGTGCATGGAGCATTGTGGTGAAAAGTGCATGAAGCATTGCAATGACAAGTGCATGGATAATTGTGATGACAAGAGCATGTAACATTTTGATGAGAAGTGTCATGTAGCATTGTGATGACAAGGACGTGGAGAATTGTGATGACAAGGGACATGGAGCATTGTGATAACCAGGGCATGGAGCATTGTGATGAGAGGGGTCATGGAGCATTATTATGACAAGGGCCATGGGGCATTCTGACAAAGGATATCATTTATGAAGGGAATGTAATCATGGCTACATATGAATTGAATTAGGGAATAGAACAGATTCTCAGATTTAGAAAAAAACTCTTATGCTTGCTTAAGGGGAAAGAGAGGTGGGGAAATGCAGAAAACAAAAGTTTGATATTAGAACAGTAACCGTTCCATAATCCAAAAACAGAAGAGACAAGCCCTACTCCTTCCTCAGTGAACGGAACTCAACATCCCTATTCCCCACAGAGAAATATATCTGACTAGTAAGAATTTTAAAACCTATGTATTGATATGTCTCTGTAAGGGAACCAAGTGTTTCTAGAACAACATAAGCATGGCAGTGAGAATCAGCTGAAACCCACTATAAAAATGAATTTCAAAACAAAACATAAAAACAGTAAAATTCTTACACAATTCCTTCAGGGGTTCTGATGAAACCTGGAATGACCCTATCTACAATGACAGCTGGATGTGGCATAAGGCTGGTCACTTGAGACTGAGAGGATTGGTGAGATTGGGTGAAAAGATGCAGACACTTTAAAGCAATAATGCCTGCCACCCTTTCCATGGTTCCCAACTCTCCAGGTAGAAAGAAATATCACTACAGTTATAACATGTATGGGAACGTAGAGACGGGAAACACTCTGATGGTGAAAGGTTTCTAAAACTCTACTACTTTTTTCTCTCCTTGTGCACCAGTTTGACATTCCAAAAGCTTTACTATCAATCTCCCAACTTGGAGAGTCAGCCCCTATAACTTCCTAATTCGCACAGTGGACAAATTGTGCAGAGGATATAAGGGAAGAGGGAGAACCAATGAGAGAGTAGCTGTAGGCATTTGGACGGCAACATGTCACTCTAATTTCGCGTCACGAAGAGGAATTAACCAAAGTCTCAGCCTGCCCCGCCAGAACAAGTATAGGTCCTGAAGCAAAATTGTGGATTTGCGGTCAGCTCACAAAAACGCGAGTTGAAAAATGGAGCTCAGGGCCGCAGCAATTCACTAACATGTAGAGTTACAAAGGACTACTCTCTTCCAAAAATCTGTTGAGGGAAAGCCACGAGGCAGAATTGAAAATGAGGCAGAATGGCATGAAACAGATTTCAAGAGGTACATAGGAATCACCTTTAAACACAGGAAAAGCATCACAACTTTGAAATTAGGGAAACAGCCATAAAGAGTGTAAGGGTTTTCACGTGAATATATTCAGGAGCAAACGCATATAGCCTTTTCGGCCAAGCAAGAAAGCGGGCAATGCAAATCTGCACTACAAAGAAGTAACACTTCCCACCTGTCAAAAGGGACATCCGCAAAATGTGTAAAAACCAGAAAGGCAAGACAGGCCCTGGAGAACAGGGAACACTGTTATGCTGAAGGGCGGGATGTAAATTGCCAACTGCGTCTCTCAAGGAATGCATTCTGTTCGCTAAAACAAGTAAACAACAGAGCTACAGAGCCAAGGGCACTTCGAGTCTAGGGAATATACCTTGGGAAAACTGAAAATCAATAAGACAGATCCACACCAAAATTCAGGGCTGCACTGCTTACAAGATCCTCAACTTGGGTACACTTTAAATATCCCAGGAAAAAAAAAATGGTTCAAGAAATTGTGGTACTTATGTATGATGGAATATTCCTCAGCCAACAAATCAATGTCATAAGGCCAGTGGCAGCAAAATGAGTGGATTCAGGTACGATAATTCTAAGTGAAATAAGTCACACAGAAAAATAAACTTATCATAAGGTATCACTTATGAAGATCCTGTAAACATGGCTACACAAGAACTGAGCTAGGAAAGAGAAGAGAGTCTCATATTTATAAAACACACTTATGCCTGCTTAAGGGGGAAGGAGAGGTGGGGTGATGCATAAAACTAGAGTTTGATATTAGTACAGGTACCGATCCAAAAACCAAATACGGAATAGACAAGACCTACACCTTCCTCAGTGAAAGGGACTCAAAACCCCATATTCAGCACAGAGTAATATATCTTACTAGTAAGAATCTTAAAACCTATGTATTTATATGTCTCCATAAGGGAATCAAGTGTTTCTAGACTGGCATAAACATGGCAGTGAGAATCAGCTCAAACCCAATATAAAAAGGAATTTCAAAAACAAAACAAAAAAACAGTGATATCCTTTACAAATCCTTCAGGGTCTCTGATGAAACCTGGAATGACCCTATCTACAATGACAGCTAGATATGGCATAAGTCTGGACACTTGGGACTGAGAGGATTGGTGAGATTGGGTGGGAAAATGCAGACCCTTTAAGGCAATAATGCATGGCACCCATTCCATGGGTCCCAGCTCTGCAGGTTGAAGGGAATATTACTACAGCTATAACATGTAAGGGAAACCTAGAGAATGGACACACTGTGAATACGAAATGTTTCTAAAACTCAACGAATAGTCCCTCTCCTGGTGCTCTGGTTTGACTTTCCAACTGCTTTACTATAAATCTCCCAACTTGGAGAGACAGACCTTTTAACCTCCTGGTTCTAACAGGTTGCCAAATTGGCAGAGGATGAAAGGGAAGAGGGAGAACCAATGAGAGAGTAGCCATGAGGCATTTGGAAGGGCACATGTCACTCTAATTTCCCGGGCGGAAGAAGAATTAACCAAAGTCTCAGCCACCCACCGGACACCAGGATAGGTCCTGAACCAAAATTTGGACTTATATACAGGTCACAAAAAACATATTGAAAAATGGAGCTCAGGGGCACAGCAATTCCCCAACTGGCAGAGTAGTAAAGGACATATCTCGTCCAAAAATCTGTTGAGGGAAGGCAACGAGGTGGACTTGAAAGCGAGGCAGAATAGCAGGAAACAGATTTCAAGAGGTACGTTGGAATCACCTTGAAAGCACAGGAAGAGGGTCTCATCATTGACAATGATGCACCTGGCCAAAAACTGCCTATGTGTTTTCTCCTGAATATATTCAGGAGAAGATGCATATGCCCTTTTTGGGCAGGCAAGCAAGTGGGCAATGCAAATCTGCACTACACAGAAATATCACTTCCCACCATTCAAAAGGGACATCCACAAAATGTGTAAAAACCAGAAAGGCAAGACAGGCCCTGGAGAACAGGGAGCCTTGTTATGCTGGTGGGCGGGATGTAAATTGCCAACTGCCTCTCTGGAGGAGTGCATTGTGTTCCCTAAAACAATTAAACAACAGAGCTACAGAGCCAAGAGAGCTTCCAGTGTAGGGAATATACCTTGGGAAAACTGAAAATCAATAAGACACAGGCACCCCAAAATTTACGGCTCTACCGCTTACAAGAACCTCAACTTGTGTCCACCTTAAATTTCCCAGGAAAGATAAAAATCTTTCAAAAATTTGTAGTACTTATGTCCAAAGGATTATCCCTCAACCATGAAATCAATGTCATAAGAACAGTAGCAGCAAAATGATTGGATTTAGGTACGAGGATTCTAACTGAAATAAGTCACACAGGAAAAGAAACTTATCATAAGATATCATTTATGAAGATCTTGAAAATATGGCTACAATTGAACTGAGTTAGGGAAGAGAACAGAGTCTCACATTTAGAAAACAGTCTTATGCCTGCTTAAGGGGGAAGGAGAGGTGGGGTGATGCATAAAATCAGAGTTTGATATAAGCACAGGTACCATTCCAAAAACCAACTCTGGAATAGACAAGACCTAGACCTTCCTCAGTGAAAGGGACTCAAAATCCCTTATTTCCCGCAAGGGAATATATCTGACTAGTAAGAATCTTAAAACCTATGCATTGATATGTCTGTGTAAGGGAATCAAGTGTGTCTAGACTGGCATAAACATGGCAGCGAGAATCAGCTCAATCCCACTATAAAAAGGAATTTCAAAAACAAAACCAAAAAACAGGGAAATTCTTTACAATTCCTTCAGGGTCTCTGACGAAACCTGGAATGACCCTATCTACAATGACAGCTGGATGTGGCATAAGGCTGCACACTTGGGACTGAGAGGATTGGTGAGATTGCGTGAGCAAAAGCAGAACCTTTAAAGCAAAAATGCATGGCCCCCATTCCATGGGTCCCAACTCTCCAGGTTGAAGGGAATATTACTACAGCTATAACATGTACGGGAAACCTAGAGAATGGACACACTGTGAATACAAAACGTTTCTAAAACTCAACGAATAGTCCCTCTCCTGCTGCTCCGGTTTGACTTTCCAACTGCTTTACTATCAATCTCCCAACTTGGAGAGACAGCCACCTTAACCTCCTGGTTCGCATAGGTTGCCAATTTGGCAGAGGATTGAAGGGAAGAGGGAGAACCAATTAGAGACTTGCTGTTAGGCATGTGGACGGGCACATGACACTCTAATTTCCCGGCAGGAAGAAGAATTAACCAAAGTCTCAGCCACGCACCGCGAACCAGTATAGGTCCTGAACCAAAATTTTGGACTTAGGTACATCTCACAAAATACGAGTTGAAAAATGGAGCTCAGGGGCCCAGCAATTCACAAATGGCAGAGTAATAAAGGACAACTATCGTCCAAAAGTCTGTTGATGGAAGGGAACGAGGCGGACTTGAAAGCGAGGCAGAATAGCAGGAAACAGATTTCAAGAGGTACGTTCGAATTGCCTTTAAAGCACAGGAAGAGGGACACAACTTCGACAATGATGTGCTTGGCCAAAAAGGGTGTATGTGTTTTCTGCTGAATATATTCAGGGGAAAACGCATACGCCCTTTTTGGCCAAGCAAGCAAGCGGGCAATGCACATCTGCACTACAAAGAAGTATCACTTCCCATCGTTCAAACGGTACATCCACAAAATGTGTAAAAACCAGAAAGGCAAGTCAGGCCTTTGAGAAAAGGGAGCCTTCTTATCCTGATGGGTGGGATGTAAATTGCCAACTGCCTCACTGGAGGAGTGCGTTGTGTTCCCTAAAACAAGTAAACAACTGAGCTACAGAGCCAAGGGCACTTCCAGTCTAGGGAATATACCTTGGGAAAAGTGAAAATCAATAAGACAGAGCCACGCCCAAATTTAGGGCTGCACTGCTTACAAGAACCTCAACTTGGGTACACCTTAAATATACCAGGAAATATAAAAATTGTTCAAAAAACTGTGGTATATATGTACGATGGAATATCCCTCAGACATGAAATCAATGTCATAAGACCAGGAGCAGCAAAGTGAGTGGATTCATGTACGATGTTTCTAAGTGAAATAAGTCACACAGAAAAAGAAACTTATCACAATATATCAATTATGAAGATCCTGTAAACATGGCTACACATGAACTGAGTTAGGAAAGAGAACAGAGTCTCACATTTAGAAAACACCCTTATGCCTGCTTAAGGGGAAAGGAGAGGTGGTGTGATGCATAAAACCAGATTTTGATATAAGTACAGGTACCATTTCTAAAACCAACTGTGGAATAGACAAGACCTACACCTTCCTCAGTGAAAGGGACTCAAAACCCCATATTTTCCGCAGAGGAATAGATCTGACTAGTAAGAATCTTAAAACCTATGTATTGATATGTCTCTGTAAGGGAATCAAGTGTGTCTAGACTGGCATAAACATGGCAGCGAGAATCAGCTCAAACCCACTATAAAAAGGAATTTCAAAAACAAAACCAAAAAACAGGGAAATTCTTTATATTTCCTTCAGGGTCTCTGATGAAACCTGGAATGACCCTATCTACAATGACAGCTGGATGTGGCATAAGGATGGACACTTGGGACTGAGAGGATTGGTGAGATTGGGTGAGCAAATGCAGACCCTTTAAAGCAAAAATGCATGGCCCCCATTCCATGGGTCCCAACTCTCCAGGTTGAAGGGAATATTACTACAGCTATAACATGTACGGGAAACCTAGAGAATGGACACAGTGTGAATACAAAAGGTTTCTAAAACTCAACGTGCAGTCCCTCTCCTTTTGTCCCGGTTTGACTTTCCAACTGCTTTACTATCAATCTCCCAACTTGGAGAGACAACCCCTTTAACCTCCTGGTTCGCACAGGTTGCCAATTTGGCAGAGGATGGAAGGGAAGAGGGAGAACCAATGAGAGAGTAGCTGTTAGGCATTTGGACGGGCACATGTCACTCTAATTTCCCGGCAGGAAGAAGAATTAACCAGAGTCTCAGCCACCCACCGGGATCCAGTATAGGTCCTGAACCAAAATTTTGGACTTGCGTACAGCTCACAAAAAACGAGTTGAAAAATGGAGCTCAGGGGCACAGCAATTACCAAACTGGCAGAATAATAAAGGACAACTATCATCCAAAAATCTGTTGAGGGAAGGTAACGAGGCGGACTTGAAAGCGAGGCAGAATAGCAGGGAACAGATTTCAAGAGGTACGTTGGAATCGCCTTTATAGCACAGGAGGAGGGGCACAACTTCGACAATGATGCACTTGGCAAAAAGGGCGTATGCGTATTCTCCTGAATATATTCAGGAGAAGCTGCATACGCCCTTTTTGGCCAAGCAAGCAAGCGGGCAATGCAAATCTGCACTACAAAGAAGTATCACTTCCCACCGGTCAAATGTGACATCCAGAAAATGTGTAAAAACCAGAAAGGCAAGACAGGCCCTGGAGAACAGGGAGCCTTGTTATGCTGATGGGCAGGATGTAAATTATCAACTGCGTCACTGGAGGAGTGCATTGATTTCTCTAAAACTAGTAAACAACAGAGCTACAGAGCCCAGGGCACTTCAGTCTTGGCAATATACCTTGGGAAAAGTGAAAATCAATAAGTCAGAGCCACCCCCAAATTTAGGGCTGCACTGCTTACAGGAACCTCAACTTGGGTACAACTTAAATATCCCAGGAAATATAAAAATGGTTCAAAAAACTGTTGTATTTATGTACCATGGAATATCCCTCAGCCATGAAATCAATGTCATAAGACCAGGAGCAGCAAAGTGAGTGGATTCAGGTACGATGATTCTAAGTGAAATAAGTCACACAGAAAAAGAAACTTATCATAAGATATCACTTATGAAGATCCTGTAAACATGGCTACACATGAACTGATTTAGGAAAGAGAACAGAGTCTCACATTTAGAAAACCCTCTTATGCCTGCTTAAGGGGAAAGGAGAGGTGGTGTGATGCATAAAACCAGAGTTTGATATAAGCACAGGTACCAATTCTAAAACCTACTGAGTTATAGAAAAGACCTACACCTTCCTCAGTGAAAGGGACTCAAAACCCCATATTCCCGCTGAAGAATAGATCTGACTACTAAGAATCTTAAAACCTATGTATTGATATGTCTCTGTTAGGGAATCAAGTGTGTCTAGACTGGCATAAACATGGCAGCGAGAATCAGCTCAAACCCACTATAAAAAGGAATTTCAAAAACAAAACCAAAAAACAGGGAAATTCTTTAGATTTCCTTCAGGGTCTCTGATGAAACCTGGAATGACCCTATCTACAATGACAGCTGGATGTGGCATAAGGCTGGACACTTGGGACTGAGAGGATTAGTGAGACTGGGTGAGCAAATGCAGACCCTTTAAAGCAAAAATTCATGGCCCCGATTCAATGGGTCCCAACTCTCCATGTTGAAGGGAATATTACTACAGCTATAACATGTACGGGAAACCTAGAGAATGGACACACTGTGAATACAAAAGGTTTGTAAAACTCAACGTGCAGTCCCTCTCCTTTTGCCCCGGTTTGACTTTCCAACTGCTTTACTATCAATCTCCCAACATGGAGAGACAACCCCTTTAACCTCCTGGTTCGCACAGGTTGCCAATTTGGCAGAGGATGGAAGGGAAGAGGGAGAACCAATGAGAGAGTAGCTGTTAGGCATTTGGACGGGCACATGTCACTCTAATTTCCCGGCAGGAAGAAGAATTAACCAGAGTCTCAGCCACCCACCGGGATCCAGTATAGGTCCTGAACCAAAATTTTGGACTTGCGTACAGCTCACAAAAAACGAGTTGAAAAATGGAGCTCAGGGGCACAGCAATTACCAAACTGGCAGAATAATAAAGGACAACTATCATCCAAAAATCTGTTGAGGGAAGGTAACGAGGCGGACTTGAAAGCGAGGCAGAATAGCAGGGAACAGATTTCAAGAGGTACGTTGGAATCGCCTTTATAGCACAGGAGGAGGGGCACAACTTCGACAATGATGCACTTGGCAAAAAGGGCGTATGCGTTTTCTCCTGAATATATTCAGGAGAAACTGCATACGCCCTTTTTGGCCAAGCAAGCAAGCGGGCAATGCAAATCTGCACTACAAAGAAGTATCACTTCCCACCGGTCAAATGTGACATCCAGAAAATGTGTAAAAACCAGAAAGGCAAGACAGGCCCTGGAGAACAGGGAGCCTTGTTATGCTGATGGGCAGGATGTAAATTATCAACTGCGTCACTGGAGGAGTGCATTGATTTCTCTAAAAGTAGTAAACAACAGAGCTACAGAGCCCAGGGCACTTCAGTCTTGGCAATATACCTTGGGAAAAGTGAAAATCAATAAGTCAGAGCCACCCCCAAATTTAGGGCTGCACTGCTTACAAGAACCTCAACTTGGGTACAACTTAAATATCCCAGGAAATATAAAAATGGTTCAAAAAACTGTGGTATTTTTGTACGATGGAATATCCCTCAGCCATGAAATCAATGTCATAAGACAAGGAGCAGCAAAGTGAGTGGATTCAGGTACGATGATTCTAAGTGAAATAAGTCACACAGAAAAAGAAACTTATCATAAGATATCACTTATGAAGATCCTGTAAACATGGCTACACATGAACTGAGTTAGGAAAGAGAACAGAGTCTCACATTTAGAAAACCCTCTTATGCCAGCTTAAGGGGAAAGGAGAGGTGGTGTGATGCATAAAACCAGAGTTTGATATAAGCACAGGTACTAATTCTAAAACCTACTGAGGTATAGAAAAGACCTACACCTTCCTCAGTGAATGGGACTCAAAACCCCATATTCCCGCTGAAGAATAGATCTGACTACTAAGAATCTTGAAACCTATGTATTGATATGTCTCTGTAAGGGAATCAAGTGTGTCTAGACTGGCATAAACATGGCAGCGAGAATCAGCTCAAACCCACTATAAAAAGGAATTTCAAAAACAAAACCAAAAAACAGGGAAATTCTTTACATTTCCTTCAGGGTCTCTGATGAAACCTGGAATGACCCTATCTACAATGACAGCTGGATGTGGCATAAGGCTGGACACTTGGGACTGAGAGGATTAGTGAGACTGGGTGAGCAAATGCAGACCCTTTAAAGCAAAAATTCATGGCCCCGATTCAATGGGTCCCAACTCTCCATGTTGAAGGGAATATTACTACAGCTATAACATGTACGGGAAACCTAGAGAATGGACACACTGTGAATACAAAATGTTTCTAAAACTCAATGAGTAGTCCCTCTCCTGGTGCTCCGGTTTGACTTTCCAACTGCTTTACTATCAATCTCCCAACTTGGAGAGACAACCCCTTTAACCTCATGGTTCGCACAGGTTGCCAATTTGGCAGAGGACGGAAGGGAAGAGGGAGAACCAATGAGAGAGTAGCTGTTAGGCATTTGGACGGGCACATGTCACTCTAATTTCCTGGCAGGAAGAAGAATTAACCAGAGTCTCAGCCAACCACCGGGAACGAGTATAGGTCCTTAACCAAAATTTTGGACTTGCGTACAGCTCACAAAAAACGAGTTGAAAAATGGAGCTCAGGGGCATAGCAATTCACAAACTGGCAGAGATATAAAGGACAAGTATCGTCCAAAAATCTGTTGAGGGAAGGCAACGAGGCGGACTTGAAAGCGAGGCAGAATAGCAGGAAACAGACTTGAAGAGGTACGTTGGTATCGCCTTTAAAGCACAGGAAGAGGGGCACAACTTCGACAATGATGCACTTGGCCAAAAAGGGCTTATGCGTTTTTTCCTGAATATATTCAGGAGAAAACGCATACGCCATTTTTGGCGAAGCAAGCAAGCGGGCAATGCAAATATGCACTACAAAGAAGTATCACTTCCCACCGGTCAAAAGGGACATCCAAAAAATGTGTAAAAAACAGAAAGGCAAGACAGGCTCTGGAGAACAGGGAGCCTTGCTATGCTGATGGGCAGAATGTAAATTGCTAACTGCCTCACTGGAGGAGTGCATTGTGTTCCCTAAAACAAGTAAACAACAGAGCTACAGAGCCAAGGGCACTTCCAGTCTAGGCAATATACCTTGGGAAAACTGAAAATCAAAAAGACTGAGCCACCCCCAAATTTAGGGCTGCTCTGCTTACAAGAAACTCAACTTGGGTACACCTTAAATATCCCAGGAAATATAAAAATGGTTCAAAAAACTGTGGTACTTATGTACGATGGAATATCCCTCAGCCATGAAATCAATGTCATAAGACCAGGAGCAGCAAAGTGAGTGGATTCAGGTACGATGATTCTAAGTGAAATAAGTCACACAGAAAAAGAAACTTATCATAAGATATCACGTATGAAGATCCTGTAAACATGGCTACACATGAACAGAGTTAGGAAAGAGAAGAGAGTCTCACACTTAGTAAACACTCTTATGCCTGCTTAAGGGGAAAGGAGAGGTGGGGTGATGCATAAAACCAGAGTTTGATATAAGCACAGGTACCATTTCTATAACCAACTGTGGAATAGACAAGACCTACACCTTCCTCAGTGAAAGGGACTCAAAACCCCAAATTTCCCGCAGAGGTATAGATCTGACTAGTAAGAATCTTAAAACCTATGCATTGATATGTCTCTGTAAGGGAATCAAGTGTGTCTAGACTGGCATAAACATGGCAGCGAGAATCAGCTCAAACACACTATAAAAAGGAATTTCACATACAAAATGTAAAAACAGGGAAATTCTTTACATTTCCTTCCGGGTCTCTGATGAAACCTGCAATGACCCTATCTACAATGACAGCTGGATGTGGCATAAGGCTGGACACTTGGGACTGAGAGGATTGGTGAGATTGGGTGAGCAAATGCAGACCCTTTAAAGCAAAAATGCATGGCCCCCATTCCATGGGTCGCAACTCTCCATGTTGAAGGGAATATTACTACAGCTATAACATGTACGGGAAACCTAGAGAATAGACACACTGTGAATACAAAACGTTTCTAAAACTCAACGAGTAGTCCCTCTCCTGGTGCTCCGGTTTGACTTTCAAACTGATTTACTATCAATCTCCCAACATGGAGAGACAACCCCTTTAACTTCCTGGTTCGCACAGGTTGCCAAATTGGCAGAGGATGGAAGGGAAGAGGGAGAACCAATGAGAGAGTAGCTGTTAGGCATTTGCACAGGCACATGTCACTCTAATTTCCCGGCAGGAAGAAGTATTAACCAGAGTCTCAGCCACCCACCGGGAACCAGTATAGGTCCTGAACCAAAATTTTGGACTTGCGTACAGCTCACAAAAAACGAGTTGAAAAATGGAACTCAGGGCCACAGCAATTCACAAACTGGCAGAGTAATAAAGGACAAGTATCGTCCAAAAATCTGTTGAGGGAAGGCAGCGAGGCGGACTTGAATGCGAGACAGAATAGCAGGAAACTGATTTCAAGAGGTACGTTGGAATCGCCTTTAAAGCACAGGAAGAGGGACACAACATACACAATGATGCACTTGGCCAAAAAGGGCTTAAGCGTTTTTTCCTGAGTATATTCAGGAGAAAACGCATACGGCCTTTTTGGCCAAGCAAGCAAGTGGGCAATGCAAATATGCACTACAAAGAAGTATCACTTCCCACCGGTCAAAAGGGACATCCACAAAATGTGTAAGAAACAGAAAGGCAAGACAGGCCCTGGAGAACAGGGAGCCTTGTTATGCTGATGGGCAGGATGTAAATTGCTAACTGCCTCACTGGAGGAGTGCATTGTGTTCCCTAAAACAAGTAAACAACAGAGCTACAGAGCCAAGGGCACTTCCCGTCTAGGCAATATAACTTGGGAAAACTGAAAATCAATAAGAGAGAGCCACCCCCAAATTTAGGGCTGCAGTGCTTAGAGGAACCTCAACTTGGGTACACCTTAAATTTCCCAGGAAATATAAAAATGCTTCAAAAAACAGTGGTATTTATGTACGATGGAATATCCCTCAGCCATAAAATCAATGTAATAAGACCAGGCGCAGCAAAGTGAGTGGATTCAGGTACGATGATTCTAAGTGAAATAAGTCACACAGAAAAAGAAACTTATCATAAGATATCACTTATGAAGATCCTGTAAACATGGCTACACATGAACTGAGTTAAGAAAGAGAACAGAGTCTCACATTTAGAAAACACTCTTATGCCTGCTTAAGGGGAAAGGAGAGGTGGGGTGATGCATAAAACCAGACTTTGATATAAGCATAGGTACCATTTCTATAACCAACTGTGGAATAGACAAGACCTAAACCTTCCTCAGTGAAATGGACTCAAAACCCCATATTTCTCGCAGAGGAATAGATATGACTAGTAAGAATCATAAAACCTATGTATTGATATGTCTCTGTAAGGGAATCAAGTGTGTCTAGACTGGCAAAAACATGGCAGCGAGAATCAGCTCAAACCCACTATAAAAAGGAATTTCAAAAACAAACCTAAAAACAGGGAAATTCTTTACATTTCCTTCAGGGTCTCTGATGAAACCTGGAATGAACCTATCTACAATGACAGCTGGATATGGCATAAGGCTGGACACTTGGGACTGAGAGGATTGGTGAGATTGGGTGAGCAAATGCAGACCCTTTATAGCAAAAATGCATGGCCCCCATTCCATGGGTCGCAACTCTCCATGTTGAAGGGAATATTACTACAGCTATAACAAGTACGGGAAACCTAGAGAATAGACACACTGTGAATACAAAAGGTTTCTAAAACTCAACGAGTAGTCCCTCTCCTGGTGCTCCGGTTTGACTTTCAAACTGATTTACTATCAATCTCCCAACATGGAGATACAACCCCTTTAACTTCCTGGTTCGCACAGGTTGCCAAATTGGCAGAGGATGGAAGGGAAGAGGGAGAACCAATGAGAGAGTAGCTGTTAGGCATTTGGACAGGCATATGTCACTCTAATTTCCCGGCAGGAAGAAGTATTAACCAGAGTCTCAGCCACCCACCGTGAACCAGTATAGGTCCTGAACCAAAATTTTGGACTTCCGTACAGCTCACAAAAAACGAGTTGAAAAATGGAACTCAGGGCCACAGAAATTCACAAACTGGCAGAGTAATAAAGGACAACTATCGTCCAAAAATTTGTTGAGGGAAGGCAGCGAGGCGGACTTGAATGCGAGACAGAATAGCAGGAAACAGATTTCAAGAGGTACGTTGGAATCGCCTTTAAAGCACAGGAAGAGGGACACAACATACACAATGATGCACTTGGCCAAAAAGGGCTTATGCGTTTTTTCCTGAATATATTCAGGAGAAAACGCATACGCCCTTTTTGGCCAAGCAAGCAAGTGGGCAATGCAAATATGCACTACAAAGAAGTATCACTTCCCACCGCTCAAAAGGGACATCCACAAAATGTGTAAAAAACAGAAAGGCAAGACAGGCCCTGGAGAACAGGGAGCCTTGTTATGCTGATGGGCAGGATGTAAATTGCTAACTGACTCACTGGAGGAGTGCATTGTGTTCCCTAAAACAAGTAAACAACAGAGCTACAGAGCCAAGGGCACTTCCCGTCTAGGCAATATACCTTGGGAAAACTGATAATCAATAAGAGAGAGCCACCCCCAAATTTAGGGCTGCAGTGCTTAGAGGAACCTCAACTTGGGTACACCTTAAATTTCCCAGGAAATATAAAAATGCTTCAAAAAACAGTGGTAATTATGTACGATGGTATATCCCTCAGCCATGAAATCAATGTCATAAGACCAGGAGCAGCAAACTGAGTGGATTCAGGTACGATGATTCTAAGTGAAATAAGTCACACAGAAAAAGAAACTTATCATAAGATATCACTTATGAAGATCCTGTAAACATGGCTACACATGAACTGAGTTAGGAAAGAGAACAGAGTCTCACATTTAGAAAACACTCTTATGCCTGCTTAAGGGGAAAGGAGAGGTGGGGTGATGCATAAAACCAGACTTTGATATAAGCACAGGTACCATTTCTATAACTAACTGTGGAATAGACAAGACCTAAACCTTCCTCAGTGAAAGGGACTCAAAACCCCATATTTCCCGCAGAGGAATAGATCTGACTAGTAAGAATCTTAAAACCTATGTATTGATATGTCTCTGTAAGGGAATCAAGTGTGTCTAGACTGGCATAAACATGGCAGCGAGAATCAGCTCAAACCCACTATAAAAAGGAATTTCAAAAACAAAACCAAAAAACAGGGAAATTCTTTACATTTCCTTCAGGGTCTCTGATGAAACCTGCAATGACCCTATCTACAATGACAGGTGGATGTGGCATAAGGCTGGACACTTGGGACTGAGAGGATTGGTGAGATAGGGTGAGCAAATGCAGACCCTTTAAAGCAAAAATGCCTGGCCCACATTCCATGGGTCCCAACTCTCCAGGTTGAAGGGAATATTACTACAGCTATAACATGTACGGGAAACCTAGAGAATGGACACACTGTGAATACAAATGGTTTCTAAAACTCAAGGAGTAGTCCCTCTCCTGGTGCTCTGGTTTGACTTTCCAACTGCTTTACTATCAATCTCCCAACTTGGAGAGACAACCCCTTTAACCTCCTGGTTCGCACAGGTTGCCAATTTGGCAGAGGATGGAAGGGAAGAGGGAGAAACAATGAGAGAGTAGCTATTAGGCATTTGGACGGGCACATGTCACTCTAATTTCCCGGCAGGAAGAAGAATTAACCAGAGTCTCAGCCACCCACTGGGAACCAGTATAGGTCCTGAACCAAAATTTTGGACTTGCGTAGAGCTCACAAAAACAGGTGGAAAAATGGAGCTCAGGGGCACAGCAATTCACAAACTTGCAGAGATATAAAGGACAACTATCGTCCAAAAATCTGTTGAGGGAAGGCAACGAGGCGGACTTGAAAGAGAGGCAGAATAGCAGGAAACAGATTTCAAGAGGTACGTTGGAATCGCCTTTAAAGCACAGGAAGAGGGGCACAACTTCGAAAATGACGCACTTGGCCAAAAAGGGCGTATGCGTTTTCTCCTGAATATATTCAGGAGAAAACGCATACGCCCTTTTTGGCCAAGGAAGCCAGAAGGAAATGCAAATCTGCACTACAAAGAAGTATCTCTTCCCACCAGTCAAAAGGGACATCCACAAAATGTGTAAAAACCAGAAAGGCAAGACAGGACCTGGAGAACAGGGAGCCTTGTTATGCTGATGGGCGGGATGTAAACTGCAAAATGCCTCACTGGAGGAGTGCATTGTGTTCCCTAATACAAGTAAAAAACAGAGCTACAGAGCCAAGGGCAATTCCAGTCTAGGGAATTTACCTTGGGAAAACAGAAAATCAAAAAGACTGAGGCACCCCCAAATTTAGGGCTGCACTGCTTACAAGAACCTCAACTTGGGTACACCTTAAATATCCCAGGAAATATAAAAATGGTTCAAAAAACTGTGGTACTTATGTACAATGGAATATCCCTCAGCCATGAAATCAATGTCATAAGACCAGGAGCAGCAAAGTGTGTGGATTCAGGTACGATGATTCTAAGTGAAATAAGTCACACAGAAAAAGAAACTTATCATAAGATATCACGTATGAAGATCCTGTAAACATGGCTACACATGAACTGAGTTAGGAAAGAGAACAGAGTCTCACATTTAGAAAACACTCTTATGCCTGCTTAAGGGGAAAGGAGAGGTGGGGTGATGCATAAAACCAGAGTTTGATATAAGCACAGGTACCATTTCTATAAACAACTGTGGAATAGACAAGACCTACACCTTCCTCAGTGAAAGGGACTCAAAACCACAAATTTCCCGCAGAGGTATAGATCTGACTAGTAAGAATCTTAAAACCTATGTATTGATATGTCTCTGTAAGGGAATCAAGTGTGTCTAGACTGGCATAAACATGGCAGCGAGAATCACCTCAAACCCACTATAAAAAGGAATTTCAAAAACAAAACCAAAAAAGAGGGAAATTCTTTACATTTCCTTCAGGGTCTCTGATGAAACCTGCAATGACCCTATCTACAATGACAGCTGGATGTGGCATAAGGCTGGACACTTGGTACTGAGAGGATTGGTGAGATTGGGTGAGCAAATGCAGACCCTTTAAAGCAAAAATGCATGGCCCCCATTCCATGGGTCCCAACTCTCCATGTTGAAGGGAATATTACTACAGCTATAACATGTACGGGAAACCTAGAGAATGGACACACTGTGAATACAAATGGTTTCTAAAACTCAATGAGTAATCCCTCTCCTGGTGCTCCGGTTTGACTTTCCAACTGCTTTACTACCAATGTCCCAACTTGGAGAGACAACCCCTTTAACCTCCCGGTTCGCACAGATGGCAATTTGGCAGAGGATGGATGGGAAGAGGGAGAACCAATGAGAGAGTAGCTGTTAGGCATTTGGACGGGCACATGTCACTCTAATTTCCCGGCAGGATGAACAATTAACCAGAGTCTCAGCCACCCACCGGGAACCAGTATAGGTCCTGAACTAAAATTTTGGACTTGCGTACAGCTCACAAAAAACGAGTTGAAAAATGGAGCTCAGGGGCATAGCAATTCACAAACTGGCAGAGTAATAAAGGACAACTATCGTCCAAAAATCTGTTGAGGGAAGGCAACGAGGCGGACTTGAAAGCCAGGCAGAATAGCAGGAAACAGATTTCAAGAGGTACGTTGGAATCGCCTTTTAAGCACAGGAAGAGGGTCACAACTTCGACAATGACGCACTTGGCCAAAAAGGGCGTATGCGTTTTCTGCTGAATATATTTAGGAGAAAACGCATACGCCCTTTTTGGACAAGCAAGCAAACGGGCAATGCAAATCTGCACTACAAAGAAGTATCACTTCCCACCAGACAAAAGGGACATCCACAAAATGTGAAAAAACCAGAAAGGCAAGACAGGCCCTGGAGAACAGGGAGCCTTGTTATGCTGATGGGCGAGATGTAAATTGCCATCTGCCTCACTGGAGGAGTGCATTGCGTTCCATAAAAGAAATAAACAACAGAGCTACAGAGCCAAGGGCACTTCCAGTCTAGGGAATATACCTTGGGAAAACTGAAAATCAATAAGACAGAGCCACCCCCAAATTTAGGGCTGCACTGCTTACAAGAACCTCAACTTGGGTACACCTTAAATATCCCAGGAAATATAAAAATGGTTCAAAAAACTGAGGTATTTATGTACGATGAAATATCCCTCAGCCATGAAATCAATGTCATAAGACCAGGAGCAGCAAAGTGAGTGGATTCAGGTACGATGATTCTAAGTGAAATAAGTCACACAGAAAAAGAAACTTATCATAAGATATCACTTATGAAGATCCTGTAAACATGGCTACACATGAACTGAGTTAGGAAAGAGAACAGAGTCTCACATTTAGAAAACACTCTTATGCCTGCTTAAGGGGAAAGGAGAGGTGGGGTGATGCATAAAACCAGAGTTTGATATAAGCACAGGTACCATTTCTAAAACCAACTGTGGAATAGACAAGACCTACACCTTCCTCAGTGAAAGGGACTCAAAATCCCATATTTCCCGCAGAGGAATAGATCTGACTAGTAAGAATCTTAAAACCTATGTATTGATATGTCTCTGTAAGGGAATCAAGTGTGTCTAGACTGGCATAAACATGGCAGCGAGAATCAGCTCAAACCCACTATAAAAAGGAATTTCAAAAACAAAACCAAAAAACAGGGAAATTCTTTCCATTTCCTTCAGGGTCTCTGATGAAACCTGCAATGAACCTCTCTACCATGACAGCTGGATGTGGCATAAGGCAGGACACTTGGGACTGAGAGGATTGGTGAGATTGGGTGAGCAAATGCAGCCCCTTTAAAGCAAAAATGCATGGCCCCCATTCCTTGGGTCCCAGCTCTCCAGGTTGAAGGGAATATTACTACAGCTATAACATGTTCGGGAAACCTAGAGAATGGACACACTGTGAATACAAAAGGTTTCTAAAACTCAACGAGTAGTCCCTCTCCTGGTTCCCCGGTTTGACTTTCCAACTGCTTTACTATCAATCTACCAACTTGGAGAGACAACCACTTTAACCTCCTGGTTCGCACAGGTTGCCAATTTGGCAGAGGATGGAAGGGAAGAGGGAGAACCAATGAGAGAGTAGCTGTTAGGCATTTGGACGGGCACATGTCACTCTAATTTCCCGGCAGGAAGAAGAATTAACCAGAGTCTCAGCCACCCACTGGGAACCAGTATAGGTCCTGAAGTAAAATTTTGGACTTGGGTACAGCTCACAAAAAACGAGTTGAAAAATGGAGCTCAGGGGCACAGCAATTCACAAACTGGCAGAGTAATAAAGGACAACTATCGTCCAAAAATCTGTTGAGGGAAGGCAACG
The DNA here is from genome assembly GCF_964165515.1 of Mesoplodon bidens. Lineage (NCBI taxonomy): Eukaryota > Metazoa > Chordata > Mammalia > Artiodactyla > Ziphiidae > Mesoplodon > Mesoplodon bidens. Next base: position 974,125 of record NW_027671226.1, read on the forward strand.
AGGCGGACTTGAAAGCGAGGCAGAATAGCAGGAAGCAGATTTCAAGAGGTACATTGGAATCGCCTTTAAAGCACAGGAAGAGGGGCACAACTTCGACAATGACGCACTTGGCCAAAAAGTGCGTATGCGTTTTCTCCTGAATATATTCAGGAGAAAGCGCATACGCCCTTTTTGACCAAGCAAGCAAGCGGGCAATGCAAATCTGCACTACAAAGCAGTATCTCTTCCCACCGGTCAAAAGGGACATCCACAAAATGTGTAAAAACCAGAAACGCAAGACAGGCCCTTGGGAACAGGGAGCCTTGTTATGCTGATGGGCGGGATGTAAATTGCCAACTGCCTCACTGGAGGAGTGCATTGCATTCCCTAAAACAAGTAAACAACAGAGCTACAGAGCCAAGGGCACTTCCAGTCTAGGGAATATACCTTGGGAAAACTGAAAATCAATAAGAGAGAGCCACCCCCAAATTTAGGGCTGCACTGCTTACAAGAACCTCAACTTGGGTACACCTTAAATATCTCAGGAAATATAAAAATGGTTCAAAAAACTGTGGTATTTATGTACGATGGAATATCCCTCAGCCATGAAATCAATGTCATAAGACCAGGAGCAGCAAAGTGAGTGGTTTCAGGTACGATGATTCTAAGTGAAATAAGTCACACAGAAAAAGAAACTTATCATAAGATATCACTTATGAAGATCCTGTAATCATGGCTACACATGAACTGAGTTAGGAAAGAGAACAGAGTCTCACATTTAGAAAACACTCTTATGCCTGCTTAAGGGGAAAGGAGAGGTGGGGTGATGCATAAAACCAGAGTTTGATATAAGCACAGGTACCATTTCTAAAACCAACTGTGCAATAGACAAGACCTACACCTTCCTCAGTGAAAGGGACTCAAAATCCCATATTTCCTGCAGAGGAATAGATCTGACTAGTAAGAATCTTAAAACCTATGTATTGATATGTCTCTGTAAGGGAATCAAGTGTGTCTAGACTGGCATAAACATGGCAGCGAGAATCAGCTCAAACCCACTATAAAAAGGAATTTCAAAAAGAAAACCAAAAACCAGGTAAATTCTTTACATTTCCTTCAGGGTCTCTGATGAAACCTGCAATGACCCTATCTACAATGACAGCTGGATGTGGCATAAGGCTGGACACTTGGTACTGAGAGGATTGGTGAGATTGGGTGAGCAAATGCAGACCCTTTAAAGCAAAAATGCATGGCCCCCATTCCATGGGTCCCAACTCTCCATGTTGAAGGGAATATTACTACAGATATAACATGTACGGGAAACCTAGAGAATGGACACACTGTGAATACAAATGGTTTCTAAAACTCAATGAGTAATCCCTCTCCTGGTGCTCCGGTTTGACTTTCCAACTGCTTTACTACCAATCTCCCAACTTGGAGAGACAACCCCTTTAACCTCCTGGTTCGCACAGGTTGCCAATTTGGCAGATGATGGAAGGGAAGAGGGAGAACCACTGAGAGAGTAGCTGTTAGGCATTTGGACGGGCACATGTCACTCTAATTTCCCGGCAGGAAGAAGAATTAACCAGAGCCTCAGCCACCCACCGGGAACCAGTATAGGCCCTGAACCAAAATTTTGGACTTGCGTACAGCTCACAAAATACGAGTTGAAAAATGGAGCTCAGGGGCACAGCAATTCACAAACTGGCAGAGTAATAAAGGACAACTATCGTCCAAAAATCTGTAGAGGGAAGGCAACGAGGCGGACTTGAAAGCGAGGCAGAATAGCAGGAAACAGATTTCAAGAGGTACGTAGGAATCGCATTTAAAGCACAGGAAGAGGGTCACAACTTCGACAATGACGCACTTGTCCAAAAAGGGCGTATGCGTTTTCTGCTGAATATATTTAGGAGAAAACGCATACGCCCTTTTTGGACAAGCAAGCAAACGGGCAATGCAAATCTGCACTACAAAGAAGTATCACTTCCCACCAGACAAAAGGGACATCCACAAAATGTGAAAAAACCAGAAAGGCAAGACAGGCCCTGGAGAACAGGGAGCCTTGTTATGCTGATGGGCGAGATGTAAATTGCCATCTGCCTCACTGGAGGAGTGCATTGCGTTCCATAAAAGAAATAAACAACAGAGCTACAGAGCCAAGGGCACTTCCAGTCTAGGGAATATACCTTGGGAAAACTGAAAATCAATAAGACAGAGTCACCACCAAATTTAGGGCTGCACTGCTTACAAGAACCTCAACTTGGTTACACCTTAAATATCCCAGGAAATATAAAAATGGTTCAAAAAACTGTGGTATTTATGTACGATGGAATATCCCTCAGCCATGAAATCAATGTCATAAGACCAGGAGCAGCAAAGTGAGTGGATTCAGGTACGATGATTCTAAGTGAAATAAGTCACACAGAAAAAGAAACTTATCATAAGATATCACTTATGAAGATCCTGTAAACATGGCTACACATGAACTGAGTTAGGAAAGAGAACAGAGTCTCACATTTAGAAAACACTCTTATGCCTGCTTAAGGGGAAAGGAGAGGTGGGGTGATGCATAAAACCAGAGTTTGATATAAGCACAGGTACCATTTCTAAAACCAACTGTGGAATAGACAAGACCTACACCTTCCTCAGTGAAAGGGACTCAAAATCCCATTTTTCCCGCAGAGGAATAGATCTGACTAGTAAGAATCTTAAAACCTATGTATTGATATGTCTCTGTAAGGGAATCAAGTGTGTCTAGACTGGCATAAACATGGCAGCGAGAATCAGCTCAAACACACTATAAAAAGGAATTTCAAAAAGAAAACCAAAAAACAGGGAAATTCTTTCCATTTCCTTCAGGGTCTCTGATGAAACCTGCAATGAACCTCTCTACCATGACAGCTGGATGTGGCATAAGGCAGGACACTTGGGACTGAGAGGATTGGTGAGATTTGGTGAGCAAATGTAGACCCTTTAAAGCAAAAATGCATGGCCCCCATTCCATGGGTCCCAACTCTCCAGGTTGAAGGGAATATTACTACAGCTATAACATGTTCGGGAAACCTAGAGAATGGACACACTGTGAATACAAAAGGCTTCTAAAACTCAACGAGTAGTCCCTCTCCTGGTTCCCCGGTTTGACTTTCCAACTGCTTTACTATCAATCTCCCAACTTGGAGAGACAACCCCTTTAACCTCCTGGTTCGCACAGGTTGCCAATTTGGCAGAGGATGGAAGGGAAGAGGGAGAACCAATGAGAGAGTAGCTGTTAGGCATTTGGACGGGCACATGTCACTCTAATTTCCCGGCAGGAAGAAGAATTAACCAGAGTCTCAGCCACCCACTGGGAACCAGTATAGGTCCTGAAGTAAAATTTTGGACTTGGGTACAGCTCACAAAAAACGAGTTGAAAAATGGAGCTCAGGGGCACAGCAATTCACAAACTGGCAGAGTAATAAAGGACAACTATCGTCCAAAAATCTGTTGAGGGAAGGCCACGAGGCGGACTTGAAAGCGAGGCAGAATAGCAGGAAGCAGATTTCAAGAGGTACATTGGAATCGCCTTTAAAGCACAGGAAGAGGGGCACAACTTCGACAATGACGCACTTTGCCAAAAAGTGCGTATGCGTTTTCTCCTGAATATATTCAGGAGAAAGCGCATACGCCCTTTTTGGCCAAGCAAGCAAGCGGGCAATGCAAATCTGCACTACAAAGCGGTATCTCTTCCCACCGGTCAAAAGGGACATCCACAAAATGTGTAAAAACCAGAAACGCAAGACAGGCCCTTGGGAACAGGGAGCCTTGTTATGCTGATGGGCGGGATGTAAATTGCCAACTGCCTCACTGGAGGAGTGCATTGCATTCCCTAAAACAAGTAAACAACAGAGCTACAGAGCCAAGGGCACTTCCAGTCTAGGGAATATACCTTGGGAAAACTGAAAATCAATAAGACAGAGCCACCCCCAAATTAAGGGCTGCACTACTTACAAGAACCTCAACTTGGGTACACCTTAAATATCCCAGGAAATATAAAAATGGTTCAAAAAACTGTGGTATTTATGTACAATGGAATATCCCTCAGCCATGAAATCAATGTCATAAGACCAGGAGCAGCAAAGTGAGTGGTTTCAGGTACGATGATTCTAAGTGAAATAAGTCACACAGAAAAAGAAACTTATCATAAGATATCACTTATGAAGATCCTGTAATCATGGCTACACATGATCTGAGTTAGGAAAGAGAACAGAGTCTCACATTTAGAAAACACTCTTATGCCTGCTTAAGGGGAAAGGAGAGGTGGGGTGATGCATAAAACCAGAGTTTGATATAAGCACAGGTACCATTTCTAAAACCAACTGTGCAATAGACAAGACCTACACCTTCCTCAGTGAAAGGGACTCAAAATCCCATATTTCCCGCAGAGGAATAGATCTGACTAGTAAGAATCTTAAAACCTATGTATTGATATGTCTCTGTAAGGGAATCAAGTGTGTCTAGACTGGCATAAACATGGCAGCGAGAATCAGCTCAAACCCACTATAAAAAGGAATTTCAAAAAGAAAACCAAAAAACAGGGAAATTCTTTACATTTCCTTCAGGGTCTCTGATGAAACCTGCAATGACCCTATCTACAATGACAGCTGGATGTGGCATAAGGCTGGACACTTGGGACTGAGAGGATTGGTGAGATTGGGTGAGCAAATGCAGACCCTTTAAAGCAACAATGCATGGCCCCCATTCCATGGGTCCCAACTCTCCATGTTGAAGGGAATATTACTACAGCTATAACATGTACGGGAAACCTAGAGAATGGACACACTGTGAATACAAATGGTTTCTAAAACTCAATGAGTAATCCCTCTCCTGGTGCTCCGGTTTGACTTTCCAACTGCTTTACTACCAATCTCCCAACTTGGAGAGACAACCCCTTTAACCTCCCGGTTCGCACAGATGGCAATTTGGCAGAGGATGGAAGGGAAGAGGGAGAACCAATGAGAGAGTAGCTGTTAGGCATTTGGACGGGCACATGTCACTCTAATTTCCCGGCAGGAAGAAGAATTAACCAGAGTCTCAGCCACCCACCGGGAACCAGTATAGGTCCTGAACTAAAATTTAGACTTGCGTACAGCTCACAAAAAACGAGTTGAAAAATGGAGCTCAGGGGCACAGCAATTCACAAACTGGCAGAGAAATAAAGGACAACTATCGTCCAAAAATCTGTTGAGGGAAGGCAACGAGGCGGACTTGAAAGCCAGGCAGAATAGCAGGAAACAGATTTCAAGAGGTACGTTGGAATCGCCTTTTAAGCACAGGAAGAGGGTCACAAGTTCGACAATGACGCACTTGGCCAAAAAGGGCGTATGCGTTTTCTCCTGAATATATTCAGGAGAAAGTGCATACGCCCTTTTTGGCCAAGCAAGCAAGCGGGCAATGCAAATCTGCACTACAAAGAAGTATCTCTTCCCACTGGTCAAAAGGGACATCCACAAAATGTGTAAAAACCAGAAAGGCAAGACAGGCCCTGGAGAACAGGGAGCCTTGTTATGCTGATGGGCGGGATGTAAATTGCCAACTTCCTCACTGGAGGAGTGCATTGCATTCCCTAAAACAAGTAAACAACAGAGCTACAGAGCCAAGGGCACTTCCAGTCTAGGGAATATACCTTGGGAAAACTGAAAATCAATAAGACAGAGCCACACCAAATTTAGGGCTGCACTGCTTACAAGAACCTCAACTTGGGTACACCTTAAATATCCCAGGAAATATAAAAATGGTTCAAAAAACTGTGGTATTTATGTACGATGGAATATCCCTCAGCCATGAAATCAATGTCATAAGACCAGGAGCAGCAAAGTGAGTGGTTTCAGGTACGATGATTCTAAGTGAAATAAGTCACACAGAAAAAGAAACTTATCATAAGATATCACTTATGAAGATCCTGTAAACATGGCTACACATGAACTGAGTTAGGAAAGAGAACAGAGTCTCACATTTAGAAAACACTCTTATGCCTGCTTAAGGGGAAAGGAGAGGTGGGGTGATGCATAAAACCAGAGTTTGATATAAGCACAGGTACCATTTCTAAAACCAACTGTGCAATAGACAAGACCTACACCTTCCTCAGTGAAAGGGACTCAAAATCCCATATTTCCTGCAGAGGAATAGATCTGACTAGTAAGAATCTTAAAACCTATGTATTGATATGTCTCTGTAAGGGAATCAAGTGTGTCTAGACTGGCATAAACATGGCAGCGAGAATCAGCTCAAACCCACTATAAAAAGGAATTTCAAAAAGAAAACCAAAAAACAGGGAAATTCTTTACATTTCCTTCAGGGTCTCTGATGAAACCTGCAATGACCCTATCTACAATGACAGCTGGATGTGGCATAAGGCTGGACACTTGGTACTGAGAGGATTGGTGAGATTGGGTGAGCAAATGCAGACCCTTTAAAGCAAAAATGCATGGCCCCCATTCCATGGGTCCCAACTCTCCATGTTGAAGGGAATATTACTACAGCTATAACATGTACGGGAAACCTAGAGAATGGACACACTGTGAATACAAATGGTTTCTAAAACTCAATGAGTAATCCCTCTCTTTGTGCTCCGGTTTGACTTTCCAACTGCTTTACTACCAATCTCCCAACTTGGAGAGACAACCCCTTTAACCTCCTGGATCGCACATGTTGCCAATTTGGCAGAGGATGGAAGGGAAGAGGGAGAACCACTGAGAGAGTAGCTGTTAGGCATTTGGACGGGCACATGACACTCTAATTTCCCGGCAGGAAGAAGAATTAACCAGAGCCTCAGCAACCCACCGGGAACCAGTATAGGCCCTGAACCAAAATTTTGGACTTGCGTACAGCTCACAAAAAACGAGTTGAAAAATGGAGCTCAGGGGCACAGCAATTCACAAACTGGCAGAGTAATAAAGGACAACTATCGTCCAAAAATCTGTAGAGGGAAGGCAAGGAGGCGGACTTGAAAGCGAGGCAGAATAGCAGGAAACAGATTTCAAGTGGTACGTAGGAATCGCATTTAAAGCAGAGGAAGAGGGTCACAACTTCGACAATGACGCACTTGTCCAAAAAGGGCGTATGCGTTTTCTGCTGAATATATTTAGGAGAAAACGCATACGCCCTTTTTGGACAAGCAAGCAAACGGGCAATGCAAATCTGCACTACAAAGATGTATCACTTCCCACCAGACAAAAGGGACATCCACAAAATGTGAAAAAACCAGAAAGGCAAGACAGGCCCTGGAGAACAGGGAGCCTTGTTATGCTGATGGGCGAGATGTAAATTGCCATCTGCCTCACTGGAGGAGTGCATTGCGTTCCATAAAAGAAATAAACAACAGAGCTACAGAGCCAAGGGCACTTCCAGTCTAGGGAATATACCTTGGGAAAACTGAAAATCAATAAGACAGAGCCACCCCCAAATTTAGGGCTGCACTGCTTACAAGAACCTCAACTTGGGTACACCTTAAATATCCCAGGAAATATAAAAATGGTTCAAAAAACTGTGGTATTTATGTACGATGGAATATCCCTCAGCCATGAAATCAATGTCATAAGACCAGGAGCAGCAAAGTGAGTGGATTCAGGTACGATGATTCTAAGTGAAATAAGTCACACAGAAAAAGAAACTTATCATAAGATATCACTTATGAAGATCCTGTAAACATGGCTACACATGAACTGAGTTAGGAAAGAGAACAGAGTCTCACATTTAGAAAACACTCTTATGCATGCTTAAGGGGAAAGGAGAGGTGGGGTGATGCATAAAACCAGAGTTTGATATAAGCACAGGTACCATTTCTAAAACCAACTGTGGAATAGACAAGACCTACACCTTCCTCAGTGAAAGGGACTCAAAATCCCATATTTCCCGCAGAGGAATAGATCTGACTAGTAAGAATCTTAAAACCTATGTATTGATATGTCTCTGTAAGGGAATCAAGTGTGTCTAGACTGGCATAAACATGGCAGCGAGAATCAGCTCAAACCCACTATAAAAAGGAATTTCAAAAACAAAACCAAAAAACAGGGAAATTCTTTCCATTTCCTTCAGGGTCTCTGATGAAACCTGCAATGAACCTCTCTACCATGACAGCTGGATGTGGCATAAGGCAGGACACTTGGGACTGAGAGGATTGGTGAGATTGGGTGAGCAAATGCAGACCCTTTAAAGCAAAAATGCATGGCCCCCATTCCATGGGTCCCAACTCTCCAGGTTGAAGGGAATATTACTACAGCTATAACATGTTCGGGAAACCTAGAGAATGGACACACTGTGAATACAAAAGGTTTCTAAAACTCAACGAGTAGTCCCTCTCCTGGTTCCCCGGTTTGACTTTCCAACTGCTTTACTATCAATCTCCCAACTTGGAGAGACAACCCCTTTAACCTCCTGGTTCGCACAGGTTGCCAATTTGGCAGAGGATGGAAGGGAAGAGGGAGAACCAATGAGAGAGTAGCTGTTAGGCATTTGGACGGGCACATGTCACTCTAATTTCCCGGCAGGAAGAAGAATTAACCAGAGTCTCAGCCACCCACTGGGAACCAGTATAGGTCCTGAAGTAAAATTTTGGACTTGGGTACAACTCACAAAAAACGAGTTGAAAAATGGAGCTCAGGGGCACAGCAATTCACAAACTGGCAGAGTAATAAAGGACAACTATCGTCCAAAAATCTGTTGAGGGAAGGCCACGAGGCGGACTTGAAAGCGAGGCAGAATAGCAGGAAGCAGATTTCAAGAGGTACATTGGAATCGCCTTTAAAGCACAGGAAGAGGGGCACAACTTCGACAATGACGCACTTTGCCAAAAAGTGCGTATGCGTTTTCTCCTGAATATATTCAGGAGAAAGCGCATACGCCCTTTTTGGCCAAGCAAGCAAGCGGGCAATGCAAATCTGCACTACAAAGCAGTATCTCTTCCCACCGGTCAAAAGGGACATCCACAAAATGTGTAAAAACCAGAACCGCAAGACAGGCCCTTGGGAACAGGGAGCCTTGTTATGCTGATGGGCGGGATGTATATTGCCAACTGCCTCACTGGAGGAGTGCATTGCATTCCCTAAAACAAGTAAACAACAGAGCTACAGAGCCAAGGGCACTTCCAGTCTAGGGAATATACCTTGGGAAAACTGAAAATAAATAAGACAGAGCCACCCCCAAATTTAGGGCTGCACTGCTTACAAGAACCTCAACTTGGGTACACCTTAAATATCCCAGGAAATATAAAAATGGTTCAAAAAACTGTGGTATTTATGTACGATGGAATATCCCTCAGCCATGAAATCAATGTCATAAGACCAGGAGCAGCAAAGTGAGTGGTTTCAGGTACGATGATTCTAAGTGAAATAAGTCACACAGAAAAAGAAACTTATCATAAGATATCACTTATGAAGATCCTGTAATCATGGCTACACATGAACTGAGTTAGGAAAGAGAACAGAGTCTCACATTTAGAAAACACTCTTATGCCTGCTTAAGGGGAAAGGAGAGGTGGGGTGATGCATAAAACCAGAGTTTGATATAAGCACAGGTACCATTTGTAAAACCAACTGTGCAATAGACAAGACCTACACCTTCCTCAGTGAAAGGGACTCAAAATCCCATATTTCCTGCAGAGGAATAGATCTGACTAGTAAGAATCTTAAAACCTATGTATTGATATGTCTCTGTAAGGGAATCAAGTGTGTCTAGACTGTCATAAACATGGCAGCGAGAATCAGCTCAAACCCACTATAAAAAGGAATTTCAAAAAGAAAACCAAAAAACAGGGAAATTCTTTACATTTCCTTCAGGGTCTCTGATGAAACCTGCAATGACCCTATCTACAATGACAGCTGGATGTGGCATAAGGCTGGACACTTGGTACTGAGAGGATTGGTGAGATTGGGTGAGCAAATGCAGACCCTTTAAAGCAAAAATGCATGGCCCCCATTCCATGGGTCCCAACTCTCCATGTTGAAGGGAATATTACTACAGCTATATCATGTACGGGATACCTAGAGAATGGACACACTGTGAATACAAATGGTTTCTAAAACTCAATGAGTAATCCCTCTCCTGGTGCTCCGGTTTGACTTTCCAACTGCTTTACTACCAATCTCCCAACTTGGAGAGACAACCCCTTTAACCTCCCGGTTCGCACAGATGGCAATTTGGCAGAGGATGGAAGGGAAGAGGGAGAACCAATGAGAGAGTAGCTGTTAGGCATTTGGACGGGCACATGTCACTCTAATTTCCCGGCAGGAAGAAGAATTAACCAGAGTCTCAGCCACCCACCGGGAACCAGTATAGGTCCTGAACTAAAATTTAGACTTGCGTACAGCTCACAAAAAACGAGTTGAAAAATGGAGCTCAGGGGCACAGCAATTCACAAACTGGCAGAGAAATAAAGGACAACTATCGTCCAAAAATCTGTTGAGGGAAGGCAACGAGGCGGACTTGAAAGCCAGGCAGAATAGCAGGAAACAGATTTCAAGAGGTACGTTGGAATCACCTTTTAAGCACAGGAAGAGGGGCAAAACTTCGACAATGACGCACTTGGCCAAAAAGGGCGTATGCGTTTTCTCCTGAATATATTCAGGAGAAAGTGCATACGCCCTTTTTGGCCAAGCAAGCAAGCGGGCAATGCAAATCTGCACTACAAAGAAGTATCTCTTCCCACTGGTCAAAAGGGACATCCACAAAATGTGTAAAAACCAGAAAGGCAAGACAGGCCCTGGAGAACAGGGAGCCTTGTTATGCTGATGGGCGGGATGTAAATTGCCAACTTCCTCACTGGAGGAGTGCATTGCATTCCCTAAAACAAGTAAACAACAGAGCTACAGAGCCAAGGGCACTTCCAGTCTAGGGAATATACCTTGGGAAAACTGAAAATCAATAAGACAGAGCCACCACCAAATTTAGGGCTGCACTGCTTACAAGAACCTCAACTTGGGTACACCTTAAATATCCCAGGTAATATAAAAATGGTTCAAAAAACTGTGGTATTTATGTACGATGGAATATCCCTCAGCCATGAAATCAATGTCATAAGACCAGGAGCAGCAAAGTGAGTGGTTTCAGGTACGATGATTCTAAGTGAAATAAGTCACACAGAAAAAGAAACTTATCATAAGATATCACTTATGAAGATCCTGTAAACATGGCTACACATGAACTGAGTTAGGAAAGAGAACAGAGTCTCACATTTAGAAAACACTCTTATGCCTGCTTAAGGGGAAAGGAGAGGTGGGGTGATGCATAAAACCAGAGTTTGGTATAAGCACAGGTACCATTTCTAAAACCAACTGTGCAATAGACAAGACCTACACCTTCCTCAGTGAAAGGGACTCAAAATCCCATATTTCCTGCAGAGGAATATATCTGACTAGTAAGAATCTTAAAACCTATGTATTGATATGTCTCTGTAAGGGAATCAAGTGTGTCTAGACTGGCATAAACATGGCAGTGAGAATCAGCTCAAACCCACTATAAAAAGGAATTTCAAAAAGAAAACTAAAAAACAGGGAAATTCTTTACATTTCCTTCAGGGTCTCTGATGAAACCTGCAATGACCCTATCTACAATGACAGCTGGATGTGGCATAAGGCTGGACACTTGGTACTGAGAGGATTGGTGAGATTGGGTGAGCAAATGCAGACCCTTTAAAGCAAAAATGCATGGCCCCCATTCCATGGGTCCCAACTCTCCATGTTGAAGGGAATATTACTACAGCTATAACATGTACAGGAAACCTAGAGAATGGACACACTGTGAATACAAATGGTTTCTAAAACTCAATGAGTAATCCCTCTCCTGGTGCTCCGGTTTGACTTTCCAACTGCTTTACTACCAATCTCCCAACTTGGAGAGACAACCCCTTTAACCTCCTGGTTCGCACAGGTTGCCAATTTGGCAGAGGATGGAAGGGAAGAGGGAGAACCACTGAGAGAGTAGCTGTTAGGCATTTGGACGGGCACATGTCACTCTAATTTCCCGGCAGGAAGAAGAATTAACCAGAGCCTCAGCCACCCACCGGGAACCAGTATAGGCCCTGAACCAAAATTTTGGACTTGCGTACAGCTCACAAAAAACGAGTTGAAAAATGGAGCTCAGGGGCACAGCAATTCACAAACTGGCAGAGTAATAAAGGACAACTATCGTCCAAAAATGTGTAGAGGGAAGGCAACGAGGCGGACTTGAAAGCGAGGCAGAATAGCAGGAAACAGATTTCAAGAGGTACGTAGGCATCGCATTTAAAGCACAGGAAGAGGGTCACAACTTCTACAATGACGCACTTGTCCAAAAAGGGCGTATTCGTTTTCTGCTGAATATATTCAGGAGAAAACGCATACGCCCTTTTTGGACAAGCAAGCAAACGGGCAATGCAAATCTGCACTACAAAGAAGTATCACTTCCCACCAGACAAAAGGGACATCCACAAAATGTGAAAAAACCAGAAAGGCAAGACAGGCCCTGGAGAACAGGGAGCCTTGTTATGCTGATGGGCGAGATGTAAATTGCCATCTGCCTCACTGGAGGAGTGCATTGCGTTCCATAAAAGAAATAAACAACAGAGCTACAGAGCCAAGGGCACTTCCAGTCTAGGGAATATACCTTGGGAAAACTGAAAATCAATAAGACCGAGCCACCACCAAATTTAGGGCTGCACTGCTTACAAGAACCTCAACTTGGGTACACCTTAAATATCCCAGGAAATATAAAAATGGTTCAAAAAACTGTGGTATTTATGTAAGATGGAATATCCCTCAGCCATGAAATCAATGTCATAAGACCAGGAGCAGCAAAGTGAGTGGATTCAGGTACGATGATTCTAAGTGAAATAAGTCACACAGAAAAAGAAACTTATCATAAGATATCACTTATGAAGATCCTGTAAACATGGCTACACATGAACTGAGTTAGGAAAGAGAACAGAGTCTCACATTTAGAAAACACTCTTATGCCTGCTTAAGGGGAAAGGAGAGGTGGGGTGATGCATAAAACCAGAGTTTGATATAAGCACAGGTACCATTTCTAAAACCAACTGTGGAATAGACAAGACCTACACCTTCCTCAGTGAAAGGGACTCAAAATCCCATATTTCCCGCAGAGGAATAGATCTGACTAGTAAGAATCTTAAAACCTATGTATTGATATGTCTCTGTAAGGGAATCAAGTGTGTCTAGACTGGCATAAACATGGCAGCGAGAATCAGCTCAAACCCACTATAAAAAGGAATTTCAAAAAGAAAACCAAAAAACAGGGAAATTCTTTCCATTTCCATCAGGGTCTCTGATGAAACCTGCAATGAACCTCTCTACCATGACAGCTGGATGTGGCATAAGGCAGGACACTTGGGACTGAGAGGATTGGTGAGATTGGGTGAGCAAATGCAGACCCTTTAAAGCAAAAATGCATGGCCCACATTCCATGGGTCCCAACTCTCCAGGTTGAAGGGAATATTACTACAGCTATAACATGTTCGGGAAACCTAGAGAATGGACACACTGTGAATACAAAAGATTTCTAAAACTCAACGAGTAGTCCCTCTCCTGGTTCCCCGGTTTGACTTTCCAACTGCTTTACTATCGATCTACCAACTTGGAGAGACAACCCCTTTAACCTCCTGGTTCGCACAGGTTGCCAATTTGGCAGAGGATGGAAGGGAAGAGGGAGAACCAATGAGAGAGTAGTTGTTAGGCATTTGGACGGGCACATGTCACTCTAATTTCCGGCAGGAAGAAGAATTAACCAGAGTCTCAGCCACCCACTGGGAACCAGTATAGGTCCTGAAGTAAAATTTTGGACATGGGTACAGCTCACAAAAAATGAGTTGAAAAATGGAGCTCAGGGGCACAGCAATTCACAAACTGGCAGAGTAATAAAGGACAACTATCGTCCAAAAATCTGTTGAGGGAAGGGAACGAGGCGGACTTGAAAGCGAGGCAGAATAGCAGGAAGCAGATTTCAAGAGGTACATTGGAATCGCCTTTAAAGCACAGGAAGAGGGGCACAACTTCGACAATGACGCATTTGGCCAAAAAGTGCGTATGCGTTTTCTCCTGAATATATTCAGGAGAAAGCGCATACGCCCTTTTTGGCCAAGCAAGCAAGCGGGCAATGCAAATCTGCACTACAAAGCAGTATCTCTTCCCACCGGTCAAAAGGGACATCCACAAAATGTGTAAAAACCAGAAACGCAAGACAGGCCCTTGGGAACAGGGAGCCTTGTTATGCTGATGGGCGGGATGTAAATTGCCAACTGCCTCACTGGAGGAGTGCATTGCATTCCCTAAAACAAGTAAACAACAGAGCTACAGAGCCAAGGGCACTTCCAGCCTAGGGAATATACCTTGGGAAAACTGAAAATAAATAAGACAGAGCCACCCACAAATTTAGGGCTGCACTGCTTACAAGAACCTCAACTTGGGTACACCTTAAATATCCCAGGAAATATAAAAATGGTTCAAAAAACTGTGGTATTTATGTACGATGGAATATCCCTCAGCCATGAAATCAATGTCATAAGACCAGGAGCAGCAAAGTGAGTGGTTTCAGGTACGATGATTCTAAGTGAAATAAGTCACACAGAAAAAGAAACTTATCATAAGATATCACTTATGAAGATCCTGTAAACATGGCTACACATGAACTGAGTTAGGAAAGAGAACAGAGTCTCACATTTAGAAAACACTCTTATGCCTGCTTAAGGGGAAAGGAGAGGTGGGGTGATGCATAAAACCAGAGTTTGGTATAAGCACAGGTACCATTTCTAAAACCAACTGTGCAGTAGACAAGACCTACACCTTCCTCAGTGAAAGGGACTCAAAATCCCATATTTCCTGCAGAGGAATAGATCTGACTAGTAAGAATCTTAAAACCTATGTATTGATATGTCTCTGTAAGGGAATCAAGTGTGTCTAGACTGGCATAAACATGGCAGCGAGAATCAGCTCAAACCCACTATAAAAAGGAATTTCAAAAAGAAAACCAAAAAACAGGGAAATTCTTTACATTTCCTTCAGGGTCTCTGATGAAACCTGCAATGACCCTATCTACAATGACAGCTGGATGTGGCATAAGGCTGGACACTTGGTACTGAGAGGATTGGTGAGATTGGGTGAGCAAATGCAGACCCTTTAAAGCAAAAATGCATGGCCCCCATTCCATGGGTCCCAACTCTCCATGTTGAAGGGAATATTACTACAGCTATAACATGTACAGGAAACCTAGAGAATGGACACACTGTGAATACAAATGGTTTCTAAAACTCAATGAGTAATCCCTCTCCTGGTGCTCCGGTTTGACTTTCCAACTGCTTTACTACCAATCTCCCAACTTGGAGAGACAACCCCTTTAACCTCCTGGTTCGCACAGGTTGCCAATTTGGCAGAGGATGGAAGGGAAGAGGGAGAACCACTGAGAGAGTAGCTGTTAGGCATTTGGACGGGCACATGTCACTCTAATTTCCCGGCAGAAAGAAGAATTAACCAGAGCCTCAGCCACCCACCGGGAACCAGTATAGGCCCTGAACCAAAATTTTGGACTTGCGTACAGCTCACAAAAAACGAGTTGAAAAATGGAGCTCAGGGGCACAGCAATTCACAAACTGGCAGAGTAATAAAGGACAACTATCGTCCAAAAATCTGTAGAGGGAAGGCAACGAGGCGGACTTGAAAGCGAGGCAGAATAGCAGGAAACAGATTTCAAGAGGTAGGTAGGCATCGCATTTAAAGCACAGGAAGAGGGTCACAACTTCGACAATGACGCACTTGTCCAAAAAGGGCGTATGCGTTTTCTGCTGAATATATTCAGCAGAAAACGCATACGCCCTTTTTGGACAAGCAAGCAAACGGGCAATGCAAATCTGCACTACAAAGAAGTATCACTTCCCACCAGACAAAAGGGACATCCACAAAATGTGAAAAAACCAGAAAGGCAAGACAGGCCCTGGAGAACAGGGAGCCTTGTTATGCTGATGGGCGAGATGTAAATTGCCATCTGCCTCACTGGAGGAGTGCATTGCGTTCCATAAAAGAAATAAACAACAGAGCTACAGAGCCAAGGGCACTTCCAGTCTAGGGAATATACCTTGGGAAAACTGAAAATCAATAAGACAGAGCCACCACCAAATTTAGGGCTGCACTGCTTACAAGAACCTCAACTTGGGTACACCTTAAATATCCCAGGAAATATAAAAATGGTTCAAAAAACTGTGGTATTTATGTACGATGGAATATCCCTCAGCCATGAAATCAATGTCATAAGACCAGGAGCAGCAAAGTGAGTGGATTCAGGTACGATGATTCTAAGTGAAATAAGTCACAGAGAAAAAGAAACTTATCATAAGATATCACTTATGAAGATCCTGTAAACATGGCTACACATGAACTGAGTTAGGAAAGAGAACAGAGTCTCACATTTAGAAAACACTCTTATGCCTGCTTAAGGGGAAAGGAGAGGTGGGGTGATGCATAAAACCAGAGTTTGATATAAGCACAGGTACCATTTCTAAAACCAACTGTGGAATAGACAAGACCTACACCTTCCTCAGTGAAAGGGACTCAAAATCCCATATTTCCCGCAGAGGAATAGATCTGACTAGTAAGAATCTTAAAACCTATGTATTGATATGTCTCTGTAAGGGAATCAAGTGTGTCTAGACTGGCATAAACATGGCAGCGAGAATCAGCTCAAACCCACTATAAAAAGGAATTTCAAAAAGAAAACCAAAAAACAGGGAAATTCTTTCCATTTCCTTCAGGGTCTCTGATGAAACCTGCAATGAACCTCTCTACCATGACAGCTGGATGTGGCATAAGGCAGGACACTTGGGACTGAGAGGACTGGTGAGATTGGGTGAGCAAATGCAGACCCTTTAAAGCAAAAATGCATGGCCCCCATTCCATGGTTCCCAACTCTCCAGGTTGAAGGGAATATTACTACAGCTATAACATGTTCGGGAAACCTAGAGAATGGACACACTGTGAATACAAAAGGTTTCTAAAACTCAACGAGTAGTCCCTCTCCTGGTTCCCCGGTTTGACTTTCCAACTGCTTTACTATCAATCTCCCAACTTGGAGAGACAACCCCTTTAACCTCCTGGTTCGCACAGGTTGCCAATTTGGCAGAGGATGGAAGGGAAGAGGGAGAACCAATGAGAGAGTAGCTGTTAGGCATTTGGACGGGCACATGTCACTCTAATTTCCCGGCAGGAAGAAGAATTAACCAGAGTCTCAGCCACCCACTGGGAACCAGTATAGGTCCTGAAGTAAAATTTTGGACTTGGGTACAGCTCACAAAAAACGAGTTGAAAAATGGAGCTCAGGGGCACAGCAATTCACAAACTGGCAGAGTAATAAAGGACAACTATCGTCCAAAAATCTGTTGAGGGAAGGCAACGAGGCGGACTTGAAAGCGAGGCAGAATAGCAGGAAGCAGATTTCAAGAGGTACATTGGAATCGCCTTTAAAGCACAGGAAGAGGGGCACAACTTCGACAATGACGCACTTGTCCAAAAAGGGCGTATGCGTTTTCTGCTGAATATATTCAGGAGAAAGCGCATACGCCCTTTTTGGCCAAGCAAGCAAGCGGGCAATGCAAATCTGCACTACAAAGCAGTATCTCTTCCCACCGGTCAAAAGGGACATCCACAAAATGTGTAAAAACCAGAAACGCAAGACAGGCCCTTGGGAACAGGGAGCCTTGTTATGCTGATGGGCGGGATGTAAATTGCCAACTGCCTCACTGGAGGAGTGCATTGCATTCCCTAAAACAAGTAAACAACAGAGCTACAGAGCCAAGGGCACTTCCAGTCTAGGGAATATACCTTGGGAAAACTGAAAATCAATAGGACAGAGCCACCCCCAAATTTAGGGCTGCACTGCTTACAAGAACCTCAACTTGGGTACACCTTAAATATCCCAGGAAATATAAAAATGGTTCAAAAAACAGTGGTATTTATGTACGATGGAATATCCCTCAGCCATGAAATCAATCTCATAAGACCAGGAGCAGCAAAGTGAGTGGTTTCAGGTACGATGATTCTAAGTGAAATAAGTCACACAGAAAAGGAAACTTATCATAAGATATCACTTATGAAGATCCTGTAATCATGGCTACACATGAACTGAGTTAGGAAAGAGAACAGAGTCTCACATTTAGAAAACACTCTTATGCCTGCTTAAGGGGAAAGGAGAGGTGGGGTGATGCATAAAACCAGAGTTTGATATAAGCACAGGTACCATTTCTAAAACCAACTGTGCAATAGACAAGACCTACACCTTCCTCAGTGAAAGGGACTCAAAATCCCATATTTCCTGCAGAGGAATAGATCTGACTAGTAAGAATCTTAAAACCTATGTATTGATATGTCTCTGTAAGGGAATCAAGTGTGTCTAGACTGGCATAAACATGGCAGCGAGAATCAGCTCAAACCAACTATAAAAAGGAATTTCAAAAAGAAAACCAAAAAACAGGG
The DNA here is from genome assembly GCF_964165515.1 of Mesoplodon bidens. NCBI lineage: Eukaryota > Metazoa > Chordata > Mammalia > Artiodactyla > Ziphiidae > Mesoplodon > Mesoplodon bidens. The sequence goes on from NW_027671226.1 coordinate 992,586, forward strand.
AAATTCTTTACATTTCCTTCAGGGTCTCTGATGAAACCTGCAATGACCCTATCTACAATGACAGCTGGATGTGGCATAAGGCTGGACACTTGGTACTGAGAGGATTGGTGAGATTGGGTGAGCAATTGCAGACCCTTTAAAGCAAAAATGCATGGCCCCCATTCCATGGGTCCCAACTCTCCATGTTGAAGGGAATATTACTACAGCTATAACATGTATGGGAAACCTAGAGAATGGACACACTGTGAATACAAATGGTTTCTAAAACTCAATGAGTAATCCCTCTCCTGGTGCTCCGGTTTGACTTTCCAACTGCTTTACTACCAATCTCCCAACTTGGAGAGACAACCCCTTTAACCTCCCGGTTCGCACAGATTGCAATTTGGCAGAGGATGGAAGGGAAGAGGGAGAACCAATGAGAGAGTAGCTGTTAGGCATTTGGACGGGCACATGTCACTCTAATTTCCCGGCAGGAAGAAGAATTAACCAGAGTCTCAGCCACCCACCGGGTACCAGTATAGGTCCTTAACTAAAATTTAGACTTGCGTACAGCTCACAAAAAACGAGTTGAAAAATGGAGCTCAGGGGCACAGCAATTCACAAACTGGCAGAGTAATAAAGGACAACTATCGTCCAAAAATCTGTTGAGAGAAGGCAACGAGGCGGACTTGAAAGCCAGGCAGAATAGCAGGAAACAGATTTCAAGAGGTACGTTGGAATCGCCTTTTAAGCACAGGAAGAGGGGCACAACTTCGACAATGACGCACTTGGCCAAAAAGGGCGTATGCGTTTTCTCCTGAATATATTCAGGAGAAAGTGCATACGCCCTTTTTGGCCAAGCAAGCAAGCGGGCAATGCAAATCTGCACTACAAAGAAGTATCTCTTCCCACTGGTCAAAAGCGACATCCACAAAATGTGTAAAAACCAGAAAGGCAAGACAGGCCCTGGAGAACAGGGAGCCTTGTTATGCTGATGGGCGGGATGTAAATTGCCAACTTCCTCACTGGAGGAGTGCATTGCATTCCCTAAAACAAGTAAACAGCAGAGCTACAGAGCCAAGGGCACTTCCAGTCTAGGGAATATACCTTGGGAAAACTGAAAATCAATAAGACAGAGCCACCACCAAATTTAGGGCTGCACTGCTTACAAGAACCTCAACTTGGGTACACCTTAAATATCCCAGGAAATATAAAAATGGTTCAAAAAACTGTGGTATTTATGCACGATGGAATATCCCTCAGCCATGAAATCAATGTCATAAGACCAGGAGCAGCAAAGTGAGTGGATTCAGGTACGATGATTCTAAGTGAAATAAGTCACACAGAAAAACAAACTTATCATAAGATATCACTTATGAAGATCCTGTAAACATGGCTACACATGAACTGAGTTAGGAAAGAGAACAGAGTCTCACATTTAGAAAACACTCTTATGCCTGCTTAAGGGGAAAGGAGAGGTGGGGTGATGCATAAAACCAGAGTTTGATATAAGCACAGGTACCATTTCTAAAACCAACTGTGGAATAGACAAGACCTATACCTTCCTCAGTGAAAGGGACTCAAAACCCCATATTTCCCGCAGAAGAATAGATCTGACTAGTAAGAATCTTAATACCTATGTATTGATATGTCTCTGTAAGGGAATCAAGTGAGTGTAGACTGGCATAAACATGGCAGCGAGAATCAGCTCAAACCCACTATAAAAAGGAATTTCAAAAAGAAAACCAAAAAACAGGGAATTTCTTTACATTTCCTTCAGGGTCTCTGATGAAACCTGGAATGACCCTATCTACAATGACAGCTGGATGTGGCATAAGTCTGGACACTTGGCACTGAGAGGATTGGTGAGATTGGGTGAGCAAATGCAGACCCTTTAAAGCAAAAATGCATGGCCCCCATTCCATGGGTCCCAACTCTCCAGGTTGAAGGGAATATTACTACAGCTATAACATGTACGGGAAACCTAGAGAATGGACACAGTGTGAATACAAAAGGTTTCTAAAACTCAACGTGTAGTCCCTCTCCTGGTGCCCCGGTTTGACTTTCCAACTGCTTTACTATCAATCTCCCAACTTGGAGAGACAACCCCTTTAACCTCCTGGTTCGCACAGGTTGCCAATTTGGCAGAGGATGGAAGGGAAGAGGGAGAACCACTGAGAGACTAGCTGTTAGGCATTTGGACGGGCACATGTCACTCTAATTTCCCAGCAGGAAGAAGAATTAACCAGAGTCTCAGCCACCCACCGGGAACCAGTATAGTTGCTGAACTAAAATTTTGGACTTGCGTACAGCTCACAAAAAACGAGTTGAAAAATGGAGCTCAGGGGCACAGCAATTCACAAACTGGCAGAGTAATAAAGGACAACTATCGTCCAAAAATCTGTAGAGGGAAGGCAACGAGGCGGACTTGAAAGCGAGGCAGAATAGCAGGAAACAGATTTCAAGAGGTACGTAGGAATCGCCTTTAAAGCACAGGAAGAGGGGCACAACTTCGACAATGACGCACTTGTCCAAAAAGGGCGTATGCGTTTTCTGCTGAATATATTCAGGAGAAAACGCATACGCCCTTTTTGGACAAGCAAGCAAACGGGCAATGCAAATCTGCACTACAAAGAAGTATCACTTCCCACCAATCAAAAGGGACATCCACAAAATGTGTAAAAACCAGAAAGGCAAGACAGGCCCTGGAGAACAGGGAGCCTTGTTATGCTGATGGGCGAGATGTAAATTGCCAACTGCCTCACTGGAGGAGTGCATTGCGTTCCATAAAAGAAATAAACAACAGAGCTACAGAGCCAAGGGCACTTCCAGTCTAGGGAATATACCTTGGGAAAACTGAAAATCAATAAGACAGAGCCACCCCCAAATTTAGGGCTGCATTGCTTACAAGAACCTCAACTTGGGTACACCTTAAATATCCCAGGAAATATAAAAATGGTTCCAAAAACTGTGGTATTTATGTACGATGGAATATCCCTCAGCCATGAAATCAATGTCATAAGACCAGGAGCAGCAAAGTGAGTGGATTCAGGTACGATGATTCTAAGTGAAATAAGTCACACAGAAAAAGAAACTTATCATAAGATATCACTTATGAAGATCCTGTAAACATGGCTACACATGAACTGAGTTAGGAAAGAGAACAGAGTCTCACATTAAGAAAACACTCTTATGCCTGCTTAAGGGGAAAGGAGAGGTGGGGTGATGCATAAAACCAGAGTTTGATATAAGCACAGGTACCATTTCTAAAACCAACTGTGGAATAGACAAGACCTACACCTTCCTCAGTGAAAGGGACTCAAAACCCCATATTTCCCGCAGAGGAATAGATCTGACTAGTAAGAATATTAAAACCTATGTATTGATATGTCTCTGTAAGGGAATCAAGTGTGTCTAGACTGGCATAAACATGGCAGCGAGAATCAGCTCAAACCCACTATAAAAAGGAATTTCAAAAACAAAACGAAAAAACAGGGAAATTCTTTACATTTCCTTCAGGGTCTCTGATGAAACCTGCAATGACCCTCTCTACCATGACAGCTGGATGTGGCATAAGGCTGGACACTTTGGATGAGAGGATTGGTGAGATTGGGTGAGCAAATGCAGACCCTTTAAAGCAAAAATGCATGGCCCCCATTCCATGGGTCCCAACTCTCCATGTTGAAGGGAATATTACTACAGCTATAACATGTTCGGGAAACCTAGGGAATGGACACACTGTGAATACAAAAGGTTTCTAAAACTCAACGAGTAGTCCCTCTCCTGGTGCTCCGCTTTGACTTTCCAACTGCTTTACTATCAATCTCCCAACATAGAGAGACAACCCCTTTAACCTCCAGGTTCGCACAGGTTGCCAATTTGGCAGAGGATGGAAGGGAAGAGGGAGAAACAATGAGAGAGTAGCTGTTAGGCATTTGGACGGTCACATGTCACTCTAATTTCCCGGCAGGAAGAAGAATTAACCAGAGTCTCAGCCACCCACTGGCAACCAGTATAGTTCCTGAACTAAAATTTTGTACTTGTGTACAGCTCACAAAAAACGAGTTGAAAAATGGAGCTCAGGGGCACAGCAATTCACAAACTGGCAGAGTAATAAAGGAAAACTATCGTCCAAAAATCTGTTGAGGGAAGGCAACGAGGCGGACTTGAAAACGAGGCAGAATAGCAGGAAACAGATTTCAAGAGGTACATTGGAATCGCCTTTAAAGCACAGGAAGTGGGGCACAACTTCGACCATGACGCACTTGGCCAAAAAGTGCGTATGCGTTTTCTCCTGAATATATTCAGGAGAAAGCGCATACGCCCTTTTTGGCCAAGCAAGCAATCGGGCAATGCAAATCTGCACTACAAAGCAGTATCTCTTCCCACCGTTCAAAAGGGACATCCACAAAATGTGTAAAAACCAGAAACGCAAGACAGGCCCTTGGGAACAGGGAGCCTTGTTATGCTGATGGGCGGGATGTAAATTGCCAACTGCCTCACTGGAGGAGTGCATTGCATTCCCTAAAACAAGCAAACAACAGAGCTACAGAGCCAAGGGCACTTCCAGTCTAGGGAATATACCTTGGGAAAACTGAAAATCAATAAGACAGAGCCACCCCCAAGTTTAGGGCTGCACTGCTTACAAGAACCTCAACTTGGGTACACCTTAAATATCCCAGGAAATATAAAAATGGTTCAAAAAACTGTGGTATTTATGTACGATGGAATATCCCTCAGCCATGAAATCAATGTCATAAGACAAGGAGCAGCAAAGTGAGTGGTTTCAGGTACGATGATTCTAAGTGAAATAAGTCACACAGAAAAAGAAACTTATCATAAGATATCACTTATGAAGATCCTGTAAACATGGCTACACATGAACTGAGTTAGGAAAGAGAACAGAGTCTCACATTTAGAAAACACTCTTATGCCTGCTTAAGGGGAAAGAGAGGTGGGGTGATGCATAAAACCAGAGTTTGATATAAGCACAGGTACCATTTCTAAAACCAACTGTGGAATAGACAAGACCTACACCTTCCTCAGTGAAAGGGACTCAAAACCCCATATTTCCCGCAGAGGAATAGATCTGACTAGTAAGAATCTTAAAACCTATGTATTGATATGTCTCTGTAAGGGAATCAAGTGTGTCTAGACTGGCATAAACATGGCAGCGAGAATCAGCTCAAACCCACTATAAAAAGGAATTTCAAAAACAAAACCAAAAAACAGGGAAATTCTTTACATTTCCTTCAGGGTCTCTGATGAAACCTGGAATGACCCTATCTACAATGACAGCTGGATGTGGCATAAGGCTGGACACTTGGGACTGAGAGGATTGGTGAGATTGGGTGAGCAAATGCAGACCCTTTAAAGCAAAAATGCATGGCCCCCATTCCATGGGTCCCAACTCTCCAGGTTGAAGGGAATATTACTACAGCTATAACATGTACGGGAAACCTAGAGAATGGACACAGTGTGAATACAAAAGGTTTCTAAAACTCAACGTGTAGTCCCTCTCCTGGTGCCCTGGTTTGACTTTCCAACTGCTTTACTATCAATCTCCCAACTTGGAGAGACAACCCCTTTAACCTCCTGGTTCGCACAGGTTGCCAATTTGGCAGTGGATTGAAGGGAAGAGGGAGAACCACTGAGAGACTAGCTGTTAGGCATCTGGACGGGCACATGCCACTCTAATTTCCGGCAGGAAGAAGAATTAACCAGAGTCTCAGCCACCCACTGGGAACCAGTATAGGTGCTAAACTAAAATTTTGGACTTGCGTACAGCTCACAAAAAACGAGTTGAAAAATGGAGCTCAGGGGCAGAGCAATTCACAAACTGGTAGAGTAATAAAGGACAACTATCGTCCAAAAATCTGTAGAGGGAAGGCAACGAGGCGGACTTGAAAGCGAGGCAGAATAGCAGGAAACAGATTTCAAGAGGTACGTAGGAATCACCTTTAAAGCACAGGAAGAGGGGCACAACTTCGATAATGACGCACTTGTCCAAAAAGGGCGTATGCGTTTTCTGCTGAATATATTCAGGAGAAAACGCATACGCCCTTTTTGGACAAGCAAGCAAACGGGCAATGCAAATCTGCACTACAAAGAAGTATCACTTCCCACCGGTCAAAAGGGACATCCAGAAAATGTGTAAAAACCAGAAAGGCAAGACAGGCCCTGGATAACAGGGAGCCTTGTTATGCTGATGGGCGAGATGTAAATTGCCAACTGCCTCACTGGAGGAGTGCATTGCATTCCATAAAAGAAATAAACAACAGAGCTACTGAGCCAAGGGCACTTCCAGTCTAGGGAATATACCTTGGGAAAACTGAAAACCAATAAGACAGAGCCACCCCCAAATTTAGGGCTGCATTGCTTACAAGAACCTCAACTTGGGTACACCTTAAATATCCCAGGAAATATAAAAATAGTTCAAAAAACTGTGGTATTTATGTACGATGGAATATCCCTCAGCCATGAAATCAATGTCATAAGACCAGGAGCAGCAAAGTGAATGGATTCAGGTACGATGATTCTAAGTGAAATAAGTCACAGAGAAAAAGAAACTTATCATAAGATATCACTTATGAAGATCCTGTAAACATGGCTACACATGAACTGAGTTAGGAAAGAGAACAGAGTCTCACATTAAGAAAACACTCTTATGCCTGCTTAAGGGTAAAGGAGAGGTGGGTTGATGCATAAAACCAGAGTTTGATATAAGCACAGGTACCATTTCTAAAACCAACTGTGGAATAGACAAGAACTACACCTGCCTCAGTGAAAGGGACTCAAAATCCCATATTTCCCGCAGAGGAATAGATCTGACTAGTAAGAATCTTAAAACCTATGTATTGATATGTCTCTGTAAGGGAATCAAGTGTGTCTAGACTGGCATAAATATGGCAGCGAGAATCATCTCAAACCCACTATAAAAAGGAATTTCAAAAACAAAACCAAAAAACAGGGAAATTCTTACCATTTCCTTCAGGGTCTCTGATGAAACCTGCAATGACCCTCTCTACCATGACAGCTGGATGTGGCATAAGGCTGGACACTTGGGACTGAGAGGATTGGTGAGATTGGGTGAGCAAATGCAGACCCTTTAAAGCAAAAATGCATGGCCCCCATTCCATGGGTCCCAACTCTCCAGGTTGAAGGGAATATTACTACAGCTATAACATGTACGGGAAACCTAGAGAATGGACACAGTGTGAATACAAAAGGTTTCTAAAACTCAACGTGTAGTCCCTCTCCTGGTGCCCTGGTTTGACTTTCCAACTGCTTTACTATCAATCTCCCAACTTGGAGAGACAACCCCTATAACCTCCTGGTTCGCACAGGTTGCCAATTTGGCAGAGGATTGAAGGGAAGAGGGAGAACCACTGAGAGACTAGCTGTTAGGCATTTTGACGGGCACATGTCACTCTAATTTCCCGGCAGGAAGAAGAATTAACCAGAGTCTCAGCCACCCACTGGGAACCAGTATAGGTGCTGAACTAAAATTTTGGACTTGCGTACAGCTCACAAAAAACGAGTTGAAAAATGGAGCTCAGGGGCAGAGCAATTCACAAACTGGCAGAGTAATAAAGGACAACTATCGTCCAAAAATCTGTTGAGGGAAGGCAACGAGGCGGACTTGAAAGCGAGGCAGAATAGCAGGAAACAGATTTCAAGAGGTACGTAGGAATCACCTTTAAAGCACAGGAAGAGGGGCACAACTTCGATAATGACGCACTTGGCCAAAAAGGGCGTATGCGTTTTCTGCTGAATATATTCAGGAGAAAACGCATACGCCATTTTTGGCGAAGCAAGCAAGCGGGCAATGCAAATATGCACTACAAAGAAGTATCACTTCCCACCGGTCAAAAGGGACATCCAAAAAATGTGTAAAAAACAGAAAGGCAAGACAGGCCCTGGATAACAGGGAGCCTTGTTATGCTGATGGGCGAGATGTAAATTGCCAACTGCCTCACTGGAGGAGTGCATTGCTTTCCATAAAAGAAATAAACAACAGAGCTACAGAGCCAAGGGCACTTCCAGTTTAGGGAATATACCTTGGGGAAACTGAAAATCAATAAGACAGAGCCACCCCCAAATTTAGGGCTGCATTGCTTACAAGAACCTCAACTTGGGTACACCTTAAATATCCCAGGAAATATAAAAATGGTTCAAAAAACTGTGGTATTTATGTACGATGGAATATCCCTCAGCCATGAAATCAATGTCATAAGACCAGGAGCAGCAAAGTGAATGGATTCAGGTACGATGATTCTAAGTGAAATAAGTCACACAGAAAAAGAAACTTATCATAAGATATCACTTATGAAGATCCTGTAAACATGGCTACACATGAACTGAGTTAGGAAAGAGAACAGAGTCTCACATTAAGAAAACACTCTTATGCCTGCTTAAGGGTAAAGGGAGGTGGGTTGATGCATAAAACCAGAGTTTGATATAAGAACAGGTACCATTTCTAAAACCAACTGTGGAATAGACAAGAACTACACCTTCCTCAGTGAAAGGGACTCAAAATCCCATATTTCGCGCAGAGGAATAGATCTGACTAGTAAGAATCTTAAAACCTATGTATTGATATGTCTCTGTAAGGGAATCAAGTGTGTCTAGACTGGCATAAACATGGCAGCGAGAATCAGCTCAAACCCACTATAAAAAGGAATTTCAAAAACAAAACCAAAAAACAGGGAAATTCTTTCCATTTCCTTCAGGGTCTCTGATGAAACCTGCAATGACCCTCTCTACCATGACAGCTGGATGTGGCATAAGGCTGGACACTTGGGACTGAGAAGATTGGTGAGATTGGGTGAGCAAATGCAGACCCTTTAAAGCAAAAATGCATGGCCCCCATTCCATGGGTCCCAACTCTCCAGGTTGAAGGTAATATTATTACAGCTATAACATGTTCGGGAAACCTAGAGAATGGACACACTCTGAATACAAAAGGTTTCTAAAACTCAACGAGTAGTCCCTCTCCTGGTGCTCCTGTTTGACTTTCCAACTGCTATACTATCAATCTCCCAACTTGGAGAGACAACCCCTTTAACCTCCTGGTTCGCACAGGTTGCCAATTTGGCAGAGGATGGAAGGGAAGAGGGAGAATCAATGAGAGAGTAGCTGTTAGGCATATGGACGGGCACATGTCACTCTAATTTCCCGGCAGGAAAAAGAATTAACCAGAGTCTCACCCACCCACTGGGAACCAGTATAGTTCCTGAACTAAAATTTTGGACTTGTGTACAGCTCACAAAAAACGAGTTGAAAAATGGAGCTCAGGGGCACAGCAATTCACAAACAGGCAGAGTAATAAAGGACAACTATCGTCCAAAAATCTGTTGAGGGAAGGCAACGAGGCGGACTTGGAAGCGAGGCAGAATAGCAGGAAACAGATTTCAAGAGGTACATTGGAATCGCCTTTAAAGCACAGGAAGAGGGGCACAACTTCGACAATGACGCACTTGGCCAAAAACGGCGTATGCGTTTTCTCCTGAATATATTCAGGAGAAAGCGCATACGCCCTTTTTGGCCAAGCAAGCAAGCGGGCAATGCAAATCTGCACTACAAAGCTGTATCTCTTCCCACCGGTCAAAAGGGACATCCACAAAATGTGTAAAAACCAGAAACGCAAGACAGGCCCTTGGGAACAGGGAGCCTTGTTATGCTGATGGGCGGGATGTAAATTGCCAACTGCCTCACTGGAGGAGTACATTGCATTCCCTAAAACAAGTAAACAACAGTGCTACAGAGCCAAGGGCACTTCCAGTCTAGGGAATATACCTAGGGAAAACTGAAAATCAATAAGAGAGTGCCACCCCCAAGTTTAGGGCTGCACTGCTTACAAGAACCTCAACTTGGGTACACCTTAAATATCCCAGGAAATATAAAAATGGTTCAAAAAACTGTGATATTTATGCACGATGGAATATCCCTCAGCCATGAAATCAATGTCATAAGACCAGGAGCAGCAAAGTGAGTGGATTCAGGTACGATGATTCTAAGTGAAATAAGTCACACAGAAAAAGAAACTTATCATAAGATATCACTTATGAAGATCCTGTAAACATGGCTACACATGAACTGAGTTAGGAAAGAGAACAGAGTCTCACATTTAGAAAACACTCTTATGCCTGCTTAAGGGAAAAGGAGAGGTGGGGTGATGCATAAAACCAGAGTTTGATATAAGCACAGGTACCATTTCTAAAAACAACTGTGGGGCCTCCCTGGTGGCGCAGTGGTTGAGAGTCCGCCTGCCGATGCAGGGGATACGGGTTCGTGCCCCGGTCTGGGAGGATCCCATATGCCGCGGAGCGACTGGGCCCGTGAGCCATGGCCGCTGGGCCTGCGCATCCGGAGCCTGTGCTCCGCAACGGGAGAGGCCACAACAGTGAGAGGCCCGCATAACGCAAAAAAAAAAAAAAAAAAAAAAAAAAAACTGTGGAATAGACAAGACCTATACCTTCCTCAGTGAAAGGGACTCAAAACCCCATATTTCCCGCAGAAGAATAGATCTGACTAGTAAGAATCTTAAAACATATGTAATGATATGTCTCTGTAAGGGAATCAAGTGTGTCTAGACTGGCATAAACATGGCAGCGAGAATCAGCTCAAACCCACTATAAAAAGGAATTTCAAAAACAAAACCAAAAAACAGGGAAATTATTTACATTTCCTTCAGGGTCTCTGATGAAACCTGGAATGACCCTATCAACAATGACAGCTGGATGTGGCATAAGGCTGGACACTTGGGACTGAGAGGATTGGTGAGATTGGGTGAGCAAATGCAGACCCTTTAAAGCAAAAATGCATGTCCCACTTTCCATGGGTCCCAACTCTCCAGGTTGAAGGGAATATTACTACAGCTATAACATGCACGGGAAACCTAGAGAATGGACACAGTGTGAATACAAAAGGTTTCTAAAACTCAACGAGTAGTCCCTCTCCTGGTGCCCCGGTTTGACTTTCCAACTGCTTTACTATCAATCTCCCAACTTGGAGAGACAACCCCTTTAACCTCCTGGTTCGCAGAGGTTGCCAATTTGGCAGAGGATGGAAGGGAAGAGGATGAACCAATGAGAGAGTAGCTGTTAGGCATTTGGACGGGCACATGTCACTCTAATTTCCCGGCAGGAAGAAGAATTAACCAGAGTCTCAGCCACCCACTGGGAACCAGTATAGGTCCTGAACTAAAATTTTGGACTTGCGTACAGCTCACAAAAAACGAGTTGAAAAATGGAGCTCAGGGGCACAGCAATTCACAAACTGGCAGAGTAATAAAGGACAACTATCGTCCAAAAATCTGTTGAGGGAAGGCAACGAGGCGGACTTGGAAGCGAGGCAGAATAGCAGGAAACAGATTTCAAGAGGTACATTGGAATCGCCTTTAAAGCACAGGAAGAGGGGCACAACTTCGACAATGACGCACTTGGCCAAAAACGGCGTATGCGTTTTCTCCTGAATATATTCAGGAGAAAGCGCATACGCCCTTTTTGGCCAAGCAAGCAAGCGGGCAATGCAAATCTGCACTACAAAGCTGTATCTCTTCCCACCGGTCAAAAGGGACATCCACAAAATGTGTAAAAACCAGAAACGCAAGACAGGCCCTTGGGAACAGGGAGCCTTGTTATGCTGATGGGCGGGATGTAAATTGCCAACTGCCTCACTGGAGGAGTACATTGCATTCCCTAAAACAAGTAAACAACAGTGCTACAGAGCCAAGGGCACTTCCAGTCTAGGGAATATACCTAGGGAAAACTGAAAATCAATAAGAGAGTGCCACCCCCAAGTTTAGGGCTGCACTGCTTACAAGAACCTCAACTTGGGTACACCTTAAATATCCCAGGAAATATAAAAATGGTTCAAAAAACTGTGATATTTATGCACGATGGAATATCCCTCAGCCATGAAATCAATGTCATAAGACCAGGAGCAGCAAAGTGAGTGGATTCAGGTACGATGATTCTAAGTGAAATAAGTCACACAGAAAAAGAAACTTATCATAAGATATCACTTATGAAGATCCTGTAAACATGGCTACACATGAACTGAGTTAGGAAAGAGAACAGAGTCTCACATTTAGAAAACACTCTTATGCCTGCTTAAGGGAAAAGGAGAGGTGGGGTGATGCATAAAACCAGAGTTTGATATAAGCACAGGTACCATTTCTAAAAACAACTGTGGGGCCTCCCTGGTGGCGCAGTGGTTGAGAGTCCGCCTGCCGATGCAGGGGATACGGGTTCGTGCCCCGGTCTGGGAGGATCCCATATGCCGCGGAGCGACTGGGCCCGTGAGCCATGGCCGCTGGGCCTGCGCATCCGGAGCCTGTGCTCCGCAACGGGAGAGGCCACAACAGTGAGAGGCCCGCATAACGCAAAAAAAAAAAAAAAAAAAAAAAAAAAAACTGTGGAATAGACAAGACCTATACCTTCCTCAGTGAAAGGGACTCAAAACCCCATATTTCCCGCAGAAGAATAGATCTGACTAGTAAGAATCTTAAAACATATGTAATGATATGTCTCTGTAAGGGAATCAAGTGTGTCTAGACTGGCATAAACATGGCAGCGAGAATCAGCTCAAACCCACTATAAAAAGGAATTTCAAAAACAAAACCAAAAAACAGGGAAATTATTTACATTTCCTTCAGGGTCTCTGATGAAACCTGGAATGACCCTATCAACAATGACAGCTGGATGTGGCATAAGGCTGGACACTTGGGACTGAGAGGATTGGTGAGATTGGGTGAGCAAATGCAGACCCTTTAAAGCAAAAATGCATGTCCCACTTTCCATGGGTCCCAACTCTCCAGGTTGAAGGGAATATTACTACAGCTATAACATGCACGGGAAACCTAGAGAATGGACACAGTGTGAATACAAAAGGTTTCTAAAACTCAACGAGTAGTCCCTCTCCTGGTGCCCCGGTTTGACTTTCCAACTGCTTTACTATCAATCTCCCAACTTGGAGAGACAACCCCTTTAACCTCCTGGTTCGCAGAGGTTGCCAATTTGGCAGAGGATGGAAGGGAAGAGGATGAACCAATGAGAGAGTAGCTGTTAGGCATTTGGACGGGCACATGTCACTCTAATTTCCCGGCAGGAAGAAGAATTAACCAGAGTCTCAGCCACCCACTGGGAACCAGTATAGGTCCTGAACTAAAATTTTGGACTTGCGTACAGCTCACAAAAAACGAGTTGAAAAATGGAGCTCAGGGGCACAGCAATTCACAAACTGGCAGAGTAATAAAGGACAACTATCGTCCAAAAATCTGTTGAGGGAAGGCAACGTGGCGGACTTGAAAGCGAGGCAGAATAGCAGGAAACAGATTTCAAGAGGTACGTTGGAATCGCCTTTAAAGCACAGGAAGAGGGGCACAACTTCGACAATGACGCACTTGGCCAAAAAGGGCGTATGCGTTTTCTCCTGAATATATTCAGGAGAAAGCGCATACGCCCTTTTTGGCCAAGCAAGCAAGCGGGCAATGCAAATCTGCACTACAAAGAAGTATCTCTTCCCACCGGTCAAAAGGGACATCCACAAAATGTGTAAAAAACAGAAACGCAAGACAGGCCCTGGGGAACAGGGAGCCTTGTTATGCTGATGGGCGGGATGTAAATTGCCAACTGCCTCACTGGAGGAGTGCATTGCGTTCCCTAAAACAAGTAAACAACAGAGCTACAGAGCCAAGGGCACTTCCAGTCTAGGGAATATACCTTGGGAAAACTGAAAATCAATAAGACAGAGCCACCCGCAAATTTAGGGCTGCACTGCTTACAAGAACCTCGAATTGGGTACACCTTAAATATCCCAGGAAATATAAAAATGGTTCAAAAAACTGTGGTATTTATGTACGATGGAATATCCCTCAGCCATGAAATCAATGTCATAAGACCAGGAGCAGCAAAGTGAGTGGTTTCAGGTACGATGATTCTAAGTGAAATTAGTCACTCAGAAAAAGAAACTTATCATAAGATATCACTTATGAAGATCCTGTAAACATGGCTACACATGAACTGAGTTAGGAAAGAGAACAGAGTCTCACATTTAGAAAACACTCTTATGCCTGCTTAAGGGGAAAGGAGAGGTGGGGTGATGCATAAAACCAGAGTTTGATATAAGCACATGTACCATTTCTAAAACCAACTGTGGAATAGACAAGACCTACACCTTCCTCAGTGAAAGGGACTCAAAACCCCATATTTCCCGCAGAGGAATAGATCTGACTAGTAAGAATCTTAAAACCTATGTATTGATATGTCTCTGTAAGGGAATCAAGTGTGTCTAGACTGGCATAAACATGGCAGCGAGAATCAGCTCAAACCCACTATAAAAAGGAATTTCAAAAACAAAACCAAAAAACAGGGAAATTCTTTACATTTCCTTCAGGGTCTCTGATGAAACCTGGAATGACCCTATCAACAAAGACAGCTGGATGTGGCATAAGGCTGGACACTTGGGACTGACAGGATTGGTGAGATTGGGTGAGCAAATGCAGACCCTTTAAAGCAAAAATGCATGTCCCCCTTTCCATGGGTCCCAACTCTCCAGGTTGAAGGGAATATTACTACAGCTATAACATGCACGGGAAACCTAGAGAATGGACACAGTGTGAATACAAAAGGTTTCTAAAACTCAAGGAGTAGTCCCTCTCCTGGTGCCACGGTTTGACTTTCCAACTGCTTTACTATCAATCTCCCAACTTGGAGAGACAACCCCTTTAACCTCCTGGTTCGCAGAGGTGGCCAATTTGGCAGAGGATGGAAGGGAAGAGGATGAACCAATGAGAGAGTAGCTGTTAGGCATTTGGACGGGCAAATGTCACTCTAATTTCCCGGCAGGAAGAAGAATTAACCAGAGTCTCAGCCACCCACTGGGAACCAGTATAGGTCCTGAACTAAAATTTTGGACTTGCGTACAGCTCACAAAAAACGAGTTGAAAAATGGAGCTCAGGGGCACAGCAATTCACAAACTGGCAGAGTAATAAAGGACAACTATCGTCCAAAAATCTGTTGAGTGAAGGCAACGAGGCGGACTTGAAAGCGAGGCAGAATAGCAGGAAACAGATTTCAAGAGGTACGTTGGAATCGCCTTTAAAGCACAGGAAGAGGGGCACAACTTCGACAATGACGCACTTGGCCAAAAAGGGCGTATGCGTTTTCTCCTGAATATATTCAGGAGAAAGCGCATACGCCCTTTTTGGCCAAGCAAGCAAGCGGGCAATGCAAATCTGCACTACAAAGAAGTATCTCTTCCCACCGGTCAAAAGGGACATCCACAAAATGTGTAAAAACCAGAAACGCAAGACAGGCCCTGGGGAACAGGGAGCCTTGTTATGCTGATGGGCGGGATGTAAATTGCCAACTGCCTCACTGGAGGAGTGCATTGCGTTCCCTAAAACAAGTAAACAACAGAGCTACAGAGCCAAGGGCACTTCCAGTCTAGGGAATATACCTTGTGAAAACTGAAAATCAATAAGACAGAGCCACCCCCAAATTTAGGGCTGCACTGCTTACAAGAACCTCTAATTGCGTACACATTAAATATCCCAGGAAATATAAAATTGGTTCAATAAACTGTGGTATTTATGTACGATGGAATATCCCTCAGCCATGAAATCAATGTCATAAGACCAGGAGCAGCAAAGTGAGTGGTTTCAGGTACGATGATTCTAAGTGAAATAAGTCACTCAGAAAAAGAAACTTATCATAAGATATCACTTATGAAGATCCTGTAAACATGGCTACACATGAACTGAGTTAGGAAAGAGAACAGAGTCTCACATTTACAAAACACTCTTATGCCTGCTTAAGGGGAAAGGAGAGGTGGGGTGATGCATAAAACCAGAGTTTGATATAAGCACATGTACCATTTCTAAAACCAAGTGTGGAATAGACAAGACCTACACCTTCCTCAGTGAAAGGGACTCAAAACCCCATATTTCCCGCAGAGGAAAAGATCTGACTAGTAAGAATCTTAAAACCTATGTATTGATATGTCTCTGTAAGGGAATCAAGTGTGTCTAGACTGGCATAAACATGGCAGCGAGAATCAGCTCAAACCCACTATAAAAAGGAATTTCAAAAACAAAACCAAAAAACAGGGAAATTCTTTACATTTCCTTCAGGGTCTCTGATGAAACCTGGAATGACCCTATCTACAATGACAGCTGGAAGTGGCATAAGGCTGGACACTTGGGACTGAGAGGATTGGTGAGATTGGGTGAGCAAATGCAGACCCTTTAAAGCAAAAATGCATGGCCCCATTCCATAGGTCCCAGCTCTCCATGTTGAAGGGAATATTACTACTGCTATAACATGTACAGGAAACCTAGAGAATGGACACAGTGTGAATACAAAAGGTTTCTAAAACTCAACGAGTAGTCCCTCTCCTAGTGCTCCGGTTTGACTTTCCAACTTCTTTACTATCAATCACCCAACTTGGAGAGACAACCCCTTTAACCTCCTGGTTCGCACACGTCGCCAATTTGACAGTGGATGGAAGGGAAGAGGGAGAACCAATGAGAGAGTAGCTGTTAGGCCTTTGGACGGGCACATGTCACTCTAATTTCCCGGCAGGAAGAAGAATTAACCAGAGTCTCAGCCACCCCCCGGGAACCATTATAGATCCTGAACCAAAATTTTGGACTTGCGTACAGCTCACAAAAAACGAGTTGAAAAATGGAGCTCAGGGGCACAGCAATTCACAAACTGGCAGAGTAATAAAGGACAACTATCGTCCAAAAATCTGTAGAGGGAAGGCAACGAGGCGGACTTGAAAGCCAGGCAGAATAGCAGGAAACAGATTTCAAGAGGTACGTTGGAATTGCATTTAAAGCACAGGAAGAGGGGCACAACTTCGAAAATGACGCACTTGGCCAAAAAGGGCGTATGCGTTTTCTCCTGAATATATTCAGGAGAAAGCACATACGCCCATTTTGGCCAAGCAAGCAAGCGGGCAATGCAAATCTGCACTACAAAGAAGTATCTCTTCCCACCGGTCAAAAGGGACATCCACAAAATGTGTAAAAACCAGAAACGCAAGACAGGCCCTGGGGAACAGGGAGCCTTGTTATGCTGATGGGCGGGATGTAAATTGCCAACTGCCTCACTGGAGGAGTGCATTGCGTTCCCTAAAACAAGTAAACAACAGAGCTACAGAGCCAAGGGCACTTCCATTCTAGGGAATATACCTTGGGAAAACTGAAAATCAATAAGACAGAGCCACCCCCAAATTTAGGGCTGCACTGCTTACAAGAACCTCAAATTGGGTACACCTTAAATATCCCAGGAAATATAAAAATGGTTCAAAAAACTGTGGTATTTATGTACGATGGAATATCCCTCAGCCATGAAATCAATGTCATAAGACCAGGAGCAGCAAAGTGAGTGGTTTCAGGTACGATGATTCTAAGTGAAATAAGTCACTCAGAAAAAGAAACTTATCATAAGATATCACTTATGAAGATCCTGTAAACATGGCTACACATGAACTGAGTTAGGAAAGAGAACAGAGTCTCACATTTAGAAAACACTCTTATGCCTGCTTAAGGGGAAAGGAGAGGTGGGGTGATGCATAAAACCAGAGTTTGATATAAGCACATGTACCATTTCTAAAACCAACTGTGGAATAGACAAGACCTACACCTTCCTCAGTGAAAGGGACTCAAAACACCATATTTCCCGCAGAGGAATAGATCTGACTAGTAAGAATCTTAAAACCTATGTATTGATATGTCTCTGTAAGGGAATCAAGTGTGTCTAGACTGGCATAAACATGGCAGCGAGAATCAGCTCAAACCCACTATAAAAAGGAATTTCAAAAAGAAAACCAAAAAACAGGGAAATTCTTTACATTTCCTTCAGGGTCTCTGATGAAACCTGGAATGACCCTATCTACAATGACAGCTGGAAGTGGCATAAGGGTGGACACTTGGTACTGAGAGGATTGGTGAGATTGGGTGAGCAAATGCAGACCCTTTAAAGCAAAAATGCATGGCCCCCATTCCATAGGTCCCAGCTCTCCATGTTGAAGGGAATATTACTACTGCTATAACATGTACGGGAAACCTAGAGATTGGACACAGTGTGAATACAAAAGGTTTCTAAAACTCAACGAGTAGTCCCTCCCCTAGTGCTCCGGTTTGACTTTCCAACCTCTTTACTATCAATCACCCAACTTGGAGAGACAACCCCTTTAACCTCCAGGTTCGCACAGGTTGCCAATTTGGCAGAGGATGGAAGGCAATAGGGAGAACCAATGAGAGAGTAGCGGTTAGGCATTTGGACGGGCACATGTCACTCTAATTTCCGGGCAGTAAGAAGAATTAAGCAGAGTCTCAGCCACCCACCGGGAACCAGTATAGGTCCTGAACCAAAATTTTGGACTTGCGTACAGCTCACAAAAAACGAGTTGAAAAATGGAGCTCTGGGGCAGAGCAATTCACAAACTGGCAGAATAATAAAGGACAACTATCGTACAAAAATCTGTAGAGGGAAGGCAACGAGGTGGACTTGAAAGCGAGGCAGAATAGCAGGAAACAGATTTCAAGAGGTACGTAGGAATCGCCTTTAAAGCACAGGAAGAGGGGCACAACTTCGACAATGACGCACTTGTTCAAAAAGGGCGTATGTGTTTTCTGCTGAATATATTCAGGAGAAAACGCATACGCCCTTTTTGGACAAGCAAGCAAACGGGCAATGCAAATCTGCACTACAAAGAAGTATCACTTCCCACCGGTCAAAAGGGACATCCACAAAATGTGTAAAAACCAGAAAGGCAAGACAGGCCCTGGAGAACAGGGAGCCTTGTTATGCTGGTGGGCGAGATGTAAATTGCCAACTGCCTCACTGGAAGAGTGCATTGCATTCCATAAAAGAAATAAACAACAGAGCTACAGAGCCAAGGGCACTTCCAGTCTAGGGAATATACCTTGGGAAAACTGAAAATCAATAAGACAGAGCCACCCCCAAATTTAGGGCTGCACTGCTTACAAGAACCTCAACTTGGGTACACCTTAAATATCACAGGAAATATAAAAATGGTTCAAAAAACGGTGGTATTTATGTACGATGGAATATGCCTCAGTCATGAAATCAATGTCATAAGACCAGGAGCAGCAAAGTGAGTGGTTTCAGGTACGATGATTCTAAGTGAAATAAGTCACACAGAAAAAGAAACTTATCATAAGTTATCACTTATGAAGATCCTGTAAACATAGCTACACATGAACTGAGTTAGGAAAGAGAACAGAGTCTCACATTTAGAAAACACTCTTATGCCTGCTTAAGGGGAAAGGAGAGGTGGGGTGATGCATAAAACCAGAGTTTGATATAAGCACATGTACCATTTCTAAAACCAACTGTGGAATAGACAAGACCTACACCTTCCTCAGTGAAAGGGACTCAAAACCCCATATTTCCCGCAGAGGAATAGATTTGACTACTAAGAATCTTAAAACCTATGTATTGATATGTCTCTGTAAGGGAATCAAGTGTGTCTAGACTGGCATAAACATGGCAGCGAGAATCAGCTCAAACCCACTATAAAAAGGAATTTCAAAAACAAAACCAAAAAACAGGGAAATTCTTTACATTTCCTTCAGGGTCTCTGATGAAACCTGCAATGACCCTGTCTACAATTACAGCTGGATGTGGCATAAGGCTGGACACTTGGGACTGAGAGGATTGGTGAGTTTGGGTGAGCAAATGCAGACCGTTTAAAGCAAAAATGCATGGCCCCCATTCCATGGGTCCCAACTCTCCAGGTTGAAGGGAATATTACTACAGCTATAACATGTACAGGAAACCTAGAGAATGGACACACTGTGAATACAAAAGGTTTCTAAAACTCAACGAGTAGTCCCTCTCCTGGTGCTCTGGTTTGACTTTCCAACTGCTTTACTATCAAACTCCCAACTTGGAGAGACAACCCCTTTAACCTCCTGGTTCGCACAGGTTGCCAATTTGGCAGAGGATGGAAGGGAAGAGGGAGAACCAATGAGAGAGTAGCTGTTAGGCATTTGGACGGGCACATGTCACTCTAATTTCCCTGCAGGAAAAAGAATTAACCAGAGTCTCAGCCACCCACCGGGAACCAGTATAGGTCCTGAACCAATATTTTGGACTTGCGTACAGCTCACAAATAACGAGTTGAGAAATGGAACTCAGGGGCACAGCAATTCACAATCTTGCAGAGTAATAAAGACAACTATCATCCAAAAATCTGTTGAGGGAAGGCAGCGAGGCGGACTTGAATGCGAGACTGAATAGCAGGAAACAGATTTCAAGAGGTACGTTGGAATCGCCTTTAAAGCACAGGAAGAGGGACACAACATACACAATGATGCACTAGGCCAAAAAGGGCATATGCGTTTTTTCCTGAATATATTCAGGAGAAAACGCATACGCCCTTTTTGGCCAAGCAAGCAAGCAGGCAATGCACATCTGCACTAAAAAGAAGTATCTCTTCCCACCAGTCAAAAGGGACATCCACAAAATATGTAAAAACCAGAAAGACAAGACAGGCCCTGGAGAACAGGGAGCCTTGTTATGCTGATGGGCGGAATGTAAATTGCCAACTGCCTCACTGGAGGAGTGCATTGCGTTCCCTAAAACAAGTAAACAACAGAGCAACAGAGCCAAGGGCACTTCTAGTCTAGGGAATATACATTGGGAAAACTGAAAATCAATAAGACAGAGCCACCCCCAAATTTAGGGCTGCACTGCTTACAAGAACCTCAACTTGGGTACACCTTAAATATCCCAGGAAATATAAAAATGGCTCAAAAAACTGTGGTATTTATGTACGATGGAATATCCCTCAGCCATGAAATCAATGT
The DNA here is from genome assembly GCF_964165515.1 of Mesoplodon bidens. Classification (NCBI taxonomy): domain Eukaryota; kingdom Metazoa; phylum Chordata; class Mammalia; order Artiodactyla; family Ziphiidae; genus Mesoplodon; species Mesoplodon bidens. The sequence continues at coordinate 1,013,417 of NW_027671226.1, forward strand.
CATAAGACCAGGAGCAGCAAAGTGAGTGGATTCAGGTACGATGATTGTAAGTGGAATAAGTCACACAGAAAAAGAAACTTATCATAAGATATCACTTATGAAGATCCTGTAAACATGGCTACACATGAACTGAGTTAGGAAAGAGAACAGAGTCTCACATTTAGAAAACACTCTTATGCATGCTTAAGGGGAAAGGAGAGGTGGGGTGATGCATAAAACCACAGTTTGACATAAGTACAGGTACCATTTCTAAAACCAACTGTAAAATAGACAAGACCTACACCTTCCTCAGTGAAAGGGACTCAAAACCCCATATTTCCCGCAGAGGAATAGATCTGACTAGTAAGAATCTTAAAACTTATGTATTGATATGTCTGTGTAAGGGAATCAAGTGTGTCTAGACTGGCATAAATATGGCAGCGAGAATCAGCTCAAACCCACTATAAAAAGGAATTTCAAAAACAAAACCAAAAAACAGGGAAATCTTTATATTTCCTTCAGGGTCTCTGATGAAACCTGCAATGACCCTGTCTACAATTACAGCTGGATGTGGCATAAGGCTGGACACTTGGGACTGAGAGGATTGGTGAGTTTGGGTGAGCAAATGCAGACCGTTTAAAGCAAAAATGCATGGCCCCCATTCCATGGGTCCCAACTCTCCAGGTTGAAGGGAATATTACTACAGCTATAACATGTACAGGAAACCTAGAGAATGGACACACTGTGAATACAAAAGGTTTCTAAAACTCAACGAGTAGTCCCTCTCCTGGTGCTCTGGTTTGACTTTCCAACTGCTTTACTATCAAACTCCCAACTTGGAGAGACAACCCCTTTAACCTCCTGGTTCGCACAGGTTGCCAATTTGGCAGAGGATGGAAGGGAAGAGGGAGAACCAATGAGAGAGTAGCTGTTAGGCATTTGGACGGGCACATGTCACTCTAATTTCCCTGCAGGAAAAAGAATTAACCAGAGTCTCAGCCACCCACCGGGAACCAGTATAGGTCCTGAACCAATATTTTGGACTTGCGTACAGCTCACAAATAACGAGTTGAGAAATGGAACTCAGGGGCACAGCAATTCACAATCTTGCAGAGTAATAAAGACAACTATCATCCAAAAATCTGTTGAGGGAAGGCAGCGAGGCGGACTTGAATGCGAGACTGAATAGCAGGAAACAGATTTCAAGAGGTACGTTGGAATCGCCTTTAAAGCACAGGAAGAGGGACACAACATACACAATGATGCACTAGGCCAAAAAGGGCATATGCGTTTTTTCCTGAATATATTCAGGAGAAAACGCATACGCCCTTTTTGGCCAAGCAAGCAAGCAGGCAATGCACATCTGCACTAAAAAGAAGTATCTCTTCCCACCAGTCAAAAGGGACATCCACAAAATATGTAAAAACCAGAAAGACAAGACAGGCCCTGGAGAACAGGGAGCCTTGTTATGCTGATGGGCGGAATGTAAATTGCCAACTGCCTCACTGGAGGAGTGCATTGCGTTCCCTAAAACAAGTAAACAACAGAGCAACAGAGCCAAGGGCACTTCTAGTCTAGGGAATATACATTGGGAAAACTGAAAATCAATAAGACAGAGCCACCCCCAAATTTAGGGCTGCACTGCTTACAAGAACCTCAACTTGGGTACACCTTAAATATCCCAGGAAATATAAAAATGGCTCAAAAAACTGTGGTATTTATGTACGATGGAATATCCCTCAGCCATGAAATCAATGTCATAAGACCAGGAGCAGCAAAGTGAGTGGATTCAGGTACGATGATTGTAAGTGGAATAAGTCACACAGAAAAAGAAACTTATCATAAGATATCACTTATGAAGATCCTGTAAACATGGCTACACATGAACTGAGTTAGGAAAGAGAACAGAGTCTCACATTTAGAAAACACTCTTATGCATGCTTAAGGGGAAAGGAGAGGTGGGGTGATGCATAAAACCACAGTTTGACATAAGTACAGGTACCATTTCTAAAACCAACTGTAAAATAGACAAGACCTACACCTTCCTCAGTGAAAGGGACTCAAAACCCCATATTTCCCGCAGAGGAATAGATCTGACTAGTAAGAATCTTAAAACTTATGTATTGATATGTCTGTGTAAGGGAATCAAGTGTGTCTAGACTGGCATAAATATGGCAGCGAGAATCAGCTCAAACCCACTATAAAAAGGAATTTCAAAAACAAAACCAAAAAACAGGGAAATCCTTATATTTCCTTCAGGGTCTCTGATGAAACCTGCAATGACCCTATCTACAATGACAGCTGGATGTGGCATAAGGCTGGACACTTGGGTCTGACAGGATTGGTGAGATTGGGTGAGCAAATGCAGACCCTTTTAAGCAAAAATTCACGGTCCCCATTCAATGGGTCCCAACTCTACATGTTGAAGGGAATATTAATACAGCTATAACATGTACAGGAAACCTAGAGAATGGACACACTGTGAATGCAAAAGGTTTCTAAAACTCAACAAGTAGTCCCTCTCCTGGTGCTCCGGTTTGACTTTCCAACTGCTTTACTATCAATCTCCCAACTTGGAGAGACAATGCCTTTAACCTCCTGGTTCGCACATGTTGCCAAATTGGCAGAGGATGGAAGGGAAGAGGGAGAACCAATGAGAGAGTAGCTGTTAGGCATTTGGACGGGCATATGTCACTCTAATTTCCCGGCAGGAAGAAGTATTGACCAGAGTCTCAGCCACCCACCGGGAACCATTATAGGTCCTGAACCAAAACTTTGGATTTGCGTACAGCTCACAAAAAACGAGTTGAAAAATGGAGCTCAGGGGCACAGCAATTCACAAACTGGCAGAGTAATAAAGGACAACTATCGTCCAAAAATCTGTAGAGGGAAGGCAACGAGGCGGACTTGAAAGCGAGGCAGAATAGCAGGAAACAGATTTCAAGAAGTTCTTTGGAATCGCCTTTAAAGCACAGGAAGAGGGGCACAACTTCGACAATGAGGCACTTGGCCAAAAAGGGCGTATGCGTTTTCTCCCGAATATATTCAGGAGAAAGCGCATACGCCCTTTTTGGCCAAGCAAGCAAGCGGGCAATGCAAATATGCACTACAAAGAAGTATCTCTTCCCACCGGTCAAAAGGGACATCCACAAAATATGTAAAAACCAGAAACGCAAGACAGGCCCTGGGGAACAGGGAGCCTTGTTATGCTGATGGGCGGGATGTAAATTGCCAACTGCCTCACTGGAGGAGTGCATTGCGTTCCCTAAAACAAGTAAACAACAAAGCTACAGAGCCAACGCACTTCCAGTCTAGGGAATATACCTTGGGAAAACTGAAAATCAATAAGACAGAGCCACCCACAAATTTAGGGCTGCACTGCTTACAAGAACCTCAACTTGGGTACACCATAAATATACCAGGAAATATAAAAATGGTTCCAAAAACTGTGGTATTTTTGTACGATGGAATATCCCTCAGCCATGAAATCAATGTCATAAGACCAGGAGCAGCAAAGTGAGTGGTTTCAGGTACGATTATTCTAAGTGAAATAAGTCACACAGAAAAAGAAACTTATCATAAGATATCACTTATGAAGATCCTGTAAACATGGCTACACATGAACTGAGTTAGGAAAGAGAACAGAGTCTCACATTTAGAAAACACTCTTATGCCTGCTTAAGGGGAAAGGAGAGGTGGGGTGATGCATAAAACCAGTGTTTGATATAAGCACATGTACCATTTCTAAAACAAACTGTGGAATAGACAAGACCTACACCTTCCTCAGTGAAAGGGACTCAAAACCGCATATTTCCCGCAAAGGAATATATCTGACTAGTAAGAATCTTAAAACCTATGTATTGATATGTCTCTGTAAGGGAAACAAGTGTGTCTAGACTGGCATAAACATGGCAGCGAGAACCAGCTCAAACCCACTATAAAAAGGAATTTCAAAAACAAAACCAAAAAACAGGGAAATTCTTTACATTTCCTTCAGGGTCTCTGATGAAACCTGGAATGACCCTATCTACAATGACAGCTGGATGTGGCATAAGGCTGGACACTTGGGACTGAGAGGATTGGTGAGATTGGGTGAGCAAATGCAGACCCTTTAAAGCAAAAATGCATGTCCCCCATTCCATGGGTCCCAACTCTCCAGGTTGAAGGGAATATTACTACAGCTATAACATGCACGGGAAACCTAGAGAATGGACACAGTGTGAATACAAAAGGTTTCTAAAACTCAACGAGTAGTTCCTCTCCTGGTGCCCCGGTTTGACTTTCCAACTGCTTTACTATCAATCTCCCAACTTGGAGAGACAACCCCTTTAACCTCCTGGTTCGCACAGGTTGCCAATTTGGCAGAGGATGGAAGGGAAGAGGGAGAACCAATGAGAGAGTAGCTGTTAGGCATTTGGACGGGCACATATCACTCTAATTTCCCAGCAAGAAGAAGAATTAACCAGAGTCTCAGCCACCCACCGGGAACCAGTATAGGTCCTGAACCAAAATTTTGGACTTGCATACAGCTCACAAAAAACGAGTTGAAAAATGGAGCTCAGGGGCACAGCAATTCACAAACTGGCAGAGTAATAAAGGACAACTATCGTCCAAAAATCTGTAGAGGGAAGGCAACGAGTCGGACTTGTAAGCGAGGCAAAATAGCAGGAAACAGATTTCAAGAATTACGTAGGAATCGCTTTAAAGCACAGGAAGAGGGGCACAATTTCGACAATGACGCAGTTGTCCAAAAAGGGCGTATGCGTTTTCTGCTGAATATATTCAGGAGAAAACGCATACGCCCTTTTTGGACAAGCAAGCAAACGGGCAATGCAAATCTGCACTACAAAGAAGTATCACTTCCCACCAGTCAAAAGGGACATCCACAAAATGTGTAAAAACCAGAAAGGCAAGACAGGCCCTGGAGAACAGGGAGCCTTGTTATGCTGATGGGCGAGATGTAAATTGCCAACTGCCTCACTGGAGGAGTGCATTGCCTTCCATAAAAGAAATAAACCACAGAGCTACAGAGCCAAGGGCACTTCCAGTCCAGGGAATATACCTTGGGAAAACTGAAAATCAATAAGACAGAGCCACCCCCAAATTTAGGGCTGCACTGCTTACAAGAAACTCAACTTGGGTACACCTTAAATATCCCAGGAAATATAAAAATGTTTCAAAAAACTGTGGTATTTATGTACGATGGAATATCCCTCAGCCATGAAATCAATGTCATAAGACCAGGAGCAGCAAAGTGAGTGGATTCAGGTACGATGATTCTAAGTAAAATAAGTCACACAGAAAAAGAAACTTATCATAAGATATCACTTATGAAGATCCTGTAAACATGGCTACACATGAACTGAGTTAGGAAAGAGAACAGAGTCTCAAATTTAGAAAACACTCTTATGCCTGCTTAAGGGGAAAGGAGAGGTGGGGTGATGCATAAAACCAGAGTTTGATATAAGCACAGGTACCATTTCTAAAACCAACTGTGGAATAGACAAGACCTACACCTTCCTCAGTGAAAGGGACTCAAAATCCCATATTTCCTGCAGAGGAATAGATCTGACTAGTAAGAATCTTAAAACCTATGTATTGATATGTCTCTGTAAGGGAATCAAGTGTGTCTAGACTGGCATAAACATGGCAGCGAGAATCAGCTCAAACCCACTATAAAAAGGAATTTCAAAAACAAAACCAAAAAACAGGGAAATTCTTTACCTTTCCTTCAGGGTCTCTGATGAAACCTGCAATGACCCTGTCTACAATTACAGCTGGATGTGGCATAAGGCTGGACACTTGGGACTGAGAGGATTCGTGAGATTGGGTGAGCAAATGCAGACCCTTTAAAGCAAAAATGCATGGCCCCCATTACATGGGTCCTAACTCTCCATGTTGAAGGGAATATTACTACAGCTATAACATGTTCGGGAAACCTAGAGAATGGACACACTGTGAATACAAATGGTTTCTAAAACTCAACGAGTAGTCCCTCTCCTGGTGCTCCGGTTTGACTTTCCAACTGCTTTACTATCAATCTCCCAACTTGGAGAGACAACCCCTTTAACCTCCTGGTTCGCACAGGTTGCCAATTTGGCAGAGGATGGAAGGGAAGAGGGAGAACCAATGAGAGAGTAGCTGTTAGGCATTTGGACGGGCACATGTCACTCTAATTTCCCGGCAGGAAGAAGAACTAACCAGAGTCAAGCCACCCACCCGGAACCAGTATAGGTCCTGAACTAAAATTTTGGACTTGCGTACAGCTCACAAAAAACGAGTTGAAAAATGGAGCTCAGGGGCACAGCAATTCTCAAACTGGCAGAGTAATAAAGGACAACTATCGTCCAAAAATCTGCCGAGGGAAGGTAACGAGGTGGACTTGAAAGCGAGGCAGAATAGCAGGAAACTGATTTCAAGAGGTACGTTGGAATCGCCTTTAAAGCACAGGAAGAGGGGCACAACTTCGACAATGACGTACTTGGCCAAAAAGGGCGTATGAGTTTTCTCCTGAATATATTCAGGAGAAAGCGCATACGCCCTTTTTGGCCAAGCAAGCAAGCGGGCAATGCAAATCTGCACTACAAAGAAGTATCTCTTCCCACCGGTCAAAAGGGACATCCACAAAATGTGTAAAACCAGAAACGCAAGACAGGCCCTGGGGAACAGGGAGCCTTGTTATGCTGATGGGCGGGATGTAAATTGCCAACTGCCTCACTGGAGGAGTGCATTGTGTTCCCTAAAACAAGTAAACAACAGAGCTACAGAGCCAAGGGCACTTCCATTCTAGGGAATATACCTTGGGAAAACTGAAAATCAATAAGACAGAGCCACCCCCAAATTTAGGACTGCACTGCTTACAAGAACCTCAAATTGGGTACACCTTAAATATCCCAGGAAATATAAAAATGGTTCAAAAAACTGTGGTATTTATGTACGATGGAATATCCCTCAGCCATGAAATCAATGTCATAAGACCAGGAGCAGCAAAGTGAGTGGTTTCAGGTACGATGATTCTAAGTGAAATAAGTCACTCAGAAAAAGAAACTTATCATAAGATATCAATTATGAAGATCCTGTAAACATGGCTACACATGAACTGAGTTAGGAAAGAGAACAGAGTCTCACATTTAGAAAACACTCTTATGCCTGCTTAAGGGGAAAGGAGAGGTGGGGTGATGCATAAAACCAGAGTTTGATATAAGCACATGTACCATTTCTAAAACCAACTGTGGAATAGACAAGACCTACACCTTCCTCAGTGAAAGGGACTCAAAACACCATATTTCCCGCAGAGGAATAGATCTGACTAGTAAGAATCTTAAAACCTATGTATTGATATGTCTCTGTAAGGGAATCAAGTGTGTCTAGACTGGCATAAACATGGCAGCGAGAATCAGCTCAAACCCACTATAAAAAGGAATTTCAAAAAGAAAACCAAAAAACAGGGAAATTCTTTACATTTCCTTCAGGGTCTCTGATGAAACCTGGAATGACCCTATCTACAATGAGAGCTGGAAGTGGCATAAGGCTGGACACTTGGTACTGAGAGGATTGGTGAGATTGGGTGAGCAAATGCAGACCCTTTAAAGCAAAAATGCATGGCCCCCATTCCATAGGTCCCAGCTCTCCATGTTGAAGGGAATATTACTACTGCTATAACATGTACAGGAAACCTAGAGATTGGACACAGTGTGAATACAAATGGTTTCTAAAACTCAACGAGTAGTCCCTCTCCTAGTGCTCCGGTTTGACTTTCCAACCTCTTTACTATCAATCACCCAACTTGGAGAGACAACCCCTTTAACCTCCAGGTTCGCACAGGTTGCCAATTTGGCAGAGGATGGAAGGGAAGAGGGAGAACCAATGAGAGAGTAGCGGTTAGGCATTTGGACGGGCACATGTCACTCTAATATCCGGGCAGTAAGAAGAATTAAGCAGAGTCTCAGCCACCCACCGGGAACCAGTATAGGTCCTGAACCAAAATTTTGGACTTGCGTACAGCTCACAAAAAACGAGTTGAAAAATGGAGCTCTGGGGCAGAGCAATTCACAAACTGGCAGAATAATAAAGGACAACTATCGTCCAAAAATCTGTAGAGGGAAGGCAACGAGGTGGACTTGAAAGCGAGGTAGAATAGCAGGAAACAGATTTCAAGAGGTACGTAGGAATCGCCTTTAAAGCACAGGAAGAGGGGCACAATTTCGACAATGACGCACTTGTTCAAAAAGGGCGTATGTGTTTTCTGCTGAATATATTCAGGAGAAAACGCATACGCCCTTTTTGGACAAGCAAGCAAACGGGCAATGCAAATCTGCACTACAAAGAAGTATCACTTCCCACCGGTCAAAAGGGACATCCACAAAATGTGTAAAAACAAGAAAGGCAAGACAGGCCCTGGAGAACAGGGAGCCTTGTTATGCTGGTGGGCGAGATGTAAATTGCCAACTGCCTCACTGGAAGAGTGCATTGCATTCCATAAAAGAAATAAACAACAGAGCTACAGAGCCAAGGGCACTTCCAGTCTAGGGAATATACCTTGGGAAAACTGAAAATCAATAAGACAGAGCCACCCCCAAATTTAGGGCTGCACTGCTTACAAGAACCTCAACTTGGGTACACCTTAAATATCACAGGAAATATAAAAATGGTTCAAAAAACGGTGGTATTTATGTACGATGGAATATGCCTCAGTCATGAAATCAATGTCATAAGACCAGGAGCAGCAAAGTGAGTGGATTCAGGTACGATGATTCTAAGTGAAATAAGTCACACGGAAAAAGAAACTTATCATAAGTTATCACTTATGAAGATCCTGTAAACATAGCTACACATGAACTGAGTTAGGAAAGAGAACAGAGTCTCACATTTAGAAAACACTCTTATGCCTGCTTAAGGGGAAAGGAGAGGTGGGGTGATGCATAAAACCAGACTTTGATATAAGCACATGTACCATTTCTAAAACAAACTGTGGAATAGACAAGACCTACACCTTCCTCAGTGAAAGGGACTCAAAACCCCATATTTCCCGCAGAGGAATAGATTTGACTACTAAGAATCTTAAAACCTATGTATTGATATGTCACTGTAAGGGAATCAAGTGTGTCTAGACTGGCATAAACATGGCAGCGAGAATCAGCTCAAACCCACTATAAAAAGGAATTTCAAAAACAAAACCAAAAAACAGGGAAATTCTTTACATTTCCTTCAGGGTCTCTGATGAAACCTGCAATGACCCTGTCTACAATTACAGCTGGATGTGGCATAAGGCTGGACACTTGGGACTGAGAGGATTGGTGAGTTTGGGTGAGCAAATGCAGACCGTTTAAAGCAAAAATGCATGGCCCCCATTCCATGGGTCCCAATTCTCCAGGTTGAAGGGAATATTACTACAGCTATAACATGTACAGGAAACCTAGAGAATGGACACACTGTGAATACAAAAGGTTTCTAAAACTCAACGAGTAGTCCCTCTCCTGGTGCTCTGGTTTGACTTTCCAACTGCTTTACTATCAACCTCCCAACTTGGAGAGACAACCCCTTTAACCTCCTGGTTCGCACAGGTTGCCAATATGGCAGAGGATGGAAGGGAAGAGGGAGAACCAATGAGAGAGTAGCTGTTAGGCATTTGGACGGGCACATGTCACTCTAATTTCCCTGCAGGAAAAAGAATTAACCAGAGTCTCAGCCACCCACCGGGAACCAGTATGGGTCCTGAACCAATATTTTGGACTTGCGTACAGCTCACAAATAACGAGTTGAGAAATGGAACTCAGGGGCACAGCAATTCACAATCTTGCAGAGTAATAAAGACAACTATCATCCAAAAATCTGTTGAGGGAAGGCAGCGAGGCGGACTTGAATGCGAGACTGAATAGCAGGAAACAGATTTCAAGAGGTACGTTGGAATCACCTTTAAAGCACAGGAAGAGGGACACAACATACACAATGATGCACTAGGCCAAAAAGGGCATATGCGTTTTTTCCAGAATATATTCAGGAGAAAACGCATACGCCCTTTTTGGCCAAGCAAGCAAGCAGGCAATGCACATCTGCACTAAAAAGAAGTATCTCTTCCCACCAGTCAAAAGGGACATCCACAAAATATGTAAAAACCAGAAAGACAAGACAGGCCCTGGAGAACAGGGAGCCTTGTTATGCTGATGGGCGGAATGTAAATTGCCAACTGCCTCACTGGAGGAGTGCATTGCGTTCCCTAAAACAAGTAAACAACAGAGCAACAGAGCCAAGGGCACTTCTAGTCTAGGGAATATACATTGGGAAAACTGAAAATCAATAAGACAGAGCCACCCCCAAATTTAGGGCTGCACTGCTTACAAGAACCTCAACTTGGGTACACCTTAAATATCCCAGGAAATATAAAAATGGCTCAAAAAACTGTGGTATTTATGTACGATGGAATATCCCTCAGCCATGAAATCAATGTCATAAGACCAGGAGCAGCAAAGTGAGTGGATTCAGGTACGATGATTGTAAGTGGAATAAGTCACACAGAAAAAGAAACTTATCATAAGATATCACTTATGAAGATCCTGTAAACATGGCTACACATGAACTGAGTTAGGAAAGAGAACAGAGTCTCACATTTAGAAAACACTCTTATGCATGCTTAAGGGGAAAGGAGAGGTGGGGTGATGCATAAAACCACAGTTTGACATAAGTACAGGTACCATTTCTAAAACCAACTGTAAAATAGACAAGACCTACACCTTCCTCAGTGAAAGGGACTCAAAACCCCATATTTCCCGCAGAGGAATAGATCTGACTAGTAAGAATCTTAAAACTTATGTATTGATATGTCTGTGTAAGGGAATCAAGTGTGTCTAGACTGGCATAAATATGGCAGCGAGAATCAGCTCAAACCCACTATAAAAAGGAATTTCAAAAACAAAACCAAAAAACAGGGAAATTCTTTATATTTCCTTCAGGGTCTCTGATGAAACCTGCAATGACCCTATCTACAATGACAGCTGGAAGTGGCATAAGGCTGGACACTTGGTACTGAGAGGATTGGTGAGATTGGGTGAGCAAATGCAGACCCTTTAAAGCAAAAATTCACGGTCCCCATTCAATGGGTCCCAACTCTACATGTTGAAGGGAATATTACTACAGCTATAACATGTACAGGAAACCTAGAGAATGGACACACTGTGAATGCAAAAGGTTTCTAAAACTCAACAAGTAGTCCCTCTCCTGGTGCTCCGGTTTGACTTTCCAACTGCTTTACTATCAATCTCCCAACTTGGAGAGACAATGCCTTTAACCTCCTGGTTCGCACACGTGGCCAAATTGGCAGAGGATGGAAGGGAAGAGGGAGAACCAATGAGAGAGTAGCTGTTAGGCATTTGGACGGGCATATGTCACTCTAATTTCCCGGCAGGAAGAAGTATTGACCAGAGTCTCAGCCACCCACCGGGAACCATTATAGGTCCTGAACCAAAACTTTGGACTTGCGTACAGCTCACAAAAAACGAGTTGAAAAATGGAGCTCAGGGGCACAGCAATTCACAAACTGGCAGAGTAATAAAGGACAACTATCGTCCAAAAATCTGTTGAGGGAAGGCAACGAGGCGGACTTGAAAGCGAGGCAGAATAGCAGGAAACAGATTTCAAGAAGTACTTTGGAATCGCCTTTAAAGCACAGGAAGAGGGGCACAACTTCGACAATGAGGCACTTGGCCAAAAAGGGCGTATGCGTTTTCTCCCGAATATATTCAGGAGAAAGCGCATACGCCCTTTTTGGCCAAGCAAGCAAGCGGGCAATGCAAATATGCACTACAAAGAAGTATCTCTTCCCACCGGTCAAAAGGGACATCCACAAAATGTGTAAAAACCAGAAACGCAAGACAGGCCCTGGGGAACAGGGAGCCTTGTTATGCTGATGGGCGGGATGTAAATTGCCAACTGCCTCACTGGAGGAGTGCATTGCGTTCCCTAAAACAACTAAACAACAAAGCTACGGAGCCAAGGGCACTTCCAGTCTAGGGAATATACCTTGGGAAAACTGAAAATCAATAAGACAGAGCCACCCACAAATTTAGGGCTGCACTGCTTACAAGAATCTCAACTTGGGTACACCATAAATATACCAGGAAATATAAAAATGGTTCCAAAAACTGTGGTATTTTTGTACGATGGAATATCCCTCAGCCATGAAATCAATGTCAGAAGACCAGGAGCAGCAAACTGAGTGGTTTCAGGTACGATGATTCTAAGTGAAATAAGTCACACAGAAAAAGAAACTTATCATAAGATATCACTTATGAAGATCCTGTAAACATGGCTACACATGAACTGAGTTAGGAAAGAGAACAGAGTCTCACATTTAGAAAACACTCTTATGCCTGCTTAAGGGGAAAGGAGAGGTGGGGTGATGCATAAAACCAGAGTTTGATATAAGCACATGTACCATTTCTAAAACAAACTGTGGAATAGACAAGACCTACACCTTCCTCAGTGAAAGGGACTCAAAACCGCATATTTCCCGCAAAGGAATAGATCTGACTAGTAAGAATCTTAAAACCTATGTATTGATATGTCTCTGTAAGGGAAACAAGTGTGTCTAGACTGGCATAAACATGGCAGCGAGAACCAGCTCAAAACCACTATAAAAAGGAATTTCAAAAACAAAACCAAAAAACAGGGAAATTCTTTACATTTCCTTCAGGGTCTCTGATGAAACCTGGAATGACCCTATCTACAATGACAGCTGGATGTGGCATAAGGCTGGACACTTGGGACTGAGAGGATTGGTGAGATTGGGTGAGCAAATGCAGACCCTTTAAAGCAAAAATGCATGTCCCCCATTCCATGGGTCCCAACTCCCCAGGTTGAAGGGAATATTACTACAGCTATAACATGCACGGGAAACCTAGAGAATGGACACAGTGTGAATACAAAAGGTTTCTAAAACTCAACGAGTAGTTCCTCTCCTGGTGCCCCGGTTTGACTTTCCAACTGCTTTACTATCAATCTCCCAACTTGGAGAGACAACCCCTTTAACCTCCTGGTTCGCACAGGTTGCCAATTTGGCAGAGGATGGAAGGGAAGAGGGAGAACCAATGAGAGAGTAGCTGTTAGGCATTTGGACGGGCACATATCACTCTAATTTCCCAGCAAGAAGAAGAATTAACCAGAGTCTCAGCCACCCACCGGGAACCAGTATAGGTCCTGAACCAAAATTTTGGACTTGCATACAGCTCACAAAAAACGAGTTGAAAAATGGAGCTCAGGGGCACAGCAATTCACAAACTGGCAGAGTAATAAAGGACAACTATCGTCCAAAAATCTGTAGAGGGAAGGCAACGAGTCGGACTTGTAAGCGAGGCAAAATAGCAGGAAACAGATTTCAAGAATTACGTAGGAATCGCTTTAAAGCACAGGAAGAGGGGCACAATTTCGACAATGACGCAGTTGTCCAAAAAGGGCGTATGCGTTTTCTGCTGAATATATTCAGGAGAAAACGCATACGCCCTTTTTGGACAAGCAAGCAAACGGGCAATGCAAATCTGCACTACAAAGAAGTATCACTTCCCACCAGTCAAAAGGGACATCCACAAAATGTGTCAAAACCAGAAAGGCAAGACAGGCCATGGAGAACAGGGAGCCTTGTTATGCTGATGAACGAGATGTAAATTGACAACTGCCTCACTGGAGGAGTGCATTGCCTTCCATAAAAGAAATAAACCACAGAGCTACAGAGCCAAGGGCACTTCCAGTCTAGGGAATATACCTTGGGAAAACTGAAAATCAATAAGACAGAGCCACCCCCAAATTTAGGGCTGCACTGCTTACAAGAAACTCAACTTGGGTACACCTTAAATATCCCAGGAAATATAAAAATGTTTCAAAAAACTGTGGTATTTATGTACGATGGAATATCCCTCAGCCATGAAATCAATGTCATAAGACCAGGAGCAGCAAAGTGAGTGGATTCAGGTACGATGATTCTAAGTAAAATAAGTCACACAGAAAAAGAAACTTATCATAAGATATCACTTATGAAGATCCTGTAAACATGGCTACACATGAACTGAGTTAGGAAAGAGAACAGAGTCTCACATTTAGAAAACACTCTTATGCCTGCTTAAGGGGAAAGGAGAGGTGGGGTGATGCATAAAACCAGAGTTTGATATAAGCACAGGTACCATTTCTAAAACCAACTGTGGAATAGACAAGACCTACACCTTCCTCAGTGAAAGGGACTCAAAATCCCATATTTCCTGCAGAGGAATAGATCTGACTAGTAAGAATCTTAAAACCTATGTATTGATATGTCTCTGTAAGGGAATCAAGTGTGTCTAGACTGGCATAAACATGGCAGCGAGAATCAGCTCAAACCCACTATAAAAAGGAATTTCAAAAACAAAACCAAAAAACAGGGAAATTCTTTACCTTTCCTTCAGGGTCTCTGATGAAACCTGCAATGACCCTGTCTACAATTACAGCTGGATGTGGCATAAGGCTGGACACTTGGGACTGAGAGGATTGGTGAGATTGGGTGAGCAAATGCAGACCCTTTAAAGCAAAAATGCATGGCCCCCATTACATGGGTCCTAACTCTCCATGTTGAAGGGAATATTACTACAGCTATAACATGTTCGGTAAACCTAGAGAATGGACACACTGTGAATACAAAAGGTTTCTAAAACTCAACGAGTAGTCCCTCTCCTGGTGCCCCGGTTTGACTTTCCAACTGCTTTACTATCAATCTCCCAACTTGGAGAGACAACCCCTTTAACCTCCTGGTTCGCACAGGTTGCCAATTTGGCAGAGGATGGAAGGGAAGAGGGAGAACCAATGAGAGATTAGCTGTTAGGCATTTGGACGGGCACATGTCACTCTAATTTCCCGGCAGGAAGGAGAATTAACCAGAGTCTCAGCCACCCACCGGGAACCAGTATAGGTCCTGAACTAAAATTTTGGACTTGCGTACAGCTCACAAAAAACGAATTGAAAAATGGAGCTCAGGGGCACAGCAATTCACAAACTGGCAGAGTAATAAAGGACAACTATCGTCCAAAAATCTGTTGAGGGAAGGCAACGAGGCGGACTTGAAAGCGAGGCAGAATAGCAGGAAACAGATTTCAAGAGGTACTTTGGAATCGCCTTTAAAGCACGGCAAGAGGGGCACAACTTCGACAATGACGTACTTGGCCAAAAAGGGCGTATGTGTTTTCTCCTGAATATATTCAGGAGAAAGCGCATATGCCCTTTTTGGCCAAGCAAGCAAGCGGGCAATGCAAATCTGCACTACAAAGAAGTATCACTTCCCACCGGTCAAAAGGGACATCCACAAAATATGTAAAAACCAGAAAGGCAAGACAGGCCCTGGGGAACAGGGAGCCTTGTTATGCTGATGGGCGGGATGTAAATTGCCTACTGCCTCACTGGAGGAGTGCATTGCGTTCCCTAAAGCAAGTAAACAACAGAGCTACAGAGCCAAGGACACTTCCAGTCTAGGGAATATACCTTGGGAAAACTGAAAATCAATAAGACAGAGCCACCCCCAAATTTAGGGCTGCACAGCTTACAAGAACCTCAAATTGGGTACACCTTAAATATCCCAGGAAATATAAAAATGGTTCAAAAAAATGTTGTATTTATGTACGATGGAATATCCCTCAGCCATGAAATCAATGTCATAAGACCAGGAGCAGCAAAGTGAATGGATTCAGGTACGATGATTCTGAGTGAAATAAGTCACACAGAAAAAGCAACTTATCATAAGATATCACTTATGAAGGTCCTGTAAACATGGCTACACATGAACTGAGTTAGGAAAGAGAACAGAGTCTCACATTTAGAAAACACTCTTATGCCTCCTTAAGGGGAAAGGAGAGGTGGGGTGATGCATAAAACCAGAGTTTGATATAAGCACATGTACCATTTCTAAAACCAACTGTGGAATGGACAAGACCTACACCTTCCTCAGTGAAAGGGACTCAAAACCCCATATTTCCCGCAGAGGAATAGATCTGACTAGTAAGAATCTTAAAACCTATGTATTGATATGTCTCTGTAAGGGAATCAAGTGTGTCTAGACTGGCATAAACATGGCAGCGAGAATCAGCTCAACCAGACTATAAAAAGGAATTTCAAAAACAAAACCAAAAAACAGGGAAATTCTTTACATTTCCTTCAGGGTCTCTGATGAAACCTGCAATGACCCTATCTACAATGACAGCTGGAAGTGGCATAAGGCTGGACACTTGGGACTGTGAGGTTTGGTGAGATTGGTTGAGTAAATGCAGACCCTTTAAAGCAAAAATGCATGGCCCCCATTCCATGGGTCCCAACTCTCCATGTTGAAGGTAATATTACTAAAGCTATAACATGTACGGGAAACCTAGAGAATGGAAACAGTGTGAATACAAATGGTTTCTAAAACTCAACGAGTAGTCCCTCTCCTGGTGCTCCGGTTTGACTTTCCAACTGCTTTACTATCAATCTCCCAACTTGGAGAGACAACACTTTAACCTCCTGGTTCGCACACGTAGCCAATTGGCAGAGGATGGAAGGGAAGAGGGAGAACCAATGAGAGAGTAGCTGTTAGGCATTTGGACGGGCACATGCCTCTCTAATTTCCCGGCAGGAAGAAGAATTAACCAGAGTCTCAGCTACCCACCGGGAACCATTATAGTTCCTGAACCAAAATTTTGGACTTGCGTACAGCTCACAAAAAACGAGTTGAAAAATGGAGCTCAGGGGCACAGCAATTCACAAACTGGCAGAGTAATAAAGGACAACTATCGTCCAAAAATCTGTAGAGGGAAGGCAACGAGGCGGACTTGAAAGCGAGGCAGAATAGCAGGAAACAGATTTCAAGAGGTACGTTGGAATCGCGTTTAAAGCACAGGAAGAGTGGCACAACTTCGACAATGACGCACTTGGCCAAAAAGGGCGTATGCGTTTTCTCCTGAATATATTCAGGAGAAAGCGCATACGCCCTTTTTGGCCAAGCAAGCAAGCGGGGAATGCAAATCTGCACTACAAAGAAGTATCTCTTCCCACAGGTCAAAAGGGACATCCACAAAATGTGTAAAAACCAGAAAGGCAAGACAGGCCCTGGGGAACAGGGAGCCTTGTTATGCTGATGGGCGGGATGTAAATTGCCAACTGCCTCACTGGAGGAGTGCATTGCATTCCCTAAAACAAGTAAACAACAGAGCTACAGAGCCAAGGGCACTTCCAGTCTAGAAAATATACCTTGGGAAAACTGAAAATTAATAAGACAGAGCCACCCCCAAATTTAGGGCTGCACTGCTTACAAGAACCTCAACTTGGGTACACATTAAATATCCCAGGAAATATAAAAATGGTTCCAAAAACTGTGGTATTTTTGTACGATGGAATATCCCTCAGCCATGAAATCAATGTCATAAGACCAGGAGCAGCAAAGTGAGTGGATTCAGGTACGATGATTCTGAGTGAAATAAGTCACACAGAAAAAGAAACTTATCATAAGATATCACTTATGAAGATCCTGTAAACATGGCTACACATGAACTGAGTTAGGAAAGAGAACAGAGTCTCACATTTACAAAACACTCTTATGCCTGCTTAAGGGGAAAGGAGAGGTGGGGTGATGCATAAAACCAGAGTTTGATATAAGCACAGGTACCATTTCTAAAACCAACTGTGGAATAGACAAGACCTACACCTTCCTCAGTGAAAGGGACTCAAAATCCCATATTTCCTGCAAAGGAATAGATCTGACTAGTAAGAATCTTAAAACCTATGTATTGATATGTCTCTGTAAGGGAATCAAGTGTGTCTAGACTGGCATAAACATGGCAGCGAGAATCAGCTCAAACCCACTATAAAAAGGAATTTCAAAAACAAAACCAAAAAACAGGGAAATTCTTTACATTTCCTTCAGGGTCTCTGATGAAACCTGCAATGACCCTATCTACAATGACAGCTGGATGTGGCATAAGGCTGGACACTTGGTACTGAGAGGATTGGTGAGATTGGGTGAGCAAATGCAGACCCTTTAAAGCAAAAATGCATGGCCCCCATTCCATGGGTCCTAACTCTCCTTGTTGAAGGGAATGTTACTACAGCTATAACATGTTCGGGAAACCTAGAGAATGGACACACTGTGAATACAAATGGTTTCTAAAACTCAACGAGTAGTCCCTCTCCTGGTGCTCTGGTTTGACTTTCCAACTGCTTTACTATCAATCTCCCAACTTGGAGAGACAACCCCTTTAACCTCCCGGTTCGCACAGGTTGCCAATTTGGAAGAGGATGGAAGGGAAGAGGGAGAACCAATGAGAGAGTAGCTGTTAGGCATTTGGACGGGCACATGTCACTCTAATTTCCCCGGAGGAAGAAGAATTAACCAGAGTCTCAGCCACCCACCGGGAACCAGTATAGGTCCTGAACTAAAATTTTGGACTTGCGTACAGCTCACAAAAAACGAGTTGAAAAATGGAGTTCAGGGGCACAGCAATTCACAAACTGGCAGAGTAATAAAGGACAACTATCGTTCAAAAATCTGTTGAGGGAAGGCAACGAGGTGGACTTGAAAGCGAGGCAGAATAGCAGGAAACAGATTTCAAGAGGTACGTTGGAATCGCCTTTAAAGCACAGGAAGAGGGGCACAAATTCGACAATAACGCAATTGGCCAAAAAGGGCCTATGCGTTTTCTCCTGAATATATTCAGGAGAAAGCGCATACGCCCTTTTTGGCCAAGCAAGCAAGCGGGCAATGCAAATCTGCACTACAAAGAAGTATCTCTTCCCACTGGTCAAAAGGGACATCCACAAAATGTGTAAAAACCAGAAAGGCAAGACAGGCCCTGGAGAATAGGGAGCCTTGTTATGCTCATGGGCGGGATGTAAATTGCCAACTGCCTCACTGGAGGAGTGCATTGCATTCCCTAAAACAAGTAAACAACAGAGCTACAGAGCCAAGGGCACTTCCAGTCTAGGGAATATACCTTGGGAAAACTGAAAATCAATAAGACAGAGCCACCCCCATATTTAGGTCTGCACTGCTTACAAGAACCTCAACTTGGGTACACCTTAAATATCCCAGGAAATATAAAAATGGTTCAAAAAAATGTGGTATTTTTCTACGATGGAATATCCCTCATCCATGAAATCAATGTCATAAGACCAGGAACAGCAAAGTGAGTGGATTCAGGTACGATGATTCTAAGTGAAATAAGTCACACAGAAAAAGAAACTTATCATAAGATATCACTTATGAAGATCCTGTAAACATGGCTACACATGAACTGAGTTAGGAAAGAGAACAGAGTCTCACATTTACAAAACACTCTTATGCCTGCTTAAGGGGAAAGGAGAGGTGGGGTGATGCATAAAACCAGAGTTTGATATAAGCACAGGTACCATTTCTAAAACCAACGGTGGAATACACAAGACCTACACCTTCCTCAGTGAAAGGGACTCAAAATCCCATATTTCCTGCAGAGGAATAGATCTGACTAGTAAGAATCTTAAAACCTATGTATTGATATGTCTCTGTAAGGGAATCAAGTGTGTCTAGACTGGCATAAACATGGCAGCGAGAATAGCTCAAAACCACTACAAAAAGGAATTTCAAATACAAAACCAAAAAACAGGGAAATTCTTTACATTTCCTTCAGGGACTCTGATGAAACCTGCAATGACCATATCTAAAATGACTGCTGGATGTGGCATAAGGCTGGACACTTGGGACTGAGAGGATTGGTGAGATTGGGTGAGCAAATGCAGACCCTTTAAAGCAAAAATGCATGGCCCCCATTCCATGGGTCCCAACTCTCCAGGTTGAAGGGAATATTACTACAGCTATAACATGTACGGGAAACCTAGAGAATGGACACAGTGTGAATACAAAAGGTTTCTAAAACTCAACGAGTAGTCCCTCTCCTGGGGCCCCGGTTTGACTTTCCAACTGCTTTACTATCAATCTCCCAACTTGTAGAGACAACCCCTTTAACCTCCTGGTGTGCACAGGATGCCAATTTGGCAGAGGATGGAAGGGAAGAGGGAGAACCAATGAGAGAGTAGCTGTTAGGCATTTGGACGGGCACATGTCACTCTAATTTCCCGGCAGGAAGAAGAATTAACCAGAGTCTCAGCCACCCACCGGGAACCAGTATAGGTCCTGAACTAAAATTTTGGACTTGCGTACAGCTCACAAAAAACGAGTTGAAAAATGGAGCTCAGGGGCACAGCAATTCACAAAATGGCAGAGTAATAAAGGACAACTATCGTCCAAAAATCTGTTGAGGGAAGGCAACGAGGCGGACTTGAAAGCAAGGCAGAATAGCAGGAAACAGATTTCAAGAGGTACTTTGGAATCGCCTTTAAAGCACGGCAAGAGGGGCACAACTTCGACAATGACGTACTTGGCCAAAAAGGGCGTATGTTTTTTCTCCTGAATATATTCAGGAGAAAGTGCATACGCCCTTTTTGGCCAAGCAAGCAAGCGGGCAATGCAAATCTGCACTACAAAGAAGTATCTCTTCCCACCGGTCAAAAGTGACATCCACAAAATATGTAAAAACCAGAAAGGCAAGACAGGCCATGGAGAACAGGGAGCCTTGTTATGCTGATGGGCGAGATGTAAATTGCCAACTGCCTCACTGGAGGAGTGCATTGCGTTCCGTAAAAGAAATAAACAACAGAGCTACAGAGCCAAGGGCACTTCCTGTCTAGGGAATATACCTTGGGAAAACTGAAAATCAATAAGACAGAGCCACCCCCAAATTTAGGGCTGCACTTCTTACAAGAACCTCAACTTGGGTACACCTTAAATATCCCAGGAAATATAAAAATGGTTCAAAAAACTGTGTTATTTATGTACGATGGAATATCCCTCAGCCATGAAATCAATGTCATAAGACCAGGAGCAGCAAAGTGAGTGGATTCAGGTACGATGATTCTAAGTGAAATAAGACACACAGAAAAAGAAACTTATCATAAGATATCACTTATGAAGATCCTGTAAACATGGCTACACAAGAACTGAGTTAGGAAAGAGAACAGAGTCTCACATTTAGAAAACACTCTTATGCCTACTTAAGGGGAAAGGAGAGGTGGGGTGATGCATAAAACCAGAGTTTGATATAAGCACAGGTACCATTTCTAAAACCAACTGTGGAATAGACAAGACCTACACCTTCGTAAGTGAAAGGGAATCAAAATCCCATATTTCCCGCAGAGGAATAGATCTGACTAGTAAGAATCTTAAAACCTATGTATTGATATGTCTCTGTAAGGGAATCAAGTGTGTCTAGACTTGCATAAACATGGCAGCGAGAATCAGCTCAAACCCACTATAAAAAGGAATTTCAAAAACAAAACCAAAAAACAGGGAAATTCTTTACATTTCCTTCAGGGTCTCTGATGAAACCTGGAATGACCCTGTCTACAATGACAGCTTTATGTGGCATACGGCTGGACACTTGGGACTGAGAGGATTGGTGAGATTGGGTGAGCAAATGCAGACCCTTTAAAGCAAAAATGCATGGCCCCCATTCCATGGGTCCCAACTCCCCATGTTGAAGGGAATATTACTACAGCTATAACATGTACGGGAATCCTAGAGAATGGACACACTGTGAATACAACTGGTTTCTAAAACTCAACGAGTAGTCCCTCTCCTGGTGCCCCGGTTTGACTTTCCAACTGCTTTACTATCAATCTCCCAACTTGGAGAGACAACCCCTTTAACCTCCTCTTTCGCACAGGTTGCCAATTTGGCAGAGGATGGAAGGGAAGAGGGAGAACCAATGAGAGAGTAGCTGTTAGGCATTTGGACGGGCACATGTCACTCTAATTTCCCGGCAGGAAGAAGAATTAACCAGAGTCTCAGCCACCCGCCGGGAACAAGTATAGGTCCTGAACCAAAATTTTGGACTTGCGTACAGCTCACAAAAAACGATTTGAAAAATGGAGCTCAGGGGCACAGCTATTCACAAACTGGCAGAGTAATAAAGGACAACTATCGTCCAAAAATCTGTAGAGGGAAGGCAACGAGGCGGACTTGAAAGCGAGGCAGAATAGCAGGAAACAGCTTTCAAGAGGTACGTTGGTATCACCTTTAAAGCACAGGAAGTGGGGCACAACTTCGACAATGACGCACTTGGCCAAAAAGGGCGTATGTGTTTTCTCCTGAATATATTCAGGAGAAAGCGCATACGCCCTTTTTGGCCAAGCAAGCAAGCGGGCAATGCAAATATGCACTACAAAGAAGTATCTCTTCCCACTGGTCAAAAGGGACATCCACAAAACGTGTAAAAACCAGAAAGGCAAGACAGGCCCTGGAGAACAGGGAGCCTTGTTATGCTGATGGGCGGGATGTAAATTGCCCACTGCCTCACTGGAGGAGTGCATTGCATTCCCTAAAACAAGTAAACAACAGAGGTACAGAGTGAAGGGCACTTCCAGTCTAGGGAATATACCTTGGGAAAACTGAAAATCACTAAGACAGAGCCACCCCCAAATTTAGGGCTGCACTGCTTACAAGAACCTCAACTTGCTTACACCTTAAATATCCCAGGAAATATAAAAATGGTTCAAAAACTGTGGTAATTATGTACGATGGAATATGCCTCAGCCATGAAATCAATGTCATAAGACCAGGAGCAGCAACTGAGTGGTTTCAGGTACGATGATTCTAAGTGAAATAAGTCACACAGAAAAAGAAACTTATCATAAGTTATCACTTATGAAGATCCTGTAAACATAGCTACACATGAACTGAGTTAGGAAAGAGAACAGAGTCTCACATTTAGAAAACACTCTTATGCCTGCTTAAGGGGAAAGGAGAGGTGGGGTGATGCATAAAACCAGAGTTTGATATAAGCACATGTACCATTTCTAAAACAAACTGTGGAATAGACAAGACCTACACCTTCCTCAGTGAAAGGGACTCAAAACCCTATATTTCCCGCAGAGGAATAGATCTGACTAGTAAGAATCTTAAAATCTATGTATTGATATGTCTCTGTAAGGGAATCAAGTGTGTCTAGACTTGCATAAACATGGCAGTGAGAATCAGCTCAAACCCACTATAAAAAGGAATTTCATAAACAAAACCAAAAAACAGGGAAATTCTTTACATTTCCTTCAGGGTCTCTGATGAAACCTGGAATGACCCTATCTACAATGACAGCTGGATGTGGCATAAGGCTGGACACTTGGGACTGAGAGGATTTGTGAGATTGGGTGACCAAATGCAGACCATTTAAACAAAAATGCATGGCCCCCATTCCATGGGTCCCAACTGTCCATGTTGAAGGGAATATTACTACAGCTATAACATGTACGGGAAACCTAGAGAATGTACACACAGTGAATACAAATGGTTTCTAAAACTCAACGAGTAGTCCCTCTCCTGGTGCTCCGGTTTGACTTTCCAACTGCTTTACTATCAATCTCCCAACTTGGAGAGACAACCCCTTTAACCTCCTGGTTCGCACAGGATGCCAATTTGGCAGAGGATGGAAGGGAAGAGGGAGAACCAATGAGAGAGTAGCTGTTAGGCATTTGGACGGGCACATGTCACTCTAATTTGCTGGAAGTAAGAAGAATCAACCAGAGTTTCAGCCACCCACCGGGAACCAGTATAGGTCCTGAACCAAAATTTTGGACTTGTGTAGAGCTCACAAAAAACGAGTAGAAAAATGGAGCTCAGGGGCACAGCAATTCACAAACTGGCAGAGTAATAAAGGACAACTATCGTCCAAAAATCTGTTGAGGGAAGGCAACGAGGCGGACTTAAAAGCGAGGCAGAATAGCAGGAAACAGATTTCAAGAGGTACGTTGGAATCGCCTTTAAAGCACAGGAAGAGTGGCACAATTTCGACAGTGACGCACTAGGCCAAAAAGGGCGTATGCGTTTTCTCCTGAATATATTCAGGAGAAAACGCATACGCCCTTTTTGGCCAAGCAAGCAAGTGGGCAATGCAAATCTGCACTACAAAGAAGTATCACTTCCCACCGGTCAAAAGGGACATCCACAAAATGTGTAAAAACCAGAAAGGCAAGACAGGCCCTGGAGAACAGGGAGGCTTGTTATGCTGATGGGCGGGATGTAAATTGCCAACTGCCTCACTGGAGGAGTGCATTGCGTTTCCTAAAACAAGTAATCAATAGAGCTACAGAGCCAAGGGCACTTCCAGTCTAGGGAATATACCTTGGGAAAACTGTATATCAATAAGACAGAGCCACCCCCAAATTTAGGGCTGCACTGCTTACAAGAACCTCAACTTGGGTACACCTTAAATATCCCAGGAAATATAAAAATGGTTCCAAAACCTGTGGTATTTATGTACGATGGAATATCCCTCAGCCATGAAATCAATGTCATAAGACCAGGAGCAGCAAAGTGAGTGGATTCAGGTACGATGATTCTAAGTGAAATAATTCACACCGAAAAAGAAACTTATCATAAGATATCACTTATGAAGATCCTGTAAACATGGCTACACATGAACTGAGTTAGGAAAGAGAACAGAGTCTCACATTTAGAAAAACCTCTTATGCCTGCTTAAGGAGTAAGGAGAGGTGGGGTGATGCATAAAACCAGAGTTTGAAATAAGCAGAGGTACCATTTCTATAACCAACTGTGGAATAGACAAGACCTACACCTTCCTCAGTGAAAGGGACTCAAAACTCCATATTTCCCTCAGAGGAATAGATCTGACTAGTAAGAATCTTAAAACCTATGTATTGATATGTCTCTGTAAGGGAATCAAGTGTGTCTAGACTGGCATAAACATGGCAGCGAGAATAGCTCAAAACCACTACAAAAAGGAATTTCAAATACAAAACCAAAAAACAGGGAAATTCTTTACATTTCCTTCAGGGACTCTGATGAAACCTGCAATGACCATATCTAAAATGACTGCTGGATGTGGCATAAGGCTGGACACTTGGGACTGAGAGGATTGGTGAGATTGGGTGAGCAAATGCAGACCCTTTAAAGCAAAAATGCATGGCCCCCATTCCATGGGTCCCAACTCTCCAGGTTGAAGGGAATATTACTACAGCTATAACATGTACGGGAAACCTAGAGAATGGACACAGTGTGAATACAAAAGGTTTCTAAAACTCAACGAGTAGTCCCTCTCCTGGTGCCCCGGTTTGACTTTCCAACTGCTTTACTATCAATCTCCCAACTTGTAGAGACAACCCCTTTAACCTCCTGGTGTGCACAGGTTGCCAATTTGGCAGAGGATGGAAGGGAAGAGGGAGAACCAATGAGAGAGTAGCTGTTAGGCATTTGGACGGGCACATGTCACTCTAATTTCCCGGCAGGAAGAAGAATTAACCAGAGTCTCAGCCACCCACCGGGAACCAGTATAGGTCCTGAACTAAAATTTTGGACTTGCGTACAGCTCACAAAAAACGAGTTGAAAAATGGAGCTCAGGGGCACAGCAATTCACAAAATGGCAGAGTAATAAAGGACAACTATCGTCCAAAAATCTGTTGAGGGAAGGCAACGAGGCGGACTTGAAAGCAAGGCAGAATAGCAGGAAACAGATTTCAAGAGGTACTTTGGAATCGCCTTTAAAGCACGGCAAGAGGGGCACAACTTCGACAATGACGTACTTGGCCAAAAAGGGCGTATGTTTTTTCTCCTGAATATATTCAGGAGAAAGTGCATACGCCCTTTTTGGCCAAGCAAGCAAGCGGGCAATGCAAATCTGCACTACAAAGAAGTATCTCTTCCCACCGGTCAAAAGTGACATCCACAAAATATGTAAAAACCAGAAAGGCAAGACAGGCCATGGAGAACAGGGAGCCTTGTTATGCTGATGGGCGAGATGTAAATTGCCAACTGCCTCACTGGAGGAGTGCATTGCGTTCCGTAAAAGAAATAAACAACAGAGCTACAGAGCCAAGGGCACTTCCTGTCTAGGGAATATACCTTGGGAAAACTGAAAATCAATAAGACAGAGCCACCCCCAAATTTAGGGCTGCACTTCTTACAAGAACCTCAACTTGGGTACACCTTAAATATCCCAGGAAATATAAAAATGGTTCAAAAAACTGTGGTATTTATGTACGATGGAATATCCCTCAGCCATGAAATCAATGTCATAAGACCAGGAGCAGCAAAGTGAGTGGATTCAGGTACGATGATTCTAAGTGAAATAAGACACACAGAAAAAGAAACTTATCATAAGATATCACTTATGAAGATCCTGTAAACATGGCTACACAAGAACTGAGTTAGGAAAGAGAACAGAGTCTCACATTTAGAAAACACTCTTATGCCTACTTAAGGGGAAAGGAGAGGTGGGGTGATGCATAAAACCAGAGTTTGATATAAGCACAGGTACCATTTCTAAAACCAACTGTGGAATAGACAAGACCTACACCTTCGTAAGTGAAAGGGAATCAAAATCCCATATTTCCCGCAGAGGAATAGATCTGACTAGTAAGAATCTTAAAACCTATGTATTGATATGTCTCTGTAAGGGAATCAAGTGTGTCTAGACTTGCATAAACATGGCAGCGAGAATCAGCTCAAACCCACTATAAAAAGGAATTTCAAAAACAAAACCAAAAAACAGGGAAATTCTTTACATTTCCTTCAGGGTCTCTGATGAAACCTGGAATGACCCTATCTACAATGACAGCTTTATGTGGCATACGGCTGGACACTTGGGACTGAGAGGATTGGTGAGATTGGGTGAGCAAATGCAGACCCTTTAAAGCAAAAATGCATGGCCCCCATTCCATGGGTCCCAACTCCCCATGTTGAAGGGAATATTACTACAGCTATAACATGTACGGGAATCCTAGAGAATGGACACACTGTGAATACAACTGGTTTCTAAAACTCAACGAGTAGTCCCTCTCCTGGTGCCCCGGTTTGACTTTCCAACTGCTTTACTATCAATCTCCCAACTTGGAGAGACAACCCCTTTAACCTCCTCTTTCGCACAGGTTGCCAATTTGGCAGAGGATGGAAGGGAAGAGGGAGAACCAATGAGAGAGTAGCTGTTAGGCATTTGGACGGGCACATGTCACTCTAATTTCCCGGCAGGAAGAAGAATTAACCAGAGTCTCAGCCACCCGCCGGGAACAAGTATAGGTCCTGAACCAAAATTTTGGACTTGCGTACAGCTCACAAAAAACGATTTGAAAAATGGAGCTCAGGGGCACAGCTATTCACAAACTGGCAGAGTAATAAAGGACAACTATCGTCCAAAAATCTGTAGAGGGAAGGCAACGAGGCGGACTTGAAAGCGAGGCAGAATAGCAGGAAACAGCTTTCAAGAGGTACGTTGGTATCACCTTTAAAGCACAGGAAGTGGGGCACAACTTCGACAATGACGCACTTGGCCAAAAAGGGCGTATGTGTTTTCTCCTGAATATATTCAGGAGAAAGCGCATACGCCCTTTTTGGCCAAGCAAGCAAGCGGGCAATGCAAATATGCACTACAAAGAAGTATCTCTTCCCACTGGTCAAAAGGGACATCCACAAAACGTGTAAAAACCAGAAAGGCAAGACAGGCCCTGGAGAACAGGGAGCCTTGTTATGCTGATGGGCGGGATGTAAATTGCCCACTGCCTCACTGGAGGAGTGCATTGCATTCCCTAAAACAAGTAAACAACAGAGGTACAGAGTGAAGGGCACTTCCAGTCTAGGGAATATACCTTGGGAAAACTGAAAATCACTAAGACAGAGCCACCCCCAAATTTAGGGCTGCACTGCTTACAAGAACCTCAACTTGCTTACACCTTAAATATCCCAGGAAATATAAAAATGGTTCAAAAACTGTGGTAATTATGTACGATGGAATATGCCTCAGCCATGAAATCAATGTCATAAGACCAGGAGCAGCAACTGAGTGGTTTCAGGTACGATGATTCTAAGTGAAATAAGTCACACAGAAAAAGAAACTTATCATAAGTTATCACTTATGAAGATCCTGTAAACATAGCTACACATGAACTGAGTTAGGAAAGAGAACAGAGTCTCACATTTAGAAAACACTCTTATGCCTGCTTAAGGGGAAAGGAGAGGTGGGGTGATGCATAAAACCAGAGTTTGATATAAGCACATGTACCATTTCTAAAACAAACTGTGGAATAGACAAGACCTACACCTTCCTCAGTGAAAGGGACTCAAAACCCTATATTTCCCGCAGAGGAATAGATCTGACTAGTAAGAATCTTAAAATCTATGTATTGATATGTCTCTGTAAGGGAATCAAGTGTGTCTAGACTTGCATAAACATGGCAGTGAGAATCAGCTCAAACCCACTATAAAAAGGAATTTCATAAACAAAACCAAAAAACAGGGAAATTCTTTACATTTCCTTCAGGGTCTCTGATGAAACCTGGAATGACCCTATCTACAATGACAGCTGGATGTGGCATAAGGCTGGACACTTGGGACTGAGAGGATTTGTGAGATTGGGTGACCAAATGCAGACCATTTAAACAAAAATGCATGGCCCCCATTCCATGGGTCCCAACTGTCCATGTTGAAGGGAATATTACTACAGCTATAACATGTACGGGAAACCTAGAGAATGGACACACAGTGAATACAAATGGTTTCTAAAACTCAACGAGTAGTCCCTCTCCTGGTGCTCCGGTTTGACTTTCCAACTGCTTTACTATCAATCTCCCAACTTGGAGAGACAACCCCTTTAACCTCCTGGTTCGCACAGGATGCCAATTTGGCAGAGGATGGAAGGGAAGAGGGAGAACCAATGAGAGAGTAGCTGTTAGGCATTTGGACGGGCACATGTCACTCTAATTTGCTGGAAGTAAGAAGAATCAACCAGAGTTTCAGCCACCCACCGGGAACCAGTATAGGTCCTGAACCAAAATTTTGGACTTGTGTAGAGCTCACAAAAAACGAGTAGAAAAATGGAGCTCAGGGGCACAGCAATTCACAAACTGGCAGAGTAATAAAGGACAACTATCGTCCAAAAATCTGTTGAGGGAAGGCAACGAGGCGGACTTAAAAGCGAGGCAGAATAGCAGGAAACAGATTTCAAGAGGTACGTTGGAATCGCCTTTAAAGCACAGGAAGAGTGGCACAATTTCGACAGTGACGCACTAGGCCAAAAAGGGCGTATGCGTTTTCTCCTGAATATATTCAGGAGAAAACGCATACGCCCTTTTTGGCCAAGCAAGCAAGTGGGCAATGCAAATCTGCACTACAAAGAAGTATCACTTCCCACCGGTCAAAAGGGACATCCACAAAATGTGTAAAAACCAGAAAGGCAAGACAGGCCCTGGAGAACAGGGAGGCTTGTTATGCTGATGGGCGGGATGTAAATTGCCAACTGCCTCACTGGAGGAGTGCATTGCGTTTCCTAAAACAAGTAATCAATAGAGCTACAGAGCCAAGGGCACTTCCAGTCTAGGGAATATACCTTGGGAAAACTGTATATCAATAAGACAGAGCCACCCCCAAATTTAGGGCTGCACTGCTTACAAGAACCTCAACTTGGGTACACCTTAAATATCCCAGGAAATATAAAAATGGTTCCAAAACCTGTGGTATTTATGTACGATGGAATATCCCTCAGCCATGAAATCAATGTCATAAGACCAGGAGCAGCAAAGTGAGTGGATTCAGGTACGATGATTCTAAGTGAAATAATTCACACCGAAAAAGAAACTTATCATAAGATATCACTTATGAAGATCCTGTAAACATGGCTACACATGAACTGAGTTAGGAAAGAGAACAGAGTCTCACATTTAGAAAAACCTCTTATGCCTGCTTAAGGAGTAAGGAGAGGTGGGGTGATGCATAAAACCAGAGTTTGAAATAAGCAGAGGTACCATTTCTATAACCAACTGTGGAATAGACAAGACCTACACCTTCCTCAGTGAAAGGGACTCAAAACTCCATATTTCCCTCAGAGGAATAGATCTGACTACTAAGAATCTTAAAACCTATGTATTGATATGAATCTGTAGGGGAATCAAGTGTGTCTACACTGGCATAAAAATCGCAGCGAAAATCAGCTCAAACCCACTATAAAAAGGAATTTCAAAAACAAAACCAAAAAACAGGGAAATTATTTACAATTCCTTCAGGGTCTCTGATGAAACCTGGAATGACCCTATCTACAATGACAGCTGCATGTGGCATAAGCCTGGACACTTGGGACTGAGAGGATTGGTGAGATAGGGTGAGCAAATGCAGACCGTTTAAAGCAAAAATGCATGGCCCCCATTCCATGGGTCCCAACTCTCCATGTTGAAGGGAATATTACTACAGCTATAACATGTACGGGAAACCTAGAGAATGGACACACTGTGAATACAAAAGGTTTCTAAAACTCAACGAGTAGTCCCTCTCCTGGTGCTCCGTTTTGACTTTCCAACAGCTTTACTATCAATCTCCCAACTTGGAGAGACAACCCCTTTAACCTCCTGGTTCGCACAGGTTGCCAATTTGGCAGAGGATGGAAGGGAAGAGGGACAACCATTGAGAGAGTAGCTGTTAGGCATTTGGACGGGCACATGTCACTCTAATTTCCCGACATGAAGAAGAATTAACCAGTGTCTTAGCCACCCACCGGGAACCAGTATAGGTCCTGAACCAATATTTTTGACTTGCGTTCAGCTCAGAAAAAACGAGTTGAAAAATGGTGCTCAGGGGCACAGCAATTCACAAACTGGCAGAGTAATAAAGGACAACTATCGTCCAAAAATCTGTTGAGGGAAGGCAACGAGGCGGACTTGAAAGCGAGGCAGAATAGCAGGAAAGAGATTTCAAGAGGTACGTTGGAATCGCCTTTAAAGCACAGGAAGAGGGGCACAACTTCGACAATGTCGCACTTGGCCAAAAAGGGCGTATGCGTTTTCTCCTGAATATATTCAGGAGAAAACGCATACGCCCTTTTTGGCCAAGCAAGAAAGAGGGCAATGCAAATCTGCACTACAAAGAAGTATCACTTCCCACCGGTCAAAAGGGACATCCACAAATGTGTAAAAACCAGAAAGGCAAGACAGGCCCTGGAGAAGAGGGAGCCTTGTTATGCTGATGGGCGGGATGTAAATTGCCAACTGCCTCACTGGAGGAGTGCATTGTGTTCCCTAAAACAAGTAAACAACAGAGCTACAGAGCCAAGGGCACTTCCAGTCTAGGGAATATACCTTGGGAAAACTGAAAATCAATAAGACAGAGCCACCCCCAAATTTAGGGCTGCACTGCTTACAAGAACCTCAACTTGGGTACACCTTAAATATCCCAGGAAATATAAAAATGGTTCCAAAAACTGTGGTATTTTTGTACGATGGAATATCCCTCAGCCATGAAATCAATGTCATAAGACCAGGAGCAGCAAAGTGAGTGGATTCAGGTACGATGATTCTAAGTGAAATAAGTCACACAGAAAAAGAAACTTATCATAAGATATCACTTATGAAGATCCTGTAAACATGGCTACACATGAACTGAGTTAGGAAAGAGAACAGAGTCTCACATTTAGAAAACCCTCTTATGCCTGCTTAAGGGGAAAGGAGAGGTGGGGTGATGCATAAAACCAGAATTTGTAATAAGCACAGGTACCATTTCTATAACCAACTATGGAATAGACAAGACCTACACCTTCCTCAGTGAAAGGGACTCAAAACCCCATATTTCCCGCAGAGGAATAGATCTGAATACTAAGAATCTTAAAACCTATGTATTGATATGTCTCTGTAAGGGAATCAAGAGTGTCTAGACTGGCATAAACATGGCAGCGAAAATCAGCTCAAACCGACTATAAAAAGGAATTTGAAAAACAAAACCAAAAAACAGGGAAATTCTTTACATTTCCCTCAGGGTCTCTGATGAAACCTGGAATGACCCTATCTACAATGACAGCTGGATGTGGCATAAGGCTGGACACTTGGGACTGAGAGGATTGGTGAGATAGGGTGAGCAAATGCAGACCCTTAAAAGCAAAAATGCATGGCCCCCATTCCATGGGTCCTAACTCTCCATGTTGAAGGGAATATTACTACAGCTATAACATGTACGGGAAACCTAGAGAATGGACACACTGTGAATACAAAAGGTTTCTAAAACTCAACGAGTAGTCCCTCTCCTGGTGCTCCGTTTTGACTTTCCAACTGCTTTACTATCAATCTCCCAACTTGGAGAGACAACCCCTTTAACCTCCTGGTTCGCACACGTTGCCAATTTGGCAGAGGATGGAAGGGAAGAGGGAGAACCAATGAGAGAGTAGCTGTTAGGCATTTGGACGGGCACATGTCACTCTAATTTCCCGGCATGAAGAAGAATTAACCAGAGTCTCAGCCACCCGCCGGGAACCAGTATAGTTCCTGAAACAAAATTTTGGACTTGCGTTCAGCTCAGAAAAAACGAGTTAAAAAATGGAGCTCAGGGGCACAGCAATTCACAAACTGGCAGAGTAATAAAGGACAACTATCGTCCAATAATCTGTTGAGGGAAGGCAACGAGGCGGAGTTGAAAGAGAGGCAGAATAGCAGGAAACAGACTTCAAGAGGTACGTTGGAATCGCCTTTAAAGCACAGGAAGAGGGGCACAACTTCGACAATGACGCACTTGGCCAAAAAGGGCGTATGCGTTTTCTCCTAAATATATTCAGGGGAAAGCGCATACGCCCTTTTTGGCAAGCAAGCAAGCGGGCAATGCAAATATGCACTACAAAGAAGTATCTCTTCCCACCGGTCAAAAGGGACATCCACAAAATGTGTAAAAACCAGAAACGCAAGACAGGCCCTGGGGAACAGGGAGCCTTGTTATGCTGATGGGCGGGATGTAAATTGCCAACTGCCTCACTGGAGGAGTGCATTGTGTTCCCTAAAACAAGTAAACAACAGAGCTACAGAGCCAAGGGCACTTCCAGTCTAGGGAATATACCTTGGGAAAACTGAAAATCAATAAGACAGAGCCACCCCCAAATTTAGGGCTGCACTGCTTACAAGAACCTCAACTTGGGTACACCATAAATATACCAGGAAATATAAAAATGGTTCCAAAAACTGTGGTATTTTTGTACAATGGAATATCCCTCAGCCATGAAATCAATGTCATAAGACCAGGAGCAGCAAAGTGAGTGGTTTCAGGTACGATGATTCTAAGTGAAATAAGTCACACAGAAAAAGAAACTTATCATAAGATATCACTTATGAAGATCCTGTAAACATGGCTACACATGAACTGAGTTAGGAAAGAGAACAGAGTCTCACATTTAGAAAACCCTCTTATGCCTGCTTAAGGGGAAAGGAGAGGTGGGGTGATGCATAAAACCAGAATTTGTAATAAGCACAGGTACCATTTCTATAACCAACTATGGAATAGACAAGACCTACACCTTCCTCAGTGAAAGGGACTCAAAACCCCATATTTCCCGCAGAGGAATAGATATGAATACTAAGAATCTTAAAACCTATGTATTGATATGTCTCTGTAAGGGAATCAAGAGTGTCTAGACTGGCATAAACATGGCAGCGAAAATCAGCTCAAACCGACTATAAAAAGGAATTTGAAAAACAAAACCAAAAAACAGGGAAATTCTTTACATTTCCCTCAGGGTCTCTGATGAAACCTGGAATGACCCTATCTACAATGACAGCTGGATGTGGCATAAGGCTGGACACTTGGGACTGAGAGGATTGGTGAGATAGGGTGAGCAAATGCAGACCCTTAAAAGCAAAAATGCATGGCCCCCATTCCATGGGTCCTAACTCTCCATGTTGAAGGGAATATTACTACAGCTATAACATGTACGGGAAACCTAGAGAATGGACACACTGTGAATACAAAAGGTTTCTAAAACTCAACGAGTAGTCCCTCTCCTGGTGCTCCGTTTTGACTTTCCAACTGCTTTACTATCAATCTCCCAACTTGGAGAGACAACCCCTTTAACCTCCTGGTTCGCACACGTTGCCAATTTGGCAGAGGATGGAAGGGAAGAGGGAGAACCAATGAGAGAGTAGCTGTTAGGCATTTGGACGGGCACATGTCACTCTAATTTCCCGGCATGAAGAAGAATTAACCAGAGTCTCAGCCACCCGCCGGGAACCAGTATAGTTCCTGAAACAAAATTTTGGACTTGCGTTCAGCTCAGAAAAAACGAGTTAAAAAATGGAGATCAGGGGCACAGCAATTCACAAACTGGCAGAGTAATAAAGGACAACTATCGTCCAATAATCTGTTGAGGGAAGGCAACGAGGCGGAGTTGAAAGAGAGGCAGAATAGCAGGAAACAGACTTCAAGAGGTACGTTGGAATCGCCTTTAAAGCACAGGAAGAGGGGCACAACTTCGACAATGACACACTTGGCCAAAAAGGGCGTATGCGTTTTCTCCTAAATATATTCAGGGGAAAGCGCATACGCCCTTTTTGGCAAGCAAGCAAGCGGGCAATGCAAATATGCACTACAAAGAAGTATCTCTTCCCACCGGTCAAAAGGGACATCCACAAAATGTGTAAAAACCAGAAACGCAAGACAGGCCCTGGGGAACAGGGAGCCTTGTTATGCTGATGGGCGGGATGTAAATTGCCAACTGCCTCACTGGAGGAGTGCATTGTGTTCCCTAAAACAAGTAAACAACAGAGCTACAGAGCCAAGGGCACTTCCAGTCTAGGGAATATACCTTGGGAAAACTGAAAATCAATAAGACAGAGCCACCCCCAAATTTAGGGCTGCACTGCTTACAAGAACCTCAACTTGGGTACACCATAAATATACCAGGAAATATAAAAATGGTTCCAAAAACTGTGGTATTTTTGTACAATGGAATATCCCTCAGCCATGAAATCAATGTCATAAGACCAGGAGCAGCAAAGTGAGTGGTTTCAGGTACGATGATTCTAAGTGAAATAAGTCACACAGAAAAAGAAACTTATCATAAGATATCACTTATGAAGATCCTGTAAACATGGCTACACATGAACTGAGTTAGGAAAGAGAACAGAGTCTCACATTTAGAAAAACCTCTTATGCCTGCTTAAGGAGTAAGGAGAGGTGGGGTGATGCATAAAACCAGAGTTTGAAATAAGCAGAGGTACCATTTCTATAACCAACTGTGGAATAGACAAGACCTACACCTTCCTCAGTGAAAGGGACTCAAAACTCCATATTTCCCTCAGAGGAATAGATCTGACTACTAAGAATCTTAAAACCTATGTATTGATATGACTCTGTAGGGGAATCAAGTGTGTCTAGACTGGCATAAACATGGCAGCGAAAATCAGCTCAAACCCACTATAAAAAGGAATTTCAAAAACAAAACCAAAAAACAGGGAAATTCTTTACAATTCCTTCAGGGTCTCTGATGAAACCTGGAATGACCCTATCTACAATGACAGCTGGATGTGGCATAAGCCTGGACACTTGGGACGGAGAGGATTGGTGAGATAGGGTGAGCAAATGCAGACCGTTTAAAGCAAAAATGCATGGCCCCCATTCCATGGGTCCCAACTCTCCATGTTGAAGGGAATATTACTACAGCTATAACATGTACGGGAAACCTAGAGAATGGACACACTGTGAATACAAAAGGTTTCTAAAACTCAACGAGTAGTCCCTCTCCTGGTGCTCCGTTTTGACTTTCCAACTGCTTTACTATCAATCTCCCAAATTGGAGAGACAACCCCTTTAACCTCCTGGTTCGCACAGGTTGCCAATTTGGCAGAGGATGGAAGGGAAGAGGGACAACCATTGAGAGAGTAGCTGTTAGGCATTTGGACGGGCACATGTCACTCTAATTTCCCGACATGAAGAAGAATTAACCAGTGTCTTAGCCACCCACCGGGAACCAGTATAGGTCCTGAACCAATATTTTTGACTTGCGTTCAGCTCAGAAAAAACGAGTTAAAAATGGTGCTCAGGGGCACAGCAATTCACAAACTGGCAGAGTAATAAAGGACAACTATCGTCCAAAAATCTGTTGAGGGAAGGCAACGAGGCGGACTTGAAAGCGAGGCAGAATAGCAGGAAAGAGATTTCAAGAGGTACGTTGGAATCGCCTTTAAAGCACAGGAAGAGGGGCACAACTTCGACAATGTCGCACTTGGCCAAAGAGGGCGTATGCGTTTTCTCCTGAATATATTCAGGAGAACACGCATACGCCCTTTTTGGCCAAGCAAGAAAGAGGGCAATGCAAATCTGCACTACAAAGAAGTATCACTTCCCACCGGTCAAAAGGGACATCCACAAATGTGTAAAAACCAGAAAGGCAAGACAGGCCCTGGAGAAGAGGGAGCCTTGTTATGCTGATGGGCGGGACGTAAATTGCCAACTGCCTCACTGGAGGAGTGCATTGCGTTCCCTAAAACAAGTAAACAACAGAGCTACAGAGCCAAGGGCACTTCCAGTCTAGGGAATATACCTTGGGAAAACTGAAAATCAATAAGACAGAGCCACCCCCAAATTTAGGGCTGCACTGCTTACAAGAACCTCAACTTGGGTACAACTTAAATATCCCAGGAAATATAAAAATGGTTCCAAAAACTGTGGTATTTTTGTACGATGGAATATCCCTCAGCCATGAAATCAATGTCATAAGACCAGGAGCAGCAAAGTGAGTGGATTCAGGTACGATGATTCTAAGTGAAATAAGTCACACAGAAAAAGAAACTTATCATAAGATATCACTTATGAAGATCCTGTAAACATGGCTACACATGAACTGAGTTAGGAAAGAGAACAGAGTCTCACATTTAGAAAACCCTCTTATGCCTGCTTAAGGGGAAAGGAGAGGTGGGGTGATGCATAAAACCAGAATTTGTAATAAGCACAGGTACCATTTCTATAACCAACTATGGAATAGACAAGACCTACACCTTCCTCAGTGAAAGGGACTCAAAACCCCATATTTCCCGCAGAGGAATAGATCTGAATACTAAGAATCTTAAAACCTATGTATTGATATGTCTCTGTAAGGGAATCAAGAGTGTCTAGACTGGCATAAACATGGCAGCGAAAATCAGCTCAAACCGACTATAAAAAGGAATTTGAAAAACAAAGCCAAAAAACAGGGAAATTCTTTACATTTCCCTCAGGGTCTCTGATGAAACCTGGAATGACCCTATCTACAATGACAGCTGGATGTGGCATAAGGCTGGACACTTGGGACTGAGAGGATTGGTGAGATAGGGTGAGCAAATGCAGACCCTTAAAAGCAAAAATGCATGGCCCCCATTCCATGGGTCCTAACTCTCCATGTTGAAGGGAATATTACTACAGCTATAACATGTACGGGAAACCTAGAGAATGGACACACTGTGAATACAAAAGGTTTCTAAAACTCAACGAGTAGTCCCTCTCCTGGTGCTCCGGTTTGACTTTCCAACTGCTTTACTATCAATCTCCCAACTTGGAGAGACAACCCCTTTAACCTCCTGGTTCGCACACGTTGCCAATTTGGCAGAGGATGGAAGGGAAGAGGGAGAACCAATGAGAGAGTAGCTGTTAGGCATTTGGACGGGCACATGTCACTCTAATTTCCCGGCATGAAGAAGAATTAACCAGAGTCTCAGCCAGCCGCCGGGAACCAGTATAGTTCCTGACACAAAATTTTGGACTTGCGTTCAGCTCAGAAAAAACGAGTTAAAAAATGGAGCTCAGGGGCACAGCAATTCACAAACTGGCAGAGTAATAAAGGACAACTATCGTCCAAAAATCTGTTGAGGGAAGGCAACGAGGCGGAGTTGAAAGAGAGGCAGAATAGCAGGAAACAGACTTCAAGAGGTACGTTGGAATTGCCTTTAAAGCACAGGAAGAGGGGCACAACTTCGACAATGACGCACTTGGCCAAAAAGGGCGTATGCGTTTTCTCCTAAATATATTCAGGGGAAAGTGCATACGCCCTTTTTGGCAAGCAAGCAAGCGGGCAATGCAAATATGCACTACAAAGAAGTATCTCTTCCCACCGGTCAAAAGGGACATCCAAAAAATGTGTAAAAACCAGAAACGCAAGACAGGCCCTGGGGAACAGGGAGCCTTGTTATGCTGATGGGCGGGATGTAAATTGCCAACTGCCTCACTGGAGGAGTGCATTGCGTTCCCTAAAACAAGTAAACAACAGAGCTACAGAGCCAAGGGCACTTCCAGTCTAGGGAATATACCTTGGGAAAACTGAAAATCAATAAGACAGAGCCACCCCCAAATTTAGGGCTGCACTGCTTACAAGAACCTCAACTTGGGTACACCATAAATATACCAGGAAATATAAAAATGGTTCCAAAACTGTGGTATTTTTGTACAATGGAATATCCCTCAGCCATGAAATCAATGTCATAAGACAAGGAGCAGCAAAGTGAGTGGTTTCAGGTACGATGATTCTAAGTGAAATAAGTCACACAGAAAAAGAAACTTATCATAAGATATCACTTATGAAGATCCTGTAAACATGGCTACACATGAACTGAGTTAGGAAAGAGAACAGAGTCTCACATTTATAAATCACTCTTATGCCTGCTTAAGGGGAAAGGAGAGGTGGGGTGATGAATAAAACCAGAGTTTGATATAAGCACATGTACCATTTCTAAAACCAACTGTGGAATAGACAAGACCTACACCTTCCTCAGTGAAAGGGACTCAAAACCCCATATTTCCCGCAGAGGAATAGATCTGACTAGTAAGAATCTTAAAACCTATGTATTGATATGTCTCTGTAAGGGAATCAAGTGTGTCTAGACTGGCATAAACATGGCAGCGAGAATCAGCTCAAACCCACTATAAAAAGGAATTTCAAAAACAAAACCAAAAAACAGGGAAATTCTTTACAATTCCTTCAGGGTCTCTGATGAAACCTGGAATGACCCTATCTACAATGACAGGTGGATGTGGCATAAGGCTGGACACTTGGGACTGAGAGGATTGGTGAGATTGGGTGAGCAAATGC
Organism: Mesoplodon bidens; assembly: GCF_964165515.1. NCBI lineage: Eukaryota > Metazoa > Chordata > Mammalia > Artiodactyla > Ziphiidae > Mesoplodon > Mesoplodon bidens. The sequence continues at coordinate 1,052,258 of NW_027671226.1, forward strand.
AGACCCTTTAAAGCAAAAATGCATGGCCCCCATTCCATGGGTCCCAACTCTCCATGTTGAAGGGAATATTACTACAGCTATAACATGTTCGGGAAACCTAGAGAATGGACACACTGTGAATACAAAAGGTTTCTAAAACTCAACGAGTAGTCCCTCTCCTGGTGCTCCGGTTTGACTTTCCAACTGCTTTACTATCAATCTCCCAACTTGGAGAGACAACCCCTTTAACCTCCTGGTTCACACAGGTTGCCAATTTGGCAGAGGATGGAAGGGAAGAGGGAGAACCAATGAGAGAGTAGCTGTTAGGCATTTGGACGGGCGCATGTCACTCTAATTTCCCGGCAGGAAGAAGAATTAACCAGAGTCTCAGCCACCCACCGGGAACCAGTATAGGTCCTGAACTAAAATTTTGGACTTGTGTACAGCTCAGAAAAAAACAAGTTGAAAAATGGAGCTCAGGGGCACAGCAATTCACAAACTGGCAGAGTAATAAAGGACAACTATCGTCCAAAAATCTGTTGAGGGAAGGCAACGAGGCGGACTTGAAAGCGAGGCAGAATAGCAGGAAACAGATTTCAAGAGGTACATTGGAATCGCCTTTAAAGCCCAGGAAGAGGGGCACAACTTCGACAATGACGCACTTGGCCAAAAAGGGCGTATGCGTTTTCTCCTGAATATATTCAGGAGAAAGCGCATACGCCCATTTTGGCCAAGCAAGCAAGCGGGCAATGCAAATCTGCACTACAAAGAAGTATCTCTTCCCACCGGTCAAAAGGGACATCCACAAAATGTGTAAAAAACAGAAACGCAAGACAGGCCCTGGGAAAATGGGAGCCTTGTTATGCTGATGGGCGGGATGTAAATTGCCAACTGCCTCACTGGAGGAGTGCATTGCGTTCCCTAAAACAAGTAAACAACAGAGCTACAGAGCCAAGGGCATTTCCAGTCTAGGGAATATACCTTGGGAAAACTGAAAATCAATAAGACAGAGCCACCCCCAAATTTAGGGCTGCACTGCTTACAAGAACCTCAACTTGGGTACACCTTAAATATCCCAGGAAATATAAAAATGGTTCCAAAAACTGTGGTATTTTTGTACGATGGAATATCCCTCAGCCATGAAATCAATGTCATAAGACCAGGAACAGCAAAGTGAGTGGTTTCAGGTACGATGATTCTAAGTGAAATAAGTCACACAGAAAAAGAAACTTATCATAAGATATCACTTATGAAGATCCTTTAAACACGGCTACACATGAACTGAGTTAGGAAAGAGAACAGAGTCTCACATTTAGAAAACACTCTTATGCCTGCTTAAGGGGAAAGGAGAGGAGGGGTGATGCATAAAACCAGAATTTGATATAAGCACATGTACCATTTCTAAAACCAACTGTGGAATAGAAAAGACCTACACCTTCCTCAGTGAAAGGGACTCAAAACCCCATATTTCCCGCAGAGGAATAGATCTGACTAGTAAGAATCTTAAAACCTATGTATTGATATGTCGCTGTAAGGGAATCAAGTGTGTCTAGACTGGCAAAAACATGGCAGCGAGAATCAGCTCAAACCCACTATAAAAAGGAATTTCAAAAACAAAACCAAAAAACAGGGAAATTCTTACATTTCCTTCAGGGTCTCTGATGAAACCTGGAATGACCCTATCTACAATGACAGCTGGAAGTGGCATAAGGCTGGACACTTGGGACTGAGAGGATTGGTGAGATGGGGTGAGCAAATGCAGACCCTTTAAAGCAAAATGCATGGCCCCCATTCCATGGGTCCCAACTCTCCAGGTTGAAGGGAATATTACTACAGCTATAACATGTACGGGAAACCTAGAGAATGGACACAGTGTGAATACAAAAGGTTTCTAAAACTCAACAAGTAGTCCCTCTCCTGGTGCCCCGGTTTGACTTTCCAACTTCTTTACTATCAATCTCCCAACTTGGAGAGACAACCACTTTAACCTCCTTGTGCGCACAGGTTGCCAATTTGGCAGAGGATGTAAGGGAAGAGGGAGAACCACTGAGAGAGTAGCTGTTAGGCATTTGGACGGGCACATGTCACTCTAATTTCCCGGCAGGAAGAAGAATTAACCAGAGTCTCAGCCACCCACCGGGAACCAGTATAGGTCCTGAACCAAAATTTTGGACTTGCGTACAGCTCACAAAAAATGAGTTGAAAAATGCAGCTCAGGGGCACATCAATTCACACACTGGCAGAGTAATAAAGGACAACTATCGTCCAAAAATCTGTAGAGGGAAGGCAACGAGGCAGACTTGAAAGCGAGGCAGAATAGCAGGAAACATATTTCAAGAGGTACGTTGGTATCGCCTTTAAAGCACAGGAAGTGGGGCACAACTTCGACAATGACGCACTTGGCCAAAAAGGGCGTATGCGTTTTCTCCTGAATATATTCAGGAGAAAGCGCATACGCCCTTTTTGGCCAAGCAAGCAAGCAGGCAATGCAAATCTGCACTACAAAGAAGAATCTCTTCCCACCGGTCAAAAGGGACATCCACAAAATGTGTAAAAACCAGAAACGCAAGACAGGCCCTGGGGAACAGGGAGCCTTGTTATGCTGATGGGCGGGATGTAAATTGCCAACTGCCTCACTGGAGGAGTGCATTGCGTTCCCTGAAACAAGTAAACAACAGAGCTACAGAGCAAGGGCACTTCCAGTCTAGGGAATATACCTTGGGAAAACTGAAAATCAATAAGACAGAGCCACCCCCAAATTTAGGGCTGCACTGCTTACAAGAACCTCAACTTGGGTACACCTTAAATATCCCAGGAAATATAAAAATGGTTCAAAAAACTGTGGTATTTATGTACGATGGAATATCCCTCATCCATGAAATCAATGTCATAAGACCAGGAGCAGCAAAGTGAGTGGTTTCAGGTACGATGATTCTAAGTGAAATAAGTCACACAGAAAAAGAAACTTATCATAAGATATCACTTATGAAGATCCTGTAAACATGGCTACACATGAACTGAGTTAGGAAAGAGAACAGAGTCTCTCATTTAGAAAACACTCTTATGCCTGCTTAAGGGGAAAGGAGTGGTGGGGTGATGCATAAAACCAGAGTTTGATATAAGCACAGGTACCATTTCTAAAACCAACTGTGGAATAGACAAGACCTACACCTTCCTCAGTGAAAGGGACTCAAAATCCCATATTTCCCGCAGAGGAATAGATCTGACTAGTAAGAATCTTAAAACCTATGTATTGATATGTCTCTGTAAGGGAATCAAGTGTGTCTAGACTGGCATAAACATGGCAGCGAGAATCAGCTCAAACCCACTATAAAAAGGAATTTCAAAAACAAAACCAAAAAACAGGGAAATTCTTTCCATTTCCTTCAGGGTCTCTGATGAAACCTGCAATGACCTTATCTACAATGACAGCTGGATGTGGCATAAGGCTGGACACTTGGGACTGAGAGGATTGGTGAGATTGGGTGAGCAAATGCAGACCCTTTAAAGCAAAAATGCATGGACCCCATTCCATGGGTCCCAACTCTCCATGTTGAAGGGAATATTACTACAGATATAACATGTTCGGGAAACCTAGAGAATGGACACACTGTGAATACAAAAGGTTTCTAAAACTGAACGAGTAGTCCCTCTCCTGGTGCTCCGGTTTGACTTTCCAACTGCTTTACTATCAATCTCCCAACTTGGAGAGACAACCCCTTTAACCTCCTGGTTCACACAGGTTGCCAATTTGGCAGAGGATGGAAGGGAAGAGGGAGAACCAATGAGAGAGTAGCTGTTAGGCATTTGGACGGGCACATGTCACTCTAATTTCCCGGCAGGAAGAAGAATTAACCAGAGTCTCAGCCACCCACCGGGAACCAGTATAGGTCCTGAACTAAAATTTTGGACTTGTGTACAGCTCACAAAAAACGAGTTGAAAAATGGAGCTCAGGGGCACAACAATTCACAAACTGGCAGAGTAATAAAGGACAACTATCGTCCAAAAATCTGTTGAGGGAAGGCAACGAGGCGGACTTGAAAGCGAGGCAGAATAGCAGGAAACAGATTTCAAGAGGTACATTGGAATCGCCTTTAAAGCCCAGGAAGAGGGGCACAACTTCGACAATGACGCACTTGGCCTAAAACGGCGTATGCGTTTTCTCCTGAATATATTCAGGAGAAAGCGCATACGCCCTTTTTGGCCAAGCAAGCAAGCGGGCAATGCAAATCTGCACTACAAAGAAGTATCTCTTCCCACCGGTCAAAAGGGACATCCACAAAATGTGTACAAACCAGAAACGCAAGACAGGCCCTGGGGAACAGGAAGCCATGTTATGCTGATGGGCGGGATGTAAATTGCCAACTGCCTCACTGGAGGAGTGCATTGCGTTCCCTAAAACAAGTAAACAACAGATCTACAGAGCCAAGGGTACTTCCAGTCTAGGGAATATACCTTTGGAAAACTGAAAATCAATAAGACAGAGCCACCCCCAAATTTAGGGCTGCACTGCTTACAAGAACCTCAACTTGGGTACACCTTAAATATCCCAGGAAATATAAAAATGGTTCCAAACCTGTGGTATTTTCGTACGATGGAATATCCCTCAGCCATGAAATCAATGTCATAAGACCAGGAACAGCAAAGTGAGTGGTTTCAGGTACGATGATTCTAAGTGAAATAAGTCACACAGAAAAAGAAACTTATCATAAGATATCACTTATGAAGATCCTTTATACATGGCTACACATGAACTGAGTTAAGAAAGAGAACAGAGTCTCACATTTAGAAAACACTCTTATGCCTGCTTAAGGGGAAAGGAGAGGAGGGGTGATGCATAAAACCAGAGTTTGATATAAGCACATGTACCATTTCTAAAACCAACTGTGGAATAGACAAGACCTACACCTTCCTCAGTGAAAGGGACTCAAAACCCCATATTTCCCGCAGAGGAATAGATCTGACTAGTAAGAATCTTAAAACCTATGTATTGATATGTCTCTGTAAGGGAATCAAGTGTGTCTAGACTGGCATAAACATGGCAGCGAGAATCAGCTCAAACCCACTATAAAAAGGAATTTCAAAAACAAAACCAAAAAACAGGGAAATTCTTACATTTCCTTCAGGGTCTCTGATGAAACCTGGAATGACCCTATCTACAATGACAGCTGGAAGTGGCATAAGGCAGGACACTTGGGACTGAGAGGATTGGTGAGATGGGGTGAGCAAATGCAGACCCTTTAAAGCAAAATGCATGGCCCCCATTCCATGGGTCCCAACTCTCCAGGTTGAAGGGAATATTACTACAGCTATAACATGTACGGGAAACCTAGAGAATGGACACAGTGTGAATACAAAAGGTTTCTAAAACTCAACGAGTAGTCCCTCTCCTGGTGCCCCGGTTTGACTTTCCAACTTCTTTACTATCAATCTCCCAAATTGGAGAGACAACTCCTTTAACCTCCTTGTGCGCACAGGTTGCCAATTTGGCAGAGGATGGAAGGGAAGAGGGAGAACCACTGAGAGAGTAGCTGTTAGGCATTTGGACGGGCACATGTCTCTCTAATTTCCCGGCAGGAAGAAGAATTAACCAGAGTCTCAGCCACCCACCGGGAACCAGTATAGGTCCTGAACCAAAATTTTGGACTTGCGTACAGCTCACAAAAAATGAGTTGAAAAATGCAGCTCAGGGGCACATCAATTCACAAACTGGCAGAGTAATAAAGGACAACTATCGTCCAAAAATCTGTAGAGGGAAGGCAACGAGGCGGACTTGAAAGCGAGGCAGAATAGCAGGAAACATATTTCAAGAGGTACGTTGGTATCGCCTTTAAAGCACAGGAAGTGGGGCACAACTTCGACAATGACGCACTTGGCCAAAAAGGGCGTATGCGTTTTCTCCTGAATATATTCAGGAGAAAGCTCATACGCCCTTTTTGGCCAAGCAAGCAAGCAGGCAATGCAAATCTGCACTACAAAGAAGTATCTCTTCCCACCGTTCAAAAGGGACATCCACAAAATGTGTAAAAAACAGAAACGCAAGACAGGCCCTGGGAAAAAGGGAGCCTTGTTATGCTGATGGGCGGGATGTAAATTGCCAACTGCCTCACTGGAGGAGTGCATTGCGTTCCCTAAAACAAGTAAACAACAGAGCTACAGAGCCAAGGGCACTTCCAGTCTAGGGAATATACCTTGGGAAAACTGAAAATCAATAAGACAGAGCCACCCCCAAATTTAGGGCTGCACTGCTTACAAGAACCTCAACTTGGGTACACCTTAAATATCCCAGGAAATATAAAAATGGTTCCAAAAACTGTGGTATTTTTGTACGATGGAATATCCCTCAGCCATGAAATCAATGTCATAAGACCAGGAACAGCAAAGTGAGTGGTTTCAGGTACGATGATTCTAAGTGAAATAAGTCACACAGAAAAAGAAACTTATCATAAGATATCACTTATGAAGATCCTTTAAACATGGCTACACATGAACTGAGTTAGGAAAGAGAACAGAGTCTCACATTTAGAAAACACTCTTATGCCTGCTTAAGGGGAAAGGAGAGGAGGGGTGATGCATAAAACCAGAGTTTGATATAAGCACATGTACCATTTCTAAAACCAACTGTGGAATAGACAAGACCTACACCTTCCTCAGTGAAAGGGACTCAAAACCCCATATTTCCCGCAGAGGAATAGATCTGACTAGTAAGAATCTTAAAACCTATGTATTGATATGTCGCTGTAAGGGAATCAAGTGTGTCTAGACTGGCATAAACATGGCAGCGAGAATCAGCTCAAACCCACTATAAAAAGGAATTTCAAAAACAAAACCAAAAAACAGGGAAATTCTGACATTTCCTTCAGGGTCTCTGATGAAACCTGGAATGACCCTATCTACAATGACAGCTGGAAGTGGCATAAGGCTGGACACTTGGGACTGAGAGGATTGGTGAGTTTGGGTGAGCAAATGCAGACCCTTTAAAGCAAAATGCATGGCCCCCATTCCATGGGTCCCAACTCTCCAGGTTGAAGGGAATATTACTACAGCTATAACATGTACGGGAAACCTAGAGAATGGACACAGTGTGAATACAAAAGGTTTCTAAAACTCAACGAGTAGTCCCTCTCCTGGTGCCCCGGTTTGACTTTCCAACTGCTTTACTATCAATCTCCCAACTTGGAGAGACAACCCCTTTAACCTCCTTGTGCGCACAGGTTGCCAATTTGGCAGAGGATGGAAGGGAAGAGGGAGAACCACTGAGAGAGTAGCTGTTAGGCATTTCGACGGGCACATGTCACTCTAATTTCCCGGCAGGAAGAAGAATTAACCAGAGTCTCAGCCACCCACCGGGAACCAGTATAGGTCCTGAACCAAAATTTTGGACTTGCGTACAGCTCACAAAAAATGAGTTGAAAAATGCAGCTCAGGGGCACATCAATTCACAAACTGGCAGAGTAATAAAGGACAACTATCGTCCAAAAATCTGTAGAGGGAAGGCAAAGAGGCGGACTTGAAAGCGAGGCAGAATAGCAGGAAACATATTTCAAGAGGTACGTTGGTATCGCCTTTAAAGCACAGGAAGTGGGGTACAACTTCGACAATGACGCACTTGGCCAAAAAGGGCGTATGCGTTTTCTCCTGAATATATTCAGGAGAAAGCGCATACGCCCTTTTTGGCCAAGCAAGCAAGCGGGCAATGCAAATCGGCACTACAAAGAAGTATCTCTTCCCACTGGTGAAAAGGGACATCCACAAAATGTGTAAAAACCAGAAAGTCAAGACAGGCCCTGGAGAACAGGGAGCATTGTTATGCTGATGGGCGGGATGTAAATTGCCAACTGCCTCACTGGAGGAGTGCATTGCATTCCCTAAAACAAGTAAACAACAGAGCTACAGAGCCAAGGGCACTTCCAGTCTAGAAAATATACCTTGGGAAAACTGAAAATCAATAAGACAGAGCCACCCCCAAATTTAGGGCTGCACTGCTTACAAGAACCTCAACTTGGGTACACCTTAAATATCCCAGGAAATATAAAAATGGTTCAAAAAACTGTGGTATTTTTGTACGATGGAATATCCCTCAGCCATGAAATCAATATCATAAGACCAGGAGCAGCAAAGTGAGTGGATTCAGGTACGATGATTCTAAGTGAAATAAGTCACACAGAAAAATAAACTTATCATAAGATATCACTTATGAAGATCCTGTAAACATGGCTACACATGAACTGAGTTAGGAAAGAGAACAGAGTCTCACATTTAGAAAATCCTCTTATGCCTGCTTAAGGGGAAAGGAGAGGTGGGGTGATGCATAAAACCAGAGTTTGATATAAGCACAGGTACCATTTCTAAAACCAACTGTGGAATAGACAAGACCTACACCTTCCTCAGTGAAAGGTACTCAAAATCCCATATCCTGCAGAGGAATAGATCTGACTAGTAAGAATCTTAAAACCTAAGTATTGATATGTCTCTGTAAGGGAATCAAGTGTGTCTAGACTGGCATAAACATGGCAGCGAGAATCAGCTCAAACCCACTATAAAAAGGAATTTCAAAAACAAAACCAAAAAACAGGGAAATTCTTTACATTTCCTTCAGGGTCTCTGATGAAACCTGCAATGACCCTATCTACAATGACAGCTGGATGTGGCATAAGGCTGGACACTTGGTACTGAGAGGAATGGTGAGATTGGGTGAGCAAATGCAGACCCTTTAAAGCAAAAATGCATGGCCCCCATTCCATGGGTCCTAACTCTCCTTGTTGAAGGGAATATTACTACAGCTATAACATGTTCGGGAAACCTAGAGAATGGACACACTGTGAATACAAATGGTTTCTAAAACTCAACGAGTAGTCCCTCTCCTGGTGATCCGGTTTGACTTTCCAACTGCTTTACTATCAATCCCCCAACTTGGAGAGACAACCCCTTTAACCTCCCGGTTCGCACAGGTTGCCAATTTGGCAGAGGTTGGAAGGGAAGAGGGAGAACCAATGAGAGAGTAGCTGTTAGGCATTTGGACGGGCACATGTCACTCTAATTTCCCGGCAGGAAGAAGAATTAACCAGAGCCTCAGCCACCCACCGGGAACCAGTATAGGTCCTGAACTAAAATTTTGGACTTGCGTACAGCTCACAATAAACGAGTTGAAAAATGGAGCTCAGGGGCACAGCAATTCCCAAACTGGCAGAGTAATAAAGGACAACTATCGTCCACAAATCTGTTGAGGGTAGGCAACGAGGCGGACTTGAAAGCGAGGCAGAATAGCAGGAAACAGATTTCAAGAGGTACGTTGGAATCGCCTTTAAAGCACAGGAAGAGGGGCACAACTTCGACAATGACGCACTTGGCCAAAAACGGCGTATGTGTTTTCTCCTGAATATATTCAGGAGAAAGCGCATACGCCCTTTTTGGCCAAGCAAGCAAGCGGGCAATGCAAATCTGCACTACAAAGAAGTATCTCTTCCCACTGGTCAAAAGGGACATCCACAAAATGTGTAAAAACCAGAAAGCAAGACAGGCCCTGGAGAAGAGGGAGCCTTGTTATGCTGATGGGCGGGATGTAAATTGCCAACTGCCTCACTGGAGGAGTGCATTGCATTCCCTAAAACAAGTAAACAACAGAGCTACAGAGCCAAGGGCACTTCCAGTCTAGGGAATATACCTTGGGAAAACTGAAAATCAATAAGACAGTGCCACCCCCAAATTTAGGGCTGCACTGCTTACAAGAACCTCAACTTGGGTACACCTTAAATATCCCAGGAAATATAAAAATGGTTCAAAAACCTGTGGTATTTTTGTACGATGGAATATCCCTCAGCCATGAAATCAATGTCATAAGACCAGGCACAGCAAAGTGAGTGGATTCAGGTACGATGATTCTAAGTGAAATAAGTCACACAGAAAAAGAAACATATCATAAGATATCACTTATGAAGATCCTGTAAACATGGCAACACATGAACTGAGTTAGGAAAGAGAACAGAGTCTCACATTTAGAAAACACTCTTATGCCTGCTTAAGGGGAAAGGAGAGGTGGGGTGATGCATAAAACCAGAGTTTGATATAAGCACAGGTACCATTTCTAAAACCAACTGTGGAATAGACAAGACCTACACCTTCCTCAGTGAAAGGGACTCAAAATCCCATATTTTCTGCAGAGGAATAGATCTGACTAGTAAGAATCTTAAAACCTATGTATTGATATGTCTCTGTAAGGGAATCAAGTGTGTCTAGACTGGCATAAACATGGCAGCGAGAATCAGCTCAAACCCACTATAAAAAGAATTTCAAAATCAAAACCAAAAAACAGGGAAATTCTTTACATTTCCTTCAGGGTCTCTGATGAAACCTGCAATGACCCTATCTACAATGACAGCTGGATGTGGCATAGGGCTGGACACTTGGGACTGAGAGGATAGGTGAGATTGGGTGAGCAAATGCAGACCCTTTAAAGCAAAAATGCACGGCCCCCATTCCATGGGTCCTAACTCTCCATGTTGAAGGGAATATTACTACAGCTATAACATGTTCGGGAAACCTAGAGAATGGACACACTGTGAATACAAATGGTTTCTAAAACTCAACGAGTAGTCCTTCTCCTGGTGCTCCGGTTTGAATTTCCAACTGCTTTACTATCAATCTCCCAACTTGGAGAGACAACCCCTTTAACCTCCTGGTTCGCACAGGTTGCCAATTTGGCAGAGGATGGAAGGGAAGAGGGAGAACCACTGAGAGAGTAGCTGTTAGGCATTTGGACGGGCACATGTCACTCTAATTTCCCGGCAGGAAGAAGAATTAACCAGAGTCTCAGCCACCCACCGGGAACCAGTATAGGTCCTGAACCAAAATTTTGGACTTGCGTACAGCTCACAAAAAACGAGTTGAAAAATGGAGCTCAGGGGCACAGCAATTCACAAACTGGCAGAGTAATAAAGGACAACTATCGTCCAAAAATCTGTAGAGGGAAGGCAACGAGGCGGACTTGAAAGCGAGGCAGAATAGCAGGAAACATATTTCAAGAGGTACGTTGGAATCGCCTTTAAAGCACAGGAAGAGGGGCACAACTTCGACAATGACGCACTTGGCCAAAAAGGGCGTATGCGTTTTCTCCTGAATATATTCAGGAGAAAGCGCATACGAACTTTTTGGCCAAGCAAGCAAGCGCGCAATGCAAATCTGCACTACAAAGAAGTATCTCTTCCCAACGGTCAAAAGGGACATTCAAAAAATGTGTAAAAACCAGAAAGGCAAGACAGGCCCTGGAGAACAGGGAGCCTTGTTATGCTCATGGGCGGGATGTAAATTGCCAACTGCCTCACTGGAGGAGTGCATTGCATTCCCTAAAACAAGTAAACAACAGAGCTACAGAGCCAAGGGCACTTCCAGTCTAGAAAATATACCTTGGGAAAACTGAAAATCAATAAGACAGAGCCACCCCGAAATTTAGGGCTGCACTGCTTACAAGAACCTCAACTTGGGTATACCTTAAATATCCCAGGAAATATAAAAATGGTTCAAAAAACTGTGGTATTTATGTAAGATGGAATATCCCTCAGCCATGAAATCAATGTCATAAGACCAGGAGCAGCAAAGTGAGTGGTTTCAGGTACGATGATTCTAAGTGAAATAAGTCACACAGAAAATGAAACTTATCATAAGATATCACTTATGAAGATCCTGTAAACATGGCTACACATGAACTGAGTTAGGAAAGAGAACAGAGTCTTACATTTAGAAAACACTCTTATGCCTGCTTAAGGGGAAAGGAGAGGTGGGGTGATGCATAAAACCAGAGTTTGATATAAGCACATGTACCATTTCTAAAACCAACTGTGGAATAGACAAAACCTACACCTTCCTCAGTGAAAGGGACTCAAAACCCCATATTTCCCGCAGAGTAATAGATCTGACTAGTAAGAATCTTAAAACCTATGTATTGATATGTTTCTGTAAGGGAATCAAGTGTGTCTAGACTGGCATAAACATGGCAGCGAGAATCAGCTCAAACCCACTATAAAAAGGAATTTCAAAAACAAAACCAAAAAACAGGGAAATTCTTTACATTTCCTTCAGGGTCTCTGATGAAACCTGGAATGACCCTATCTACAATGACAGCTGGAAGTGGCATAAGGCTGGACACTTGGGACTGAGAGGATTTGTGAGATTGGGAGAGCAAATGCAGACCCTTTAAAGGAAAAATGCATGGCCCCCATTCCACGGGTCCCAACTCTCCATGTTGAAGGGAATATTACTACAGCTATAACATGTACGGGAAACCTAGAGAATGGACACACTGTGAATACAAAAGGTTTCTAAAACTCAACGAGTAGTCCCTCTCCTGGTGCCCGGGTTTGACTTTCCAACTGCTTTATTATAAATCTCCCAACTTGGAGAGACAACCCCTTTAACCTCCTGGTTCGCACAGGTTGCCAATTTGGCAGAGGATGGAAGGGAAGAGGGAGAACCAATGAGAGAGTAGCTGTTAGGCATTTGGACGGGCACATGTCACTCTAATTTCCCGGCAGGAAGAAGTATTAACCAGAGTCTCAGCCACCCACCGGGAACCAGTATAGGTCCTGAACTAAAATTTTGGACTTGCGTACAGCTCACAAAAAACGAGTTGAAAAATGGAGCTCAGGGGCACAGCAATTCACAAACTGGCAGAGTAATAAAGGACAACTATCGTCCAAAAATCTGTTGAGGGAAGGCAACGAGGCGGACTTGAAAGCGAGGCAGAATAGCAGGAAACAGATTTCAAGAGGTACTTTGGAATCGCCTTTAACTCACGGCAAGAGGGGCACAACTTCGACACAGACGTACTTGGCCAAAAAGGGCGTATGTGTTTTCTCCTGAATATATTCAGGAGAAAGCGCATACGCCCTTTTTGGTCAAGCAAGCAAGCAGGCAAGGCAAATCTGCACTACAAAGAAGTATCACTTCCCACCGGTCAAAAGGGACATCCACAAATGTGTAAAAACCAGAAAGGCAAGACAGGCCCTGGAGAAGATGGAGCCTTGTTATGCTGATGGGCGGGATGTAAATTGCCAACTGCCTCACTGGAGGAGTGCATTGCGTTCCCTAAAACAAGTAAACAACAGAGCTACAGAGCCAAGGGCACTTCCAGTCTAGGGAATATACCTTGGGAAAACTGAAAATCAATAAGACAGAGCCACCCCCAAATTTAGGGCTGCACTGCTTACAAGAACCTCAACTTGGGTACACCTTAAATATCCCAGGAAATATAAAAATGGTTCCAAAAACTGTGGAATTTATGTACGATGGAATATCCCTCAGCCATGAAATCAATGTCATAAGACTAGGAGCAACAAAGTGAGTGAATTCAGGTACGATGATTCTAAGTGAAATAAGTCACACAGGAAAAGAAACTTATCATAAGATATCACTTATGAAGATCCTGTAAACATGGCTACACAAGAACTGAGTTAGGAAAGAGAAGAGAGTCTCACATTTAGAAAACACTCTTATGCCTGATTAAGGGGAAAGGAGAGGTGGGGTGATGCATAAAACCAGTGTTTGATATAAGCACAGGTACCATTTATATAACCAACTGTTGAGTCGACAAGACCTACATCTTCCTCAGTGAAAGGGACTCAAAACCCCATATTTCCTGAAGAGGAATAGATCTGACTAGTAAGGATCTTAAAATCTATGTATTGATATGTCTCTGTAAGGTAATCAAGTGTGTCTAGACTGGCATAAACATGGCAGTGAGAATCAGCTCAAACCCACTATAAAAAGGAATTTCATAAACAAAACCAAAAAACAGGGAAATTCTTTACATTTCCTTCAGGGTCTCTGATGAAACCTGGAATGACCCTATCTACAATGACAGCTGGATGTGGCATAAGGCTGGACACTTGGGACTGAGAGGATTTGTGAGATTGGGTGACCAAATGCAGACCATTTAAACAAAAATGCATGGCCCCCATTCCATGGGACCCAACTCTCCATGTTGAAGGGAATATTACTACAGCTATAACATCTACGGGAAACCTAGAGAATGGACACACTGTGAATACAAATGGTTTCTAAAACTCAACGAGTAGTCCCTCTCCTGGTGCTCCGGTTAGACTTTCCAACTGCTTTACTATCAATCTCCCAACTTGGAGAGACAACCCCTTTAACCTCCTGGTTCGCACAGGTTGCCAATTTGGCAGAGGATGGAAGGGAAGAGGGAGAACCAATGAGAGAGCAGCTGTTAGGCATTTGGACGGGCACATGTCACTCTAATTTCCTGGAAGTAAGAAGAATCAACCAGAGTTTCAGCCACCCACCGGGAACCAGTATAGGTCCTGAACCAAAATTTTGGACTTGTGTACAGCTCACAAAAACGAGTAGAAAAATGGAGCTCAGGGGCATAGCAATTCACAAACTGGCAGAGTAATAAAGGACAACTCTCGTCCAAAAATCTGTTGAGGGAAGGCAACGAGGCGGACTTAAAAGCAAGGCAGAATAGCAGGAAACAGATTTCAAGAGGTACGTTGGAATCGCCTTTAAAGCACAGGAAGAGTGGCACAACTTCGACAGTGACACACTTGGCCAAAAAGGGCGTATGCGTTTTCTCCTGAATATATTCAGGAGAAAACGCATACGCCCTTTTTGGCCAAGCAAGTAAGTGGGCAATGCAAATCTGCACTACAAAGAAGTATCACTTCCCACCGGTCAAAAGGGACATCCACAAATGTGTAAAAACCAGAAAGGCAAGACAGGCCCTGGAGAACAGGGAGCCTTGTTATGCTGATGGGCGGGATGTAAATTGCCAACTGCCTCACTGGAGGAGTGCATTGCGTTTCCTAAAACAAGTAATCAACAGAGCTACAGAGCCAAGGGCACTTCCAGTCTAGGGAATATACATTGGGAAAACTGAATATCAATAAGACAGAGCCACCCCCAAATTTAGGGCTGCACTGCTTACAAGAACCTCAACTTGGGTACACCTTAAATATCCCAGGAAATATAAAAATGGTTCCAAAAGCTGTGGTATTTATGTACGATGGAATATCCCTCAGCCATGAAATCAATGTCATAAGACCAGGAGCAGCAAAGTGAGTGGATTCAGGTACGATGATTCTAAGTGAAATAAGTCACACAGAAAAAGAAACTTATCATAAGATATCACTTATGAAGATCCTGTAAACATGGCTACACATGAACTGAGTTAGGAAAGAGAACAGAGTCTCACATTTAGAAAAACCTCTTATGCCTGCTTAAGGGGTAAGGAGAGGTGGGGTGATGCATAAAACCAGAGTTTGAAATAAGCAGAAGTACAATTTCTATAACCAACTGTGGAATAGACAAGACCTACACCTTCCTTAGTGAAAGGGACTCAAAACCCCATATTTCCCTCAGAGGAATACATCTGACTACTAAGAATCTTAAAACCTATGTACTGATATGACTCTGTAGGGGAATCAAGTTGTCTAGACTGGCATAAAAATGGCAGCGAAAATCAGCTCAAACCCACTATAAAAAGGAATTTCAAAAACAAAACCAAAAAACAGGGAAATTCTTTACATTTCCTTCAGGGTCTCTGATGAAACCTGGAATGACCCTATCTACAATGACAGCTGGATGTGGCATAAGGCTGGACACTTGGGACTGAGCGGTTTGGTGAGATAGGGTGAGCAAATTTAGACCGTTTAAAGCAAAAATGCATGGCCCCCATTCCATGGGTCCCAACTCTCCATGTTGAAGGGAATATTACTACAGCTATAACATGTACGGGAAACCTAGAGAATGGACACACTGTGAATACAAAAGGTTTCTAAAACTCAACGAGTAGTCCCTCTCCTGGTGCTCCGGTTTGACTTTCCAACTGCTTTACTATCAATCTCCCAACTTGGAGAGACAACCCCTTTAACCTACTGGTTCGCACAGGTTGCCAATTTGGCAGAGGATGGAAGGGAAGAGGGAGAACCATTGAGAGAGTAGCTGTTAGGCATTTGGACGGGCACATGTCACTCTAATTTCACGACATGAAGAAGAATTAACCAGTGACTTAGCCACCCACCGGGAACCAGTATAGGTCCTGAACCAATATTTTTGACTTGCGTTCAGCTCAGAAAAAACGAGTTGAAAAATGGTGCTCAGGGGCACAGCAATTCACAAACTGGCAGAGTAATAAAGCACAACTATCGTGCAAAAATCTGTTGGGGGAAGGCAACTAGGCGGACTTGAAAGCGAGGCAGAATAGCAGGAAACAGATTTCAAGAAGTACGTTGGAATCGCCTTTAAAGCACAGGAAGAGGGGCACAACTTCGACAATGACGCACTTGGCCAAAAAGGGCGTATGCGTTTTCTCCTGAATATATTCAGGAGAAGACGCATACGCCCTTTTTGGCCAAGCAAGTAAGCGGGCAATGCAAATCTGCACTACAAAGAAGTATCACTTCCCACCGGTCAAAAGGGACATCCACAAATGTGTAAAAATCAGAAAGGCAAGACAGGCCCTGGAGAAGAGGGAGCCTTGTTATGCTGATGGGCGGGATGTAAATTGCCAACTGCCTCCCTGGAGGCGGGCATTGCGTTCCCTAAAACAAGTAAACAACAGAGCTACAGAGCCAAGGGCACTTCCAGTCTAGGGAATATACCTTGGGAAAACTGAAAATCAATAAGAAAGAGCCACCCCCAAATTTAGGGCTACACTGCTTACAAGAACCCTAACTTGGGTACACCTTAAATATCCCAGGAAATATAGAAATGGTTCCAAAAATTGTGGAATTTTTGTACGATGGAATATCCCTCAGCCATGAAATCAATGTCATAAGACCAGGAGCAGCAAAGTGAGTGGATTCAGGTACGATGATTCTAAGTGAAATAAGTCACACAGAAAAAGAAACTTATCATAATATATCACTTATGAAGATCCTATAAACATGGCTACACATGAACTGATTTAGGAAAGAGAACAGAGTCTCACATTAAAAAACACTCTTATGCCTGCTTAAGGGGAAATGAGAGGTGGTGTGATGCATAAAACCAGAATTTGAAATAAGCACAGGTACCATTTCTATAACCAACTGTGGAATAGACAAGACCTACACCTTCCTCAGTGAAAGGGACTCAAAACACCATATTTCCCGCAGAGGAATAGATCTGACTACTAAGAATCTTAAAACCTATGTATTGATATGTCTCTGTAAGGGAATCAAGTGTGTCTGGACTGGCATAAAAATGGCAGCGAGAATCAGCTCAAACCCACTATAAAAAGGAATTTCAAAAACAAAACCAAAAAACAGGGAAATTCTTTACATTTCCTTCAGGGTCGCTGATGAAACCTGGAATGACCCTATCTACAATGACAGCTGGATGTGGCATAAGGCTGGACACTTGGGACTGAGAGGATTGGTGAGATAGGGTGAGCAAATGCAGACCCTTTAAAGCAAAAAGGCATGGCCCCCATTCCATGGGTCCCAACTCTCCATGTTGAAGGGAATATTACTACAGCTATAACATGTACGGGAAACCTAGAGAATGGACACATTTTGAATACAAAATGTTTCTAAAACTCAACGAGTAGTCCCTCTCCTGGTGCTCCGGTTTGACTTTCCAACTGTTTTACTATCAATCTCCCAACTTGGAGAGACAACCCCTTTAACCTCCTGGTTCGCAAATGTTGCCAATTTGGCAGAGGATGCAAGGGAAGAGGGAGAACCAATGAGAGAGTAGCTGTTAGGCATTTGGACGGGCACATGTCACTCTAAATTCCCAGCAGGAAGAAGAATTAACCACAGTCTCAGCAACCCACAGGGGACCAGTATAGGTCCTGAACCAAAATTTTGGACTTGCGTACAGCTCACAAAAAAACGAGTTGAAAAATGGAGCTCAGGGGCACAGCAATTCACAAACTGGCAGAGTAATAAAGGACAACTATCGTCCAAAAATCTGTTGAGGGAAGGCAACGAGGCGGACTTGAAAGCGAGGAAGAATAGCAGGAAACAGATTTCAAGAGGTACCTTGGAATCGCTTTAAAGCACAGGAAGAGGGGCACAACTTCGACAATGACGCACTTGGCCAAAAAGGGCGTATGTGTTTTCTCCTAAATGTATTCAGGAGAAAACGCATACGCCCTTTTTGGCCAAGCAATCAAGAGGGCAATGCAAATCTGCACTACAAAGAAGTATCACTTCCCACCGGTCAAAAGGGACATCCACAAATGTGTAAAAACCAGAAAGGCAAGACAGGCCCTGGAGAAGAGGGAGCCTTGTTATGCTGATGGGCGGGATGTAAATTGCCAACTGCCTCACTGGAGGAGTGCATTGCCTTCCCTAAAACAAGAAAACAACAGAGCTACAGAGCCAAGGGCACTTCCAGTCTAGGGAATATACCTTGGGAAAACTGAAAATCAATAAGTCAGAGCCACCCCCAAATTTAGGGCTGCACTGCTTACAAGAACCTCAACTTGGGTACACCTTAAATATCCCAGGAAATATAAAAATGGTTCCAAAAACTGTGGTATTTATGTACGATGGAATATCCCTCAGCCATGAAATCAATGTCATAAGACCAGGAGCAGCAAAGTGAGTGGACTGAGGTACGATGATTGTAAGTGAAATAAGTCACACAGAAAAATAAACTTATCATAAGATATCACTTATGAAGATCCTGTAAACATGGCTACACATGAACTGAGTTAGGAAAGAGAACAGAGTCTCACATTTAGAAAACCCTCTTATGCCTGCTTAAGGGGAAAGGAGAGGTGGGGTGATGCATAAAACCAGAGTTTGATATAAGCACAGGTACCATTTCTATAAACAACTGTGGAATAGACAAGACCTACACCTTCCTCAGTGAAAGGGACTCAAAACCCCATATTTCCCGCAGAGGAATAGATCTGACTACTAAGAATCTTAAAACCTATGTATTGATATGTCTCTGTAAGGGAATCAAGTGTGTCTAGACTGGCACAAAAATGGCAGCGAGAATCAGCTCAAACCCACTATAAAAAGGAATTTCAAAAACAAAACCAAAAAACGGGAAATTCTTTACATTTCCTTCAGGGTCTCTGATGAAACCTGGAATGACCCTATCTACAATGACAGCTGTATGTTGCATAAGGCTGGACACTTGGGACTGAGAGGATTGGTGACATAGGGTGAGCAAATGCACACCCTTTGAAGCAAAAATGCATGGCCCCCATTCCATGGGTCCCAACTCTCCATGTTGAAGGGAATATTACTACAGCTATAACATGTACGGGAAACCTAGAGAATGGACACACTGTGAATAAAAAAGGTTTCTAAAACTCAACGAGTAGTCCCTCTCCTGGTGATCCGGTTTGACTTTCCAACTGCTTTACTATCAATCTCCCAACTTGGAGAGACAACCCCTTTAACCTCCTGGTTCGCACAGGTTGCCAATTTGGCAGAGGATGGAAGGGAAGAGGGAGAACCAATGAGAGAGTAGCTGTTAGGCATTTGGACGGGCAAATGTCACTCTAATTTCCCGGCAGGAAGAAGAATTAACCAGTGTCTCAGCCACCCACCGGGAACCAGTATAGGTCCTGAACCAAAATTTTGGACTTGCGTTCAGCTCAGAAAAAACGAGTTGAAAAATGGTGCTCAGGGGCACAGTAATTCACAAACTGGCAGAGTAATAAAGGACAACTATCGTCCAAAAATCTGTTGAGGGAAGGCAATGAGGCGGACTTGAAAGCGAGGCAGAATAGCAGGAAACAGATTTCAACAGGTACGTTGGAATCGCCTTTAAAGCACAGGAAGAGGGGCACAACTTCGACAATGACGCACTTGGCCAAAAAGGGCGTATGCGTTTTCTCCTGAATATATTCAGGAGAAAATGCATACGCCCTTTTTGGCCAAGCAAGCAAGCGGGCAATGCAAATCTGCACTACAAAGAAGTATCACTTCACACTGGTCAAAAGGGACATCCACAAATGTGTAAAAACCAGAAAGGCAAGACAGGCCCTGGAGAAGAGGGAGCCTTGTTATGCTGATGGGCGGGATGTATATTGCCAACTGCCTCACTGGAGGAGTGCATTGCGTTCCCTAAAACGAGTAAACAACAGAGCTACAAAGCCAAGGGCACTTCCAGTCTAGGGAATATACCTTGGGAAAACTGAAAATCAATAAGACAGAGCCACCCCCAAATTTAGGGCTGCACTGCTTACAAGAACCTCAACTTGGGTACACCTTAAATATCCCAGGAAATATTAAAATTGGTCAAAAATCTGTGGTATTTATGTACGATGGAATATCCCTCAGCCATGAAATCAATGTCATAAGACCAGGAGGAGCAAAGTGAGTGGATTCAGGTACGATGATTCTAAGTGAAATAAGTCACACAGAAAAAGAAACTTATCATAAGATATCACTTATGAAGATCCTGTAAACATGACTACACATGAACTGAGTTAGGAAAGAGAACAGAGTCTCACATTTAGAAAACACTCTTATGACTGCTTAAGGGGAAAGGAGAGGTGGGGTGATGCATAAAACCACAGTTTGCTATAAGTACTGGTACCGTTTCTAAAATCAACTTTGGAATAGAAAAGACCTACACCTTCCTCAGTGAAAGGGACTCAAAACCCCATATTTCCCGCAGAGGAATAGATCTGACTAGTAAGAATCTTAAAACCTATGTATTGTTATGTCTCCATAAGGGAATCAAGTGTGTCTAGACTGGCATAAACATGGCAGCAAGAATCAGCTCAAACCCACTATAAAAAGGAATTTCAAAACAAAACCAAAAAACAGGGGAATTCTTTACAATTCCTTCAGGGTCTCTGATGAAACCTGCAATGACCCTATCTACAACGACAGCTGGAGGTGGCATAAGGCTGGACACTTGGGACTGAGAGGATTGGTGAGATTGGGTGAGCAAATGCAGACCCTTTAAAGCAAAAATGCATGGGCCCCATTCCATGGGTCCCAACTCTCCAGGTTGAAGGGAATATTACTACAGCTATAACATGTACGGGAAACCTAGAGAATGGACACACTGTGAATACAAAACGTATCTAAATCTCAACGAATAGTCCCTCTCCTGGTGCTCCGGTTTGACTTTCCAACTGCTTTACTATCAATCTTCCAACTTTGAGTGACAGCCCCTTTAACCTCCTTGTTTGCACAGGTAGCCAATTTGGCAGAGGATGGAAGGGAAGAGGGAGAACCAATGAGAGAGTAGCTGTTAGGCATTTGGATGGGCACATGTCACTTTAATTTCCCAGCAGGAAGAAGAATTAACCAAATTCTCAGCCACCCACCGAAAACCAGTATAGGTCTGGAACGAAAATTTTGGACTCGTGTACATCTCACAAAAAACGAGTTGAAAAATGGAGCTCAGGTGCACAGCAATTCACAACTGGCAGAGAAATAAATGACAACTATCGTCCAAAAATCTGTTGAGGGAAGGGAATGAGGCGGACTTGAAAGCGAGGCAGAATAGCAGGAAACAGATTTCAAGAGGTACGTTGGAATCGCCTTTAAAGCACAGGAAGAGGGGCACAACTTCGACAATGACGCACTTGGCCAAAAAGGGCGTATGCGTTTTCTCCTGAATATATTCAGGAGAAAACGCATACGCCCTTTATGGCCAAGCAAGCAAGCGGGCAATGCAAATCTGCACTAAATAGAAGTATCACTTCCCACTGGTCAAACGGGTCATCCACAAAATGTGTAAAAACCAGAAAGGCAAGACAGGCCCTGGAGAACAGGGAGCCTTGTTATGCTGATGGGCGAGATGTAAATTGCCAACTGCCTCACTGGAGGAGTGCATTGTGTTCCCTAAAACAAGTAAACAACTGAACTACAGAGCCAAGGGCAGGACCAGGCTAGGGAATACACCTTGGGAAAACTGAAAATTAATAAGACAGAGCCACCCCCATATTTAGGGCTGCACTGTTCACAAGAACCTCAACTTGGGTACACCTTAAATATCCCAGGAAATATAAAAATGTTTCAAAAATTTGTGGTGCTTATGTAGGATGGAATATCCCTCAGCCGTGAAATCAATGTCATAAGACCAGGAGCAGCAAAGTGTGTGGATTCAGGTACGATGATTCTAAGTGAAATAAGTCACACAGAAAAAGAAACTTATCATAAGATATCACTTATGAAGGTCCTGTAAACATGGCTACACATGAACTGAGTTAGGAAAGAGAACAGAGTCTCACATTTAGAAAACACTCTTATGACTGCTTAAGGGGAAAGAGAGGTGGGGTGATGCATAAAACCACAGTTTGCTATAAGTACAGGTACCGTTTCTAAAATCAACTTTGGAATAGAAAAGACCTACACCTTCCTCAGTGAAAGGGACTCAAAACCCCATATTTCCCGCAGAGGAATAGATCTGACTAGTAAGAATCTTAAAACCTATGTATTTATATATCTCCGTAAGGGAATCAAGTGTGTCTAGACTGGCATAAACATGGCAGCAAGAATCAGCTCAAACCCACTATAAAAAGGAATTTCAAAAACAAAACCAAAAAACAGGGAAATTCTTAACAATTCCTTCAGGGTCTCTGATGAAACCTGGAATGACCCTGTCTACAATGACAGCTGGAGGTGTCATAAGGCTGGACACTTGGGACTGAGAGGATTGGTGAGATTGGGTGAGCAAATGCAGACCCTTTAAAGCAAAAATGCATGGGCCCCAATCCATGGGTCCCAACTCTCCAGGTTGAAGGGAATATTACTACAGCTATAACATGTACGGGAAACCTAGAGAATGGACACACTGTGAATACAAAAGTTATCTAAAACTCAACGAATAGTCCCTCCACTGGTGCTCCAGTTTGACTTTCCAACTGCTTTACTATCAACCTTCCAACATGGAGAGACAGCCCCTTTAACCTCCTGGTTCGCACAGGTTGCCAATTTGGCAGAGGATGGATGGGAAGTGGGAGAACCAATGAGAGCCTAGCTGTTAGGCATGTGGAAGGGCACATGCCACTCTAACTTCCCGGCAGGAAGAAGAATTAACCAAAGTCTCAGCCACCCACCGGGAACCAATATAGGTCCTGAACCAAAATTTTGGACTTGCGTACAGCTCACAAAAAACGAGTTGAAAACACGAGATCAGGGGCACAGCTTTTCACAAACTGGCAGAGTAATAAAGGACAACTATCGTCCAAAAATCTGTTGAGGGAAGACAACGAAGCGGACTTGAATGCGAGGCAGAATAGCAGGAACCAGATTTCAAGAGGTACGTTGGAATCGCCTTTAAAGCACATGAAGAGGGGCAGAACTTCGACAATGATGCACTTGGCCAAAAAGGGCGTATGCGTTTTCTCCTGAATATATTCATGAGAAAACGCATACGCCCTTTTTGGCCAAGCAAGCAAGCGGGCAATGCAAATCTGCACTACAAAGAAGTATCACTTCCCACCGGTCAAATGGGATATCCACAAAATGTGTAAAAACCAGAAAGGCAAGACAGGCCCTGGAGAACAGGGAGCCTAGTTATGCTGATGGGCGGGATGTAAATTGCCAACTGCCTCACTGGAGGAGTGCATTGCGTTCCCTAAAACAAGTAAACAACAGAGCTACAGAGCCAAGGGCACTTCCAGTCTAGGGAATATACATTGGGAAAACTGAAAATCAATAAGACAGAGCCACCCACAAATTTAGGGCTGCACGGCTTACAAGAACCTCAACTAGGGTACACCTTGAATATCCCAGGAAATATAAAAATGGTTCGGGCTTCCCTGGTGGCGCAGTGGTTGAGAATCTGCCTGCCAATGCAGGGGCAACGGGTTCGAGCCCTGGTCTGGGAAGATCCCACATGCCGTGGAGCAACTAGCCCCGTGAGCCACAAATACTGAGCCTGCGCGCCTGGAGCCTGTGCTCCGCAATGAGAGGCCGCGATAGTGAGAGGCCCGCGCACCGCGATGAGGAGTGGCCCCCACTTGCCACAACTAGAGAAAGCCCTCACACAGAAACGAAGAACCAACACAGCCATAAATAAATGAATAAATAAATAAATAATTAATTAATTAAAAGAAAAAAATGGTTCAAAAAATTGTCGTAATTATGTACGATGGAATATCCCTCAGCCATGAAATCAATGTCATAAGACCAGGAGTAGCAAAGTGAGCGGATTCAGGTACGATGATTCTAAGTGAAATAAGTCACACAGAAAAAAGAAACTTCTCATAAGATATCACTTATGAAGATCCTGTAAACATGGCTACACATGAACTGAGATAGGAAAGAGAACAGAGTCTCACATTTAGAAAAAACTCTTATGCCTGCTTAAGGGGGAAAGAGAGGTGGGGTGATGCATAAAACCAGAGTTTGATATAAGCACGGGTACCTTTTCTAAAAACAACTGTGGAATAGACAAGACCTACACCTTCCTCAGTGAAAGGGACTCAAAACCCCATATTTCCCGCAGAGGAATAGATCTGACTAGTTAGAATCTTAAAACCTATGTATTGCTATGTCTCCGTAAGGGAATCAAGTGTGTCTAGACTGGCATAAACATGGCAGCGAGAATCAGCTCAAACCCACTATAAAAAGGAATTTCAAAAGCAAAACCATAAAAGAGGGAAATTCTTTAAAATTCATTCAGGGTCTCTGATGAAACCTGGAATGACCCTATCTACAATGACAGCTGGATGTGGCATAAGTCTATACACTTGGGACTGAGAGGATTGGTGAGATTGGGTGAGCAAATGCAGACCCTTTAAAGCAAAAATGCATGGCCCCCATTCCATGGGTCCCAACTCTCCATGTTGAAGGGAATATTACTACAGCTATTACATGTACGGGAAACCTAGAGAATGGACACATTGTGAATACAAAAGGTTTCTAAAACTCAACGAATAGTCCCTCTCCTGGTGCTCCGGTTTGACTTTCCAACTGCTTTACTATCAATCTCCCAACTTGGAGAGACAGCCCCTTTCACCTCCTGGTTCGCACAGGTTGCCAATTTGGCAGAGGATGGAAGGGAAGAGGGAGAATCAATGAGAGACTAGCTGTTAGGCATTTGGACGGGCACAGGTCACTCTAATTTCCCAGCAGGAAGAAGAATTAACCAAAGTCTCAGCCACCCACCGAAAACCACTATAGGTCCTGAACCAAA
Source organism: Mesoplodon bidens (assembly GCF_964165515.1). Taxonomy (NCBI): domain Eukaryota; kingdom Metazoa; phylum Chordata; class Mammalia; order Artiodactyla; family Ziphiidae; genus Mesoplodon; species Mesoplodon bidens. The sequence continues at coordinate 1,077,303 of NW_027671226.1, forward strand.
ATTTTGGACTCGCGTACATGTCACAACAAACGAGTTGAAAAATGGAGGCCAGGGGCACATCAATTCACACCTGGCAGAGTAATAAAGGACAACTATCGTCCAAAAATCTGTTGAGGGAAGGGAACGAGTCGGACTTGAAAGCGAGGCAGAATAGCAGGAAACAGATTTCAAGAGGTACGTTGGAATCGCCTTTAAAGCACAGGAAGAGGGGCACAACTTCGACAATGACGCACTTGGCCAAAAAGGGCGTATGCGTTTTCTCCTGAAAATATTCAGGAGAAAACGCATACGCCCTTTTTGGCCAAGCAAGCAAGAGGGCAATGCAAATCTGCACTACAAAGAAGTATTACTTCCCACCGGTCAAACGGGACATCCACAAAATGTGTAAAAACCAGAAAGGCAAGACAGGCGCTGGAGAACAGGGAGCCTTCTTATCCTGATGGGTGGGATGCAAATTGCCAACTGCCTCACTGGAGGAGTGCATTGTGTTCCCTAAACAAGTAAACAACTGAGCTACAGAGCCATGGTCACTTCCGGTCTTTGGAATATACCTTGGGAAAACTGAAAATCAATAAGACAGTGCCACCCCCAAATTTAGGACTGCACTGCTTACAAGAACCTCAACTTGGGTACACCTTAAATATCCCAGGAACTATAAAAATGGTTCAAAAATTTGTGGTACTTATGCACGATGGAATATCCCTCAGCCGTGAAATCAATGTCATAAGACCAGGAGCAGCAAAGTGAGTGGATTCAGGTACGATGATTCTAAGTGAAATAACTCACACAGAAAAAGGAACTTATCATAAGATATCACTTATGAAGATCCTGTAAACGTGGCTACTCATGACCTGAGGTAGGAAAGAGAACAGAGTCTCACATTTAGAAAACACTCTTATGCCTGCTTAATGGGAAGGAGATGTGGGGTGATGAATAAAACCAGAGTTTGATATAAGCTCAGGTACTGTTTCTAAAACCAACTTTTGAATAGACAAGACCTACACCTTCCTCAGTGAACGGGACTGAAAACCCCATATTTCCCACAGAGGAATAGATCTGACTAGTAAGAAACTTAAAAGCTATGTATTGATATGTCTCCGTAAGGGAATCAAGTGTGTCTAGACTGGCATAAACATGGCAGCGCGAATCAGCTCAAACCCACTATAAAAAGGAATTTCAAAAACAAAACCAAAAAACAGGGAAATTCTTTACAATTCCTTCAGGGTCTCTGATGAAACCTGGAATGACCCTATCTACAATGACAGCTGGATGTGGGATAAGGCTGGACACTTGGGACTGGGAGGATTGGTGAGATTGGGTGAGCAAATGCAGACCCTTTAAAGCAAAAATGCATGGCCCCCATTACATGGGTCCCAACTCTCCAGGTTGAAGGGAATATTACTACAGCTATAACATGTACGGGAAACCTAGAGAATGGACACACTGTGAATACAAAAGGTTTCTAAAACTCAACGAATAGTCCCTCTCCTGGTGCTCCGGTTTGACTTTCCAACTGCTTTACTATCAATCTCCCAACTTGGAGAGACAGCCCCTTTAACCTACTGGTTCGCACAGGTTGCCAATTTGGCAGAGGATGGAAGGGAAGAGGGAGAACCAATGAGAGACTAGCTGTAAGGCATTTGGACGGGCACATGTCACTAATATCCCAGCAGGAAGAAGAATTAACCAAAGTCTCAGCCACCCACCTGGAACCAGTATAGGTCCTGAACCAAAATTTTGGACTTGCGTTCAGCTCACAAAATACGAGTTGAAAACTGGCGCTCAGGGGCAAAGCAATTCACAAACTGGCAGAGTAAAAAATGACAACTATCGTCCAAAAATCTGTTGAGGGATGGCAACGAGGGGGATTTGAAAGCGAGGCAGAATAGCAGGAAACAGATTTCAAGAGGTACGTTGGAATCGCCTTTAAAGCACAGGAAGAGGGGCAGAAGTTCGACAATGATGCACTTGGCCAAAAAGGGCGTATGCGTTTTCTCCTGAAAATATTCAGGAGAAAACGCATACGCCCTTTTTGGCCAAGCAAGCAAGAGGGCAATGCAAATCTGCACTACAAAGAAGTATCACTTCCCACCGGTCAAATGGGACATCCACAAAATGTGTAAAAACCAGAAAGGCAAGACAGGCGCTGGAGAACAGGGAGCCTTCTTATCCTGATGGGTGGGATGTAAATTGCCAACTGCCTCACTGGAGGAGTGCATTGTGTTCCCTAAACAAGTAAACAACTGAGCTACAGAGCCATGGTCACTTCCGGTCTTTGGACTATACCTTGGGAAAACTGAAAATCAATAAGACAGTGCCACCCCCAAATTTAGGACTGCACTGCTTACAAGAACCTCAACTTGGGTACACCTTAAATATCCCAGGAACTATAAAAATGGTTCAAAAATTTGTGGTACTTATGCACGATGGAATATCCCTCAGCCGTGAAATCAATGTCATAAGACCAGGAGCAGCAAAGTGAGTGGATTCAGGTACGATGATTCTAAGTGAAATAACTCACACAGAAAAATGAACTTATCATAAGATATCACTTATGAAGATCCTGTAAACGTGGCTACTCATGACCTGAGGTAGGAAAGAGAACAGAGTCTCACATTTAGAAAACACTCTTATGCCTGCTTAAGGGGAAGGAGATGTGGGGTGATGAATAAAACCAGAGTTTGATATAAGCTCAGGTACTGTTTCTAAAACCAACTTTTGAATAGACAAGACCTACACCTTCCTCAGTGAACGGGACTGAAAACCCCATATTTCCCACAGAGGAATAGATCTGACTAGTAAGAAACTTAAAAGCTATGTATTGATATGTCTCCGTAAGGGAATCAAGTGTGTCTAGACTGGCATAAACATGGCAGCGCGAATCAGCTCAAACCCACTATAAAAAGGAATTTCAAAAACAAAACCAAAAAACAGGGAAATTCTTTACAATTCCTTCAGGGTCTCTGATGAAACCTGGAATGACCCTATCTACAATGACAGCTGGATGTGGGATAAGGCTGGACACTTCGGACTGGGAGGATTGGTGAGATTGGGTGAGCAAATGCAGACCCTTTAAAGCAAAAATGCATGGCCCCCATTCCATGGGTCCCAACTCTCCAGGTTGAAGGGAATATTACTACAGCTATAACATGTACGGGAAACCTAGAGAATGGACACACTGTGAATACAAAAGGTTTCTAAAACTCAACGAATAGTCCCTCTCCTGGTGCTCCGGTTTGACTTTCCAACCGCTTTACTATCAATCTCCCAACTTGGAGAGACAGCCCCTTTAACCTACTGGTTCGCACAGGTTGCCAATTTGGCAGAGGATGGAAGGGAAGAGGGAGAACCAATGAGAGACTAGCTGTAAGGCATTTGGACGGGCACATGTCACTAATATCCCAGCAGGAAGAAGAATAAACCAAAGTCTCAGCCACCAACCGGGAACCAGTATAGGTCCTGAACCAAAATTTTGGACTTGCGTTCAGCTCACAAAATACGAGTTGAAAACTGGCGCTCAGGGGCAAAGCAATTCACAAACTGGCAGAGTAAAAAATGACAACTATCGTCCAAAAATCTGTTGAGGGATGGCAACGAGGGGGATTTGAAAGCGAGGCAGAATAGCAGGAAACAGATTTCAAGAGGTACTTTGGAATCGCCTTTAAAGCACAGGAAGAGGGGCAGAAGTTCGACAATGATGCACTTGGCCAAAAAGGGCGTATGCGTTTTCTCCTGAAAATATTCAGGAGAAAACGCATACGCCCTTTTTGGCCAAGCAAGCAAGAGGGCAATGCAAATCTGCACTACAAAGAAGTATCACTTCCCACCGGTCAAATGGGACATCCACAAAATGTGTAAAAACCAGAAAGGCAAGAAAGGCGCTGGAGAACAGGGACCCTTCTTATCCTGATGGGTGGGATGTAAATTGCCAACTGCCTCACTGGAGGAGTGCATTGTATTCCCTAAACAAGTAAACAACTGAGCTACAGAGCCATGGTCACTTCCGGTCTTTGGAATATACCTTGGGAAAACTGAAAATCAATAAGACAGTGCCACCCCCAAATTTAGGACTGCACTGCTTACAAGAACCTCAACTTGGGTACACCTTAAATATCCCAGGAACTATAAAAATGGTTCAAAAATTTGTGGTACTTATGCACGATGGAATATCCCTCAGCCGTGAAATCAATGTCATAAGACCAGGAGCAGCAAAGTGAGTGGATTCAGGTACGATGATTCTAAGTGAAATAACTCACACAGAAAAAGGAACTTATCATAAGATATCACTTATGAAGATCCTGTAAACGTGGCTACTCATGACCTGAGGTAGGAAAGAGAACAGAGTCTCACATTTAGAAAACACTCTTATGCCTGCTTAAGGGGAAGGAGATGTGGGGTGATGAATAAAACCAGAGTTTGATATAAGCTCAGGTACTGTTTCTAAAACCAACTTTTGAATAGACAAGACCTACACCTTCCTCAGTGAACGGGACTGAAAACCCCATATTTCCCACAGAGGAATAGATCTGACTAGTAAGAAACTTAAAAGCTATGTATTGATATGTCTCCGTAAGGGAATCAAGTGTGTCTAGACTGGCATAAACATGGCAGCGCGAATCAGCTCAAACCCACTATAAAAAGGAATTTCAAAAACAAAACCAAAAAACAGGGAAATTCTTTACAATTCCTTCAGGGTCTCTGATGAAACCTGGAATGACCCTATCTACAATGACAGCTGGATGTGGGATAAGGCTGGACACTTGGGACTGAGAGGATTGGTGAGATTGGGTGAGCAAATGCAGACCCTTTAAAGCAAAAATGCATGGCCCCCATTCCATGGGTCCCAACTCTCCAGGTTGAAGGGAATATTACTACAGCTATAACATGTACGGGAAACCTAGAGAATGGACACACTGTGAATACAAAAGGTTTCTAAAACTCAACGAATAGTCCCTCTCCTGGTGCTCCGGTTTGACTTTCCAACCGCTTTACTATCAATCTCCCAACTTGGAGAGACAGCCCCTTTAACCTACTGGTTCGCACAGGTTGCCAATTTGGCAGAGGATGGAAGGGAAGAGGGAGAACCAATGAGAGACTAGCTGTAAGGCATTTGGACGGGCACATGTCACTAATATCCCAGCAGGAAGAAGAATAAACCAAAGTCTCAGCCACCAACCGGGAACCAGTATAGGTCCTGAACCAAAATTTTGGACTTGCGTTCAGCTCACAAAATACGAGTTGAAAACTGGCGCTCAGGGGCAAAGCAATTCACAAACTGGCAGAGTAAAAAATGACAACTATCGTCCAAAAATCTGTTGAGGGATGGCAACGAGGGGGTTTGAAAGCGAGGCAGAATAGCAGGAAACAGATTTCAAGAGGTACTTTGGAATCGCCTTTAAAGCACAGGAAGAGGGGCAGAAGTTCGACAATGATGCACTTGGCCAAAAAGGGCGTATGCGTTTTCTCCTGAAAATATTCAGGAGAAAACGCATACGCCCTTTTTGGCCAAGCAAGCAAGAGGGCAATGCAAATCTGCACTACAAAGAAGTATCACTTCCCACCGGTCAAATGGGACATCCACAAAATGTGTAAAAACCAGAAAGGCAAGACAGGCGCTGGAGAACAGGGAGCCTTCTTATCCTGATGGGTGGGATGTAAATTGCCAACTGCCTCACTGGAGGAGTGCATTGTATTCCCTAAACAAGTAAACAACTGAGCTACAGAGCCATGGTCACTTCCGGTCTTTGGAATATACCTTGGGAAAACTGAAAATCAATAAGACAGTGCCACCCCCAAATTTAGGACTGCACTGCTTACAAGAACCTCAACTTGGGTACACCTTAAATATCCCAGGAACTATAAAAATGGTTCAAAAATTTGTGGTACTTATGCACGATGGAATATCCCTCAGCCGTGAAATCAATGTCATAAGACCAGGAGCAGCAAAGTGAGTGGATTCAGGTACGATGATTCTAAGTGAAATAACTCACACAGAAAAAGGAACTTATCATAAGATATCACTTATGAAGATCCTGTAAACGTGGCTACTCATGACCTGAGGTAGGAAAGAGAACAGAGTCTCACATTTAGAAAACACTCTTATGCCTGCTTAAGGGGAAGGAGATGTGGGGTGATGAATAAAAACAGAGTTTGATATAAGCTCAGGTACTGTTTCTAAAACCAACTTTTGAATAGACAAGACCTACACCTTCCTCAGTGAACGGGACTGAAAACCCCATATTTCCCACAGAGGAATAGATCTGACTAGTAAGAAACTTAAAAGCTATGTATTGATATGTCTCCGTAAGGGAATCAAGTGTGTCTAGACTGGCATAAACATGACAGCGCGAATCAGCTCAAACCCACTATAAAAAGGAATTTCAAAAACAAAACCAAAAAACAGGGAAATTCTTTACAATTCCTTCAGGGTCTCTGATGAAACCTGGAATGACCCTATCTACAATGACAGCTGGATGTGGGATAAGGCTGGACACTTGGGACTGAGAGGATTGGTGAGATTGGGTGAGCAAATGCAGACCCTTTAAAGCAAAAATGCATGGCCCCCATTCCATGGGTCCCAACTCTCCAGGTTGAAGGGAATATTACTACAGCTATAACATGTACGGGAAACCTAGAGAATGGACACACTGTGAATACCAAAGGTTTCTAAAACTCAACGAATAGTCCCTCTCCTGGTGCTCCGGTTTGACTTTCCAACTGCTTTACTATCAATCTCCCAACTTGGAGAGACAGCCCCTTTAACCTACTGGTTCGCGCAGGTTGCCAATTTGGCAGAGGATGGAAGGGAAGAGGGAGAACCAATGAGAGACTAGCTGTAAGGCATTTGGACGGGCACATGTCACTAATATCCCAGCAGGAAGAAGAATTAACCAAAGTCTCAGCCACCCACCGGGAACCAGTATAGGTCCTGAACCAAAATTTTGGACTTGCGTTCAGCTCACAAAATACGAGTTGAAAACTGGCGCTCAGGGGCAAAGCAATTCACAAACTGGCAGAGTAAAAAATGACAACTATCGTCCAAAAATCTGTTGAGGGATGGCAACGAGGGGGATTTGAAAGCGAGGCAGAATAGCAGGAAACAGATTTCAAGAGGTACGTTGGAATCGCCTTTAAAGCACAGGAAGAGGGGCAGAAGTTCGACAATGATGCACTTGGCCAAAAAGGGCGTATGCGTTTTCTCCTGAAAATATTCAGGAGAAAACGCATACGCCCTTTTTGGCCAAGCAAGCAAGAGGGCAATGCAAATCTGCACTACAAAGAAGTATCACTTCCCACCGGTCAAATGGGACATCCACAAAATGTGTAAAAACCAGAAAGGCAAGACAGGCGCTGGAGAACAGGGAGCCTTCTTATCCTGATGGGTGGGATGTAAATTGCCAACTGCCTCACTGGAGGAGTGCATTGTGTTCCCTAAACAAGTAAACAACTGAGCTACATAGCCATGGTCACTTCCGGTCTTTGGACTATACCTTGGGAAAACTGAAAATCAATAAGACAGTGCCACCCCCAAATTTAGGACTGCACTGCTTACAAGAACCTCAACTTGGGTACACCTTAAATATCCCAGGAACTATAAAAATGGTTCAAAAATTTGTGGTACTTATGCACGATGGAATATCCCTCAGCCGTGAAATCAATGTCATAAGACCAGGAGCAGCAAAGTGAGTGGATTCAGGTACGATGATTCTAAGTGAAATAACTCACACAGAAAAAGGAACTTATCATAAGATATCACTTATGAAGATCCTGTAAACGTGGCTACTCATGACCTGAGGTAGGAAAGAGAACAGAGTCTCACATTTAGAAAACACTCTTATGCCTGCTTAAGGGGAAGGAGATGTGGGGTGATGAATAAAACCAGAGTTTGATATAAGCTCAGGTACTGTTTCTAAAACCAACTTTTGAATAGACAAGACCTACACCTTCCTCAGTGAACGGGACTGAAAACCCCATATTTCCCACAGAGGAATAGATCTGACTAGTAAGAAACTTAAAAGCTATGTATTGATATGTCTCCGTAAGGGAATCAAGTGTGTCTAGACTGGCATAAACATGGCAGCGCGAATCAGCTCAAACCCACTATAAAAAGGAATTTCAAAAACAAAACCAAAAAACAGGGAAATTCTTTACAATTCCTTCAGGGTCTCTGATGAAACCTGGAATGACCCTATCTACAATGACAGCTGGATGTGGGATAAGGCTGGACACTTGGGACTGAGAGGATTGGTGAGATTGGGTGAGCAAATGCAGACCCTTTAAAGCAAAAATGCATGGCCCCCATTCCATGGGTCCCAACTCTCCAGGTTGAAGGGAATATTACTACAGCTATAACATGTACGGGAAACCTAGAGAATGGACACACTGTGAATACAAAAGGTTTCTAAAACTCAACGAATAGTCCCTCTCCTGGTGCTCCGGTTTGACTTTCCAACTGCTTTACTATCAATCTCCCAACTTGGAGAGACAGCCCCTTTAACCTACTGGTTCGCACAGGTTGCCAATTTGGCAGAGGATGGAAGGGAAGAGGGAGAACCAATGAGAGACTAGCTGTAAGGCATTTGGACGGGCACATGTCACTAATATCCCAGCAGGAAGAAGAATTAACCAAAGTCTCAGCCACCCACCTGGAACCAGTATAGGTCCTGAACCAAAATTTTGGACTTGCGTTCAGCTCACAAAATACGAGTTGAAAACTGGCGCTCAGGGGCAAAGCAATTCACAAACTGGCAGAGTAAAAAATGACAACTATCGTCCAAAAATCTGTTGAGGGATGGCAACGAGGGGGATTTGAAAGCGAGGCAGAATAGCAGGAAACAGATTTCAAGAGGTACGTTGGAATCGCCTTTAAAGCATAGGAAGAGGGGCAGAATTTCGATAATGATGCACTTGGCCAAAAAGGGCGTATGCGTTTTCTCCTGAATATAATCAGTAGAAAACGCATACGCCCTTTTTGGCCAAGCAAGCAAGCGGGCAATGCAAATCTGCACTACAAACAAGTATCACTTCCCACCCGTCAAATGGGAGATCCACAAAATGTGTAATAATCAGAAAGGCAAGACAGGCCCTAGAGAACAGGGAGCCTTGTTATGCTGATGGGCGGGATGTAAATTGCCAACTCCCTCACTGGAGGAGTGCATTGTTTTCCCTAAAACAAGTAAACAACAGAGCTACAGAGCCAAGGGCACTTCCAGTCTGGGGAATATACCTTGGGAAAACTGAAAATCAATAAGACAGAGCCACCCCCAAATTTAGGGCTGCACTGCTTACAAGAACCTCAACTTGGGTACACCTTAAATATCCCAGGAAATATAAAAATTGTTCAAAACATTGTGGAACTTACGTACGATGGAATATCCCTCAGCCATGTAATCGATGTCATAAGGCCAGGAGCAGCAAAGTGAGTGGATACAGGTACGAAGATTCTAAGTGAAATAAGTCACACAGAAAAAGAAACTTATCATAAGATATCACTTATGAAGATATTGTAAACATGGCTACACATGAACTGAGTTAGGAAAGAGAACAGAGTGTCACTTTTAGAAAACACTCTTATGCCTGCTTAAGGGGAAAGGAGAGGTGGGGTGATTCATAAAACCAGAGTTTGATATAAGCACAGGTACCATTTCTAAAACCAACTGTGGAATAGACAAGACCTACACCTTCCTCAGTGAAAGGGACTCAAAACACCATATTTCCCGCACAGGAATAGACCTGACTAGTAAGAATCTTAAAACCTATGTATTGATATGTCTCTGTAAGGGAATCAAGGGTGTCTAGACCGGCATATACATGGCAGCGAGAATCAGCTCAAACCCACTATAAAAAGGAATTTCAAAAGCAAAACCAAAAAACAGGGAAATTCTTTACATTTCCTTCAGGGTCTCTGATGAAACCTGGAATGACACTATCTAAAATGACAGCTGGATGTGGCATATGTCTGGACACTTGGGACTGAGAGGATTGGTGAGATTGGGTTAGCAAATGCAGACCCTTTAAAGCAAAAATGCATGGCCCCCATTCCATGGGTCCCAACTCTCCATGTTGAAGGGTATATTACTACAGCTATAACATGTACGGGAAACCTAGAGAATGGACACACTGTGAATACAAAAGGTTTTAAAAACTCAACGAGTAGTCCCTCTTCTGGTGCTCCGGTTTGACTTTCCAACTGCTTTACTATCAATCTCCCAACTTGGAGAGACAACACCTTTAACCTCCTGGTTCGCACAGGTTGCCAATTTGGCAGAGGATGGAAGGGAAGAAGGAGAACCAATGAGAGAGTAGCTGTTAGGCATTTGGACGGGCACATGTCACCCTAATTTCCCGGCAGGAAGAAGAATTAACCAGAGTCTCAGCCACCCACCAGGAACCAGTATAGGTCCTGAACCAAAATTTTGGACTTGCGTACAGCTCACAAAAAAGGAGTTGAAAAATGGAGCTCAGGGTCACAGCAATTCACAAACTGGCAGAGTAATAAAGGACAACTATCGTCCAAAAATCTGTTGAGGGATGGCAACGAGGCAGACTTGAAAGCGGGCAGAATAGCAGGAAACAGATTTCAAGAGGTACGTTTGAGTCGCCTTTAAAGCAGAGAAAGAGTTGCACAACTTCGACAATGATGCACTTGGCCAAAAAGGTTGTATCCGTTTTCTCCTGAATATATGCAGAAGAAAACGCATACGCCCTTTTTGGCCAAGCAAGCAAGCGGGCAATGCAAATCTGCACTACAAAGAAGTATTACTTCCCACCGGTCCAAAGGGACATCCACAAAATGTGTAAAAACCAGAAAGGCAAGACAGGCCCTGGAGAACAGGGAGCCTTTTTATGCTGATGGGCGGGATGTAAATTGCCAACTGCCTCACTGGATGAGTGCATTGTGTTCCCTAAAACAAATAAACAACAGAGCTAGAGAGCCAAGGGCACATCCAGTCTAGAGAATATACCTTGGGAAAATTGAAAATCAATAAGACAGGGCCAGCCCCAAATTTAGGGCTGCACTGCTTACAAGAACCTCAACTAGGGTACACCTTAAATATGCCAGGAAATATAAAAATGGTTCAAAATATTGTGGTACTTACGTACGATGGTATATCCCTCACCTATGAAATCAATGTCATAAGACCAGTAGCAGCAAAATTGAGTGGATTCAGGTATGATGATTCTAAGTGAAATAAGTCACACAGAAAAAGAAACTTATCATAAGATATCACTTAAGAAGATCCTGTAAACATGGCTACTCATGAACTGAGTTAGGAAAGAGAACAGAGTCTCACATTTAGAAAACACTCTTATGCCTTCTTAAGGGGGAAGGAGAGGTGGGGTGATGCATAAAACCAGAGTTTGATATAAGCACATGTACCGTTCCAAAAACCAACTATGGAATAGACAAGACCTACACCTTCCTCAGTGAAAGGGACTGAAAACCCCATATTTCCCGCAGAGGAATAGATCTGAGTAGTAAGAAATTTAAAACATATGTATTGATATGTCTCCGTAAGGGAATCAAGTGTGTCTATAATGGAATAAACATGGCAGGGAGAATCAGCTCAAACCCACTAAAAAAAGGAATTTCAAAAACAAAACAAAAAAAAACAGGGAAATTCTTTACAATTCCTTCAGGGTCTCTGATGAAACCTGGAATGACCCTATCTACAATGACAGCTGGATGTGGCATAAGGCTGGACACTTGGGACTGAGAGGATTGGTGAGATTGGGTGAACTAATGCAGATCCTTTAAAGCAATAATGCATGTCCCCCATTCCATGGGTCCCAACTCTCCAGGTTGAAGGGAATATTACTACAGCTATAACATGTACGGGAAACCTAGAGAATGGACACACTGTGAAAACGAATGATTTCTAAAACTCAACGCATAGTCCCTCTCTTGATGCTCCTGTTTGACTTTCCAACTGCTTTACTATCAATCTCCCAACTAGGAGAGACAGCCCCTTTAACCTCCTGGTTCGCACAGGTTGCCAATTTGGCAGAGGATGGAAGGGAAGAATGAGAAGCAATGACAGAGTAGCTGTTAGGCATTTGGACAGGCACATGTCACTCTAATTTCCCGGCAGGATGAAGAATTAACCAAAGTCTCCGCTACCCACCGGGAACCAGTATAGTTCCTGAACAAAAATTTTGGACTTATGTTCTGCTCACAAAAAACGAGTTGAAAAATGGAGTTCAGGGGCACAGCAATTCACAAACTGCAGAGTAGTAAAGGACAACTATCGTCCAAAAATCTTTTGAGGGAAGGCAACGAGGCAGATTTGAAATCGAGGCAGAATAGCAGGAAACAGATTTCAAGATGTACATTGGAATCACCTTTAAAGCACAGGAAGAGGGGCACAACTTCGACAATGATGCACTTGGCCAAAAGGCCATATGCATTTTCTCCTGAATATATTCAAGAAATAGTGCATACACACTTTTTGGCCAAGCAAGCAAGCATGCTGTGCCAATCTGCACTACAAGAACGATCACTTCCCACTGGTCCAAATGGACATCCGAAAATTGTGTAAAAACTAGAAAAGCAGGACATGCCCTGGAGAACAGGGAGCCTTGTTAGGCTAATGGCCAGGATGTAAATTGCCAACTGCCTCTCTGGAGGAGTTCATTGTGTTATCTAAAACAAATAAACAACAGCGCTACAGAGCCAAGGGCAGTTCCAGTCTAGGGGATATACCTTTGTAAATCTGAAAATCAGTAAGACAGATCCACCCCAAAATTTCAGGCTGCACTGCTTACAAGAACCTCAACTTGGGTACACCTTAAGTGTCCCAGGAAAGAAAAAAATGGTTCAAGAAATTGTGGTACTTACGTACGATGGAATATCCCTTAGCCATGAAATCAATGTCATAAGACCAGTAGCAGCAAAATGAGTGGATTCTGGTACGGTGATTCTAAGTGTAATAAGTCACCCTGAAAAAGAAACTTATCATAAGATATCACTTTTGAAGTTCCTGTAACCATGGCTATACATGAACTGAGTTAGCAAAGATAACAGAATAACGAATCTTATCATAACATATCACTCATAGGGTGAATGTACACATGGCTACACATGAACTGAATTACAAACACAACAGAGTTACACATTTAGAAAACAATCTTCTGCCTGCTTAAGGGGAAAGGCCAGGTGGGGTGATGCATAAAACCACAGTTTTAAATTAGCACAGATACCGTTACAGAAAGTAAGTATGTAATAGACTGTACCTACTCCCGGCACAATAAACTGGACTCAAAACCCCCTATTCATTGCAGAGGAATACATCTGACTCTAAGAATTTTATTTTATTTTATTTTTATTTTTTTGAATTTGTACTAACTACTTTTCTTTTTTTTATTAGTCTCTGCTTTTTAACAAAGTGAATCAGTCATACATATACATCTGTTCCCACATCCCTTCCCTCATACATCTCCCTCACTCCCACCCTCCCCATCCCACCCCTCCATGCGGTCACAAAGCACTGAGCTGATCTCCCTGTGCTCTGCTGCTGCTTCCCATTATCTATCTACCTTACGTTTGGTAGTGTATATATGTCCATGCCTCTCTTTCGCTTTGTCACAGCTTACCCTTCCACCTCCCCATATCCACAAGTCCATTCTCAAGTAGGGCTGTGTCTTTATTCCCGTTTTACCCCTAGGTTCTTCATGACATTTTTTTTTTAATTCCGTATATTTATGTTAGCATACAGTATTTGTCTTTCTCTTTCTGACTTACTTCACTCTGTATGACAGACTCTAGGTCTATCCACCTCATTACAAATAGCTCAGTTTCGTTTCTTTTTATGGCTGAGTAATATTCCATTGTATATATGTGCCACATCTTCTTTACCCATTCATCCAATGATGGACACTTAGGTTGTTTCCAGCTCCGGGCTATTGTGAATAGAGCTGCAATGAACATTTTGGTACATGTCTCTTTTGGAATTATGGTTTTCTCAGGGTATATGCCTAGTAGTGGGATTGCTGCGTCATATGGTAGTTCTATTTTTAGTTTTTTAAGGAACCTCCATACTGTTCTCCATAGTGGCTGTACCAATTCACATTCCCACCAGCTCTAAGAATTTTAAATCATATGTATTCTCATGTCTCCATAAAGGAATCATATGTGTGTACAATGGCATGAACACAGCACTGAAATTCATCTAAACCCCCTTATAAAAATAAGTTTCAAAAGCAAAATGCAAAAACAGCGAAACAGAGAGAAATCTTAAAAATTAGGTTCAGGGCCTGTGATCCAACCTGGATTGACCACCTTTACACCCACAGATGGATGAGACATAAGACTGGACACTTGGGGCTGACAAGATTGCTGAGGTTGTGTGAGCAAATGAACACCACTTAGAGCAATACTGTGTGCTACCCATTCTAGTGGTCCCAACTCTCCAGGTTTAAGGGAACCTTCCTACTGTTAAAACATGCATGGAAACCTAGTGGATGGTACACTGTGTAATTGGGAAAGTTTTCTAAAAGGTAACTCATTTTTCCTTTCGTCGTGCTCGGCTTCACCATTCCATCTGCATTACTAAAAATCTCCCCACTTGGAGTGTCAGCCCCTTTACCCTTCTGTTATGCACAGTTTGCAAATTGTGCAGAGGATGAACAGGAAGAGGGGAAACAAATGAGAGATTAGCTGTAGGTGTTTGGATGGGCACATATCACTCTACTTTCCCATCAGGAAGAAGTATTAACCAAAGGCTCAGCCTGAAGCCCCAGAACCAGACTAGGGTCTAAAGCCATCCTGCGGTATTGCAGCCAGCTCACAAATAGGCGATTTGAAAAATGGAAATCAGGGGCACATCAATTCACAAACTTGCAGAGTTATAAAGGACAACTATCATCCAGAAATATATTGAGGTAAGGCGGTGAAGAGGATTTCAATGCAAGGCAGAATAGAAGGAAACAGATTTCAAGAGGTAGACTGGAGTCATCTTTAAAGCACATGAAAAGCGACAGAACTTCAACAATGTTGACCTTGGCTGAAAAGGGAGTATGTGTATTTTCTTGAATATATTCGGGAAAAGATGCATACGCCCTTTTTGGCCAAGCAAGCCATCAGGCATTGAAAATCCACACTACATAGAAGTGTCCCTTACCTCCAGTCAAAAGGGCCATCCACAAATAGTGTAAAAACAACAAATGCAGGACAGGCCATGGAGAAAAGGGAGCCTGGTTACACAGATGGACAGGATGTAAATTGCCAACAGCCTCTCTGCAGAACTGTATGTTGTTTTCTAAAACAGAGCTACAGAGCATAGCACACTTCCACTCATGGGCGTGTATTTTGGGAAAACTAAAAATCCACAACACATAGCCAGCCCAAAATTTAGGGCTGCTCTGTTTACAAGAACCTCGACTTCGGTACACTTTAAATATCCCAGGAAAGGAAAAAAAAATGGATATAGATGTTGTGGTACTTATATACAATGGAATGTCACTCAGACATAAAATCAATGTCATAAGGCCAATAGCTGCATAATGAGTGGCTTTAGGTACGATGATGCTAAGTGAAATGAGCCACAAAGAAAAAGAAACTTATTGTAATATATCACTTATAGAGGGAATGTAAACATGGATACACATGAACTGAATTTCAAAAGAGAACAGAGTTACACATTTAGAAAACACACCTATGACTCCTTAAGGGGAAAGGTGACGTGGGGTGATGTGTAAAAGCAGAGTTTGAAATTAGCACAGATCCCATTCCATATACCAAATATGTAATAGAAAAGATCTACTCCTTTCTGAATGAACTGGACACCAAACACCCTATTCACTGAAGATGAATATATCTGACTGGTAATAATCTTGAAACCTATGTATTTATATGTCTCCATAATGGAATCAAGTGTATGTAGATTGGCATAAACACAGATCAATGGAACAGGACATAAAGCCCAGAGATAAACGTACATACCTATGGCTATCTCATCTATGACAAAGGAGCTAAGGATATACAATGGAGAAAAGACAGTCTCTTCAGTAATTGGTGCTGGGAAAACTGGACCCCTACACATAAAAGAATGAAATTAGAACACTCCATAACACCATACACAAAAATAAACTCTAAATGGATTAGAGATCTAAATATAAGACCAGACACTATAAAACACTTAGAGGAAACCATAGGCAGAACACTCTATGACATAAATCACAGCAAGATCCTTTTTGACTCACCTCCTAGAAAAATGGAAATAAAAACAGAAATCAACAAATGGGACCTAAAGAAACTTAAAAGCTTTTACACAGTTCAGGAAAACATACACAAGATGCAAAACAACCCTCAGAATGGGAGAAAATATTTTCAAATGAAGCAATTGACAAAGGATTAATCTCCAAAATTTACAAACACCTCATGTAGCTCAATATCACCAAAACAAACAACCCAATCCAAAAACGGGCAGAAGACCTAAATAGACATTTCTCCAAAGAAGATATACAGATTACCAAGAAACACATGAAAGGATGCTGAACATCACTAATCATTAAAGAAATGCAAATCAAAACTACCATGAGGTATCACCACACAGCAGTCAGAGTGGCAATCATCAAAAAAATCTACAAAACAATAAATGCTGGAGAGGCCTTTATTGGAGAAAAGGGAACACACTTGCACTGTGGGTGGGAATGTAAAGTGATATGGGCACTATGGAGAACAGTACGGAGGTTCCTCTAAATAACTAACAATAGAGGTACCATACGACACAACAATCCAACTACTGGGCATTTGCCTTGCGAAAACCATAATTCAAAAAGAGTTATGTACAAAAATGTTCATTGCAGCTCTATTTACAATAGCCAGGACATGAAAGCAACCTAAGTGTCCATCGACAGATGAATGGATAAAGAAGATCTGGCATATATATACAATGGAATATTACTCAGCCATAAACAGAAGCAAAACTGAGTTATTTGTACTGAGGTGGATGGACTTAGAATCTGTCCTACACAGTGAAGTAAGTCAGAAAGGGAAAAACAAATACTGTATGCTAACAGAGATATACGGAGTCTAATGAAGAAAATAAAAAAGATTTTGAAGAACCTAGTGGCAGGACAGGATTAAGGACACAGACGTAGAGAAAGGACTTGAGGACACCGGAAGGGGGATGGGTAAGATGACACGAAGTGACAGAGTGGCATGGACATAAATACATTACTAAATGTAACACTGAAAGCTACTGAGAATCAGCCACATCGACCAGGGAGATCAGCTCGGTGCTTTGTGACCACATAAAGGGGTGGGATATGGGGTGTGGGAGGGAGATGCAAGAGGGAGGGTATCTGGTGATATTTGTATATGTATAGCTGATTCACTTTGTTATAGAGTAGAAACTAACACTCCATTGTAAAACAACTATACTCCAATAAATGTGTAAAAGGAAAAAAAAAAAGAAAGCCCAGGGATAAACCTACACACCTATGGTCAACTAATCTATGACAAAGGAGGCAAGACTATACAATGGAGATAAGACAGTCTCTTCAATCATTGGTGCTGGGAAATATGGACAGCTACATGTAAAAGAATGAAATTAGAACACTCCCCAACACCATACATAAAAATATATTCAAAATGGATTAGAGACCTTAATGTAAGACTGGACAGTATAAAACTCTGAGAGGAAAACTTACGAAGGATACTCTGATGTAAATCACAGCAAGATCTTTTTTGATCCACCTCCTATAGTAATGAAATAAAAAAGAAAACTAAACAGATGGGACCTAAAGAAATGTAAAAGCTTTTGCAAAGCAAAGGAAACTACAAACAAGACGAAAAGACAACCCTCAGAATGGCAGAACATATATGCCAATTAATCAATGGACAAATGATTAATCTCCAATATATATAAACAGCTCATGCAGCTCAATATTAATAAAACAAACAACCCAATACAAAAATGGAAGAAGATCTAAATAGACATTTCTTCCAAGAAGACATAGAGATGGCTAGTACGCACATGAAAATCTGCTCAACATCA
This sequence comes from Mesoplodon bidens, assembly GCF_964165515.1. NCBI lineage: Eukaryota > Metazoa > Chordata > Mammalia > Artiodactyla > Ziphiidae > Mesoplodon > Mesoplodon bidens. Next base: position 1,095,302 of record NW_027671226.1, read on the forward strand.
CTAATTATTAGAGAAATGGAAATCGAAACTACAATGAGGTATCACGTCACACCTGTTAGAATGGGCATCATCAGAAAATCTACAAACAACAAATGCTGGAGAGGGTGTGGAGAAAAGGAAGCTTCTTCCACTATTGCTGGGAATGTAAATCGATATAGTCTCTATGGAGAACAGTATGGAGGTTCCTTAAAAAACTAAAAATAGAATTACCATATAATCCAGCAATCCCACTACTGGGAATATACCCAGAGAAAACCATAAATCAAAAAGACACATTCACCACAATGTTCATTGCAGCACTATTTACAATAGCCAGGTAATGAAAGCAACCTAGGTGCCCACAGACAGATGAATAGATAAAGATGTGGTACATATATACAATGGAATATTACTCAGCCATACATCGGAATGAAATTGGGTCATTTGTAGAGACCTTGATGGATCTAGAGACTGTCATACAGAGTGAAGTAAGTCAGAAAGAGAAAAACAAATATTGTATGTTAATGCATATATGTGGAACCTAGAAAAATGGTAAAGATGAACCGGTTTGCAGGGCAGAGATAGAGACACAGATGTAGAGAACAAATATATGGACACCAAGGGGGGAATGACATGTGAGGGTGGTGGTGGGATGAATTGGGAGACTGGGATTCACATGTGCACACATATGTATAAAATAGATATCCAGTAAGAACCTGCTGTATAAAAGAAATAAATAAATTTTCAAAAAAAATTAAAAATAAATAACTAACATTTAATAAAATAAACCAAAAAAAGTTTTTCCCTTCACATAGACGTCTTTATATTAATGCATTATTTCCACGTTTATATCTCCAAATTAAAAAAAAAAGAGAGGAATAAATAAAACCTACTTTGAACCAAAAAGAAAGAAAAAAAAAAAAAAAACAGAACCCACCAGTTATACAGAGGAAAATCGTATCAGGGAACTTGCTCCAGTGGTAAAAAATTCTTAAGTTGGTCAGAGTTGGGAAATCGTCTCCCATGCAGTGAGCAGCGCTCCCCCCCCCCACAAGGAGCATCCTCATTGCAAAGATGGGGGACTGTGTCGAGTCATCTGTGAGTAAATGTGAGCTGAGCCCCAGTCCTGCTGCAGCTGAACTCTTCCCACCCTTTCCAGGTAAAACACCTGAATATGTACAAGAACTTTCAAGCCTAGAGGAAGGGCTGTGGAGACACACCAGTGACAGCACGCAGGTCGACTTGGTGCCAGCAGGCCAGCCAGGATGGTCCTGGACCCAGATGCTCTTCTGGAAGCTTTCCATTTCCCTACCTGAGATACCCCTCCTGCCACGGCCCCCACTGCTTTTTTACTTCCTCACCTCTGCCTGGGGAGAAATTCCAGCGGCAGGTATGGGTGACACATCCTCTTCTTTAAAAGGTGGCAGCCTGGCAACTCCTGCAGAAAGTACAGCAGAGTTCCACTCACACTGGGCCACCCACAAAGCCACGGCCCCTCACTCCCTCCCACCACCCCAGGCCCGACACTGCTGACGGGGCAGAGAATATGGGGTCAGGCACAGATACAGGGGCTCTTGCTGACTGGAGAGTTGTTTATATTGACCTCCACCAAGGCACACCTGGGGAGGGCTGGCAGGCAGTGTCAGGCTGCCCAAATCAGCCAATACTCACCCCTCAGGGGCTCACAGTTGCAGAAAATGAACCTTGCTAAATGGGCCATGGCCAAGGAACAGGTGTGGCCTCTTGAGAGTCAGGATAGACAAGGGCTTCAGCTGCGGGTTTTTTCTCATCATTTTATCTGGTCCATGAGTGGAAAACAACTTCAAGAAAACCCTATACTAATGAGAGGAACCCAGGAGTCAGGGAGAGGAGTGATGGTGGGTGGAGACAGAGGCCTGGTGCCCTGGCTGCAGTGGAAGTGTCTGGAAGACAAGGCTGAGAGAGGCGGCACAAAGTGATAGCCAGGGTCACAGACCTGTCAGGGCTGCTGTTTGTTAGTTCAAGTCCTGCTCTGAGGTGTTCTGTGTCAGCTCTGAGCGACAGGTGAGCTGTGGGATCTCTGCAAGGTGGGCTATGTGCACAGTTCCTGTGTGTCCAGCCCTGCTCGGGTACCTGGACAGAGGACCTCCGTATCCTGGGAAGGGCCTGACTATGAGAGCCCCATGGGCTGCTGGGTAGCTGCACAGGTGAGCTCCATACCCTGGGAGGGACTTGACCAAGAGAGCCCCGTGGGCAGCGGGGTGGGGGGTGCAGCACAGGTGAGCTCCATATCCTGGGATTGGCCTGACCACGAGAGCCCCATGGGCTGCTGGAGACCTGGTAAAGCATATCAGGACAGTCAGTGAAGCCACCGAGAATATACATCCAGTAGCTCCTATTTCCTACACCCTGCTGGTCATTCTACTATCCACCAGGCCATGGCATTCTGTATTAGACTTCAATGATGCCTTCTTCTGTATTCCATTCATCTCAGAGTCACAAGAATTTTTGGCTTGTGAGTGGCAGGACACAACATGCAACCAAAGCAATAATGCTGGGCCGTCCTGCCCCAATGGTTCAAAAATACCCACACCATCATTGGGGAAATGTCCTCTAAAGACCTAAAAGTTCTACCTCTGTAAAAGGGAACCCTCCTTCAATATGCAGAGGACATTCTGATCGCCAGGCCTACTAAAGACGCCTCTGAACTACCTAGCCAAGAAAGGATAGAAGGTGTCCAAGAAAAAGGCTCTAATATCCCAGGCTAAGGTGACATGCCTGGGCTTCATTCTCACAGATATTCGGAGAAACGCATCCCAGGATAGGGAAGAAGCCATTTGCAGCCTTACCTCTTCTAAAACTAGAAGACAGCTTAGGGTTTCCTTGGGAGGCCAAGGTTTTCTGCATCTGGATCCCTAACTACACTCTAATAGCTGGGCCTCTACATGAAACCCTGACACGAAAAGATGATGATCCTTTTGAATAGAATCCAGAAGCAGCCTTTCAAGAATGGAAAGAGCAGTCAATTCAGACCCTTGCCCAGGTACTCCCTAATTTAGCTAAACCCTTTGACCTTTACATACCTGGTCAAAGGTTAATCGCCCTTGGAGCCTTAGTGCAAAAACTGGGACCACTTGAAATGGAACAACACAAGAATGCCCTTCAGGTATGATAAACTATGGTCACCAAGGGCTTTGCCCACCGACTCATCAGGCCAGGATACTGGGGTATCTAAAAAGCTGGAAATCAGCAGCCCGCAAGGCCAGCTCCCTCCTAAGGGAAAAGGACCCCACGTGGTGATCCTAACCACCCATCATGCCCTGAAGTTACAGGGGTTGCTCTGTGGACACACTGACCTAGAGTGAGGAGGCCCTCCAACTCCAACCTCCAGAGAGACAAACGGGGGCAAAGGGCCCCCAAGGTGACGTGTGTGACCATCACTTGACCTGGAGTTTCTCTCAGAAAACAACAAGACTGTGCCCCGAAAGAGCAGACTACTGCTTGCAGGACTTACTGCACCCAGAGGGGAGCTAATAAGCTTTGCGGGGGAAACGTATATCATTCTTTCACCATAGAAAGCCCTACAGACACCGCGGTGATGGTGGTCAATATGACCGGCTGGACTGCTGGCTACTTCTAAAGGCCGTTGACTCAGTGGACGTCATGGTCCTGGATCACCACTGACCCTTGACTGTCTGGGAGTTGTGCGGGCAGGGCTCTGACACATGGTGCTGTTTGTACATTAATTCAGGAACCTAATTAAAGAAAGCACAGACTACTGGTCAGATCATCTAGGCTGGCAAAAACCGTCAGCCTAAGGTCGCCGAACAAATGTGGGGTGTGGTGAAACCTGCCACCGCAGCACCTCTGCGCATCTCTTTCCTGGACCCTTAAAGGTCATTAGAATCTATAACACTTCCAATGCTGGTGCTCAGGCGGACGAGAAGTGAGGCAGGAGGCCTTGGGACAATCAACCTCACCTGGAGGCTGGTGGGGAGAAGTTTTGCCCCACCCCCCATGTATCAGGGCTCCCACCACAGCATGAAGCAGTTACAAAAGAGTGGTCTGCACCCTCAACACCCCAAGAATGAGGAACGGAACAAAAAGCAGAGGAGGTGTTCATCTCTGGCAACGTTCATTAAAAACTCCTGGGAGATAAAAAGAGAATCTGGGCAATGAAATAAAGTCTAACCTGTTTTTCCTTTGTGCTTTGTCTAATTTCACGTGCTCCTAGGTTTCCGCATGCAGAGGTCCCACACCCGGCACTTCAGATCCGATTTCCTAGTGCAGAATGGCTGGGTCGACACCTCTGCTAGCAGGGTCCCATGCAGACTCCGCAGCATAGAGCCTGAGCTGCAGCCAAACCAGCCCTCGTGAGCTCCATCCCCTCCCTCCCACTGACGATGCCGGGATCCCTACACAGCAGCCCAGCCCACAGCCCGTGGGGGAGTGCATGCTCTCACCTCTCCTTTCTGTTTTCAAAATAATGATTCCTTTGCTTCTGAACCAAACTCAGTCTTGATCTGTTTGCTCCAATGACACTGGGCACGGGGACTCCTGTTGGGGTCCACACTGGAGGATCAGTAACAGAAATTGAGAACATTGTAACTTCAATGAACAGATGTGTGAGCCAAACTGTAGTTAACATAGAGCAGTGTATAACGCTCAGGTAAAATAAGATGTTTCTAAGACTTACATTTGATATTTCCATCACTTTCCTATAAGCAAGTTCAGTGAAGACGTTTGTCTTATTTGTCAGGTCAACATTAGAGAAATGAAGTGATTTATTTCCATGGATGTACATCGAATACTCTTGGCTGAAGCTTCAATCGTGTTTTCAATGCTTTTCCATTGAAAATGATACCTCTCTTCAGCTCCCCCATTTCTGAGAAGTATAAAATCTTATAATTTATTATTACCAAAGGGGAAAGGTAGGAGAAGAGATAAATTAACAGTTTGGGATTAACACATACACACTGCTATGTATAAAATAGATCATCAACAAGGAACTACTGTATAGCACAGGGAACTACACTGAATATTTTGCAATAACCTATAAGGGGAAATAATCTGAAAAAGAATAGATATTTTTATTGACATCATCTATCAATGACAGATAAAATGTAACCTAAGCAAGGCCGATGGTGAGCGCTTCTGACCCTGAAGATTTCAATCATCTAAAGTTTGTGCTCTGCCTATTTCCCAAGGCCCTTAATGGACATGCGTGTAGCCGTAGCTTAAAAATTCCCCAGTTTGGGGTTCGGGGAGGCACTGATTTGGAAAAATCCCTGGTGTTCTCCTTACATGCACGGGACCCTTCCTACAGCTAAAACATGCCTGTCACACCTAGAGGATGGTACAACATTTGATCGGAAAGAGTTTGGAAAAGGCACCTCATCTCCTCATTGCCTGGTGCTTGGGTTCACCCCTCCAGCATCTTTCCTAACAACCTCCTCACTTGGGATATCAGCACCGTCAACATCCTGTTGCACACAGTTTGGAATTTGTCCAGAGGATGAAGCGGAAGGATGAGAAAAATTTAGAGACAAGTCTCAGGTGTTCGGACAGGCACATGCCACTCTAATTTCCAATCCGGAAGACAAATTCATAAAAGGCTAGAATTGCCCACGGAAACAGAATAGGGCTAGAGGAAATCCCGCTGTTTTCTGTCCAGTTTCCATAAACACAAGTTGAATAATGGAACTCAGGGTCACTAAAATTCATGAAACTGCAGAGTTGAAAATATCTATCATCGAAAAATGTCTTGAGGTAAGCCACAGAAAAGGACTTGTAAACAAGGGAGAGTGGCAGGAAACATATTTGAACAGGTAGAAAGGACTCCCCGTTAAAGCACAAGAAAAGGGTCTGAACATCGCCAATGATGCAGTTGGCCAAAAAGGGCGTATGCCTTTTTTCTGAATATATTCAAGTAAAGGCCATACACACTTTTTATCCAACCAAGCAGGTGGACACTGGAAATCAATACTACAAAATGTATCACTTCACATCAGTCAGAAGGGCCATCCACATAAAGTGTAAACACCAGAAATGCAAGACTGGGCAAGGAGAATAGGGAGCCCTGTGAGGCTGATAGTGGAAATGTAATTTGCCAACGGCCACTCTGGAGAAGTGTATTGTGTTTGCTAAAACATGTAAAAAATGAGCTACAGAGCATACGGCAGTTGCACTCATGGGCGTATACCTTGGGAAAAACAAAAATCGACAGAAAATAGGCAGCCCAACGTTTACCACCTCTCTGTTAAAAAGGGCCTCAACTTGGATATAACCTAAATGTCCCTGGAAGGATAAAATGGATAAAAGAGATGGGGTACTTATGTAGAGTGGAATATTACTCATCCAGAAATCAATGAAATAAGGCCAGTTGGAACAACTCTGCAGGAGTTACATACAATCATTCTAAGTGACATATGTCAGAAAGAAAAAGACACATATCATAAGATGTCACTTAAAGGTGGAATCAAAAATGGCTACACATGAAATAAATTACAAAACAGAAACATAGTCAAATATGTAGAAAATAGACATAAGGCTGCTAAATGGGAAAGGTGGGGAATGCTGAGGTATTATCCAGGAGGTTGAAATTAGCAAAGATACCATTCCAAGTACCAAATTGAATAACTGACAAGGCCTACACGGTACCTCAAAGAACTGCACTCAGCCCACTCAAGTCACTGGAAAATAATACATATGACTGGTAAGCATCTGAAAAGGAATTTATTGTTGTCTCACAGTACATGAATCAAGTGGATGTACAGGAGCAAAAAACAGAGCTTTGAAAATCAGCTGTAACCAATATAAAAATAAATTTAAAAATATTTATAGAAACAGTGAGACAGACAAAAATTCTTACAACTTTTGTTGAAGGGCTACGATGTAACATGGATTGAACACATGTAGACCCACAGCAGGATGATATATAAGGCTGGAAGCTATGCACGCTAAGAGATGTTAGAGAGGCTTGGTGAGAAAATGCAGACCTTTTAAAGTAATACTGCCTGGTACCCATTCCATGGGTCCCAAATCTGCAGGTTCAAGGGAATCTTCTGACAGTGAAAACAAGCCTGGGAAACCGAGATGAATGTACACCATGTTCTCAGGAAAGGTGTCTAAAATGCAACTCATTTTTGACCTCCTGGTGCAGGGGTTCGCCATTCCAGCCACATTACTAACAATCTCCCCACTTGGAGAATCAGCACCTTTAACCTCCTGTTTTACACAGTTTTCAATTTGTCCAGAGGATAAATGGGAAGAGGGGGAACCAATGAGAGGTTAGCTGTAGGAGTTTTGACAGGCACATGCCACTCTAATTTCCCATTAGGAAGAAAAATTAACCAAAGTCTCAGCCTGCCTCCCCAGAACCAGAATAGGGCCGGAAGCAATCCAATGGTTTGGCATACAGCACACAAAAAAAGCGAGTTGCAAAATGAAGCTCAGGAGCAGAAAATTCAAAGACCTGCAAAGATATAAATGATAACCAACGTCCAAAAATATATTCAGGTAAGGCAACGAAGAGGATCTGAATGAGAGGCAGAATTGCAGTAAACAGATTTCAAAAGGTAGATTCTACTCACATTTAAAGCATATGAAAAGCAGCAGAATTTCTAAAATGATGCAGTTGGGCAAAAGGGTGTATGCATTTTTCTCGTGAATATCTTCAGGAGAAAAAAAAAAAAACAACATACAGAGTTTTTGGCCAACCAAGCAAGAGGGAAATGCATATCCGCACAACAAAGAAGTCTCAATTTCCACTGCTCAGAAAGGCCATACAAAAAATGTGTACAAACCAGAAATGCAGGAGGGGCCATGGAAAACAGGGAGCCAAGTCATGCTGATGGGTGTGGTATAAATATCCAAGAGCCACTCTGAAGAAGTGTATGCTGTTTCCTAAAACATCTAAAATACAAAGCCCCCGAGCAAAGGGGACTTCAACTCATGGGCATATAACTTGGGAAGACTAAATATCAATAAGACACAGGCACCCCAAAGTTTAGAGCTGCTCTGCATACAAGAAGCTCAACTTTGGTACACCTAAAATATCCCAGGAAAAACAGAAATGCATAAAGAACTTGTGGTAATTTTGTACAACGGAATATCACTCAGACGTGAAATCAATGTATATAAGGCCAGTAGCAGCATAATGAGTGGATTTAAGTATGATGATTCTAAGGGAATTTAGTCACACAGAAAAATAATCTTTTCATAAGATATCACTTATAGAGGAAATGTCAATATCACAACACATGAACTGAATTAGGAAAGAGAAGAGAGTCTCACATTTAGAAAAAAAAAAAACTCTTATGCCTGCTTCAGGAGAAAGGAGAGGTGGGGTGATGCATAAAAACAGAGTTTGATATTAACACAGGTACCATTCCATAAACCAAATACAGAATATACAAGACCTACACCTTCCTCAGTGAACGGGACTCAATACCCCTATTTCCCGCACAGGTATATATCTGACTAGTAAGAATCTTAAAACCTATGTATTGATATGTCTCCGTAAGGGAATCAATTTTGTCTAGACCGGCATAAACAAGTAAGTGAAAATCAGCTCAACCCCATTATAAACATGAATTTCAAAAACAAAAACAGAAAACAGCGAAATTCTTACACAATTACTTCAAAGGTTCTGATGAAACCTGGAATGACCCTATCGGCAAAGACAGCTGGATGAGACATAAGGCTGGACACTTGGGACTGAGAGGACTGGTGAGATTGGGAGAGAAAATGCAGACCCTTAAAGTAGTAATGCATGCAACCATTCCATGGGTCCCAAATCTCCAGGTAGAAGGGAATATCACTACAGTTATTACATGTATGGGAAACCTAGAGAATGGATAACCTGTCATGGCAAAAGGTTTCTAAAACTCTCCTAATTTTTCTTCTCCTTGTGTTCCAGTTTGGTATTCCAACTGCTTTACTATCAATCTTCCAACTTAGGAGAGTCAGCCCCTATAACCTCCTGGTTCGCACAGTTTGCTAATTGTGCAGAGGATGAAAGGGAAGAGGGAGAACCTATCAGAGAGTAGATGTAGGCATTTGGACGGGCACATGTCACTCTAATTTCCCGTCAGGAAGAAGAATTAACCAAAGCCTCAGCCACACACAGGGAACCAATATAGCCACCCCTGGAACCACTATAGATCCTGAAGCAAAATTGTGGATATGCGGCCAGCTCACAAAAATGGGATTTGAAAATTGGGGCTCAGGGGCACAGCAATTCACAAACCTGCAGAGTTATAAAGGACTACTCTCTTCAAAAAATCTGTTGAGGGAAGGTAAAGAAGGGGACTTGAAAATGAGGCAGAATTGCACAAAACATATTTCAAGAGGTAAATGGGAATCACCTTTAAACCACAGGAAAAGCATCACAACTTGGACAGGGATGCCCTAGGCCAAAAAGTGTGTATGCCTTTTCTCCTGAATATATTCAGGAGAAAACGCATACGCCCTTTCTGGCCAATCAAGCAAGCGCACAATGCAAATCCACACTACAAAGAATTGTCACTTCCCACCGGTCAAAAGGGACATCCGAATATCTGTAAAAACCAGAAAGGCAAGAGAGAGATGACAAGGGCATGAAGCAATGTGATCCCAAAGGTCATGGAGGAATGTGATGACAAGCGCATGGAGCATTGTGATGACAAGATTATGTAGCATTTTGCTGACAAAGGCAAGGAGCATTGTGATGACAAGGTTCATTGAGCACTGTGATGACAAGCGTCATGGAGCATTGTGATGAGAAGGTCATGGAGCATTGGGCTGAAAATGCTCATGGAGTATTGTGATGAAAGGGGTCATGGAGCATTGTGATGACAAGGGCATGGAGCATTGTGATTACAGGGGTCTTGGAGCTCTGTGATGAAAAGGGCATGGATCATTGTCATGAAAAAGGCATGGAGCCTTGTCATGACAGGGTACAAGGAGCATACTGAAGACAAGTGTCAGGGAGCATTGTGATGACAAGGATATTGAGAATTGTGATGACAAAGGTCATGGAGCATTGTGATGAGAAGACCATGGATAATTGTTATGACAAGTGTCATGGGGCGTTGTGATGATAAGTGTTATGGAACATTGTGATCACAAGGATTTGGAGCATTGTGATGACAGAGGTCATTGATCACTTTGATTTCATTGTGATGACAATAGCCTGAACCATTATGATGTTGGGCATGGTGCATTGTGATGACAGGGTTCATGGAGCATTGTGATGAAAATGGGCATGGAGTATTGTTATTACAGGAGTCTTGGAGCATTGTGATGACATGGGCATGGAGCATCATGAAATAGAAGGCCATGGAGCATTCTTATGACATGTGTCATGGAGCTTTCTGACGACAAGGGCATGGAGCATTGTGATTACAGGGTTCTTGGAGCATTGTGATGACAAGGGTCATTGAGCCTTGTGATGACAAGGCTGTGGAACATTGTGATGGTAGTGGTCGTGGAGCATTGTTATGACAGGGGTAATGGAGCATTGTGATGAGAAGGGCATGGAGCATTGGTCTGAAAATTTTCATGGATTATTGTGATGAGAGTGGGCATGGAGCATTGTGATGACAAGGGCACTGAACACTGTGATACATGGGTCACGGTGGATTGTAATGACAAGGGCATGGAGCATTGTGATGAGAAGTGCATTGGGCATTGTGATGACAAGCATCATGGGGCTTTGTGATGACAAGGGCATGGAATAATGTGATGATAGGGTTCATGGAGCATTGTGATGAAAATGACATGGAACATTATGATGACAGGGGCATGGAGCATTGGTCTGATAAGTTTCATGGATAATTGTGTTGAGAGTGGGCATGGCACATTGTGATGACAAGGGCATGGAGCTTTGGGAAGACAAGGTCATGGAATATTGTGAAGACAGGTGTCAGGGAGCATTGTGATTACATATTTCATGGCCCATTGTGATGACAAAGGCATGGAGCATTGTGATGCCAAGTGTTATGGAGGATTGTGATGACAAAGGTAATGGAGCATTGTGATGACAAGGGCTTGGAGCATTGTGATGACAAGGGCATGGAGCATTGTGATGACAACGGGCATTGAGAATTTTGATGAAAACGTCGTGAAGCATTGTGATGACAAAGGCATGGAGCTTGCTATGACAGGGGTCATGGGGCATTGTGATGACAAGTGCATGGATAATTGTGATGACAAGAGCATGTAACATTGTGATGAGAACTGTCATGGAGCATTGTGATGACAAGGACGTGGAGAATTGTGATAACAAGGGACATGGAGTATTGTGATGATCAGGGCATGGAGCATTGTGATGGCAAGACCGTGGAGCACTATGATGAGAAGACCATGGATAATTGTGATGACGAGCATCATGGAGCACTGTAATGACAAGGGGCATGGAGCATTGTGATGACAGATGTCATGGAGCATTGGGATGACAGGGGCATGGATCATTGTGATGAAAAGGGTCACGGAGCATTCTGATGACAAGCTTGTGGAATATTGTGATGACAATGATATGGAGCATTGTGATGAAAAGGGCATGGATCATTGTGATGAAAAAGGCATGGAGACCTGTCATGACAGGGTTCAAGGAGCATACTGATGACAAGTGTCAGGGAGCATTGTGATGAGAAGTGTATTGAGAATTGTGATGACAAAGGTAATGGAGGATTGTGATGAGAAGTCCATGGATAATTGTGATGACCAGCGGCATGGGGCTTTGTGATGGCAAGTGTTATGGAACCTTGTGATCACAAGAGTTTGGAGCATTGTGATGACAGAGGTCATGGAGAATTTTGATTTCATTTTGATGACAATAGCATGAAGCATTATGATAATGGGCATGGTGCATTGTGATGACAGGGTTCATGGAGCAATGAGATGAAAAGGGGCATGGAGCATGGTGATTACAGGGGTCTTGGAGAATTGTGATGACAAGGGTCATGGAGCCTTGTGATGACAAGGCCGTGGAACATGGTGATGGAAGGGGTCATGGAGCATTGTTATGACAGGGGTAATGGAGCATTGTGATGACAAGGGCATGGAGCATTGGGCTGAAAATATTCATGGAGTATTGTGATGACAGGGGTCATGGAGCATTGTGATGACAATGGAATGGAGCACTGTGATGACAAGTTCCTGGAGCATTGTGATGAGAAGACCATGGAGCCTTGTAATGAAAAGTCTCATGGAGCATTCTGATGAAAAGGGGCATGGAGCATTGTGATTACAGTGGTCTTGGAGCATTGTGATGACAAGGGCATGGAGCATTGTGATGAGAAGGCAATGGAGCATTCTGACATGTGTCATGGAGCTTTGTGATGACAAGGGCAGGGAGCATTGTGATTACAGGGGTCATGGAGCATTGTGATGAAAAGGGCATGGATCATTCTTATGAAAAAGACATGGAACCTTGTCATGACAGGGTTCAAGGAGCATACAGACAAGTGTCAGGGAGCATTTTGATGACCAGTGTATTGAGCATTGTGATGACAAAGGTCATGGAGCATTGTGACGACAAGGACATGGAGTATTGTGATGACAAGCACATGGAGCTTGCTATGACAGGGGTCATGGAGCATTGCGATGACAAGTGCATTGAGAACTGTGATGACAAAGCATGTAACACTTTGATGAGAACTGTCATGGAGCATAGTGATGCCAAGAACGTGGAGAATTGTGATGACAGGGACATGGAGCAGTGTGATGACCAGGGCATGGACCATTGTGATGGCAAGACCGTGGAGCATTGTGATGAGAAGACCATGGATAATTGTGATGACAAGCCTCATGGAGCACTGTAATGACAAGGGGTGTGGAGCATTGTGATGACAGGGGTCATGGAGCATTGTTATGACAGGGGTAATTGAGAATTGTGATGAGAAGTTCATGGAGCATTGGTCTGAAATATTTCATGGATTACTGTGATGAGAGTGGGCATGGAGCATTGTGATGACAAGGGCACGGAACACAGTGATACATGGGTCATGGAGGATTGTAATGACAAGGGCATGGAGCATTGTGATGAGAATGCCATGGAGCATTCTGATGACATGCATCATGGAGCTTTGGGATGACAAGGGCATGGAGCATTGTGATTACAGGGGTCTTGGAGCATTGTGATGACAATGGTCATGGAGCCTTGTGATGACAAGGCCTTGGAACGTTGTGATGGCATGGGTCATGTAGCATTGTGATGACAAGAGCAGCAGCATTGGTCTGAAAAGTTTCATGGATTATTGTGATGAGAGTTGGCATTGAGCAGTGTGATAACAAGGGCACGGAACACAGTGATACATGGGTCATAAAGGACTGTAATGACAAGGGCCAGAGCATTGTGATGAAAAGGGCATCGAGTAGTGTGATGACAAGTGTCATGGAGCTTTTTGATGACAATTGTATGGATCAATGTGATGAGAGGTTTCATGGAGCATTGTGATGACAATGGCATGGAGCATTGTGATGCCAAGGGACATGGAGCTATGTGATGACAAAGGTCATGGAGCGTTTTGATGACAAGAGCGTGGTGCATTGAGATGAGAAGGGCAGGGAGCATTGTCATGACAGGGTCATGGAGCAATTTGATGAAAAGGGTCATGGAACATTTTGATGACAGTGGTTATGGAACATTGTGATGTCAGGGGTCATGGAGCATTTTGATGAAAATGGTCATGGAACATTTTGATGACAAGGGTTATGGAGCACTGTGATGTCAGGGGTCATCGAACATTGTGATGATAAGTGCATGTAGCATTGTGATGACAGGAGTGAGGTAGTACTGTGATGAATAGTGATGTAACATTGTGATATCAGTGGTGAGAGAGCATTTTGATGAGAAGTGCATGGAGCATTGTGATGACAAGATTTATGGAGCATTGTGATGATAAGATTGTGGAGCACTGTGATGACAAGCGCATGGCACATTGTGATGACAAGTGTCATGGAGCATTGTGCTGACAAGCCCATGGAGCATTGTGATGACAAGGGTCATGGAGCATTGTGTTGACAAAGGCATAGAGCATTGTGATGACATGGGTCAAAGAGCATTGTGATGAAAACTTCATGGAGCATTGTGGTTAAAAATTCATAGAGACTGTTGATGACGAAGGCATGGACCATTTTGATGACAAAGGTCATGAAGCATTGTGATGACTGGAGTCACGGAGCATTGTGATGACAAGGACATGGAGCATTGGTCTAATAAGTTTCATGGATTATAGCGATGACAGTTGGAATGACGCACTGTGATGGCAAGGGAATGGAGAATTGTGATGACAAGGTCATGCAGTATTATGAAGACAGGTGTCAGGGAGCATTGTGATGACATATGTAATGGCAAATCGTGATGACAATGGCATGGAGCATTGTGATGCCAAGTGTCATGGAGGATTCTGATGACAAAGATAATGGAGCATTGTGATGACAATGGCATGGAGCATTGTGATGACAAGGGTCAGGGGGCATTGTGATGAAAATGGCATGGGACATTGTGATGAAAAAGGCATGGAACCTTTTTGTTAGAGGTTTCAAGGAGCATTCTGACGACAAGTGTCAGGGAGCATTGTGATGACAAGTGTATTGAGCATTGTGATGACAAAGGTCATGGAGCATTGTGACAATAAGGGCATGGAGTATTGAGAGGACAGGCGTCATGGGGCGTAGTGATGACAAGTGTTATGGAACACTGTGATCACAAGAGTTTGGAGCATTGTGATGACAGAGGTCATGGATCATATTGATTTCAAGGAGCATGGAGCATTGTGATGACAAGGGTATGAAGCAATGTGATCCCAACGTTCATGGAGGATCGTGATGACAATGGTAATGGAATATTGTGATGACAAGCGCATAGAGCATTGTAATGACAAGGTCATGTAGCATTTCCTGACAAAGGCATGGAGCGTTGTGATGACAGGTGTCATGGAGAACTGTGATGAAAAACATCACGGAGGATTTTAAATACAGGGGTCATGGAGCATTGGGATGAGAAGGGAATGGATCATTGTAACGACAAGGGTCATGTAGCATTGGGTTGAAAATGTTCATGGAGTATTATGATGACAGGGGTCATGGAGCATTGTGATGACTAGGGAATGGAGCATTGTGATGACAAGAGTCCCGGATCATTGTGTTGTCAGTTGTCATGGAGCGTTGTGATGACAGTAGTCATGGAGCATTGTGATGAGAAGGTCATGGAGTATTGGGCTGAAAATGTACATGGAGTATTGTGATGACAGGGGTCATGGAGCATTGTGATGATAAGGGAATGGAGCATTTTGATGACAATGTCCTGGAGCATTTTGATGAGAAGACCATGGATCCTTGTGATGACAAGTCTCATGGAGCATTCTGATGAAAAGAGGAATGGAGCATTGTGATTACAGGTGTCTTGGAGCATTGTGATGACAATGGCATGGAGCATTGTGATGAGAAGGCAATGGAGCATTCTCATGACATTTTCCATGGAGCTTTGTGATGACAAGGGCAAGGAGCTTTGTGATTGCAGGGGTCTTGGAGCATTGTGATGAAAAGGGCATGGATCATTGTGATGAGAATGGCATGGAGCCTTGTCATGAATGGGTTCAAGGAGCATTCTGACGACAAGTGTCAGGGAGCATTGTGATGACAAGGGTATTGAGCATTGTGATGACAAATGTCATGGAGCATTGAGATGGGAAGACCATGGATAATTGTGATGAGTAGCGTCATGGGGCATTGTGATGACAAGTGTTATGGAACATTGTGATTACAAGGGTTTGGAGCATTGTGATGACAGAGGTCATGGAGGATTTTGATTTCATTGTGATGACAATAGCATGAAGCATTATGATGATGGGCATGGTGCATTGTGATGACAGGGTTCATGGAGCATTGTGATGAAAAGGGGCATGGAGCATTGGTCTGAGAAATTTCATGGATTATTGTGATGACATTGGGCATGGCACATTGTGATGACCAGGGCATGGAGCATTGTGATGACAAGTTCATGGAGTATTGTGAAGACAGGTGTCAGGGAGCATTGTGATGACATATTTCATGTTCCATTGTGATGACAATAGCACGGAGCATTGTGATGCCAAGTGTCATGGAGGATTGTTGTGACAAAGGTAAGGGAGCATTGTGATGACAAGGGCATGGAGCATTGTGATGACAAGAGCCACTGATAATTTTAATTTCCAGGTCGTGAAACATTGTGATGACTAGCGCATGGAGCTTCCTATGACAGGGGTCATGGAGCATTGCGATGACAAGTGCATGGAGTATTGTAATGACAAGAGCATATAACATTGTGATGAGAAGTGCCATGGAGCAATGTGATGACAAGGACATGGAGAATTGTGAGGACAAGGGACATTGAGCTGTGAGATGACCAGGGCATGGAGCATTGTGATGGCAAAACCGTGGAGCATTGTGATGAGAGGACCTCGGGTAATTGTGATGACGAGCATCATTGAGCACTGTAATGACAAGGGGCATGAAGCATTGTGATGACAGGTGTCAGGGAACATTGTGATGACAGGGGTCATGGAGCAATGTGATAACAAGAGCATGTAATGTTGTGATGAGAAGTTTCATGTAGCATTGTGATGACAAGGACGAGGAGAATTGTGATGACAAGGGACAGGGAGCATTGTGATTACAAGGGCATGGTGCAATGTGATGACAGGGTTCATGGAGCATTATTATGACAAGGGCCATGGTGCATTCTGACATAAGAAATCACTTACGAAGGGAATATAAACATGGCTACATATGAACTGAATTAGGAAATAGAACAGAGTCACAGATTTAGAAAACACTCTTATGCTTGCTTAAGAGGAAAGAAGAGGTGAGGAGATGCACAAAACCAGAGTTTGATATTAGCACAGTTACCGTTCCATAATCCAAATACACAATAGACAAGAACTACTCCTTCCGCAGTGAACGGGACTCAAAACCCCTATTTCCATCAGAGGAATAGATCTGATTAGTAAGAATATTAAAACCTATGTATTGGTATGTCTCCATAAGGGAATCAAGTGTGTCTAGACTGGCATAAACATGGCAGCGAGAATCAGCTCAAACCCCCTATAAAAAGGAATTTCAAAGAGAAAACAAAAAAACAGGGAAATCCATTACAATTCCTTGAGGATCTCTGATGAAACCTGGAGTGACCCTATCTACAATGACAGCTGGATGTGGCATAAGGCTGGACACTTGGGACTGAGAGGATTGGTGAGATTGGGTGAGCAAATGCAGACCTTTTAAAGCAATAATGCATGGCCCACATTCCATGGGTCCCAACTCTCCAGGTTGAAGGGAATATTACTATAGCTATAACATGAAAAGGAAACGTAGAGAATGGACACACTGTGAATACAAAAGGTTTCTAAAACTCAACGAGTAGTCCCTCTCCTGGTGCTCTGGTTTGACTTTCCAACTGCTTTACTATCAATCTCCCAACTTGGAGAGACAGCCCCTTTAACCTCTTGTTTCGCACAGGTTGACAATTTGTCAGAGGATGGAAGGGAAGAGGGAGAAACAATGAGAGAGTAGCTGTTAGGCATTTGGACTGGGACATGCCACTCTAATTCCCCAGCTGGAAGAAGAATTATCCAAAGTCTCAGACACACACCGAGAAACATTATATGTCCTGAACCAAAGTTTTTGACTTGTGTTCAGCTCACAAAAATCGAGTTGAAAAATGGAGCTCAGGGGCACAGCAATTCACAAACTGGCAGAGTAATAAAGGACAACTATCGTACAAAAATCTACTGAAGGAAGGCAACGAGGCCGACTTGAAAGTGAGGCAGGGAGTATTGTGATGACAGGGGTCATGGAGCATTCTGATGACAAGCTTGTGTAGTATTGTGCTGACATAGCATGTAACACTGTGAGAAGAAGTGTCATGGAACATAGTGATGCCAAGAACTTTGAGAACTGTGATGACCAGGGCATGGAGCATTGTGATGGCAAGACCGTAGAGCATTGTGATGAGAAGACTATGGATAAATGTGATGAAGAGCGACATTGAGCACTGTAATGACAAGGGGTATGGAGCATTGTGATGTCAGGGGACATGGAGCATTTTGATGAAAAGGGTCATGGAGCATTTTGATGACAGAGCTTATGGAACATTGTGATGTCATAGGTCATCGAACTTTGTGAAGACAAGTACATGTAGCATTGTGATGACAGGAGTCATGGAACATTGTGATGACAGGGGTGAGGGAGTATTGTGATGAATAGTGATGTAACATTGTGATATCATTGGTGAGAGAGCATATTGATGAGAACTGCGTGGAGCATTGTGATGACAAGGTTAATGGAGCATTGTGATAACAAGATTGTGGAGCACTGTGATGACAAGTGCATGGTGCATTGTGATGACATGTGTCATGGAGCATTGTGCTGACAAGCGCATGGAACATTGTGATGACAACGGTCATGGAGCATTGTGCTGAGAAAGGCATAGAGTATTGTGATGACAAGGGTCAAAGAGCATTGTGATGAAAATTTCATTGAGCACTGAGGTTAAAAAGGTCACAGAGACTGTTGATGACGAGGGCATGGACCACTGTGATGACAAAGGTCATGAATCAGTGAGATGACAGGAGTCACGGAGCATTGTGATGACATGGGACATGGAGCACTGTGATAACAAGGGCATGGAGCATTGTGAAGACAAGTGCACGGATCATTGATCTAATAACTTTCATGGATTATTGCAATGACAGTTGGAATGGTGCATTGTGATGACAAGGGAATGGAGCATTGTGAAGACCAGGTCATGCAGTATTGTGAAGACAGGTGTCAGGGAGCATTGTGGTGACATATGTAATGGCCCATTGTGATGACAATGGCATGGAGCATTGTGATGCCAATTGTCATGGAGGATTCTGATGACAAAGGTAATGGAGCATTGTGATGACAATGGCTTGGAACATTGTGATGACAACTGTCAGGGAGCATTGTGCTGACAAGTGCATGGAGAAATGTGATGACAAAGTCATGGAGCATTCTGATGACAAACTTGTGGAGTATTTTGATGACAATGGCATAGAGCATTGTGATGAAAACGGAGTGGGACATTGTGATGAAAAAGGCATGGAGCCTTTTCATGACAGGGTTTAAGGAGCATTCTGACGACAAGTGTCAGGGAGCATTGCGATGACAAGTGTATTGAGAATTGTGATGACAAAGGTCATGGAGCATTGTGATGAAAAGGACATGGAGTATTGTGATGTCACGCATCATGGAGCGTTGAGATGACAAGTGTTATGGAACATTGTGATCACAATGGTTTGGAGCATTGTGATGACAGAGGTCATGGATCATTTTGATTACAAGGAGCATGGAGCATTGTGATGACAAGGGCATGAATCAATGTGATCCCAAGGTTCATAGAGGATTGTGATGACAATGGTAATGGAGTACTGTGATGACAAGTGCACAGAGCATTGTAATGACAAGATCATGTAGCAGTTTGCTGACAAAGGCATGGAGCATTGTGATGACAGGTTTCATGGAGCACTGTGATGACAAGCGTCACGGAGCATTTTGAATAAAGGGGTCATGGAGCATTGGGATGAGTAGGGCATGGATCATTGTGATGACAAGTGTCATGGAGCATTGGGATGGAAATGTTCACGGAGAATTGTGATGACAAGGGACATGGAGCGTTGTGATGACAGGGGTCATGGAGCATTGTAATCACAGGGGTCATGGAGCATTGTGATGAGAAGGTCATGGAGCACTGGGCTTAAAATATTCATGGAGGATTGTGATGACCGGTGTCATGGAGCATTGTGATGACAAGGTACTGGAGCATTGTGATGCCAAGGGTCATGTTTCTTTGTGATGACAAAGTCATGGAGCATTTTGATGACAAGGGTGTTTTGCATTGTGATGAGAAGGGCAGGGAGCATTGTGATGACAGTGTCTTGGAGCAATTTGATGAAAATGGTGATGGAACATTTTGATGACAGAGGTTATGGAACATTGTGATATCAGGGGTCATGGAACATTTTCATGACAGGGGTTATGGACCATTGGGATGACAGGGGAGTGGGTGTATTGTGATGACTAGTGAGGGAACATTTTGATATCAGTGGTGAGAGAGCATTTTGATAAGACGTGCAAGGAGCATTGTGATGACAAGGTTTATGGAGCATTGTGATGACATGGGTCATGGAGTACTGCACTGACAAGCTCATGGAACATTGTGATGACAAGGTTCATGGAGCATTGAGTTTACAAAGGGATGGAGCATTGTGGTAACAAGTGTCACGGAGCATTGTGATGAAAAGTTCATGGAGCATTGTGGTGACAAAGTTCACAGAGCCTTGTGATGAAGAGGGCATGGATCATTGTGATAACACAGGACATGTAGCCTTGTGATGACTGGAGTCACGGAGCATTGTGAGAACTGGGGTCATGGAGCATTGTGATGACAAGTGTATGGAGCATTGTAATGACAGGGGCATGGAGCATTGGTCTGACAAGTTTCATGGATAATTGTGTTGACATTTGGCATGGCATATTGTGATGACAAGGTTATGCAATATTGTGAAGACAGGTGTCAGGGAGCATTGTGATGACATATTTCATGTTCCATTGTGATGACAATGGCATGGAGCATTGTGATGACAAGGGCTTGGAGCATTGTGATGACAAGTTTCATGGAGCATTGTGATGACAACGGCCATTGAGAATTTTGATGAACATGTCGTGAAGCATTGTGAGGACAAAGGCATGGAGCTTGTTTTGACAGTGGTCATGGGGCATTGCGATGACATGCATGGAGAATTGTGATGAGAAAAGCATGAAACATTGTGATGAGAACTGTCATGGAGCATTGTGATGACAAGGACGTGGAGAATTGTGATGACAAGGGACATGGAGCATTGTGATGACGAGGGCACGGAGCATTGTGATGGCAAGATCGTTGAGAATTGTGATGAGAAGACCATGGATAATTGTGATGACGAGCGTCATGGAGCACTGTAATGACAAGGGCTATGGAGCATTGTGATGTCCGGGGACATGGAGCATTTTGATGAAAAGGGTCATGGAGCATTTTGATGACAGGGGTTAAGGAATATTGTGATGTCATAGGTCATCGAACATTGTGATGATAAGTGCATGTAGCATTGTGATGACAGGAGTCATGGAACATTGTGATGACAGGGGTGAGGGAGTATTGTAATGAATAGTGATGTAACAATGTGATATCAGTGGTGAGAGAGCATATAGATGAGAAGTGCATGGTGCATTGTGATGACAAGGTTAATGGAGCATTGTGATGACAAGATTGTGGAGCACTGTGATGACAAGCGCATGGTGCATTGTGATGACGTGTCATGGAGCATTGTGCTGACAAAGGCATGGAGCATTGTGATGACAACAGTCATGGAGCATTGTGATGAGAAAGGCATAGAGTATTGTGATGACAAGGGTCAAAGAGCATTGTGATGAAAATTTCATGGAGCATTGAGGTTAAAAAGGTCACAGAGACTGTTGATGACGAGGGCATGGACAATTGTGATGACAAAGGTCATGAAGCATTGTGATGACTGGTGTCACGGAGCATTGTGATAACAAGGGCATTGAACATTGGTCTAATAAGTTTAATGGATTATTGCAATGACAGTTGGAATGGTGCATTGTGATGACAAGGGCATGGAACATTGTGAAGACCAGGTCATGCAGTATTGTGAAGACTGGTGTCTGGGAGCATTGTGATGACATATGTAATGGCCCATTGTGATGACAATGGCATGGAACATTGTGATGCCAAGTGTCATGGAGGATTCTGATGAAAAATGTAATGGAGCATTGTGATGACAATGGCTTGGAGCATTGTGATGACAAGGGTCAGGGAGCATTGTGCTGGCAAGTGCATGGAGAATTGTGATGACATGGGTCATGGAGCATTTGGATGACAAGCTTGTGGAGTATTTTGATGACAATGGCATGAAGCATTGTGATGAAAATGGCATGGGACATTGTGATGAAAATGTCATGGAGCCATTTTGTGCCAGGGTTCACGGAGCATTCTGACGACAAGAGTCAGGGAGCATTGTGATGACAAGGGTATTGAGCATTGTGATGACAAATGTCATGGAGCATTGAGATGGGAAGACCATGGATAATTGTGATGAGTAGCGTCAAGGGGCATTGTGATGACAAGTGTTATGGAACATTTTGATTACAAGGGTTTGGAGCATTGTGATGGCAGAGGTCATGGAGCATTTTGATTTCATTGTGATGACAATAGCATGAAGCATTATGATGATGGGCATGGTGCATTGTGATGACAGGGTTCATGGAGCATTGTGATGAAAAGGGGCATGGAGCATTGGTCTGAGAAATTTCATGGATTATTGTGATGACATTGGGCATGGCACATTGTGATGACAAGGGCATTGAGCATTGTGATGACAAGTTCATGGAGTATTGTGAAGACAGGTGTCAGGGAGCATTGTGATGACATATTTCATGTTCCATTGTGATGACAATAGCACGGAGCATTGTGATGCCAAGTGTCATGGAGGATTGTTGTGACAAAGGTAAGGGAGCATTGTGATGACAAGGGCATGGAGCATTGTGATGACAAGAGCCACTGATAATTTTAATTTCCAGGTCGTGAAACATTGTGATGAGAAGCGCATGGAGCTTCCTATGACAGGGGTCATGGAGCATTGCGATGACAAGTGCATGGAGTATTGTGATGACAAGAGCATATAACATTGTGATGAGAAGTGCCATGGAGCAATGTGATGACAAGGACATGGAGAATTGTGAGGACAGGGGACATTGAGCTGTGAGATGACCAGGGCATGGAGCATTGTGATGGCAAATCCGTGGAGCATTGTGATAAGAAGACCTCGGGTAATTGTGATGACGAGCATCATGGAGCACTGTAATGACAAGGGGCATGAAGCATTGTGATGACAGGTGTCAGGGAACATTGTGATGACAGGGGTCATGGAGCAATGTGATAACAAGAGCATGTAATGTTGTGATGAGAAGTTTCATGTAGCATTGTGATGACAAGGACGAGGAGAATTGTGATGACAAGGGACAGGGAGCATTGTGATAACTAGCGCATGGTGCAATGTGATGACAGGGGTCATGGAGCATTATTATGACAAGGGCCATGGTGCATTCTGACATAAGATATCACTTACGAAGGGAATTTAAACATGGCTACATATGAACTGAATTAGGAAATAGAACAGAGTCCCAGATTTAGAAAACACTCTTTGCTTGCTTAAGAGGAAAGAAGAGGTGAGGAGATGCACAAAACCAGAGTTTGATATTAGCACAGTTACCGTTCCATAATCCAAATACACAATAGACAAGAACTACTCCTTCCACAGTGAACGGGACTCAAAACCCCTATTTCCATCAGAGGAATAGATCTGATTAGTAAGAATATTAAAACCTATGTATTGATATGTCTCCATAAGGGAATCAAGTGTGTCTAGACTGGCATAAACATGGCAGTGAGAATCAGCTCAAACCCCCTATAAAAAGGAATTTCAAAGAGAAAACAAAAAAACAGGGAAATCCATTACAATTCCTTGAGGATCTCTGATGAAACCTGGAGTGACCCTATCTACAATGACAGCTGGATGTGGCATAAGGCTGGACACTTGGGACTGAGAGGATTGGTGAGATTGGGTGAGCAAATGCAGACCTTTTAAAGCAATAATGCATGGCCCCCATTCCATGGGTCCCAACTCTCCAGGTTGAAGGGAATATTACTATAGCTATAACATGAAAAGGAAACGTAGAGAACGGACACACTGTGAATACAAAAGGTTTCTAAAATTCAACGAATGGTCCCTCACCTGGTGCTCTGGTTTGACTTTCCAAATGCTTTACTATCAATTTCCCAAATTGGAGAGACAGCCCCTTTAACCTCCTGTTTCGCACAGGTTGACAGTTTGTCAGAGGATGGAAGGGAAGAGGGAGAAACAATGAGAGAGTAGCTGTTAGGCATTTGGACTGGGACATGTCACTCTAATTCCCCGGCTGGAAGAAGAATTATCCAAAGTCTCAGTCACCCACCGAGAAATATTATATGTCCTGAACGAAAGTTTTTGACTTGTGTTCAGCTCACAAAAATCGAGTTGAAAAATGGAGCTCAGGGGCACAGCAATTCACAAACTGGCAAAGTAATAAAGGACAACTATCGTCCAGAAATCTACTGAAGGAAGGCAACGAGGCCGACTTGAAAGCGAGGCAGGGAGTATTGTGATGACAGGGGTCATGGAGCATTCTGATGACAAGCTTGTGTAGTATTGTGCTGACATAGCATGTAACACTGTGAGAAGAAGTATCATGGAATATAGTGATGCCAAGAACTTTGAGAACTGTGATGACCAGGGCATGGAGCATTGTGATGGCAAGACTGTAGAGCATTGTGATGAGAAGACCATGGATAAATGTGATGAAGAGCGACATTGAGCACTGTAATGACAAGGGTATGGAGCATTGTGATGGCAGGGGACATGGAGCATTTTGATGAAAAGGGTCATGGAGCATTTTGATGACAGGGCTTATGGAACATTGTGATGTCATAGGTCATCGAACTTTGTGATGACAAGTACATGTAGCACTGTGATGACAGGAGTCATGGAACATTGTGATGACAGGGGTGAGGGAGTATTGTGATGAATAGTGATGTAACATTGTGATATCATTGGTGAGAGAGCATATTGATGAGAAGTGCGTGGAGCATTGTGATGACAAGGTTAATGGAGCATTGTGATAACAAGATTGTGGAGCACTGTGATGACAAGCGCATGGTGCATGGTGATGACATGTGTCATGGAGCATTGTGCTGACAAGCGCATGGAACATTGTGATGACAACGGTCATGGAGCATTGTGCTGAGAAAGGCATAGAGTATTGTGATGACAAGGGTCAAAGAGCATTGTGATGAAAATTTCATTGAGCATTGAGGTTAAAAAGGTCACAGAGACTGTTGATGACGAGGGCATGGACCACTGTGATGACAAAGGTCATGAATCAGTGAGATGACAGGAGTAACGGAGCATTGTGATGACATGGGTCATGGAGCACTGTGATAACAAGGGCATGGAGCATTGTGATGACAAGTGCATGGATCATTGGTCTAATAACTTTCATGGATTATTGCAATGACAGTTGGAATGGTGCATTGTGATGACAAGGGAATGGAGCATTGTGAAGACCAGGTCATGCAGTATTGTGAAGACAGGTGTCAGGGAGCATTGTGGTGACATATGTAATGGCCCATTGTGATGACAATGGCATGGAGCATTGTGATGCCAAGTGTCATGGAGGATTCTTATGACAAAGGTAATGGAGCATTGTGATGACAATGGCTTGGAACATTGTGATGACAATGGTCAGGGAGCATTGTGCTGACAAGTGCATGGAGAATTGTGATGACAATGGTCATGGAGCATTCTGATGACAAACTTGTGGAGTATCTTGATGACAATGGCATGGAGCATTGTGATGAAAACGGCATGGGACATTGTGATGAAAAAGGCATGGAGCCTTTTCATGACTGGGTTCAAGGAGCATTCTGATGACAAGTGTCAGGGAGCATTGCGATGACAAGTGTTCTGAGAATTATGATGACAAAGGTCATGGAGCATTGTGATGAAAAGGACATGGAGTATTGTGATGTCAGGCATCATGGAGCGTTGAGATGACAAGTGTTATGGAACATTTTGATCACAAGGGTTTGGAGCATTGTGATGACAGAGGTCATGGATCATTTTGATTACAAGGAGCATGGAGCATTGTGATGACAAGGGCATGAATCAATGTGATCCCAAGGTTCATAGAGGATTGTGATGACAATGGTAATGGAGTACTGTGATGACAAGTGCACAGAGCATTGTAATGACAAGGTCATGTAGCAGTTTGCTGACAAAGGCATGGAGAATTGTGATGACAGTTTTCATGGAGCACTGTGATGACAAGCGTCACGGAGCGTTTTGAATAAAGGGGTCATGGAGCATTGGGATGAGTAGGGCATGGATCATTGTGATGACAAGTGTCATGGAGCATTGGGATGGAAATGTTCACGGAGTATTGTGATGACAAGGGACATGGAGCGTTGTGATGACAGGGGTCATGGAGCATTGTAATGACAGGGGTCATGGAGCATTGTGATGAGAAGGTCATGTAGCACTGGGCTTAAAATATTCATGGAGGATTGTGATGACCGGTGTCATGGAGCATAGTGATGACAAGGTACTGGAGCATTGTGATGCCAAGGGTCATGTTTCTTTGTGATGACAAAGTCATGGAGCATTTTGATGACAAGGGCGTTTTGCATTGTGATGAGAAGGGCAGGGAGCATTGTGATGACAGTGTCTTGGAGCAATTTGATGAAAATGGTGATGGAACATTTTGATGACATAGGTTATGGAATATTGTGATATCAGGGGTCATGGAACATTTTCATGACAGGGGTTATGGACCATTGGGATGACAGGGGAGTGGGTGTATTGTGATGACTAGTGAGGGAACATTTTGATATCAGTGGTGAGAGAGCATTTTGATAAGACGTGCAAGGAGCATTGTGATGACAAGGTTTATGGAGCATTGTGATGACATGGGTCATGGAGCACTGCACTGACAAGCACATGGAACATTGTGATGACAAGGTTCATGGAGCATTGAGTTTACAAAGGGATGGAGCATTGTGGTAACAAGTGTCACGGAGCATTGTGATGAAAAGTTCATGGAGCATTGTGGTGACAAAGTTCACAGAGCCTTGTGATGAAGAGGGCATGGATCATTGTGATAACACAGGTCATGTAGCCTTGTGATGACTGGAGTCACGGAGCATTGTGAGAACTGGGGTCATGGAGCATTGTGATGACAAGGGTATGGAGCATTGTGATGACAGGGGCATGGAGCATTGGTCTGACAAGTTTCATGGATAATTGTGTTGACATTTGGCATGGCATATTGTGATGACAAGGTTATGCAATATTGTGAAGACAGGTGTCAGGGATCATTGTGATGACATATTTCATGTTCCATTGTGATCACAATGGCATGGAGCATTGTGATGACAAGGGCTTGGAGCATTGTGATGACAAGTTTCATGGAGCAATGTGATGACAACGGCCATTGAGAATTTTGATGAACATGTCGTGAAGCATTGTGATGACAAAGGCATGGAGCTTGTTATGACAGTGGTCATGGGGCATTGCGATGACATGTGCATAGAGAATTGTGATGAGAAAAGCATGTAACATTGTGATGAGAACTGTCATGGAGCATTGTGATGACAAGGACGTGGAGAATTGTGATGACAAGGGACATGGAGCATTGTGATGACGAGGGCACAGAGCATTGTGATGGCAAGACCGTTGAGAATTGTGATGAGAAGACCATGGATAATTGTGATGACGAGCGTCATGGAGCACTGTAATGACAAGGGCTATGGAGCATTGTGATGTCCGGGGACATGGAGCATTTTGATGAAAAGTGTCATGGAGCATTTTGATGACAGGGGTTATGGATTATTGTGATGTCATAGGTCATCGAACATTGTGATGATAAGTGCATGTAGCATTGTGATGACAGGAGTCATGGAACATTGAGATGACAGGTGTGAGGCAGTATTGTAATGAATAGTGATGTAACAATGTGATATCAGTGGCGAGAGAGCATATTGATGAGAAGTGCATGGAGCATTGTGATGACAAGGTTAATGGAGCATTGTGATGACAAGATTGTGGAGCACTGTGATGACAAGCGCATGGTGCATTGTGATGACGTGTCATGGAGCATTGTGCTGACAAAGGCATGGAGCATTGTGATGACAACAGTCATGGAGCATTGTGCTGAGAAAGGCATAGAGTATTGTGATGACAAGAGTCAGAGAGCATTGTGATGAAAATTTCATGAAGCATTGAGGTTAAAAAGGTCACAGAGACTGTTGATGACGAGGGCATGGACAATTGAGATGACAAAGGTCATGAAGCATTGTGATGACTGGAGTCACGGAGCATTGTGATAACAAGGGCATTGAACATTGGTCTAATAAGTTTAATGGATTATTGCAATGACAGTTGGAATGGCGCATTGTGATGACAAGGGCATGGAACATTGTGATGCCAAGTGTCATGGAGGATTCTGATGAAAAAGGTAATGGAGCATTGTGATGACAATGGCTTGGAGCATTGTGATGACAAGGGTCAGGGAGCATTGTGCTGGCAAGTGCATGGAGAATTGTGATGACATGGGTCATGGAGCATTCTGATGACAAACTTGTGGAGTATTTTGATGACAATGGCATGGAGCATTGTGATGAAAATGCCATGGGACATTGTGATGATAAAGTCATGGAGCCTTTTTGTGCCAGGGTTCAAGGAGCATTCTGACGACAAGAGTCAGGGAGCATTGTGATGACAAGTGTATTGAGAATTGTGATTACATAAGTCATGGAGCATTGTGATGAAAAGGGCATGGAGTATTGTGATGACAGTCATAATGGAGCGTTGTGATGACAAGTGTTATGAAACATTTTGATCACAAGGTTTTGGAGCATTGTGATGAGAGAGGTCATGGAGCATTATGATTTCATTGTGATGACAATTGCATAAAGCATTATGATGGAGGGCATGGTGCATTGTGATGACAGGGTTCATGGAGCATTGAGATGAATAGGGGCATGGAGCATTGTGATTACAGGGTTCTTGGAGCATTGTGATGACAGGTGTAATGGAGCATTGTGATGGCAAGTGCATGGAGCACTGTGATGAGAAGTCCATGGAGCATTCTGATGACATGCGTCATGGAGCTTTGTGAGGACAAGGGAATGGATCAATGTGATGAGAGCGATCATGGAGCATTGTGATGACAATGACATGGAGCATTGTGATGCCAAGGGTCATGGTTCTTTGTGATGACAAAATCATGGAGCATTTTGATGACAAGGGCGTGGTGCATTGTGACGAGAAAGGCAGGGAGCATTGTGATGACAGGGTCATGGAACATTTTCATGACCGGGGTTATGGACCATTGTGATGACATTGGAGTGGGTGTATTGTGATGACTAGTGAGGGAACATTATGATATCAGTGGTGAGAGAGCATTTTGATAAGACGTGCAAGGAGCATTGTGAAGACAATGTTTATGGAGCATTGTGATGACATGGGTCGTGGAGCACTGCGCTGACAAGTGCATGGAACATTGTGATGACAAGGGTCATGGAGCATTTTGATGACAACGGCCATTGAGAATTTTGATAAAATGGGCGTGAAGCATTGTGATGACAGAGGCACGGAGCTTGCTAAGACAGGGGTCATTGAGCATTGTGCTCACAAGCGCATGGAGCACTGTGATGACAACGGTCATGGAGCATTGTGATGAGAAAGGCATAGAGTATTGTGATGACAAGGGTCAAAGAGCATTGTGATGAAAATTTCATGGAGCATTGAGGTTAAAAAGGACGCAGAGACTGTTGCTGACGAGGTCATGTACCATTGTGATGACAAAGGTCATGAAGCACTGTGATGACTGGACTCACGGAGCATTGTGATGACATGGGTCATGGAATATTGTGATAACAAGGGCATGGAACATTGTGAAGACGAGTTCATGCAGTATTGTGAAGACTGGTGTCAGGGAGCATTGTGATGACATATGTAATGGCCCATTGTTATGAAAATGGCATGGAGCATTGTGATGCCAAGTGTTATGGAGGATGCTGATGACAAAGTTAATGGAGCATTGTGATGATAGTGGCTTGGAGCATTGTGATGACAAGGGCATGGAGCATTGTGATGACAAGGGCATGGAAAATTGTTCTAATACATTTCATGGATTATTGCAATGACAGTTGGAATGGCGCATTGTGATGACAAGGGCATGGAGCATGGTGAGGACCATGTCATGCAGTATTTTGAAGACTGGTGTCAGGGATCATTGTGATGATATATGTAATGGCCCATTGTGATGACAATGGAATGGAGCATTGTGATGCCTAGTGTCATGGAGGATTCTGATGACAAAGTTAATGGAGCATTTTGATGACAATGGCTTGGAGCATTGTGATGACAAGGGTCTGGGAGCATTGTGCTGGCAAGTGCATGGAGAATTGTGAAGACACGGGTCATGGACCATTCGGATGACAAGCTTGTGGAGTATTTTGATGACAAAGGCATGGATTATTGTGATGAAAATAGCATGGGGCATTGTGATGAAAACGGCATGGAGCCTTTTCGTGACAGGGTTCAAGGAGCATTCTGACCACAAGAGACAGGGAGCATTGTGATGACAAGTGTATTGAGAATTGTGATGACAAAGGTCATGGAACATTGTGATGGCAAGGGTCATGGAGCATTGAGTTGACAAAGGGATGGAGCATTGTGGTAACAAGTGTCACGGAGCATTGTGATGAAAAGTTCATGGAGCATTGTGGTGACAAAGTTCACAGAGCCTTGTGATGATGAGGGCATGGATCATTGTGATGACACAGGTCATGAAGACTTGTGATGACTGGAGTCACGGAGCACTGTGAGAACTGCGGTCATGGAGCATTGTGATGACAAGGGCATGGAGCATTGTGATGACAGGGGCATGGAGCATTGGTTTGACAAGTTTCATGGATAAATGTGTTGACAGTGGGCATGGAACATTGTGATGACAAGGTCATGCAGTATTGTGAAGACAGGTGTCGGGGAGCATTGTGATGACATATTTCATGTTCCATTGTGATGACAATGGCTTGGAGCATTGTGATGTCAAGTGTTTTGGAGGATTGTGATGACAAAGGTAATGGAGCATTGTGACGACAAGGGCTTGGAGCATTGTGATGACAAGGGTCATGGAGCATTGTGATGACAACGGCCTTTGAGAATTTTGATGAAAATGTCGTGAAGCATTGTGATGACAAAGGCATGGAGCTTGCTATGACAGGGGTCATGGGGCATTGCGATGACATGTGCATGGAGAATTGTGATGACAAAAGCATGTAACATTGTGATGAGAACTGTCATGGAGCATTGTGATGAAAAGGACGTGAAGAATTGTGATGACAAAAGACATGGAGCAGTGTGATGACCAGGGAATGGTTTATTGTGATGGCAAGACCGTGGAGCATTGCGATGAGAAGACCATGGATAATTGTGAAGACGAGTGTCATGGAGCACTGTAATGACAAGGGGTATGGAGCATTGTGATGTCAGGGAACATGGAGCATTTTGATGAAAACGTTCATGGAGCATTTTGATGACAGGGGTTTTGGAACATTGTGATGTCATAGGTCATCGAACATTGTGATGATAAGTGCATGTAGCATGGTGATGACAGGAGTCATGGAAAACTCTGATGACAGGGGTGAGGGAGTATTGTAATGAATAGTGATGTAACATTGTGATATCAGTGGTGAGAGAGCATATTGATGAGAAGTGCATGGAGAATTGTGATGACAATGTTAATGGAGCATTTTGATGACAAGATTGTGGAACACTGTGATGACAAGCTCATGGTGCATTGTGATGACGTGTCATGGAACATTGTGCTGACAAGCGCATGGAGCATTGTGATGACAACGGTCATGGAGCATTGTGATGAGAAAGGCACAGAGTATTGTGATGACAAGGGTCAAAGAGCATTGTGATGAAAATTTCATGGAGCATTGAGGTTAAAAAGGTCACAGAGACTGATGATGACGAGGTCATGGACCATTGTGATGACAAATGTCATGAAGCATTGTGATGACTGGAGTCACGGAGCATTGTGATAAAAAGCACATGGAGCACTGTGATGACAAGGGCATGGAGCATTGGTCTAATAAGTTTCATGGATTATTGCAGTGACAGTTGGAATGGCGCATTGTGATGACAAGGGCATGGAGCATGGTGAGGACCATGTCATGCAGTATTGTGAAGACTGGTGTCAGGGAGCATTGTGATGACATATGTAATGGCCCATTGTGATGACAATGACATGGAGCATTGTGATGAGAAGTGTCAGGGAGCATTGTGCTGGCAAGTGCATGGAGAAATGTGAAGACACGGGTCATGGAGCATTCTGATGACAAGCTTGTGGAGTATTTTGATGACAAAGGCATGGAGTATTGTGATGAAAATGGCATGGTGCATTGTGATGAAAACGGCATGGAACCGTTTCGTGACAGGGTTCAAGGAGCATTCTGACGACAAGTGTCAGGGAGCATTGTGATGACAAGTGTATTGAGAATTGTGATGACAAAGTTCATGGAACATTGTGATGACAAGGGTCATGGAGCATTGAGTTGACAAAGGGATGGAGCATTGTGGTAACAAGTGTCACGGAGCATTGTGATGGAAAGTTCATGGAGCATTGTGGTGACAAATTTCACAGAGCCTTGTGATGATGAGGGCATGGATCATTGTGATGACACTGGTCATGAATCCTTGTGATTACTGGAGTCACGGAGCATTGTGAGAACTGGGATCATGGAGCATTGTGATGACAAGGGCATGGAGCATTGTGGTGACAGGGACATGGAGCATTGGTCTGACAAGTTTCATGGATAATTGTGTTGAGAGTGGGCATGGCACATTGAGATGACAAGGTCAAGCAGTATTGTAAATACAGGTGTCAGGGAGCATTGTGATGACATATGTAATGGCCCATTGTGATGACAATGGCATGGAGCATTGTGATGCCAAGTGTCATGGAGGATTCTGATGACAAATGTAAAGGAGCATTGTGATGACAATGGCTTGGAGCACTGAGATGACAAGGGTCAGGGAGCATGGTGCTGGCAAGTGCATGGAGAATTGTGAAGACACCGGTCATGGAGCATTTGGATGACAAGCTTGTGGAGTATTTTGATGACAAAGGCATGGATTATTGTGATGAAAATGGCATGGGGCATTGTGATGAAAATGGCATGGAGACTATTCATGCCAGGGTTCCAGGAGCATTCTGACAACAAGAGTCAGGGAGCATTGTGATGACAAGTGTATTGAGAATTGTGATGACAATGGTCATGGAATATTGTGATGACAAGGGTCATGGAGCATTGAGTTGACAAAGGGATGGAGCATTGTGGTAACAAGTGTCACGGAGCATTGTGATGAAAATTTAATGGAGCATTTTGATGACAGGGGTTATGGAACATTGTGATGTCATAGGTCATCGAATATAGTGATGATAAGTGCATGTAGCATGGTGATGACAAGAGTCATGGAACACTGTGATGACAGGGGTGAGGGAGTATTGTAATGAACATTAATGTAACATTGTGATATCAGTGGTGAGAGAGCATATTGATGAGAAGTGCATGGAGCATTGTGATGACAATGTTAATGGAGCATTGTGATGACAAGATTGTGGAGTACAGTGATGACAAGCGCATGGTGCATTGTGATGACGTGTCATGCAGCATTGTGCTGACAAGCACATGGAGCATTGTGATGACAACAGTCATGGAGCATTATGCTGAGAAAATCAGAGAGTATTGTGATGACAAGAGTCAAAGAGAATTGTGATGAATATTTCATGGAGCATTGAGGTTAAAATGGTCACAGAGACTGTTGATGAAGAGGGCATGGACCATTGTGATGACAAACGTCATGAAGCATTGTGATGAGTGGACTCACGGAGCATTGTTATAACAAGTGTCACGGAGCATTGTGATTAAAAGTTCATGGAGCATTGTGGGGACAAATTTCACAGAGCCTTGTGATGATGAGGGCATGGATCATTGTGATGACACAGGTCATGAAGCCTTGTGATGATTGGAGTCACGGAGCATTGTGAGAACTGGGGTCATGGAGCACTGTGATGACAAGTGCATGGAGCATTGTGATGAGAGGGGCATGGAGCATTGGTCTGACAAGTTTCATGGATAAATGTGTTGACAGTGGGCATGGCACATTGTGATGACAAGGTCATGGTGTTTTGTGAAGACAGGTGTCAGGGAGCATTTTGATGACATATTTCATGTTCCATTGTGATGACAATGGCATGGAGCATTGTGATGCCAAATGTTTTGGA
This sequence comes from Mesoplodon bidens, assembly GCF_964165515.1. Taxonomy (NCBI): domain Eukaryota; kingdom Metazoa; phylum Chordata; class Mammalia; order Artiodactyla; family Ziphiidae; genus Mesoplodon; species Mesoplodon bidens. Next base: position 1,129,262 of record NW_027671226.1, read on the forward strand.
GGATTTTGATGACAAATTTAATGGAGCATTGTGATGACAAGGGCTTGGAGCATTGTGATGACAAGGGTCATGGAGCATTTTGATGACAACTGCCATTGAGAATTTTGATGAAAAGTTCGTGAAGCATTGTGATGACAGAGGCATGGAGCTTGCTATGACAGGGGTCATGGGGCATTGTAATGACATGTGCATGGAGAATTGTGATGACAGAAGCATGTAACATTGTGATGAGAACTGTCATGGAGCATTGTGATGACAATGTTAATGGAGCAATGTGATGACAAGATTGTGGAGCACTGTGATGTCAAGCACATGGTGCATTGTGATGACGTGTCATGGAGCATTGTGCTGACAAGCTCATGGAGCATTGTGATGACAACAGTTATGGAGCATTGTGCTGAGAAAGACATAGAATATTGTGATGACAAGGGTCAAAGAGCATTGTGATGAAAATTTCATGGAGCATTGAGGTTAAAAATGTCAGAGAGACTGTTGATGACGAGGGCATGGACCACTGTGATGACAAATGTCATGAAGCATTGTGATGACTGGAGTCACGGAGCATTGTGATAACAAGGGCATGGAGCATTGTGATGAAAATGGCATGGAACTTTGGTCCAATAAGTTTCATGGATTATTGCAATGACAGTTGGAATGGCGCATTGTGATGACAAGGTCATGGTGCATTGTGAACACCAGGTCATGCAGTATTGTGAAGACTGGTGTCAGGGAGCATTGTGATGACATATGTAATGGCCCATTGTGATGACAATGGCAAGGAGCATTGTGATGCCAAGTGTCATGGAGGATTCTGATGACAAAGGTAATGGAGCATTGTGATGACAATGGCTTGGAGCACTGTGATGACAAGGGTCAGGGAGCATTGTGCTAGGCAAGTGCATGGAGAATTGTGATGACACGGGTCATGGAGCATTTGGATGACAAGCTTGTGGAGTATTTTGATGACAATGGCATGGATTATTGTGAGGAAAATGGCATGGGGCATTGTGATGAAAACAGCATGGAGCCTTTTCTTGACAGGGTTCAAGAATCATTCTGACGACAAGAGTCAGGGAGCAATGTGATGACAAGTGTATTGAGAATTGTGATGACAAAGGTCATGGAACATTGTGATGAAAAGGTCATTGAGTATTGTGATGACAGGCATCATGTAGCGTTGTGATAACAAGTGTTATGGAACATTATAATCACAAGGGTTTGGAGCATTGCGATGACAGAAGTCATGGAACATTTTGATTTCAAGGAGCATGGAGCATTGTGATGACAAGGGCATGAAGCAATGTGATCCCAAGGTTCATGGAGGATTCTAATGACAATGGTAATGGAGTATTGTGATGACAAGCACATAGAGCATTGTAATGACAATGTCATGTAGCATTTTGCAGACAAAGGCATGGAGCATTGTGATGACAGTTGTCATGGAGCACTGTGATTACAAGTGTCACAGAGCATTGTGAATACAGAGGTCATGGAGCATTGGGATGACTAGGGCACCGATCATTTTGATGACAAGGGTCATGGAGTTTGGGCTGAATATATTCATGGAGTATTGTGATGATAGGGGCATGGAGCATTGTGATGACTAGGTAATGGGGCATTGTGATGAAAAGAGTCCTGGATCATTGTGTTGTCAGGTATCATGGAGTGTTGTGATGATAGTGGTCATGGAGCATTGTGATGATATTTGTCATGGAGCATTGCGATGAGAAAGTCATGGAGAATTGGGCTGAAAATGTTCATGGAGTATTGTGATGACAGGGGTCATGGAACTTTGTGATGACAAGGGCATGGAGCTTTGTGATGACAGGGTCATGGATAATTGTGATGACATGGGTCATGGAGCATTCTGATGACAAGTTTGTGTAGTATTGTGCTGACAAAGCATGTAACACTGTGATGAGAAGAGTCACGGAACATAGTGTTGCCAAGAACTTGGAGAATTGTGATGACCAGGGCATGGAGCATTGTGATGGCAAGACCGTGGAGCATTGTGATGAGAAGGCCATGGATAATTGTGATGAAGAGCGTCATGGAACACTGTACTGACAAGGGCGATGGAGCATTGTGATGTCAGGGGACATGGAGCATTTTGATGAAAAGGGTCATGGAGCATTTTGATGACAGGGCTTACGGAACATTGTGATGTCATAGTTAATCGAGCACTTTGATGATAAGTGCATGTAGCATTGTGGTGACAGGAGTTATGGAACATTGTGATGACAGCGGTGAGGGAGTATTGTGATGAATAGTGATGTAACATTGTGATATCAGTGGTGAGAGAGCATATTGATGAGAAGTGCATGGAGCATTGTGATGACAAGGTTAATGGAGCATTGTGATAACCAGATTGTGGAGCACTGTGATGACAAGCGCATGGTGCATTGTGATGACATGTGTCATGGAGCATTGTGCTGAAAAATGCATAGAGTATTGTGATGACAAGGGTCAAACAGCATTGTGATGAAAATTTAATGGAGCATTCAGGTTAAATAGGTCACAGAGACTGTTGATGACGAGGGCATGGACCATTGTGATGACAAAGGTCATGAAGAATTGTGATGACTGGACTCACGGAGCATTGTGATGACATGGGTCATGGAGCATTGTGATAAAAAAGGCATGGAACATTGTGAAGACCAGGTCATGCAGTATTGTGAAGACTGGTGTCAGGGAACATGTGATGACATATGTAATGTCGCATTGTGATGACAATGGCATGGAGCATTGTGATGCCAAGTGTCATGGAGGATTCTGATGACAAAAGTAATGGAGCATTGTGATGACAATGGCTTGGAGCATTGTGATGACAAGGGTCTGGGAGCATTGTGCTGGCAAGTGCATGGAAAATTGTGATGACATGGGACATGGAGCATTTGGATGACAAGCTTGTGGAGTATATTGATGACAAATGCATGGATTATTGTGAGGAAAATGGCATGGGGCATTGTGATGAAAACAGCATGGAGCCTTGTCTTGACAGGGTTCAATGGTCATTCCGACGACCAGTGTCAGGGAGCATTGTGATGACAAGTGTATTGAGAATTGTGATGACAAACGTCATGGAACATTGTGATGAAAAGGGCATGGAGTATTGTGATGACAGGCATCATGGAGCGTTGTGATGACAAGTGTTATCGAACACTGTAATCACAAGGGTTTGGAGCATTGCGATGACAGAGGTCATGGATCATTTTGATTTCAAGGAGCATGGAGCATTGTGATGACAAGGGCATGAAGCAATGTGATCCCAAGTTTCATGGAGGATTGTGATGACAATGGAAATGGAGTATTGTGATGACAAACGCATAGAGAATTGTAATGACAATGTCATGTAGCATTTTGCTGACAAAGGCATGGAGCAATGTGATGACAGGTGTCATGGAGCACTGAGATGACATGTGTCACAGAGCATTGTCAATACAGAGGTCATGGAGCATTTGGATGACTAGGGCACGGATCATTTTGATGACAAGTGTCATGGAGTTTGGGCTGAATATATTCATGGAGTATTGTGATGACAGGTGTCATGGAGCTTTGTGATGACTTGGTAATGGGGCATTGTGATGACAAGAGTCCCGGATCATTGTGTTGTCAGGTGTCATGGAGTGTTGTGATGACAGTGGTCATGGAGCATAGTGATGATATTGGTCATGGAGCATTGCGATGAGAAAGTCATGGAGCATTGGGCTGAAAATATTCATGGAGTATTGTGATGACAGGGGTCACGGAGCATTTTGATGACAAGGGCATGGAGCTTTGTGATGACAGAGGTCATGGAACATTTTGATTTCAAGGAGCATGAAGCACTGTGATGACAAGGACATGAAACACTTTGATCCCAGTGTTCATGGAGGATTGTGATGACAATGGTAATGGAGTATTTTGATGACAAGTGCATAGAGCATTGTAATGACAGGGTCATGTAGCATTTTGCTGACAAAGGCATGGAGCATTGTGGTGACAGGTGTCACGGAAATCTGTGATGACAAGCATCACGGAGCATTGTGAATACAGAGGTCATGGAGCATTGGGATGACAAGGGCATGAATCATTGTGATGACAAGGTTCATGGAGCATTGGGATGAAAATATTCATGGAGTATTGTGATGACCAGATACATGGAGCTTTGTGATGATAGTGTTCATGGAGCATTGTGATGAGAAGGTCATGGAGCATTGGGCTGAAAATGTTCATGGAGTATTGTGATGACAGGTGTCATGGAGCATTCTGATGACAAGTTTGAGGAGTATTGTGCTGACAAAGCATGTAACACTGTGATGAGAAGTGTCATGGAACATAGTGAGGCCAAGAACTTGGAGAATTGTGATGACCAGGGCATGGAGCATTGTGATGGCAAGACTGTGGAGCATTGTGATGAGAAGACCATGGATAATTGTGATGAAGAGGGTCATGGAGCACTTTAATGACAAGGGGTATGGAGCAATGTGATGTCAGGGGACATGGAGCATTTTGATGAAAGTGGTCATGGAGCATTTTGATGACAGGGCTTATGGAACATTGTGATGTCATAGGTCATCGTACATTGTGATGATAAGTGCATGTAGCATTGTGATGACTGGAGTCATGGAACATTGTGATGAAAGGGGTGGGGGAGTATTGTGATAAATAGTGAAGTAACATTGTGATATAAGTGGTGAGAGAGCATATTGATGAGAAGTGCATGGAGCCCTGAGATGACAAGATTAATGGAGCATTGTGATGACCAGATTGTGGAGCACTGTGATGACAAGCGCATGGTGCACTGTGATGACATGTGTCATGGAGCATTGTGCTGACAAGGGCATGGACCATTGTGATGACAACGGTCATGGAGCATTGTGCTGAGAAAGGCATAGAGTGTTGTGATGACAAGGGTCAAAGAGTGTTGTGATGAAAATTTCATGGAGCATTGAGATTAAAATGTCACAGAGACTGTTGATGACAAGGGCATGGTCCATTGTGATGACAAAGGTCATGAAGAATTGTGACTACTGGACTCACGGAACATTGTGATGACATGGGTCATGGTGCATTGTGATAACAAGGGCATGGAGCATAGTGATGTCAAGGGCATGGAGCATTTGTCTAATAAATTTCATGGATTATTGCAATGACAGTTGGAATGGCGCATTGTGATGAAAAGGGCATGGAGCATTGTGAAGACCAGGTCATCCAATATTGTGAAGACTGGTGTCAGTGAGCATTGTGATGACATATGTAATGGCCCATTGTGATGACAACGGCATGGAGCATTGTGATGCCAAGTATCATGGAGGATTCTGATGACAAATGTAATGGAGCTTTGTGATGACAATGGCTTGTAGCATTGTGATGACAAGGGTTAGGTAGCATTGTGCTGACAAGTGCATGGAGAATTGTGATGACAAATGTCATGGAGCATTCTGATGACAAGCTAGTGGAGTGTTTTGATGACAATGGCATGGAGCATTGTGATGAAAACGGCATGTGGCATTGTGATTAAAAAGGCATGGAGCCTTTTCGTGACAGGGTTCAAGGAGCATTCTGACGACAAGTGTCAGGGAGCATTGTGATGACAAGTGTATTGAGAATTGTGATGACAAAGGTCATGGAGCATTGTGATGAAAAGGGCATGGAATATTGTGATGAAAGGCATCATGGATCGTTGTGATGACAAGTGTTTTGGAACATTGTGACCACAATGGTTTGGAGCATTGTGATGACCGAGGTCATGGATCATTTTGATTTCAAGGACCATGGAGCATTGTGATGACAAGGGCATGAAACAATGTGATCCCAAGGTTCATGGAGGATTGTGATGACAATGGTAGTGGAGTATTGTGATGACAAGTGCATAGAGCATTGTAATGACAATGTCATGTAGCATTTTGCTGACAAAGTCATGGAGCATTGTGATGGCAGGTGTCTTGGAGCACTGTGATGATATGCGTCACGGAGCATGGTGAATACAGGGGTCATGGAGCAATGGGATGACAATGGCATGGATCATTGTGATGACAAGAGTCGTGGAGCATTGGGATGAAAATGTTCATGGAGTATTGTGATGACAAGGGACATGGAGCGTTGTGATGACAGGGGCCATGGAGCATTGTAATGACAGGGGTCATGGAGCATTGTGATGAAAAGTTCATGGAGCATTGGGCTGAAAATGTTCATGGAGTATTGTGATGACAGGTGTCATGGAGCATTGTGATGACAAGGTACTGGAGCATTGTGATGACAAGACCATGGAGCCTTGTGATGATATGTCTCATGGAACATTCTGATGAAAAGGGGCATGGAGCCTTGTGATTACAGCGGTCGTGGAGCACTGTGATGACAAAGGCATGGAGCATTGGGATGAGAAGACCATGGATAATTGTGATGATGAGCGTCATGGGGTGTTGTGATGATAAGTGTTATGGAACATTTAGATCACAAGGATTTGGAGCATTGTGATGAGAGAGGTCATGGAGCATTATGATTTCATTGTGATGACAATAGCATTAAGCATTATGATGGTGGGCATGGTGCATTGTGAAGACAGGGCTCATGGAGCATTGAGATGAAAAGAGGCATGGATCATTGTGATTACAGGGGTCTTGGGGCATTGTTATGAAAGGTGTAATGGAGCATTTTGATGGCATGTGCATGGAGCACTGTGATGAGAAGGCCATGGAGCATTCTGATGACATGCGTCATGGAGCTTTGTGACGACAAGGGCATGGATCAATGTGATGAGAGTGATCATGGAGCACTGTGATGACAATGACATGGAGCATTGTGATGACAAGGGTCATGGATCTTTGTGATGACAAAGTCATGGAGCATTTTGATGACAAGGGCGTTGTGCATTTTGATGAGAAGGGCAGGGAGAATTGTGATGACAGGGTCATGGAGCAATTTGATGAAAAGGGTCATGGAACATTTTGATGACAGGGGTTATGGAACATTGTGATGTCAGGGGTCATGGAACTTTTTCATGACAGGGGTTATGGACCATTGTGATGACAGGGTAGTGGGTGTATTGTGATGACTAGTGAGGGAACATTTTGATATCAGTGGTGAGAGAGCATTTTGATAAGACGTGCAAGGAACATTGTGATGACAAGGTTTATGGAGCATTGTGATGACATGGGTCATGGAGCACTGCGCTGACTAGCACATGGAACATTGTGATGACAAGGGTCATGGAGCAATGAGTTGACAAAGGGATGGAGCATTGTGGTAACAAGTGTCACGGAGCATTTTGATGAAAAGTTCATGGAGCATTGTGGTGACAAATTTCACAGAGCCTTGTGATGATGAGGCATGGATCATTGTGATGACACAGGTCATGACGCCTTGTGATGACTGGAGTCACGGAGCATTGTGAGAACTGGGGTCATGGAGCATTGTGATGACAAGGGCATGGAACATTGTGGTGACAGGGCCATGGATCATTGGTTTGACAACTTTCATGGATTACTGTGTTGACATTGGGCATGGCACATTGTGATGACAATGTCATGGAGTATTGTGAAGACAGGTGTCAGGGAGCATTGTGATAACATATTTCATGTTCCATTGTGAATACAATGGCATGGAACATTGTGATGCCAAGTGTTTTGGAGTATTGTGATGACAAATGTAATTGGGCATAGTGATGACCAGGGCTTGGAGAATTGTGATGACAAGGGTCATGGAGCATTTTGATGACAACGGCCATTGAGAATTTTGATGAAAAGGTCGTGAAGCATTGTGATGACAGAGGCATGGAGCTTGCTATGACAGGGGTCATGGGGCATTGCGATGACATGTGCATGGAGAATTTTGATGACAAATACATGTAACATTGTGATGAGAACTGTCATGGAGCATTGTGATGACAAGGACGTGGAGAAATGTGATGACAAGGGACATGGAGCATTGTGATAACCAGGTCATGGAGCATTGTGATGGCAGGACCGTGGAGCATTGTGATGAGAAGACCATGGATAATTGAGATGATGAGCGTCATGGAGCACTGTAATGACAAGGGCTATGGAGCATTGTGATGTCAGGGGACATGGAGCATTTTGATGTAAAGTGTCATGGAGCATTTTGATGACAGGGGATATGGAACATTGTGATGTCATACGTCATCGAACACTGTGATGATAAGTGCATGTAGCATTGTGATGACAGGAGTCATGGAACATTGTGATGACAGTGGTGAGGGAGTATTGTGATGAATAGTGATGTTACATTGTGATATCAGTGGTGAGAGAGCATATTGATGAGAAGTGCATGGAGCATTGTGACGAAAAGATTGTGGAGCAATGTGATGACAAGCGCATGGTTCATTGTGATGACGTGTCATGGAGCATTGTGCTGACAAGTGCATGGAGCATTGTGATGACAACGGTCATGGAGCATTGTGCTGAGAAAGGCATAGAGTATTGTGATGACAAGGGCCAAAGAGCATTGTGATGAAAATTTCATGGAGCTTTGAGGTTAAAAATGTCACAGAGACTGTTGATGATGAGGGCATGGAACATGTTGATGACAAAGGTCATGAAGCATTGTGATGACTGGAGTCACGGAGCATTTTGATAACAAGGCCATGGAGCATTGTGATGACAAGGTCATGGAATATTGGTCTAATAAGTTTCATGGATTATTGCAATGTTATTTGGAATGGCGCATTGTGATGACAAGGGCATGGAGCATTGAGAAGACCACGTCATGCTGTATTGTGAAGACAGGTGTCAGGGAGCATTGTGATGACATATGTAATGGCCCATTGTGATGACAATGGCAGGGAACATTGTGATGCCAAGTGTCATGGAGGATTCTGATGACAAAGGTAATGAAGCTTTTTGATGACAATGGCTTGGAGCATTGTGATGACAATGGTCAGGGAGCATTGTGCTGGCAAGTGCATGGAGAATTGTGATGACACTGGTCATGGAGCATTTTGATGACAAAATTGTGGAGTATTTTGATGACAATGGCATGGAGTATTGTGATGAAAATGGCATGGGGCTTTGTGATGAAAAAGGCATGGAGCCTTTTAGTGACAGGTATCAAGGAGCATTCTGACGACAAGATTCAGGGAGCATTGTGATGACAAGTGTTATGGAACATTGTGATCACAAGGTTATGGAGAATTGTGATGACAGAGTCATGGAACATATTGATTTCAAGGAGCATGGAACATTGTGATGACAAGGGCATGAAGCAATATGATTCCAAGGATCATGGATGATTGTGATGACAATGGTAATGGAGTATTGTGATGACAAGAGCATAGAGCATTATAATGACAAGGTCATGTAGCATTTTGCTGACAAAGGCATGGAGCATTGTGATGACAAGTGTCATGGAGCACTTTGTTGACATGCGTCACTGAGCATTGTGAATACAGGGATCATGGAGCATTGGGATGACAAGGGCATGGATCATTGTGATGATAAGCGTCATGGAGCATTGGGCTTAAAATGTTCATGGAGTATAGTGATGACAGGAATCATGGAGCATTGTGATTAGTAGGGAATTGAGCATTGTGATGACAAGAGACCCGTATCACTCTGATGTCATCGGTCATGTTGTGTTTTGATGACAGTGGTCATGGAGCATTGTGATGATATTTGTCATGGAGCATTGTGATGAGAAGTTCATGGAGCATTGGGCTGAAAATGTTCATGGAATATTGTGATTACAGGGGTCATGGAACATTGTGATTACATGGAAATGTAGCATTGTGAATAGAAGACCATGGAGTCTTGTGATGACAAGTACATGGAACATCGTGATGGCAGGTGTCATGGAGCATTGTGATGAGAATGACATGGAGCATTGGTCTGAAATGTTTCATGGATTATTGCGATGAGAGTGGGCATGGAGCATTGTGATGACAAGGTCACGGAACACAGTGATACATGAGTCAATGAGGTTTGTAATGACAAGGACATGGAGCATTGTGATGAGAAGGGCATCGAGCATTGTGATGACAAGTTTCATGGAGCTTTGTGATGACAATGACATGGAGCATTGTGATGCCAAGGGTCATGGAGCTTTGAGATGACAAATGTCATGGAGCATTTTGATGACAAGTGTGTGGTGCATTGTGATGAGAAGGGCAGGGAGTATTTTGGTGACAATGTTATGCTGGAATTTGATGAAAAGTGTAATGGAACATTTTGAAGACAGGGGTTATAGAACATTGTGATGTCAGGGGTCATGGAACATTGTGATTATATGGGGATGTAGCATTGTGATGACAGGGGTCATGGAATATTGTGATTGCAGGGGTGAGGGAGTATTGTGACGACTAGTGATGAAACACTGTGATATCTCTTGTGAGAGAGAATTTTGAAGAAAAATGCATGGAGCATTGTGATTACAAGGTTTATGGAGCATTGCAATGAAAAGTTTGTGGACCGTTATGAGGAAAAGCACGTGGCACATTGTGATGACAAGGGACATTGAATATTTTTCTGACAAAGGCATGGAGCATTGTGATGACAATGGACATGGAGCATTGTGATGAAAAGTTCATGGAGCATTGTGGTTCCAAATGTCACAGAGCCTTGTGATGCCGCGGGCATGGACCATTGTGATGGCAAACGATATGCAGCATTGTGATGAATGGAGTCACGGAGCATTGTGATGACAGGGGTCATGGAGCATTGTGATGACTAGGGCATGGAGCATTGTGATGACAGGGGCATGAAACATTGGTCTGACCAGTTTCATAGAGTATTGTGATGACCGTGGGCATGGTGCATTGTGATGAAAAGGGCATGGAGCATTGTGATGAGAAGGTCATGGAGTGTTGTGAAGACAGCTGTCAGGGAGCACTGTGATGACTTATGTCATGGTCCATTGCGATTACATTGGCAGGGAGCATTGTGATGCCAAATGTAATGGAGGATTGTGATGACAAATATAATGGAGCATTGTGATGACTAGGGCTTGCAGCATTATGATGAGAATGGCCACTGAGAATTTTTATGACAAGGGCATGAATCATTGTGATGACAAGGTCCTGGAGAATTGTGATGAGAAAATTATGGAGCCTCGTAATGACAAGTCTCATGGAGCATACTGATGAAAAGGGGCAGGGAGCTCTGTGATTACAGGGGTCTTGGAGCATTGTGATGAGAAGGGTCATGGAGCCTTGTTATGACAATTCCATGGAACATCGTGATGGCAGGGGTCAAGACGCATTGTAATGACAGGGGTAATGGAGCATTGTGATGGCAAGGGCATGGATCATTGTGATGAGAAGGCCATGGAGCATTCTGATGACATGCGTCATGGAGCTTTGTGATGATAAGGGCATGGAGCAGTGTGATTACCGTGGTCTTGGAGCATTGTGATGAAAAGGGAATGCATCTTTGTGATGAAAACGGTATGGAGCCTTGTCATGACAGGGTTCAAGGAGCATACAGACAACAAGGGTCAGGGACCATTTTGATGACAAGTGTATTGAGCATTGTGATGACAAAGGTCATGGAGCATTGTGATGAGAAGACCATGGATAATTGTGATGACGAGCATCATGGGCATTGTGAGGACAAGTTTTATGGAATATTGGGATCACATGGGTTTGGAGCATTGTTATGACAAAGGTCATAGAGCATTTTGATTTCATTGTGATGACAATAGCATGAAGCATTATGATGATGGGCATGGTGCAATTTGATGAGAGGGTTCATGGATCCTTGGGATGAAAAGGGGCATGGAGCACTGTGATTACAGGGGTCTTGGAGCATTGTGATGACAAGGGCATGGAACATTGTGATGAGAAGGCCATGGAACATTCTGATGACATGAGTCATGGAGGTTTGTGATAACAAGGGCATGGAGCAGTTTGATTACAGGGGTATTGGAGCATTATCATGCAAACGGCATGAATCATTGTGATGAAAAACGCATCGAGCCTTGTCATGACAGGGTTCAAAGAGCATACTGATGACAAGTGTCAGGGAGCATTTTGGTGACAAGTGTATTGAGCATTGTGATGACAAAAGTCATGGAGAATTGTGATGAGAAGTGTCATGGAGCCTTGTGATGACAAGTCCATGGCACATCGTGATGGCAGGGGTCATGGAGCATTGTGAGGAGAAGGGATGGAGCATTCTGATGACATGCATCATGGAGCTTTGTGATGACATGGGCATGGAGCAATGTGATGAGAGCTTTCATGGAGCATTGTGATGACAAAGACATGGAGCATTGTGATGCCAAGGGTCATGGATCTTTGTGTTGAAAAGGACATGGAGCATTTAGATAACAAGGGCGATGTGCATTCTGATGAGAAGGGCAGGGAGCATTTTGATGACAGGGTCATGGAGAAATTTGATGCAAAGGGTCATGGAACATTTTGATGACAGTGGTTATGGAACATTGTGATGTCAGGGGTCATGGATCAATTTGATGAAAATGGTCATGGATCATTTTGATGACAGGGGTTATGGAACATTGTGATGTCAGGGGTCATCGAACATTGTGATAATGATTGCAAGTAGCATTGTGATGACAGGAGTCATGGAACATTGTGATGACAGGGGTGAGGGAGTATTGTGATGAATAGTGATGTAACACTGTGATATCAGTTGTGAGAGAGCATTTTGATGAGATGTGCAAGGATCTTTGTGATGACAAGGTTTATGGAGCATTGTGATGACAAGTTTGTGGAGCGCTGTGAAGACAAGCACATGGCGCATGGTGATTACATGTGTCATGGAGCATTGTGATGAGAAGACCATGGATAATTGTGATGACGGGAGTCATGGGGCATTGTGATGACAAGTGTTATGGAATATTGTGATCACAAGGGTTTGGATCATGGTTATGACAGAGCTCATGGAGCATTTTGATGTCATTGTGATGACAATAGCATGAAGCATTATGATGATGGGTATGGTACTTTGTGATGAGAGGTTTCATGGATTATTGAGATGAAAAGGGGCATGGAGTATTGTGATTTTAGAGGTCTTGGAGCATTGTGATGAGAAGGGTCATGGAGCCTTGTGATGAAAAGGCCATGGAACATCGTGATGTCAGGGGTCATGGAGCATTGTGATGACTGGGGTAATGGAACATTGTGATGGCAAGGGCAAAGAGCATTGTGAGGAGAAGGCCATGGAACTTTCTGATGATATGCGTCATGGAGCTTTTTGATGACAAGGGCATGGAGCAATGTGTTGAGAGCGTTTATGGATATTTGTGATGACAAAGTCATGGAGCATTTTGATGAGAAGGGCGTTGTGCATTGTGATGAGAAGGGCAGGGAGCATTGTGATGACAAGTGCATGAAGCAATGTGATCCCAAGATTCATGGAGGATTGTGAAGACATTGGAAATGCAGTGTTGTGATGACAAGCACATAGAGCATTGTAATGACAATGTCATGAGGCATTTTGTTGACAAAGGCATGGAGCATTGTGATGATAGGTGTCATGGAGCACTGTGATGACAAGCGTCAAGGAGCATTGTGAATACAGGGGTCATGGAGCATTGGGATGATAAGGTCAGGGATCATTGTGATGACAAGCGTCATGGAGCACTTGGCTGAAAATTTTCATGGAGTATTGTGATGACAGGAGTCATGGAGCATTGTGATGACAGAGGGCATGGAGAATTTTGATTTAATTGTGCTGACAATAGCCGGAATCATTATGATGATGGGCATGATGCATTGTGATGACAGGGTTCATGGAGCATTGAGATTAAATGGGGCATGGAGCATTGTGATAACAGGGGCCTTGGAGCATTGTGATGACATGGGCATGGATCCTTTTGATGAGAAGGCCATGGAACATTCTGGTGACATGTGTCATGGAGCTTTTTGATGACAAGTGCATGGAGCATTGTGATTACAGCGGTCTTGGAGCATTGTGATGACAAGAGTCATGGAGCCTTGTGATGACAAGGCCGTGGAACATTGTGATGGCAGGGGTCATGGAGCATTGTTATGACAGGGATAATGGAGCATTTTGATGAGAAGGGTATGGAGCATTGTGATTTCAAGTTTTATTGAGCATTGTGATGACAAATTTGTGGACCGTTGTGATGAAAAGTGCGTGACACATTGTGATGACAAGGGTCATGGAGCATTTTTCTGTCAAAGGCATGGAGCATTGTGATGACAAGGGTCACGGTGAATTGTGATGAAAAGTTCATGGAGCATTGTGGATACAAAGGTCACAGAGCCTTGTGATGATGCGTGCATGGACCATTGTGATGACAAATGTTATGAAGCATTGTGATGACTGCAGTCACGGAGCATTGTGATGACACGGGTCATGTAGCATTGTGATGACAAGGGCTTGGAGAGATGTGATGAGAGGGGCATGGAGCATTGGTCTGACAAATTTCATAGATTATTGTGATGACAGTGGACATTGTGCATTGTGATGACAAGGTCATGGAGCGTTGTGATGAGAAGGTCATGGAGTATTGTGAAGACAGGTGTCAGGGAGCATTGTGATGACATATGTCATGATCCATTGCGATGACAATGGCAGGGAGCATTGTGAGGCCAAATGTAATGGAGGATTGTGATGACAAATATAATGGAGCATTGTGATGACAATGGCTTGGAGCATTGTGATGACAAGGGTCAGGGAGCATTGTGCTGACAAGTGCATGGAGAATTGTGATGACAAGGGTCATGGAGCTTTCTGATGACAAGCTTGTGGAGTATTTTGATAACAATAGCATGAAGCATTGTGATGAAAACGGCATGGGGCATTGTGATGAAAAACCCATGGAGCCTTTTTGTGACAGGGTTCAAGGAGCATTCTGACGACAAGTGTCAGGGAGCATTCTGATGACAAGTGTATTGAGAATTGTGATGACAAAGGTCATGGAGCTTTGTGATAAAAAGGGCATGGAGTATTGTGATGAGAGGCATCATGGAGCGTTGTGATGACAAGTGTTATGGAACATTGTGATCACAAGGGTTTAGAGCATTGCGATGACAGAGGTCATGGATCATTTTGATTTCAAGGAGCATGGAGCATTGTGATGACAAGGGCATGAAGCAATGTGATCCCAAGGTTCATGGAGGTTTGTGATGACAATGGTAATGGAGTATTGTGATGACAAGCACATAGAGCATTGCAATGACAATATCATGTAGCATTTTGCTGACAAAGGCATGGAGCATTGCGATGACAGGTGTCATGGAGCACTGTGATGACAAGCGTCACAGAGCATTGTGAATACAGGTGTCATGGAGCATTGTGATGACAAGGGCATGGATCATTGTAATGACAAATGTCATGGAGCATTGGGCTGAAAATGTTCATGGAGTTTTGTGATGACAGGGGTCATGGAGCACTGTGATGACAGAGGTCATGGAAAATTTTGATTTCATCGTGCTGACAATAGCCGGAAGAATTATTATGATGGGCATGATGCATTGTGGTGACATGGTCCATGGAGCATATAGATGAAAAGGCGCATGGAACATTGTGATTACAGGGGTCTTGGAGCATTGTGATGACAAGGGCATGGAGCATTGTGATGAGAAGGCCATGGAGCATTCTGATGACATGAGTCATGGAGCTTTGTGATGACAAGGACATTGAGCATTTTGATTACAGGGGTCTTGGAGCATTATAATGCAAACGGCCTGGATCATTTTGATGAAAAAGGCATGGAGCCTTGTCATGACAGGGTTCAAGGAGCACACTGACGACAAGTGTCAGGGAGCATTGTGATGACAAGTGTATTGAGCATTGTGATGAAAAATGTCATGGAGCATTGTGATGAGAAGACCATGGATAATTGTGTGGATGAACGTCATGGGGTGTTGTGATGATAAGTGTTATGGAACATTGTGATCACAAGGTTTTGGAGCACTGTGATGACAGAGGTCATGGAGCATTTTGATGTCATTGTGATGACAATAGCCTGAAGCATTATGATGATGGGCATAGTGCACTGTGATGACAGAGTTCATGGAGCATTGAGATGAAATGGGGCATGGAGCATTATGATTACAAGGGTCTTGGAGCATTGTGATGACAAGGGCATGGAGCATTGTGATGAGTAGGCCATGGAACATTCTGATTACATGCATCATGGAGCTCTGTGATGACAAGCGCATGGAGCATGGTGATTAAAGGGGTCTTGGAGCATTGTGTTCACAATTGTCATGGAGCCTTGTGATGACAAGGCCGTGGAACATTGTGAAGGCACGGTTCATGGAGCATTGTTATGACAGGGGTAATGGAGCAATGTGATGAGAAGGGCATGGAGCATTGGTCTAAAATATTTCATGGATTATTGTGATGAGAGTGGGCATGGAACTTTGTGATGACAAGGGCACTGAACACTGTGATACATGGGTCAGGGAGGATTGTAATGACAAGGGCATGGAGCATTTTGATAAGAATTCCATGGAACATTCTGATGACATGTGTCATGGAGCTTTGTGATGACTAGGGCTTGGATCATTATGATGACAATGGCCATTGAGAATTTTCATGACAAGGTCGTGAAGCATGGGATGACAAGGTCCTGGAGCATTGTGATGACAAAACCATGGAGCCTTGTGATGACAAGTCTCATTGAGAATACTGATGAAAAGGGGCATGGAGCATTGTGATTACAGGTGTCTTGGAACATTGTGATGACAAGGGCAAGGAGCATTGTGAGGAGAAGACCAAGGAGCATTCTCATGACTTCCGTCACTGAGCTTTGTGATGACAAGTGCATGTAGCATTGTGATTACAGGGTTCTTGGAGAACTGTGATGAGAAGCGTCACGGAACATTGTGTATACAGGGGTCATGGATCATTGAGATGACAAGGGAATGGATCATTGTGATGACAAGGGTCATGGAGCATTGGGCTGAAAATGTTCAATGATTATTGTGATGAGAGGGGTCATGGAGCATTATGATGACTAGGGAATGGAGCATTGTGATGACAAGTGTCTCGGATCATTGTGTTGTCTGGTGTCATGGAGTTTTGTGATGACAGTGGTCATGGAGCATTATGATGAGAAGGTCATGGAGCATTGGGCTGAAAATGTTCATGGAGTATTGTGAAGGCAGGGGTCATGGAGCATTGTGATGACAAGGGAATGGAGCATAGTGATGACAACGTCCTGGAGCATTGTGATGAGAAGAACATGGAGATTTGTGATGACAAGTCTCATGGAGCATTCTCATGAAAAGGTGCAGGGATCATTGTGATTACAGGGCTCTTGGAGCATTGTGATAACAAGGGCTTGGAGCATTGTGAGGAAAATGCCATGGAGCACCCTGCTGACATGCTTCATGGAGCTTTGTGATGACAAGTGCATGGAGCATTTTGATTAAAGGGGTCTTGGAGCATTGTGATGAAAAGGGCATGTATCATTGTGATGAAAAAAGCATGGAACCTTTTCATGACAGGGTTCAAGCAGCATACAGACAACAAGTATCAGGGAGCATTGTGATGACAAGTGTTTTGAGCATTGTGATGACAAATTTCATGGAGCACTGTGATGAGAAAACCATGGATATTTGTGATGATGAGCTTCAGGGGGTGATGTGATGATAAGTGTTATGGAACATTGTGATCACAAGGGTTTGGTGCATTATTATGGCAGAGGACATGGAGCATTTTGATTTCATTGTGATGACAATAGCATGAAGCATTAAGATGATGTGCAAGGTGCATTGTGATGACAGGGTTCATGGAGCATTGAGATGAAAAGGGGCACGTAGCATTGTAATTACAGGGGTCTTGGAGCATTGTGATGACAAAGGCATGGAGCATTGTGATGAAAAGGACATGGAACATTCTGATGACATGCGTCATGGAGCTTTGTGATGCCAAGGGCATGGAGCATGTGATTACCAGTGTCTTGGATCATTGTGTTGGCAAGGGTCATGGAGTCTTGTGATGACAAGGCTGTAAATCATTGTGATGGCAGGGGTCA
Organism: Mesoplodon bidens; assembly: GCF_964165515.1. Lineage (NCBI taxonomy): Eukaryota > Metazoa > Chordata > Mammalia > Artiodactyla > Ziphiidae > Mesoplodon > Mesoplodon bidens. The sequence continues at coordinate 1,147,172 of NW_027671226.1, forward strand.
TGGAGCATTGTTATGACAGAAGTAATGGAGCATTGTGATGAGAAGGGTCATGGAGCCTTGTGATGACCAGGCCATGGAACATCGTGATGGCAGGGGTCATGGAGCATTGTCATGACAGGGATAATGGAGCATTGTGATGGCAAGGGCATGGAGTATTGTGATGAGAAGGGCATCGAGCATTGTAGATGACAAGTGTCATGGAGCTTTGTGATGACAAAGGCATGGAGAAATGGGATGAGAAGGTTCATGGAGAATTGTGATGGCAATGACATGGAGCATTGTGATGCCAAGTATCATGGAGCTTTGTGATGTCAAAGTCATGGAACATTTTTATGACAAGGGCGTGGTTCATTGTGATGAGAAAGGCAGGGTGCATTTTGATGACAGGGCCATGCAGCAATTTGATGAAAAGTGTAATGGACTATTTTGATGACTGGGGTTATAGAACATTGTGATATCAGGGGTCATGGAGCTTTGGGATGAATATGGTCATGGAGCATTTTGATGACAGGGGTTATGGAATATTGTGATGTCAAGGGTCATGGAACATTGTGATGATAAAGGGATGTGGCACTATGATGACAGGAGTCATGGCACATTGTGTTTACAGGCGTGAGGGAGTATTCTGATGACTAGTGATGGAACACTGTGATATCTCTGGTGAGAGAGCATTTTGATGAGAAGTGCATGGAGCATTGTGATTACAGGGTTTATGGAGCATTGCAATGACAAGGTTGTGGAACATTGAGATGAAAATCGTTTGGCACATTGTGATGACAAGGGTCATGGGGCATTGTTCTGACAAAGACATGGAGCATTGTGATGAAAAGGGTCACGGAGCACTGTGATGAATAGTTCATGGATCATTGTGGTTACAAATGTCACAGAGCATTGTGATGACGCGGGCATGGACCACTGTGATGACAAACGTTATGAAGCATTGTGACGACTTGAGTCACGGAGCATTGTGATGACAGTGTTCCTGGAGCATTGTGATGACAAGGGCATGGAGCATTCTCATGACAAGGGCATGGAACTTTGCTCTAACAAGTTTCATAGATTATTGTGATGACACTGGTCATGCAGCATTGTGATGACAAGGGCATGGAACATTGTGATGAGAAGGTCATGGAGTATTGTAAAGACAGGTGTCAGGGAGCATTGTGATGACATAGGTCATGGTCCATTGCGATGACAATGGCAGGGAGCATTGTGATACCAAATGTAATGGAGGATTGTTATGACAAATATAATGGAGCATTGTGATGACTAGGGCTTGAAGCATTATGATGACAAGGGCCATTGAGAATTTTCATGACAAGACTTTAAGCATTGTGATGACAAGGTCCTGGAGCATTGTGATAAGAAAACCATGGAGCCTTGTGATGACAAATCTCATGGAGCATACTGATGAAAAGGTGCTTGGACCATTGTGATTACAGGGGTCTTGGAACATTGTGATGACAAGGGCATGGATCATTTTGAGGAGAAGGCCAATGAGCATTCTAATGACATGAGTCATTGAGCTTTGTGATGGCAAGGGCATGGAGCATTGTGATTACAGGGGTCTTGGAGCATTGTGATGAAATGGGCATGGATCATTGTGATGAAAAAGGCATGAAGCCTTGTCATGACCGGTTTCAAGGAGCATACAGATAACAAGTGTCGGGGAGCATTTTGATGACAAGTGTATTGAGCATTGTGATGACAAAGGTCATGGAGCATTGTGATGAGAAGACCATGGATAATTGTGATGACGAGCGTCATGGGGCATTGTGATGACAAGTGTTATGGAATATTGTGATCACAAGTGTTTGGAGCATTGTTATGACAGACTTCATGAAGCATTTTGATTTCATTGAGATGACTATAGCAGGAAGCATTATGATGATGGGCATGGTGCATTGTGATGACAGCGTTCATGGATCATTGACATGAAAAGGGGCATGGAGCACTGTGATTACAGGGGTCTTGGAGCAATGTGATGAGAAGGGTCTTGGAACCTTGTGAAGACAAGGCCATGGAGCATTCTAATGACATGTGTCATGGAGCATTGTGATGAAAAGGGCATGGAGTAATGTGATGAGAGCTTTCATGGAGCATCGTGATGACAATGACATGGAGCACTGTGATGCCAAGGGTCATGGATCTTTGTGATGACAAAAGTAATGGAGCATTTTGATGACAAGGGCGTTGTGCATTGTGATGAGAAGGGCAGGGATCATTTTGATGACAGGTTTATGGAGCAATTTGATGAAAATGGTCATGGAACATTTTGATGACAGGTGTTATAGAACATTGTGATGTCAGGGGTCATGGAGCATTTTGATGAAACGGGTCATGGAGCATTTTGATGACGGTTTATGGAACATTTTGATGTCAGGTGTCATCGAACATTGTGATGATAATGCATGTAGCATTGTGATGACAGGAGTCATGGAACACTGTGATGACAGTGGTGAGGGAGTATTGTGACGAACAGTCATGTAACATTGAGATATCTGTGCTGAGAGAGCATTTTGATGAGAAGTGCATGGAACATTGTGATCACAAATTTTATAGAGCATTCTGATGACAAGATTTTGGAACACTGTGATGACAATTGCATGGTGCATTGTGATGACATGTGTCGCGGAGCATTGTGCTGACAAGCACATGGAGCACTGTGATGAAAAGGGTCATTGAGCACTGTGCTGAGAAAGGCATAGAGCATTGTGATGACAATGGTCAAAGAGCATTATGATGAAAATTTCATTGAGCATTGTTGTTAAATAGGTCACAGAGACTGTTGATGATGAGGGCATGGACCATTGTGATGACAAAAGTCATGAAGCATTGTGATGACTGGAGTCAAGGAGCATTGTGATGACAGCGGTCATGGTGCATTGTGATAACTAGGGCATGTAGAATTCTGATGACAAGGGCATGGAGCATTCTAATAAATTTCATGGATTCTTGTGATGACAGTTGTAATGGCGACATGTGATCACAAGGGCATGGAGCATTGTGATGACCAGGTCATGCAGTATTGTGAAGACAGGTGTCAGGGAGCATTGTGATGACAGGTTTCTTTGAGCATCGTGATGACAAGTGTCATGGAGCCTTGTGATGACAAGGCCGTGGAACATTGTGATGGCAGGGGTCATGGAGCATTTTTAAGAGAGGGGTAATGGAGCATTTCAATGAGAAGGCATGGATAATTTTGATGACGAGCGTAATGGGGCACTATGATGACAAGTGTAATGGAATATTTTGATCACAACGGTTTGGAGCATTGTTATTACAGAGGTCATGGAGCATTTTGATTTCATTGTGACGACAATATTATGAATCATTATGATGATGTGCATGGTGCATTGTGATTACAGGTTTCATGGGCCATTGAGATGAAAATGGGCATGGAGCATTGTGATTACAGGGTTATTGGAGCATTGTGAGGAGAAGGGTAATGGAGCCTTGTGATTACAAGGCCATGGAACAACGTGATGGCAGGGGTCATGGAACATTCTTATGACAGGTGTAATGAAGCATTGTGATGGCAAGGGAATGGAACATTGTGATGAGAAAACCATTGTGCATACTGATTACATGTGTCATGTAGCTTTGTGATGACAAGGGCATGGATCAATGTGATGAGAGCGTTCATAGAGCACTGTGATGACAATGACATGGAGCTCTGTGATGCCAAGTGTCATGGAGCAGCTTCATGACAAGTGTGTTGTGCATTGTGATGAGAAGGGCAGGGAGCATTGTGATGACAGGGTCATGGAGCAATTTGATGAAAAGTGTCATGGAGCATCTTGATGATAGGGTTTATGGAACATTGTGATGTAAGGGTTCATCGAACATTGTGATGATAATTGCATGTAGCATTGTGATGACAGGAGTCATGGAACATTGTGATGACGGGTGCGGGAGTATTGTGACGAATAGTGATATAACATTGTGTTATCAGTGGTGAGAGAGCATTTAATGAGAAGTGCATGGAACGTTGTGATGACAAGGTTTATGGAGCATTGTGATGACATGTGTTACGCAGCACTGTCCTGAAAAGCATATGGAGCATTGTGATGACAAGGGTCATGGAGCATTGTTCTGAGAAAGGCATAGAGCATTGTGATGACAAAGGTCAAAGAGCATTGTGATGAAAAGTTCATAGAGCATTGTGGTTAAATAGTCACAGAGACTGTTGATAACGAGGGCATGGACCATTGTGATGAAAAAGGTCATTAAACATTGTGATGATTGGAATCACAGAGCATTGTGATTACAGGGGTCATAGAGCATTGTGATAACAAGGGCATGAAGCATTGTGATGACAAGGGCATGGAACATTGGTCTAAGAAGTTTCATGGATTATTGTGATGACATTTGGAATGGCGCTTTGTGATGACAAGGGCATGGAGCATTGTGATGACCAGGTCATGCAGTATTGTGAAAACAGTTGTCAGGGAGCATTGAAATGAATTATGTAATGGCCCATTGTGATGACAATGGCATGGAGCATTGTGATGCCAAGTGTCATGGAGGATTCTGATGACAAATGTAATGGATCATTGTGATGACAATAGCTTGGAGCATTGTGATGACAAGGATCATGGAGCATTGTGCTGACAAGTGCATGGAGAATTGTGATAACAAGGGTCATGGAGGAGTGTGATGACAAGATTGTGGAGTATTTTGATGACAATGGCATAGAGCATTGTGATGAAAACTGCATGGGACTTTGTGATGAAAAAGGCATGGAGCATTTTCGTGACAGTGTTCAAGGAGCATTCTGACGACAAGTGTCAGGGAGCATTGTGATGACATGTGTATTGAGAATTGTGATGACAAATGTCATGGAGCATTGTGATGAAAAGGGCATGGAGTACCGTGATGGCAGGCATCATGGAGCATTGTGATGACAAGTGTTATAGAACATTGTTATCACAAGGGTTTGGAGCATTGTGATGAGAGAGGTCATGGATCATTTTGATTTCAAAGAGCATGGAGCATTGTGATGACAAGGACATGAAGCAATGTGATCCCAAGGTTCATGGAGGATTGTGATGACAATGGTAATGGAGTATTGTGATGACAAGCGCATAGAGCATTGTAATGACAATGTCATGTAGCATTTTGCTGACAAAGGCATGGAGCATTGTGATGACAGGTGTCATGGAACACTGTGATGACAAGCGTCACGGAGCATTGTGAATACAGGGGTCATGGAGCACTGGGATGATAAGGGCATGGATCATTGTGATGACAAGTGTCATGGAGCATTGGGTTGAAAATGTTCATGGAATATTGTGATAACAGGGATCATGGAGCATTGTGATGACAGAGGTATTTGAGAGTTTTGATTTCATTGTGCTGACAATAGCCTGAAGCATTATGATAGTGGGCATGATGCATTGTGATGACAGGGTTCATGGAGCATTGAGATGAATAGGGGCATGGAGCATTGTGATTACAGGGGTCTTGGAGCATTGTGATGACAAGGGCATGGAGCATTTTGATGAGAAGGCCATGGAACATACTGATAACATTTGTCATGGAGCTTTGTGATGACAGGAGCATGGAGCATTGTGATTACAGGTCTTGGAGCATTGTGATGAAACGGGCATGGCTCATTGTGATGAAAAAGGCATGGAGGCTTGTCATGACAGGGTTCAAGGAGCATACAGACAGCAAGTGTTAGGGAGCATTTTGATGACAAGTGTATTGAGCATTCTGATGACAAATGTATGGAGCATTGTGATGAGAAGACCAAGGATAATTGTGATGACGAGCGTCATGGGGCACTGTGATGAAAAGTGTTATGGAATATTGTGATAGCAAGGGTTTGGAGCATTGTTATGACAGAGGTCATGGACCATTTTGATTTCATTGTGATGACAATAGCATGAAGCATTATGATGATGGGCATGGTGCATTGTGATGACAGGTTTCATGGATCAATGAGATGAAATGGGGCATGGAGTTCTGTGATTACAGGGTTCTTGGAGCATTGTGATGAGATGGGTCATGGAGCCTTGTGATGACAAGGCCATGGAACATCGTTATGGCAGGGGTCATGGAGCATTGTTATGACAGGGGTAATGGAGCATTGTGATGGCAAGGGCATGGAGCATTGTGATGAGAAGGCCATGGAGCATTCTGTTGACATGTGTCATGGTAATTTGTGATGACAAGATCATTGAGCAATGTGATGAGAGCTTTCATGTAGCATTGTGATGACAATGACATGGAGCATTGTGATGCCTAGGGTCATGGATCTTTGTGATGACAAAAATCAAGGAGCATTTTGATGAAAAGTGCAATGTGCATTGTGATGAGAAGGGCAGGGATCATTGTGATGGCCTGGGTCAGGGAACATTGTTATGACAGGGGTAATGGAACATTGTGATGACAAGGGCATGGAGCACTTTGATGAGAAGGCCATGGAACATTCTGATGACATGTGTCATGGAGTTTTGTGATGACAAGGGAATGGAGCATTGTGTTTACAGGGGTCTTGGAACATTGTGATGACAAGCGTCATGGAGCCTTGTGATGACAAGGTCCTGGAGCATTGTGTTGAGAAAACCATGGAGCCTTGTGGTGACAAATCTCACGGAGCATACTAATGAAAAGTGGTATGGTCCATTGTGATTACTGGGGTCTTGGAACTTTGTGATGCCAATTGTGAGGAGAAGGTCAAGGAGCATTCTAATGACATGCGTCATTGAGCTTTGTGATGACAAATGGACGGAGCATTGTGATTACAAGTGTCTTGGAGCATTGTGATGAAAAGGGCATGGATCATTGTGATGAAAAAGTCATGGAGCCTTGTCATGACAGGTTTCAAGGAGCAAAGAGACAACAAGTGTCAGGGAGAATTTTGATGACAAGTGGATTGAGCATTGTGATGACAAAGATCATGGAGCATTGTGATGAGAAGACCATGGATAATTTTGATGACGATTGTCATGGGGCATTGTGATGACAACTGTTATGAAATATTGTGATCACAAGGGTTTGGAGCATTGTTATGACAGAGTTCATGAAGCATTCTGATTTCATTGTGATGACATTAGCATGAAGCATTATGATGATGGGCATGGTTCATTGCGATAACAGGGTTCATGGATCATTGAGATGAAAAGGGGCATGGAGCATTGTGATTACAGAGGTCTTGGAGCATTGTGATGAGAAGGGTCATGGAGCCTTGTGATGACAAGGCCATGGAACATCGTGATGGCAGTGGTCATGTAGCATTGTTATGACGGGTTAATGGAGCATTGTGATGGCAAGGGCATGGAACATTGTGATGAGAAGGCCATGGAGCATTCTGATGACATGTGTCATGGAGATTTGTGATGACAAGGGCATGCAGCAATGTGATGAGAGCATTCATGGAGCATCATGATGACAATGACATGGAGCTTTGTGATGCCAAGCCTCATGGATCTTTGTGATGACAAAGGTCATGGAGCATTTTGATGACAAGTTCATTGTGCATTGTGATGAGAAGGGCAGGGAGCATTGTGATGACAGGGTCATGGAGCAATTTGATGAAAAGGGTCATGGAATATTTTGATGACTGGGTTTGTAGAATATTGTGATGTCAGGGGTCATGGAGCATTTTTTGATGAAAAGGGTCATGGAATATTTTGATTACAGGAGTCATGGAACATTGTGATGACAGGGGTGAGGTTGTATTGTTACAAATAGTGATGTAACACTGTGATATCAGTGGTGAGAGAGCATTTTGATATGAAGTGCATGGAGCATTGTGATGACAAGTTTCATGGAGCATTGTGATGACAAGATTGTGGAGCACTGTGATGACAAGCAAATGGTGCATTGTGATGACGTGTGTCGTGGAGGATTGTGCTGACAAGCCCATGGAGCACTGTTATGACAAGGGTCATGGAGCAATGTGCTGAGAAAGGCATAGAGCATTGTGATGACAAGGATCAAAGAGCATTGTGATGAAAAGTTCATGGATCATTGTGGTTAAAAATGACACAGAGACTGTTGATGATGAGGGCTTGGACCATTGTGATGACAAAGGTCGTGAAGCATTGTGATGACTGCAGTCACGGAGCATTGTGATGACAGGGGTCATTGAGCATTGTGATAACAAGGGCATGGAGCATTGTGATGACAAGGGCATGGAGCATTGGTCTAATATGTTTCATGGATTATTGCGATGACAGTTGGAATGGCGTATTGTGATGACAAGGGCATGGAGCATTGTGATGACCAGGTCAGTCAGTATTGTGAAGACAGCTGTCCTGGAGCATTGTGATGACATATGTAATGGCCCGTTGTGATGACAATGGCATGGAGCATTGTGATGCCAAGTGTCATGGAGGATTCTGATGACAAATGTAATTTAGCATTGTGATGACAATGGCTTGGGGCATTGTGATGACAAGGGTCAGGGAGCATTGTGCTGAGAAGTGCATGGAGAATTGTGATGACAAGGGTCACGGAGCATTCTGATGACAAGCTTGGACTGTATTTTGATGACAATGGCATGGAGCATTCTGATGAAAGCGGCATGGGGCATTGTGATGAAAAAGGCATGTAGCGTTTTCGTGACAGGGTTCAAGGAGCATTCTGAAGACAAGTGTCAGTGAGCACTGTGATGACAAGTGTATTGAGAATTGTGATGACAAATGTCATGGAGCATTGTGATGAAAAGGGCATGGAGCTTTGTGATGACATGTGTTATTGAACATGGTGATCACAAGGATTTTGAGCATTGTGATGACAGAGGTCATGGACCATTTTGATTTCAAGGAGCATGGAGCATTGTGATGACAAGGGCCTGAAGCAATGTGATCCCATGGTTCATGGAGTATTGTGATGACAAGGGCATGGAGCACTGTAATGACAAAGTCATGTAGCATTTTGCTGACAAAGCCATGGAGCATTGTGATGACAGGTGTCATGGAGCACTGTAATGAAAATCGTCACGGAGCATTGTGAATACAGCAGTCATGGAGCATTGGGATGACAAGGTCATGGATCTTTGTGATGACAAGGGTTATGGAGCATTGGGCTGAATATGTTCAAGGAATATTGTGATGATAGGGGTCATGGAGCTTTGTGAAGAGAGAGGTCATGGAGAATTTTTATTTCATTGTGCTCACAATAGCCTGAAGCATTATGATGATGGGCATGATGCATTGTGATGACAGGGTTCATGGAGCCTTGAGATGAAAAGGGGCAGGGAGCACTGTGATTACAGGGGTCTTGGAGCATTATGAGGACAAGGGCATGGAACATTTGGATGAGAAAGCCATGGAACATTCTGATGACATGTGTCATGGAGCTTTGTGATGACAAGGGCAGCGAGCAATGTGATTACAGTGGTCTTGGAGCATAGTGATGACAAGTGTCATGGAGCCTTGTGATGACAAGACAGTGTAACAATGGGATGGCAGGGGTCATGGAGCATTGTTATGACAGGTGTCATGGAGCACTGTGATGACAAGTGTCACAGAGCATTGTGAATACAGAGGTCATGGAGCATTGGGATGACTAGGGCACGGATCATTTTGATGACAAGGGTCATGGAGTTTTGGCTGAATATATTCATGGAGTATTGTGATGACAGGGGTCATGGAGCATTGTGATGACTAGGTAATGGGGCATTGTGATGACAAGAATCCCGGATCATTGTTTGTCAGGTGTCATGGAGTGTTGTGATGACAGCGGTCATGGAGCATTGTGATGATATTGGTCATGGAGCATTGCGATGAGAAAGTCATGGAGCATTGGGCTGAAAATGTTCATTGAATATTGTGATGACAGGGGTCATGGAGCATTGTGATGACAAGGGCATGGAGCTTTGTGATGACAAGGGCATGGATAATTGTGATGACAAGGGTCATGGAGCATTCTGATGACAAGTTTGTGGAGTATTGTGCTGACAAACATGTAACACTCTGATGAGAAGTGTCATGAACATAGTGATGCCAAGAACTTGGAGAATTGTGATGACCAGGGCATGGAGCATTGTGATGGCAAGACCGTGGAGCATTGTGATGAGAAGACCATGGATAATTGTGATGAAGAGTGTCATGGAGCACTGTAATGACAAGGGCTATGGAGCATTGTGATGTCAGGGGACATGGAGCATTTTGATGAAAAGGGTCATGGAGCATTTTGATGACAGGGCTTATGGAACGTTGTGATGTCATAGTTAATCGAACATTGTGATGATAAGTGCATGTAGCATTGTGATGACAGGAGTCATGGAACATTGTGATGACAGGGGTGAGGGAGTATTGTGAGGAATAGTGATGTAACATTGTGATATCAGTGGTGAGAGAGCATATTGATGAGAAGTGCATGGAGCATTGTGATGACAAGGTTAACGGAGCATTGTGATGACCAGATTGTGGAGCACTGTGATGACAAGCGCATGGTGCATTGTGATGACATGTGTCATGGAGCATTGTGCTGACAAGCGCATGGAGCATTGTGATGAAGACGGTCATGGAGCACTGTGCTGAGAAAGGCATAGAGTATTTTGATGACAAGGGTCAAAGAGCATTGTGATGAAAATTTCATGGAGCATTGAGGTTAAAAAGGTCACAGAGAGTGTTGATGAAGAGTGCATGGACCATTGTGATGACAAAGGTCATGAAGCATTGTGATGACTGGACTCAAGGAGCATTGTGATGGCATGGGTCATCGAGCATTGTGATAACAAGGGCATGGAACATTGTGAAGACCAGGGCATGGGGCACTGTGATGAAATGTTTTATGGAACATTGTGATCACAAGTGTTTGGAGCATTGTGATGACAGAGGTCATGGATCATTTTGATTTCAAGGAGCATGGAGCATTGTGATGACAAGGGCATGAAACAATGTGATCCCAAGGATCATGGAGGATTGTGATGACAATGGTAATGGAGTATTGTGATGACAAGTGCATAGAGCATTGTAATGACAAGGTCATATAGCATTTTGCTGACAAAGCATGGAGCATTGTGATGAGAAGACCATGGAGACTTGTGATGATATGTCTCATGGAACATTCTGTTGAAAAGGGGCATGAAGCCTTGTGATTACAGGGGTTGTGGAGCACTGTGATGACAAGGGCATGGGGCATTGGGATGAGAAGGCCATGGAACCTTGTCATCACAGGGTTCGAGGAGCATACTGATGACAAGTGTCAGGGAGCATTGTGATGACAAGGGTATTGAGCATTGTGGTGACAAAAGTCATGGAGCATTGTGATGAGAAATCCATGGATAATTGTGATGACGAGCATCATGGGGCATTGTGTTGATAAGTGTTATGGAACATTTTGATCACAAGGATTTGGAGCATTGTGGTGAGAGAGGTCATTAAGCATTATGATTTCATTGTGATGACAATAGCCTGAAGCATTATGATGATGGGCATGGTACATTGTGTTGACAGGGTTCATGGAGCATTGAGATGAAAAGGGGCATTGTGATTACAGGGGTCTTGGAGCATTGAGATGAGAGGTGTAATGGAGTATTGTGATGGTAAGGGCATGGAGCACTGTGATGAGAAGGCCATGGAACATTCTGATGACATGCGTCATGGAGCTTTGTGACGACAAGGGCATGAAGCAATGTAATGAGAGCGATCATGGAACACTGTGATGACAATGACATGGCGCATTGTGATGCCAAGGATCATGGATCTTTGTGATGACAAAGTCATGGAGCATTTTGATGACAAGGGTGTTGTGCATTGTGATGAGAAAGGCAGGGAGCATTGTGATGACAGGGTCATGGAGCAATTTGATGAAAAGGGTTATGGAACATTTTGATGACAGGGTTATGGAACATTGTGGTGTCAGGGGTCATGGAACATTTTCATGACAGGGGTTATGGACCATTGTGATGACAGGGGAGTGGGTGTATTGTGATGACTAGTGAGGGATCATTTTGATATCAGTGGTGAAAGAGCATTTTGATAAGACCTGCAAGGAGCATTGTGATGACAAGGTTTATGTAGCATTGTGATGACATGGGTCATGGAGCACTGCGCTGAAAAGCGCATGGAACATTGTGATGACAAGTGTCATGGAGCATTGAGTTGACAAAGGGATGGAGCATTGTGATAACAAGTGTCACGGAGCATTGTGATGAAAAGTTCATGGAGCATTGTGGTGACATAGTTCACAGAGCCTTGTGATGATGAGGGCATGGATCATTGTGATGACACAGGTCATGAAGCCTTGTGATGACTGGAGTCACGGAGCATTGTGAGAACTGGAATCATGGAGCACTGTGATGACAAGGGCAAGGAGCATTGTGATGACAGGGGCATGGAGCATTGGTCTGACAAGTTTCATGGATAATTGTGTTGACAGTGGGCATGGCACATTCTGATGACAAGGTCATGGAATATTGTGAAGACAGGTGTCAGGGAGCATTGTGAAGACATATTTCATGTTCCATTGTGATGACAATGGCATGGATCATTGTGATGCCAAGTGTTATTGAGGATTGTGATGACAAAGGTAATGGAGCATTGTGATGACAAGGGCTTGGTGCATTGTGATGACAAGGGTCATGGAGCATTTTGATGACAACGGTCATTGAGAATTTTGATGAAAGGGTCGTGAAGCATTGTGATGAGAGTGGCATGGAGCTTGCTATGACAGGGGTCTTGGGGTATTGCGATGACATGTGCATGGAGAATTGTGATGACAAAAATACGTAACATTGTGATGAGAACTGTCATGGAGCATTGCGATGACCAGGACATGGAGAAATATGATGACAAGGGACATGGAGCATTGTGATGACCAGGGCATGGAGCATTTTGATGAAAAGGGTCATGGAGCATTTTGATGACAGGGGTTATGGAACATTGTGATGTCATAGGTCTTCGAACTTTGTGATGATAAGTGCATGTAGCATTGTGATGACAGGAGTCATGGAGAATTTTGATGACAAGGGGGAGGGAGTATTGTGATCAATAGTGATGTAACATTGTGATATCAGTGGTGAGAGAGCATTTTGATGAGAAATGCATGGAGCATTGTGAAGACAATGGTTATGGAGCATTGTGATGACAAGGTTGTGGAGCACTGTGATGACAAGCGTATGGCGCTTTGTGATGACATGTGTCCCGGAGCATTGTGCTGACAACCTCATGGAGCATTGTGATGACATGGGTAATGGAGCATTGGGCAGAGAAAGGCATAGAGCATTGGGATGACAAGGCTCAAAGAGCATTGTGATGAAAAGTTCATGGAGCATTGTGGTTAAAATGGTCACAGATACTGTTGATGACCAGGGCATGGACCATTGTGATAACAATGGTCATGAAGCATTATGATGACTGGAGTCACGGAGTATTGTGATGACAGGGGTCATTGAGCATTGTGATAATAAAGGCATGGAACATTGTGATGACAAGGGCATGGACAATTGGTCTAATAAGTTTCATGGATTATTGCGATGACTTTTGGAATGGTGCATTGTGATGACAAGGGCATGGAGCATTGTGATGACCAGGTCATGCAGTATTGTGAAGACATGTGTCAGGGAGCATTGTGATGACATATGTAAAGGCCCATTGTGATGACAATGGCATGGAGCATTGTGATGCCAAGTGTCATGGAGGATTCTGATAACAAAGGTAATGGAGCATTGTGATGACAATGGCTTGGAGCATTGTGATGACAATGGTTAGGGAGCACTGTGCCAACAAGTGCATGGAGAATTGTGATGACAAATGTCATGGAGCATTCTGATGACAAGCTTGTGGAGTATTTTGATGACAATGGCATGGAACATTGTGATGAAAACGGCATGGGGCATTGTGATTGAAAAGGCATGGAGCATTTTCGTGACAGGGTTCAAGGAGCATTCTGACGAGAAGTGTCAGGGAGCATTGTGATGACAAGTGTATTGAGAATTGTGATAACAAAGGTCATGGAGCATTGTGATGAAAAGGGCATGGAGTATTGTGATGACAAGCATCATGGAGCGTTGTGATGACAAGTGTTATGGAACATTGTGATCAAAAGGGTTTGGAGCATTGTGATGACAGAGGTCATGGATCATTTTGATTTCAAGGAGCATGGAGCATTGTGATGTCTAAGACATGAAACAATGTGATCCCACGGTTCATGGAGGATTGTGATGACAATGGTAATGGAATATTGTGATGAAAAGCGCATAGAGCATTGTAATGACAAGGTCATGTAGCATTTTGCTGACAAAGGCATGGAGCATTGTGATGACAGGTGTCATGGAGCATTGTGAATACAGGGTTCATGGATCATTGGGATGACAAGGGCATGGATCATTGTGATGACAAAGGTCATGGAGCATAGGCCTGAAAATGTTCATAGAGTATTTTGATGAGAGGGGTCATGGAGCATTTTGATGTCTAGGGAAAGGAACATTGTGATGACAAGAGTCTCGGATCATTTTGTTGTCTGGTGACATGGAGTTTTGTGATGACAGTGGTCATGGAACATTGTTATGATATTGGTCATGGAGCATTGTGATGAGAAGGTTATGGTGCATTGGGCTGAAAATATTCATGGAGTATTGTGAAGACAGGGGTCATGGAGCATTGTGATGACAATGGAATGGAGCATAGTGATGACAAGGTCCTGGAGCATTGTGATGAGTACATGGAGTCTTCTGATGCCAAGTCTCATGGAGCATTCTGATGAAACGGGGCATGGTGCATTGTGATTACAGGGGTCTTGGAGCATTGTGAAAACCAGGGCTTGGAGCATTGTGAGGAAAAGGCCATGGAGCACTCTGCTGACAGGCGTCATGGAGCTTTGTGATGACAAGGGCATGGAGCATTGTGATTAAAGGGGTCTTGGAGCATTGTGATGAAAAGGGCATGGATCATTGTGATGAAAAAGGCATGGAGCCTTTCCATGACAGAGTTCAAGGAGCATACAGACAACAAGTGTCAGGGAACATTGTGATGACAAGTGTATTGAGCATTGTGATGACAAATTTCATGGAGCATTGTGATGAGAAGACCATGGATAATCGTGATGATGAACGTCAGGGGTGTTGTGATGATAAGTGTTATGGGACATGGTGATCACAAGGGTTTGGAGCATTATGATGACAGAAGACATTGAGCATTTTGATTTCATTGTGATGACAACAGCCTGAAGCATTATGATGATGGGCATGGTGCATTGTGATGACAGGGTTCATGGAGCATTGAGATGAAAAGGGGCATGGAGCATTGTGATTACAGGTGTCTTGGAGCATTGTTATGACAAGAGCATGGAGCATTGTGATGAGAAGCCCATGGAATATTCTGATGACATGCATCATGGAGCTTTGTGATGACAAGGGCATGGAGCATTGTGATGACAGGGGCATGGAGCATTGTTCTGACAAGTTTCATAGATTATTGTGATGACAGTGGGCATGGTGCATTGTGATGACAAGCGCATGGAACATTGTGATGAGAACGTCATGGAGTATTGTGAAGACAGGTGTTAGGGAGCATTGTGATGATATATGTCATGGTCCATTGCGATGACAATGGCATGGAGCATTCTGATGCCAAATATAATGGAGGATTGTTATGACAAATATAATGGAGCATTGTAATGACTAGTGCTTGGAGCATTATGATGACAAAGGCCAATGAGAATTTTATGACAATGTCGTGAAGCATTGTGATGACAAGGTCCTGGAGCATTGTGATGAGAAATCCATGGAGCCTTGTGATGACAAGTCTCATGGAGCATACTGATGACAAGGTGCATGGAACATTGTGATTACAGGGGTCTTGGAACATTGTGATGACAAGGGCATGGAGCATTGTGAGGAGAAGGCAAACGAGCATTCTGATGACATGCGTCATTGAGCTTTCTGATGACAAAGGCAAGAAGCATTGTCATTACAGGGGTCTTGGAGCATTGTGATGTAAAGGGCATGGATCATTGTGATGAAAAAGGCATGGAGTCTTTTCATGACAGGGTTCAAGGAGCATACAGACAACAAGAGTCAGGGAGCATTTTGATGACAAGTGTATTGAGCATTGTGATGACAATGTTCATGGAGCATTGTGATGAGAAGACCATGGATAATTGTGATGACGAGCGTCATGGGGCATTGTGATGACAAGTGTTATGGAATATTGTAATCACAAGGGTTTGGAGCATTGTTATGACAGAGGTCATGGAGCATTTTGATTTCATTGTGATGACATTAGCATGAAGCATTATGATGATGGGCCTGGTGCATTGTGATGACAGGGTTCATGGATCATTGAGATGAAAAGGGACATGGAGCATTGTGATTACAGGGGTCTTGGAGCATTGTGATGACAAGGCCATGGAACATCGTGATGGCAGGGTTCATGGAGCATTTTTATGACAGGGATAATGGAGCATTGTAATGGCAACTGCATGGAGCACTGTGATGAGAAGGCATGGAGTATTCTGATGACATGTGTCATGGAGCTTTGTGATGACATTGGCATGGAGCAATGTGATGAGAGTGTTCATGGAGCATTGTGATAACATTGACCTGGAGCATTGTGATGCCAAGGGTCATGGATCTTTGTGATGACAAAGGTCATGGAGCATTTTGATGACAAGTGTGTTGGCAATGTGATGAGAAGGGCTGGGAGCATTGTGATGAGAGCGTCATGGAGCAATTTGATGAAAAGGGATATAGAATATTTTGATGACAAGTGTTTTGGAACACTGTGATGTCAGCGGTCATAGAGCATTTTGATGAAAATGGTCATGGAGAATTTTGATGACAGGGGTTAAGGAACATTGTGATGTGAGTGGTCATCGAACATTGTGATGATAAGTGCATGTAGCATTGTGATGATAGGAGTCATGGAGCATTGGGATGATGGGGGAGGGAGTATTGTGATGAATAGTGATGTAACATTGTGATATCAGTGGTGAGAGAGCATTTTGAAGATAAATGCATGGAGCATTGTGAATACAATGGTTATGGAGCATTGTGATGACAAGGTTGTGGAGCACTGTGATGACAAGTGCATGGCGAATTGTGATGACATGTGTCACGGAGCATTGTGCTGACAACCTCATGGAGCATTGTGATGACAAGGGTCATGGAGCATTGTGCAGAGAAAGGCATAGAGCATTGGGATGACAAGGGTCAAAGAGCATTGTGATGAAAAGTTCATGGAGCATTGTGGTTAAAATGGTACCAGAGACAGTTGATGACGAGGGCATGGACCATTGTGATAACAGTGGTCATGAAGCATTGTGATGACTGGAGTCATGGAGTATTGTGATGACAGGGGTCATGGAGCATTGTGATAATAAGGGCATGGACCATTGGTCTAATAATTTTCATGGATTATTGTGATGACTGTTGGAATGGTGCATTGTGATGACAAGGGCATGGAGCATTGTGATGACCAGGTCATGCAGTATCGTGAAGACAGGTGTCAGGGAGCATTGCGATGACATTTGTAATGGCCCAATGTGATGACAATGGCATGGTGCATTGTGATGCCAAGTGTCATTGAGGATTCTGATGACAAATCTAATGGAGCATTATGATGACAATGGCTTGGGACATTGTGGCGACAATTGTCAGGGAGCCTTTTGCTGACAAGTGCATGGAGAATTGTGATGACAAGGGTCAAGGAGCATTCTGATGAAAAGCTTATGGAGTATTTTGATGACAATGGCATGGAGCATTGTGATGAAAACGGCATGGGACATTGTGATGAAAAAGGCATGGAGCCTTTTCGTGACAGGGTTCAAGGAGCATTCTGACGACAAGTGTCAGGGAGCATTGCGATGACAAGTGTATTGAGAATTGTGATGACAAAGGTCATGGAGCATTGTGATGAAAAGGGCAGGGAGTATTGTGATGACAGGCATCATGGATCGTTGTAATGAAAAGTGTTATGGCACATTGTGATTACAAGGGTTTGGAGCATTGTGATGACAGAGGTCATGGATCATTTTGATTTCAAGGAGCATGGAGCATTGTGATGACAAGGGCATGATGCAATGTGATCCCAAGATTGAGGGAGGATTGTGGTGACAATGGTAATGGAGTATTTTGATGACAAGCACAAAGAGCATAGTAATGACAAGGTCATGAAGCATTTTGCTGACAAAGGCATGGAGCATTGTGCTGACAGGTGTCTTGGAACATTGTGATGACAAGTGTCAGGGAGCCTTATGATGACAAGGCCGTGGAACATTGTGATGGCAGGGGTCATGGAGCATTGTGATGACAGGGCTAATGGAGCATTGTGATGAGAAGGGCATGGAATATTCTGATGACATGTGTCATGGAGCTTTGTGAAGAGAAGGGCGTGGAGCATTGTGATTACAGTGGTCTTGGAGCATTGTGATGACAAGTGTCATGGAGCCTTGTGATGACAAGGCCCTGGAACATTGTGATGGCAGGGTTCATGGAGCATTGTTATGACAGGGGTAATGGAGCATTGTGATGAGAAGTGTATGGAGCAATGTGATTCCAAGGTTTATGGAGCACTGCGATGACAAATTTGTGGAACGTTGTGATGAAAAGTGCATGGCACATTGTGATGACAAAGGTTATGGAGCGTTTTTCTGGGAAAGGCATGGAGCATTGTTATGACAAGGGTCACGGAGCATTGTGATGAAAATTTAATGGAGCAATGTGGTTACAAAGGTCACAGAGCCTTGTGATGATGCAGGCATGGACCATTGTGATGACAAATATTATGAAGCACTGTGATGACTGGAGTCACAGAGCACTGTGATAACAGGGGTCATGGAGCATTGTGATGACAAGCGCTTGGAGCACTGTGATGAGAGGGACATGGAGCATTGGTCTGACAAGTTTCATAGATTATTGTGATGACAGTGGACATGGTACATTGTGATGACTAGGACATGGGCCGTTGTGACGAGAAGTTCATGGAGTATTGTGAAGACAGGTGTCAGGGAGCATTGTGATGATATAAGTCATGATCCATTGCGATGAAAATGACAGGGAGCATTGTGATGCCAAATGTAATGGAGGATTGTGATGACAAATATAATGAAGCATTGTGATGACTAGGGCTTGGAGCATTATCATGACTAGGGCCATTGAGAATTTTCAGGACAAGGTCGTGAAGCATAATGATGACAATTACCTGGAGCATTGTGATGAGAAAACCATGGAGCCTTGTGATGACAAATCTCATGGAGCATACTGATGAAAAGGGGCATGGAGCATTGTGATGACAGGAGTCATGGAACATTGTGATGACAGGGGTGAGGGAGCATTGTGACGAATAGTGATGTAACATTGTGATATCAGTGGTGAGAGAGCATTTTGTTGAGAAGTGCATGGAGCATTCTGATGTCAAGGTTTATGGAGCATTGTGATGACAAGATTGTGGAGCAATGTGATGACAAGCGCATGGAGCATTTTCATGACATTTGTCTTGGAGCATTGTCCTAACTAGCACATGTAGGATTGTGATGACAAGTGTCTTGGAGCATTGTGCTTAGAAAACCACAGAGCATTGTGATGACAAGGGTCAAAGAACATTGTGATGAAAAGTTCATGGAGCACTGTGGTTAAAAAGGTCACAGAGACTGTTGATGACGAGGGCATAGACCATTGTGATGACAAACGTCCTGAACCATTGTGATGACTGGAGTCACGGAGCATTGTGATGATAGGGGTCATGGAGCATTGTGATGACAAGGGCATGGAGCATTGGTCTAATAAGTTTCATGGATTATTGCGATGACAGTTTGAATGGCACATTGTGATGACAAGGGCATGGAGCATTGTGATGACCAGGTCATGCATTATTGTGAAGACAGGTGTCAGTGAGCATTGTGATGATATATGTAATGGCCCATTGTGATGACAATGGCATGGAGCATTGTGATGCCTAGTGTCATGGAGGATTCTGTTGACAAAGGTAATGGAACTTTGTGATGACAATGGCTTGGAGCATTGTGATGACAATTGTCTGGGAGCATTGTGCTGGCAAGTGCATGGATAATTGTGAAGGCACGGGTCATGAAGCATTTGGATGACAATCTTGTGGAGTATTTTGATGACAAAGGCATGGATTATTGTGATGAAAATGGCATGGGGCATTATGATGAAAATGGCATGGAGCCTTTTCGTGACAGGGTTCAAGGAGCATTCTGACGACATGTGTCAGGAATCATTGTGATGACAAGTGTATTGAGAATTGTGATGACAAATGTCATGGAGCATTGTGATGAAAACGGCATGGAGTATTGTGATGACAGGCATCATGGAAGGTTGTGATGACAAGTGTTATGGAACATTGTGATCACAAGTGTTTGGAGCATTGTGATGACAGAGGTCATGGATCATTTTTACTTCAAGGAGCATGGAGCATTGTGATGACTAGGACATGCCGCAATGTGATACCAAGGTTCATGGAGGATTGTGATGACAATAGTAATGGAGTATTGTGATGACAAGCGCATAGAGCATTGTAATGACAAGGTCATGTAGCATTTTGCTGACAAAACCATGGAGCATTGTGATGACAGGTGTCATGGAGCACTGTGATGACAAGCGTCACGGACCATTGTGAATACAGGGGTCATGGATCATTGAGATGACAAGGGCATGGATCATTGTGATGACAAAGGTCATGGAGCATTGGGCTGAAAATGTACAAGGATTATTTTGATGAGAGGGGTCATGGAGCATTGTGATGACTAGGGAATGGAGCATTGTGATGACAAGAGTCTTGGATCATTGTGTTGTCAGGTGTTATTGAGTTTTGTGATGACAGTGGTCATGGAGCATTGTGATGATATTGGTCATTGAGCATTGTCATGAGAAGGTCATGGAGCATTGGGCTGAAAATATTCATGGAGTATTGTGAAGGCAGGGGTCATGGAGCATTGTGATGACATGGGAATGGAGCATAGTGATGACAAGGTCCTGGAGCATTGTGATGAGAAGAACATGGAGACTTGTGATGACAAGTCTCATGGAGCATTCTGATGAAAAGGGGCATGGAGCATTGTGATTACAGGGCTCTTGGAGCATTGTGATAACAAGGGCTTGGAGCATTGTGAGGAAAATTCCATGGAGCACACTGCTGACATGCGTCATGGTGATTTGTGATGACAAGGACATGGAGCATTTTGATTAAACGGGTCATGGAGCATTGTGATGAAAAGGGCATGGATCATTGTGATGAAAAAGGCATGGAGCCTTGTCATGACAGGGTTCAAGGAGCATACAGACAACAAGGGTCAGGGAGCATTGTGATGACAAGTGTATTGAGCATTGTGATGACAAATTTCATGGAGCATTGTGATGAGAAGACCATGGATATTTTTGATGATGAGCGTCAGGGGGTGATGTGATGATAAGTGTTATGGAAGCTTGTGATCACTAGGGTTTGGAGCATTATGATGACAGAGGTCATGGAGCATTTTGATTTCATTGTGATGACAATAGTATGAAGCATTATGATGATGGGCATGGTGCATTGTGATGACAGGGTTCTTGAAACATTGAGATGAAAAGGGGCATGGAGCATTGTAATTACAGGGGTCTTGGAGCATTGTGATGACAAGGGCATGGAGCATTGTGATGAAAAGGCCATGGAACATTCTGATGACCTGTGTCATGGAGCTTTGTGATGCCAATGGCATGGAGCATTGTGATTACCAGGGACTTGGATCATTGTGATGGCAAGGGTCATGGAGTCTTGTGATGACAAGGCCATGGAATATCGTGATGGCAGGGTTCATGGAGCATTGACATGACAGGGGTAATGGAGCATTGGGATGAGAAGGGTCATGGAGCCTTGTGATGACTAGGCCATGGAACATCGTGATGGCAGGGTTCATGGAGCATTGTCATGATAGGGGTAATGGATCATTTTGTTGGCAAGGGCATGGAGCACTGTGATGAGAAGGGCATCGAGCATTGTGATGACAAGTGTCATGGAGCTTTGTGATGACAAAAGCATGGAGAAATGTGATGAGAGGGTTCATGGAGAATTGTGATCACAATGACATGGAGCATTGTGATGCCAAGAATCATGGAGCTTTGTGATGACAAAGGTCAATGAACATTTTTATGACAAGGGCGTGGTGCATTGTGTTGAGAAATGCAGGGAGCATTTTGATGACAGGGTCATGCAGCAATTTGAAGAAATGTGTAATGGAATATTTTGATGACTGAGGTTATAGAACATTGTGATGCCAGGGGCCATGGAGCTTTGGGATGAAAAAGGTCATGGAGCATTTTGATGACAAGGGTTATGGAACATGGTGACGTCAGGGGTCATGGAACATTGTGATGATAAGGGCATGTAGCACTGTGATGACACGGGTCATGGAATATTGTGATTAGAGGGGTGAGGGAGTATTGTGATGACTAGTGATGGAACCTTGTGATATCTCTGGTGAGAGAGCATTTGGATGAGAAGTGCATGGAGCATTGTGATGACAAGGTTTATGGAGCATTGTGATGACAAGATTGTGGAGCACTGTGATGACAATCGCATGGTGCATTGTGATGACATGTGTCACGGAGCATTGTGCTGACAAGCGCATGGAGCATTGTGATGAAAAGGGTCATGGAGCACTGTGCTGAGAAAGGCATAGAGCATTGTGATGACAAGGGTCAAAGAGCATAATGATGAAAATTTCAAGGAGCATTGTTGTTAAAAAGGTCACAGAGACTGTTGATGATGAGGGCATGGACCATTGTGATGAGAAAAGTCATGAAGCATTGTGATGACTGGAGTCACGGAGCATTGTGATGACAGTGGTCATGGAGCATTGTGATAACTACGCATGTAGCTTTGTGATGACAAGGGCATGGAGTATTCTAATAAGTTTCATGGATTATTGTGATGACAGTTGGAATGGCGCATTGTGATCACTAGGGCATGGAGCATTGTGATGACCAGGTCATGCAGTATTGTGAAGACAGGTGTCAGGGAGCATTGTGATGACATTTGTAATGGCCCATTTTGATGGCAATAGCATAGAGCATTGTGATGCCAAGTGTCATGGAGGATTCTGATGACAAAGGTAATGGAGCATTGTGATGACAATGGCTAGGGGCATTGTGATGGCAAGGGTCAGGGAGCATTGTGCTGACAAGTGCATGGAGAATTGTGATGACAAGGGTCATGGAGCATTCAGATGACAAGCTTGTGAATTATAGTGATGACAATGGCATGGATCATTGTGATGAAAACGGCATGGGACCTTGTGATGAAAAAGGCATGGAGCCTTTTAGTGACAGGTTTCAAGGAGCATTCTGACGACAAGTGTCAGGGAGCATTGTGATGACAAGGGCATTGAATATTGTGATGACAGGCATCATGGAGCATTGTGATGACAAGTGTTGTGGAACATTGTAATCACAAGGGTTTGGAGCATTGTGATGACAGAGGTCATGGATCATTTTGATTTCAAGGAGCATGGAGCATTGTGATGACACGGACATGAAGCAATGAGATCCCAATGTTCATGGAGGATTGTGATGACAATGGTAATGGAGTATTGTGATGACAAGCGCAAAGAGCATAGTAATGACAATGTCATGTAGCATTTTGCTGACAAAGGCATGGAGCATTGTGATGACAGTTGTCTTTGAGCATCGTGATGACAAGTGTCATGGAGCCTTGTGATGACAAGGCCGTGGAACATTGTGATGGCAGGGGTCATGGAGCATTTTTAAGAGAGGTGTAAAGGAGCATTTCAATAAGAAAAGCATGGATAATTTTGATGACGAGCGTAATGGGGCACTATGATGACAACTGTAATGGAATTTTGTGATCACAACGGTTTGGAGCATTGTTATTACAGAGGTCATGGAGCATTTTGATTTCATTGCGATGACAATATTATGAATCATTATGATGATGTGCATGGTGCATTGTGATGACAGGTTTCGTGGGCCATTGAGATGAAAATGGGCATGGAGCATTGTGATTACAGGGTTATTGGAGCATTGTGAGGAGAAGGGTAATGGAGCCTTGTGATTACAAGGCCATGGAAAAACGTGATGGCAGGGATCATGGAACATTGTTATGACAGGTGTAATGAAGCATTGTGATGGCAAGGGAATGGAACATTGTGATGAGAAAACCATTGTGCATACTGATTACATGTGTCATGTAGCTTTGTGATGACAAGGGCATGGAGCAATGTGATGAGAGCGTTCATAGAGCATTGTGATGAAAATGACATGGAGCTCTGTGATGCCAAGTGTCATGGAGCAGCTTGATGACAAGTGTGTTGTGCATTGGGATGAGAAGGGCAGGGAGCATTGTGATGACAGGGTCATGGAGCAATTTGATGAAAAGTGTCATGGAGCATCTTGATGATAGGGTTTATGGAACATTGTGATGTCAGGGTTCATCGAACATTGTGATGATAAGTGCATGTAGCATTGTGATGACAGGAGTCATGGAACATTGTGATGACGGGTGCGGGAGTATTGTGACGAATAGTGATGTAACATTGTTATATCAGTGGTGAGAGAGCATTTAATGAGAAGTGCATGGAACGTTGTGATGACAATATTTATGGAGCATTGTGATGACATGTGTCACGGAGCACTGTCCTGACAAGCACATGGAGCATTGTGATGACAAGGGTCATGGAGCATTGTTCTGAGAAAGGCATAGAGCATTGTGATGACAAAGGTCAAAGAGCATTGTGATGAAAAGTTCATAGAGCATTGTGGTTAAATAGTCACAGAGACTGTTGATGACGAGGGCATGGACCATTGTGATGAAAAAGGTCATTAAACATTGTGATGATTGGAATCACGGAGCATTGTGATTACAGGGGTCATAGAGCATTGTGATAACAAGGGCATGAAGCATTGTGATGACAAGGGCATGGAACATTGGTCTAAGAAGTTTCATGGATTATTGTGATGACATTTGGAATGGCGCTTTGTGATGACAAGGGCATGGAGCATTGTGATGACCAGGTCATGCAGTATTGTGAAAACAGTTGTCAGGGAGCATTGAAATGAATTATGTAATGGCCCATTGTGATGACAATGGCATGGAGCATTGTGATGCCAAGTGTCATGGAGGATACTGATGACAAATATAATGGATCATTGTGATGACAATAGCTTGGAGCATTGTGATGACAAGGATCATGGAGCATTGTGCTGACAAGTGCATGGAGAATTGTGATAACAAGGGTCATGGAGGAGTGTGATGACAAGATTGTGGAGTATTTTGATGACAATGGCATAGAGCATTGTGATGAAAACTGCATGGGACATTGTGATGAAAAAGGCATGGAGCATTTTCGTGACAGTGTTCAAGGAGCATTCTGACGACAAGTGTCAGGGAGCATTGTGATGACATGTGTATTGAGAATTGTGATGACAAAGGTCATGGAGCATTGTGATGAAAAGGGCATGGAGTACTGTGTTGACAGGCATCATGGAGCATTGTGATGACAAGTGTTATAGAACATTGTTATCACAAGGGTTTGGAGCATTGTGATGAGAGAGGTCATGGATCATTTTGATTTCAAAGAGCATGGAGCATTGTGATGACAAGGACATGAAGCAATGTGATCCCAAGGTTCATGGAGGATTGTGATGACAATGGTAATGGAGTATTGTGATGACAAGCGCATAGAGCATTGTAATGACAAGGTCATGTAGCATTTTGCTGACAAAGGCATGGAGCATTGTGATGACAGGTGTCATGGAACACTGTGATGACAAGCGTCACGGAGCATTGTGAATACAGGGGTCATGGAGCATTCGGATGATAAGGGCATGGATCATTGTGATGACAAGGGTCATGGAGCATTGGGTTGAAAATGTTCATGGAATATTGTGATAACAGGGATCATGGAGCATTGTGATGACAGAGGTATTTGAGAGTTTTGATTTCATTGTGCTGACAATAGCCTGAAGCATTATGATAGTGGGCATGATGCATTGTGATGACAGGGTTCATGGAGCATTGAGATGAATAGGGGCATGGAGCATTGTGATTACAGGGGTCTTGGAGCATTGTGATGACAAGGGCATGGAGCATTTTGATGAGAAGGCCATGGAACCTACTGATGACATTTGTCATGGAGCTTTGTGATGACAGGAGCATGGAGCATTGTGATTACAGGTCTTGGAGCATTGTGATGAAACGGGCATGGCTCATTGTGATGAAAAAGGCATGGAGGCTTGTCACGACAGGGTTCAAGGAGCATACAGACAGCAAGTGTTAGGGAGCATTTTGATGACAAGTGTATTGAGCATAGTGATGACAAATGTTTGGAGCATTGTGATGAGAAGACCAAGGATAATTGTGATGACGAGCATCATGGGGCACTGTGATGAAAAGTGTTATGGTATATTGTGATAGCAAGGGTTTGGAGCATTGTTATGACAGAGGTCATGGACCATTTTGATTTCATTGTGATGACAATAGCATGAAGCATTATGATGATGGGCATGGTGCATTGTGATGACAGGTTTCATGGATCAATGAGATGAAATGGGGCATGGAGTTCTGTGATTACAGGGGTCTTGGAGCATTGTGATGAGATGGGTCATGGAGCCTTGTGATGACAAGGCCATGGAACATCGTTATGGCAGGGGTCATGGAGCATTGTTATGACAGGGGTAATGGAGCATTGTGATGGCAAGGGCATGGAGCATTGTGATGTGAAGGCCATGGAGCATTCTGATGACATGTGTCATGGAAATTTGTGATGACAAGATCATGGAGAAATGTGATGAGAGCGTTCATGTAGCATTGTGATCACAATGACATGGAGCATTGTGATGCCTAGGGTCATGGATCTTTGTGTTGACAAAAATCAAGGAGCATTTTGATGAAAAGTGCAATGTGCATTGTGATGAGAAGGGCAGGGATCATTGTGATGGCAGGGGTCAGGGAGCATTGTTATGACTGGGGTAATGAAACATTGTGACGACAAGGGCATGGAGCATTTTGATGAGAAGGCCATGGAACATTCTGATGACATGTGTCATGGAGTTTTGTGATGACAAGGGAATGGAGCATTGTGTTTACAGGGGTCTTGGAACATTGTGATGACAAGCGTCATGGAGCCTTGTGATGACAAGGTCCTGGAGCATTGTGTTGAGAAAACCATGGAGCCTTGTGGTGACAAATCTCACGGAGCATACAAATGAAAAGTGGTATGGTCCATTGTGATTACTGGGGTCTTGGAACTTTGTGATGCCAATTGTGAGGAGAAGGTCAAGGAGCATTCTAATGACATGCGTCATTGAGCTTTGTGATGACAAATGGACGGAGCATTGTGATTAAAAGTGTCTTGGAGCATTGTGATGAAAAGGGCATGGTTCATTGTGATGAAAAAGTCATGGAGCCTTGTCATGACAGGTTTCAAGGAGCAAAGAGACAACAAGTGTCAGGGAGAATTTTGATGACAAGTGGATTGAGCATTGTGATGACAAAGATCATGGAGCATTGTGATGAGAAAACCATGGATAATTTTGATGACGAGTGTCATGGGACATTGTGATGACAACTGTTATGAAATATTGTGATCACAAGGGTTTGGAGCATTGTTATGACAGAGTTCATGAAGCATTCTGATTTCATTGTGATGACATTAGCATGAAGCATTATGATGATGGGCATGGTGCATTGCGATGACAGGGTTCATGGATCATTGAGATGAAAAGGGGCATGGAGCATTGTGATTACAGAGGTCTTGGAGCATTGTGATGAGAAGGGTCATGGAGCCTTGTGATGACAAGGCCATGGAACATCGTGATGGCAGTGGTCATGTAGCATTGTTATGACGGGTTAATGGAGCATTGTGATGGCAAGGGCATGGAACATTGTGATGAGAAGGCCATGGAGCATTCTGATGACATGTGTCATGGAGATTTGTGATGACAAGGGCATGCAGCAATGTGATGAGAGCATTCATGGAGCATCATGATGACAATAACATGGAGCTTTGTGATGCCAAGCCTCATGGATCTTTGTGATGACAAAGGTCATGGAGCATTTTGATGACAAGTTCATTGTGCATTGTGATGAGAAGGGCAGGGAGCATTGTGATGACAGGGTCATGGAGCAATTTGATGAAAAGGGTCATGGAACATTTTGATGACTGGGTTTGTAGAACATTGTGATGTCAGGGGTCATGGAGCATTTTTTGAAGAAAAGGGTCATGGAATATTTTGATTACAGGAGTCATGGAACATTGTGATGACAGGGGTGGGGTTGTATTGTGACGAATAGTGATGTAACACTGTGATATCAGTGGTGAGAGAGCATTTTGATATGAAGTGCATTGAGCATTGTGATGACAAGTTTCATGGAGCATTGTGATGACAAGATTGTGGAGCACTGTGATGACAAGCAAATGGTGCATTGTGATGACATGTGTCGTGGAGGATTTTGTTGACAAGCCCATGGAGCACTGTTATGACAAGGGTCATGGAGCAATGTGCTGAGAAAGGCATAGAGCATTGTGATGACAAGGATCAAAGAGCATTGTGATGAAAAGTTCATGGATCATTGTGGTTAAAAATGACACAGAGACTGTTGATGATGAGGGCTTGGACCATTGTGATGACAAAGGTCGTGAAGCATTGTGATGACTGCAGTCACGGAGCATTGTGATGACAGTTGTCATGGAGCATTGTGATAACAAGGGCATGGAGCATTGTGATGACAAGGGCATGGAGCATTGGTTTAATAAGTTTCATGGATTATTGCGATGACAGTTGGAATGGCGTATTGTGATGACAAGGGCATGGAGCATTGTGATGACAAGGTCAGTCAGTATTGTGAAGACAGCTGTCCTGGAGCATTGTGATGACATATGTAATGGCCCGTTGTGATGACAATGGCATGGAGCATTGTGATGCCAAGTGTCATGGAGGATTCTGATGACAAATGTAATTTAGCATTGTGATGACAATGGCTTGGGGCATTGTGATGACAAGGGTCAGGGAGCATTGTGCTGACAAGTGCATGGAGAATTGTGATGACAAGGGTCAGGGAGCATTCTGATGACAAGCTTGGGGTGTATTTTGATGACAATGGCATGGAGCATTCTGATGAAAGCGGCATGGGGCATTGTGATGAAAAAGTCATGTAGCGTTTTCGTGACAGGGTTCAAGGAGCATTCTGAAGACAAGTGTCAGTGAGCACTGTGATGACAAGTGTATTGCGAATTGTGATGACAAATGTCATGGAGCATTGTGATGAAAAGGGCATGGAGCTTTGTGATGACATGTGTTATGGAACATTGTGATCACAAGGGTTTTGAGCATTGTGATGACAGAGGTCATGGATCATTTTGATTTCAAGGAGCATGGAGCATTTTGATGACAAGGGCCTGAAGCAATGTGATCCCATGGTTCATGGAGTATTGTGATGACAAGGGCACGGAGCACTGTAATGACAAAGTCATGTAGCATTTTGCTGACAAAGCCATGGAGCATTGTGATGACAGGTGTCATGGAGCACTGTAATGAAAATCGTCACGGAGCATTCTGAATACAGGGGTCATGGAGCATTGGGATGACAAGGTCATGGATCTTTGTGATGACAAGGGTTATGGAGCATTTGGCTGAATATGTTCAAGGAATATTGTGATGATAGGGGTCATGGAGCATTGTGAAGAGAGAGGTCATGGAGAATTTTGATTTCATTGTGCTCACAATAGCCTGAAGCATTATGATGATGGGCATGATGCATTGTGATGACAGGGTTCATGGAGCCTTGAGATGAAAAGGGGCATGGAGCACTGTGATTACAGGGGTCTTGGAGCATTATGAGGACAAGGGCATGGAACATTTGGATGAGAAAGCCATGGAACATTCTGATGACATGTGTCATGGAACTTTGTGATGACAAGGGCAGCGAGCAATGTGATTACAGTGGTCTTGGAGCATAGTGATGACAAGTGTCATGGAGCCTTGTGATGACAAGACCGTGTAACATTGGGATAGCAGGGGTCATGGAGCATTGTTATGACAGTTGTCATGGAGCACTGTGATGACAAGTGTCACAGAGCATTGTGAATACAGAGGTCATGGAGCATTGGGATGACTAGGGCACGGATCATTTTGATGACAAGGGTCATGGAGTTTGGGCTGAATATATTCATGGAGTATTGTGATGACAGGGGTCATGGAGCATTGTGATGACTAGGTAATGGGGCATTGTGATGACAAGAGTCCCGGATCATTGTTTTGTCAGGTGTCATGGAGTGTTGTGATGACAGTGGTCATGGAGCATTGTGATGATATTGGTCATGGAGCATTGCGATGAGAAAGTCATGGAGCATTGGGCTGAAAATGTTCATTGAATATTGTGATGAGAGTGGTCATGGAGCATTGTGATGACAAGGGCATGGAGCTTTGTGATGAAAAGGGCATGGATAATTGTGATGACAAGGGTCATGGAGCATTCTGATGACAAGTTTGTGGAGTATTGTGCTGACAAACATGTAACACTGTGATGAGAAGTGTCATGGAACATAGTGATGCCAAGAACATGGAATATTGTGATGACCAGGGCATGGAGCATTGTGATGGCAAGACCGTGGAGCATTGTGATGAGAAGACCATGGATAAATGTGATGAAGAGCGTCATGGAGCACTGTAATGACAAGGGCTATGGAGCATTGTGATGTCAGGGGACATGGAGCATTTTGATGAAAAGGGTCACGGAGCATTTTGATGACAGGGCTTATGGAACATTGTGATGTCATAGTTAATCGAACATTGTGATGATAAGTGCATGTAGCATTGTGATGACAGGAGTCATGGAACATTGTGATGACAGGGGTGAGGGAGCATTGTGAGGAATAGTGATGTAACATTGTGATATCAGTGGTGATAGTGCATATTGATGAGAAGTGCATGGAGGATTGTGATGACAAGGTTAACGGAGCATTGTGATGACCAGATTGTGGAGCACTGTGATGACAAGCGCATGGTGCATTGTGATGACATGTGTCATGGAGCATTGTGCTGACAAGCGCATGGAGCATTGTGATGACAACGGTCATGGAGCATTGTGCTGAGAAAGGCATAGAGTATTTTGATGACAAGGGTCAAAGAGCATTGTGATGAAAATTTCATGGAGCATAGAGGTTAAAAAGGTCACAGAGAGTGTTGATGAAGAGGGCATGGACCATTGTGATGACAAAGGTCATGAAGCATTGTGATGACTGGACTCACGGAGCATTGTGATGGATTGGGTCATCGAGCATTGTGATAACAAGGGCATGGAACATTGTGAAGACCAGGGCATGGGGCACTGTGATGAAATGTTTTATGAAACATTGTGATCACAAGTGTTTGGAGCATTGTGATGACAGAGGTCATGGATCATTTTGATTTCAAGGAGCATGGAGCATTGTGATGACAAGGGCATGAAACAATGTGATCCCAAGGATCATGGAGGATTGTGATGACAATGGTAATGGAGTATTGTGATGACAAGTGCATAGAGCATTGTAATGACAAGGTCATATAGCATTTTGCTGACAAAGGCATGGAGCATTGTGATGAGAAGACCATGGAGACTTGTGATGATATGTCTCATGGAACATTCTGATGAAAAGGGGCATGGAGCCTTGTGATTACAGGGGTAGTGGAGCACTGTGATGACAAGGGCATGGAGCATTGGGATGAGAAGGCCATGGAACCTTGTCATCACAGGGTTCGAGGAGCATACTGACGACAAGTGTCAGGGAGCATTGTGATGACAAGGGTATTGAGCATTGTGGTGACAAAAGTCATGGAGTATTGTGATGAGAAGACCATGGATAATTGTGATGACGAGCGTCATGGGGCATTGTGTTGATAAGTGTTATGGAACATTTTGATCACAAGGATTTGGAGCCTTGTGGTGAGAGAGGTCATGGAGCATTATGATTTCATTGTGATGACAATAGCCTGAAGCATTATGATGATGGGCATGGTACATTGTGTTGACAGGGTTCATGGAGCATTGAGATGAAAAGGGGCATTGTGCTTAAAGGGGTCTTGGAGCATTGTGATGACAGGTGTAATGGAGCATTGTGATGGTAAGGGCATGGAGCACTGTGATGAGAAGGCCATGGAGCATTCTGATGACATGCGTCATGGAGATTTGTGACGACAAGGGCATGAAGCAATGTAATGAGAGCGATCATGGAACACTGTGATGACAATGACATGGAGCATTGTGATGCCAAGGGTCATGGATCTTTGTGATGTCAAAGTCATGGAGCATTTTGATGACAAGGGTGTTGTGCATTGTGATGAGAAGGGCAGGGAGCATTGTGATGACAGGGTCACGGAGCAATTTGATGAAAAGGGTTATGGAACATTTTGATGACAGGGTTATGGAACATTGTGGTGTCAGGGGTCATGGAACATTTTCATGACAGGGGTTATGGACCATTGTGATGACAGGGGAGTGGGTGTATTGTGATGACTAGTGAGGGAACATTTTGATATCAGTGGTGAAAGAGCATTTTGATAAGACCTGCAAGGAGCATTGTGATGACAAAGTTTATGGAGCATTGTGATGACATGGGTCATGGAGCACTGCGCTGACAAGCGCATGGAACATTGTGATGACAAGTGTCATGGAGCATTGAGTTGACAAAGGGATGGAGCATTGTGATAACAAGTGTCACGGAGCATTGTGATGAAAAGTTCATGGAGCATTGTGGTGACAAAGTTCACAGAGCCTTGTGATGATGAGGGCATGGATCATTGTGATGACACAGGTCATGAAGCCTTGTGATGACTGGAGTCACGGAGCATTGTGAGAACTGGGGTCATGGAGCACTGTGATGACAAGGGCATGGAGCATTGTGATGACAGGGGCATGGAGCATTGGTCTGACAAGTTTCATGGATAATTGTGTTGACAGTGGGCATGGCACATTGTGATGACAAGGTCATGGAGTATTGTGAAGACAGGTGTCAGGGAGCATTGTGATGACATATTTCATGTTCCATTGTGATGACAATGGCATGGATCATTGTGATGCCAAGTGTTATTGAGGATTGTGATGACAAAGGTAATGGAGCATTGTGATGACAAGGGCTTGGTGCATTGTGATGACAAGGGTCATGGAGCAATTTGATGACAACGGCCATTGAGAATTTTGATGAAAGGGTCGTGAAGCATTGTGATGACAGGGGCATGGAGCTTGCTATGACAGGGGTCTTGGGGTATTGCGATGACATGTGCATGGAGAATTGTGATGACAAAAATACGTAACATTGTGATGAGAACTGTCATGGAGCATTGCGATGACAAGGACATGGAGAAATATAATGACAAGGGACATGGAGCATTGTGATGACCAGGGCATGGAGCATTTTGATGAAAAGGGTCAGGGAGCATTTTGATGACAGGGGTTATGGAACATTGTGATGTCATAGGTCTTCGAACTTTGTGATGATAAGTGCATGTAGCATTGTGATGACAGGAGACATGGAGCATTTTGATGACAGGGGGGAGGGAATATTGTCATCAATTGTCACGTAACATTGTGATATCAGTGGTGAGAGAGCATTTTGATGAGAAATGCATGGAGCATTGTGAAGACAATGGTTATGGAGCATTGTGATGACAAGGTTGTGGAGCACTGTGATGACAAGCGTATGGAGCATTGTGATGACATGTGTCCCGGAGCATTGTGCTGACAACCTCATTGAGCATTGTGATGACATGGGTAATGGAGCATTGGGCAGAGAAAGGCATAGATCATTGGGATGACAAGGGTCAAAGAGCATTGTGATGAAAAGTTCATGCAGCATTGTGGTTAAAATGGTCACAGAGTCTGTTGATGACCAGAGCATGGAACATTGTGATAACAATGGTCATGAAGCATTTTGATGACTGGAGTCACGGAGTATTGTGATGACAGGGGTCATTGAGCATTGTGATAATAAAGGCATGGAGCATTGTGATGACAAGGGCATGGACCATTGGTCTAATAAGTTTCATGGATTATTGCGATGACTTTTGGAATGGTGCATTGTGATGACAAGGGCATGGAGCATTGTGATGACCAGGTCATGCAGTATTGTGAAGACATGTGTCAGGGAGCATTGTGATGACATATGTAAAGGCCCATTGTGATGACAATGGCATGGAGCATTGTGATGCCAAGTGTCATGGAGGATTCTGATAACAAAGGTAATGGAGCATTGCGATGAGAATGGCTTGGAGCATTGTGATGACAATTGTTAGGGAGCATTGTGCCGACAAGTGCATGGAGAATTGTGATGACAAATGTCATGGAGCATTCTGATGACAAGCTTGTGGAGTATTTTGATGACAATGGCATGGAGCATTGTGATGAAAACGGCATGGGGCATTGTGATGGAAAAGGCATGGAGCATTTTCGTGACAGGGTTCAAGGAGCATTCTGACGACAAGTGTCAGGGAGCATTGTGATGACAAGTGTATTGAGAATTGTGATAACAAAGGTCATGGAGCATTGTGATGAAAAGGGCATGGAGTATTGTGATGACAAGCATCATGGAGCGTTGTGATGACAAGTGTTATGGAACATTGTGATCACAAGGGTTTGGAGCATTGTGATGACAGAGGTCATGGATCATATTGATTTCAAGGAGCATGGAGCATTGTGATGTCTAGGACATGAAACAATGTGATCCCACGGTTCATGGAGGATTGTGATGACAATGGTAATGGAATATTGTGATGAAAAGCGCATAGAGCATTGTAATGACAAGGTCATGTAGCATTTTGCTGACAAAGGCATGGAGCATTGTGATGACAGGTGTCATGGAGCACTGTGATGACAAGCGTCACGGAGCATTGTGAATACAGGGTTCATGGATCATTGGGATGACAAGGGCATGGATCATTGTGATGACAAAGGTCATGGAGCATAGGCCTGAAAATGTTCATAGAGTATTTTGATGTGAGGCGTCATGGAGCATTTTGATGTCTAGGGAAAGGAACATTGTGATGACAAGAGTCTCGGATCATTTTGTTGTCTGGTGACATGGAGTTTTGTGATGACAGTGGTCATGGAACATTGTTATGATATTGGTCATGGAGCATTGTGATGAGAAGGTTATGGAGCATTGGGCTGAAAATATTCATGGAGTATTGTGAAGACAGGGGTCATGGAGCATTGTGATGACAATGGAATGGAGCATAGTGATGACAAGGTCCTGGAGCATTGTGATGAGTAAGTACATGGAGACTTGTGATGCCAAGTCTCATGGAGCATTCTGATGAAATGGGGCATGGTGCATTGTGATTACAGGGGTCTTGGAGCATTGTGAAAACCAGGGCTTGGAGCATTGTGAGGAAAAGGCCATGGAGCACTCTGCTGACAGGCGTCATGGAGCTTTGTGATGACAAGGGCATGGAGCATTGTGATTAAAGGGGTCTTGGAGCATTGTGATGAAAAGGGCATGGATCATTGTGATGAAAAAGGCATGGAGCCTTTCCATGACAGAGTTCAAGGAGCATACAGACAACAAGTGTCAGGGAACATTGTGATGACAAGTGTATTGAGCATTGTGATGACAAATTTCATGGAGCATTGTGATGAGAAGACCATGGATAATCGTGATGATGAACGTCAGGGGTGTTGTGATGATAAGTGTTATGGGACATGGTGATCACAAGGGTTTGGAGCATTATGATGACAGAAGACATTGAGCATTTTGATTTCATTGTGATGACAACAGCCTGAAGCATTATGATGATGGGCATGGTGCATTGTGATGACAGGGTTCATGGAGCATTGAGATGAAATGGGGCATGGAGCATTGTGATTACAGGGGTCTTCGAGCATTGTCTTGACAAGAGCATGGAGCATTGTGATGAGAAGGCCATGGGATATTCTGATGACATGCGTCATGGAGCTTTGTGATGACAAGGGCAAGGAACATTGTGATGACAGGGGCATGGAGCATTGTTCTGACAAGTTTCATAGATTATTGTGATGACAGTGGGCATGGTGCATTGTGATGACAAGCACATGGAGCATTGTGATGAGAAGGTCATGGAGTATTTTGAAGACAGGTGTTAGGGAGCATTGTGATGATATATGTCATGGTCCATTGCGATGACAATGGCATGGAGCATTGTGATGCCAAATATAATGGAGGATTGTGATGACAAATATAATGGAGCATTGTAATGACTAGGGCTTGGAGCATTATGATGACAAGGGCCATTGTGAATTTTCATGACAAGGTCTTTAAGCATTGTGATGACAAGGTACTGGAGCATTGTGATGAGAAAACCATGGAGCCTTGTGATGACAAGTCTCATGGAGCATACTGATGACAAGGTGCATGGAACATTGTGATTACAGGAGTCTTGGAACATTGTGATGACAAGGTCATGGAGCATTTTGAGGAGAAGGCAAAGGAGCATACTGATGACATGCGTCATTGAGCTTTCTGATGACAAAGGCATGAAGCATTGTGATTACAGGGGTCTTGGAGCATTGTGATGAAAAGGGCATGGATCATTGTGATGAAAAAGGCATGGAGCCTTTTCATGCCAGAGTTCAAGGAGCATACAGACAACAAGAGTCAGGGAGCATTTTGATGACAAGTGTATTGAGCATTGTGATGACAAAGGTCATGGAGCATTGTGATGAGAAGACCATGGATAATTGTGATGACGAGCGTCATGGGGCACTGTGATGACAAGTGTTATGGAATATTGTGATCATAAGGGTTTGGAGCATTGTTATGACAGAGTTCATGGAGCATTTTGATTTCATTGTGATTACAATAGCATGAAGCATTATGATGATGGGCATGGTGCATTGTGATGACAGGGTTCATGGATCATTGAGATGAAAAGGGACATGGAGCATTGTGATTACAGGGGTCTTGGAGCATTGTGATGACAAGGCCATGGAACATCGTGATGACAGGGTTCATGGAGCATTTTTATGACAGGGATAATGGAGCATTGTAATGGCAACTGCATGGTGCACTGTGATGAGAAGGCCATGGATTATTCTGATGACATGCGTCATGGAGCTTTGTGATGACATCGGCATGGAGCAATGTGATGAGAGTGTTCATGGAGCATTGAGATAACATTGACATGGAGCATTGTGATGCCAAGAGTCATGGATCTTTGTGATGACAAAGGTCATGGAGCATTTTGATGACAAGTGTGTTGGCAATGTGTTGAGAAGGGCTGGGAGCATTGTGATGAGAACGTCATGGAGCAATTTGATGAAAACGGTTATATAATATTTTGATGACAAGGGTTTTGGAACACTGTGATGTCAGCGGTCATGGAGCATTTTGATGAAAATGGTCATGGAGAATTTTGATGACAGGGGTTAAGGAACATTGTGATGTCAGTGGTCATCGAACATTGCAATGATAAGTGCATGTAGCATTGTGATGACAGGAGTCATGGAGCATTTTGATGACAGGGGGAGGGAGGATTGTGATGAATAGTGATGTAACATTGTGATATATGTGGTGAGAGAGCATTTTGAAGATAAATGCATGGAGCATTGTGAATACAATGGTTATGGAGCATTGTGATGACAAGGTTGTGGAGCACTATGATGACAAGTGCATGGCGCATTGTGATGACATGTGTCACGGAGCATTGTGCTGACAACCTCATGGAGCATTGTGATGACAAGGGTCATGGAGCACTGTGCAGAGAAAGGCATAGAGCAGTGGGATGACAAGGGTCAAAGAGCATTGTGATGAAAAGTTCATGGAGCATAGTGGTTAAAATGGTCACAGAGACTGTTGATGACGAGGGCATGGACCATTGTGATAACAGTGGTCATGAAGCATTGTGATGACTGGAGTCCCGGTGTATTGTGATGACAGGGGTCATGGAGCATTGTGATAATAAGGGCATGGAGCATTGTGATAACAAGGGCATGGACCATTGGTCTAATAAGTTTCATGGATTATTGCGATGACTGCTGGAATGGTGCATTGTGATGACAAGGGCATGGAGCATTGTGATGACCAGGTCATGCAGTATTGTGAAGACAGGTGTCAGGGAGCATTGTTATGACATATGTAATGGCCCATTGTGATGACAATGGCATGGAGCATTGTGATTAAAACGGCATGGGGCTTTGTGATGGTATAGGCATGGAGCCTTTTTGTGACGGTTCAAGGTACATTCTGAGGACAAGTGTCAGGGAGCATTGTGATGACAAGTGTATTGAGAATTGTGATGACAAAGGTCATGGAGCATTGTGATGAAAAGGGCATGGAGTATTGTGATGACAGGCGTCATAGAGCGTTGTGATGACAAGTGTTATGGAACATTGTGATCACAAGGGATTGGAGCATTGTGATGAGAGAGGTCATGGATCATTTTGATTTCAAGGTGCATGGAGCATTATGATGATAGGGGTCATGGAGCATCGTGATATCAGGGATCACGGAGCATTTTGATGCAAAGGGTCATGGAGCATTTTGATGACAGGGGTTATGGAACATTGTGATGTCAGGGGTATCGAACATTGTGATGATAATTGCATGTAGCATAGTGATGACAGGAGTCATGGAACACTGGGATGAAATGGGTGAGGGAATATTGTGATGAATAGTGATGTAACATTGTGACATAAGTGGTGAGAGAGCATTATGATGAGAAGTGCATGGAGCATTGTGATGACAAGGTTTATGGAGCATTGTGATGACAAGATTGTGGAGCACTCTGATGACAAGCGCATGGTGAACTGTGAAGACATGTGTCATGGAGCATTGTGCTGACAAGCGCATGGAGCATTGTGATGACAATGGTCATGGAGCATTCTGCTAAGAAAGGCATAAGGCATTGTGATGACAACTGTCAAAGAGCATTGTGATGAAAAGTACATGGAGCATTGTGGTTAAAATGGTCACAGAGACTGTTGATGACGAGGGCATGGACCATTGTTATGACAAAGGTTATGAAGCACTGTGATGACTGGAGCCAAGGAGCATTGTAATGACAGGGGTCATGGAGCTTTGTGATAACAAGGTCATTGAGCATTGAGAAGACAAAGGCATGGAGCATTGTTCTAACAAGTTCAATGGATTATTGCAATGACAGTTTGAATGCTGCATTGTAATGACAAGGACATGGAGCATTGTGATGACCAGGTCATGAAGTATTATGAAGATATGTGTCAGGGAGCATTGTTATGACATATGTAAAGGCCCATTGTGATGACAATGGCATGGAGCATTGTGATGCCAAGTGTCATGGAGGATTCTGATGACAAAGCAAATGGAGCATTGTGATGACAATGGCTTGGAGCATTGTGATGACAAGGGTCAGGGAGCATTGTGCTGACAAGTGCATGGAGAATTGTGATGACAAGGGTCATGGAGCGTTCTGATGACAAGCTTGTGGAGTATTTTGATGACAATGGCAGAGAGCATTGTGATGAAAACCGCATGGGGCATTGTGATGAAAAAGGCATGAAGCCTTTTTGTGGCAGGGTTCAAGGAGCATACTGACAAGTGTCAGGGAGCATTGTGATGACAAGTGTATTGAGAATTGTGATGACAAAGGTCATGGAGCATTGTGATGAAAAGGGCATGGAGTATTGTGATGACAGGCATCATGGAGCGTTGTTATGACAAGTGTTATGGAACATTGTGATCACAAGGTTTTGGAGCATTGTGATGACAGAGGTCATGGATCATTTTGATTTCAAGGAGCATGGAGCATTGTGATGACAAGGGCATGAAGCAATGTGATCCCACGGTTCATGGAGGATTGTGATGACAATGGTAATGGAATATTGTGATGAAAAGCGCATAGAGCATTGTAATGACAAGGTCATGTAGCATTTTGCTGACAAAGGCATGGAGCATTGTGATGACAGGTGTCATGGAGCACTGTGATGACAAGCGTCACGGAGCATTGTGAATACAGGGTTCATGGATCATTGGGATGACAAGGGCATGGATCATTGTGATGACAAAGGTCATGGAGCATAGGCCTGAAAATGTTCATAGAGTATTTTGATGTGAGGCGTCATGGAGCATTTTGATGTCTAGGGAAAGGAACATTGTGATGACAAGAGTCTCGGATCATTTTGTTGTCTGGTGACATGGAGTTTTGTGATGACAGTGGTCATGGAACATTGTTATGATATTGGTCATGGAGCATTGTGATGAGAAGGTTATGGAGCATTGGGCTGAAAATATTCATGGAGTATTGTGAAGACAGGGGTCATGGAGCATTGTGATGACAATGGAATGGAGCATAGTGATGACAAGGTCCTGGAGCATTGTGATGAGTACATGGAGACTTGTGATGCCAAGTCTCATGGAGCATTCTGATGAAATGGGGCATGGTGCATTGTGATTACAGGGGTCTTGGAGCATTGTGAAAACCAGGGCTAGGAGCATTGTGAGGAAAAGGCCATGGAGCACTCTGCTGACAGGCGTCATGGAGCTTTGTGATGACAAGGGCATGAAGCATTGTGATTAAAGGCGTCTTGGAGCATTGTGATGAAAAGGGCATGGATCATTGTGATGAAAAAGGCATGGAGCCTTTCCATGACAGAGTTCAAGGAGCATACAGACAACAAGTGTCAGGGAACATTGTGATGACAAGTGTATTGAGCAT
The DNA here is from genome assembly GCF_964165515.1 of Mesoplodon bidens. NCBI lineage: Eukaryota > Metazoa > Chordata > Mammalia > Artiodactyla > Ziphiidae > Mesoplodon > Mesoplodon bidens. The sequence continues at coordinate 1,187,727 of NW_027671226.1, forward strand.
TGTGATGACAAATTTCATGGAGCATTGTGATGAGAAGACCATGGATAATCGTGATGATGAACGTCAGGGGTGTTGTGATGATAAGTGTTATGGGACATTGTGATCACAAGGGTTTGGAGCATTATGATGACAGAAGACATTGAGCATTTTGATTTCATTGTGATGACAACAGCCTGAAGCATTATGATGATGGGCATGGTGCATTGTGATGACAGGGTTCATGGAGCATTGAGATGAAAAGGGGCATGGAGCATTGTGATTACAGGTGTCTTGGAGCATTGTTATGACAAGAGCATGGAGCATTGTGATGAGAAGCCCATGGAATATTCTGATGACATGCATCATGGAGCTTTGTGATGACAAGGGCATGGAGCATTGTGATGACAGGGGCATGGAGCATTGTTCTGACAAGTTTCATAGATTATTGTGATGACAGTGGGCATGGTGCATTGTGATGACAAGCGCATGGAACATTGTGATGAGAACGTCATGGAGTATTGTGAAGACAGGTGTTAGGGAGCATTGTGATGATATATGTCATGGTTCATTGCGATGACAATGGCATGGAGCATTCTGATGCCAAATATAATGGAGGATTGTGATGACAAATATAACGAAGCATTGTAATGACTAGGGCTTGGAGCATTATGATGACAAAGGCCAATGAGAATTTTCATGACAAGGTCGTGAAGCATTGTGATGACAAGGTCCTGTAGCATTGTGATGAGAAATCCATGGAGACTTGTGATGAGAAGTCTCATGGAGCATACTGATGACAAGGTGCATGGAACATTGTGATTACAGGGGTCTTGGAACATTGTGATGACAAGGGCATGGAGCATTGTGAGGAGAAGGCAAACGAGCATTCTGATGACATGCGTCATTGAGCTTTCTGATGACAAAGGCATGAAGCATTGTGATTACAGGTGTCTTGGAGCATTGTGATGAAAAGGGCATGGATCATTGTGATGAAAAAGGCATGGAGTCTTTTCATGACAGGGTTCAAGGAGCATACAAGAGTCAGGGAGCATTCTGATGACAAGTGTATTGAGCATTGTGATGACAATGTTCATGGAGCATTGTGATGAGAAGACCATGGATAATTGTGATGAGGAGCGTCATGGGGCATTGTAATGACAAGTGTTATGGAATATTGTGATCACAAGGGTTTGGAGCATTGTTATGACAGAGGTCATGGAGCATTTTGATTTCATTGTGATGACAATAGCATGAAACATTATGATGATGGGCCTGGTGCATTGTGATGACAGGGTTCATGGATCATTGAGATGAAAAGGGACATGGAGAATTGTGATTACAGGGGTCTTGGAGCATTGTGATGACAAGGCCATGGAACATCGTGATGGCAGGGTTCATGGAGCATTTTTATGACAGGGATAATGGAGCATTGTAATGGCAACTGCATGGAGCACTGTGATGAGAAGGCATGGAGTATTCTGATGACATGCGTCATGGAGCTTTGTGATGACATCAGCATGGAGCAATGTGATGAGAGTGTTCATGGAGCATTGTGATAACATTGACATGGAGCATTGTGATGCCAAGGGTCATGGATCTTTGTGATGACAAAGGTCATGGAGCATTTTGATGACAAGTGCGTTGGCAATGTGATGAGAAGGGCTGGGAGCATTGTGATGAGAGCGTCATGGAGCAATTTGATGAAAAGGATTATAGAATATTTTGATGACAAGTGTTTTGGAACACTGTGATGTCAGCGGTCATGGAGCATTTTGATGAAAATGGTCATGGAGAATTTTGATGACAGGGGTTAAGGAACATTGTGATGTGAGTGGTCATCGAACATTGTAATGATAAGTGCATGTAGCATTGTGATGACAGGAGTCATGGAGCATTGGGATGATGGGGGAGGGAGTATTGTGATGAATAGTGATGTAACATTGTGATATCAGTGGTGAGAGAGCATTTTGAAGATAAATGCATGGAGCATTGTGAATACAATGGTTATGGAGCATTGTGATGACAAGGTTGTGGAGCACTGTGATGACAAGTGCATGGCGCATTGTGATGACATGTGTCACTGAGCATTGTGCTGACAACCTCAGGGAGCATTGTGATGACAAGGGTCATGGAGCATTGGGCAGAGAAAGGCATAGAGCATTTGGATGACAAGGGTCAAAGAGCATTGTGATGAAAAGTTCATGGAGCATTGTGGTTAAAATGGTCACAGAGACTGTTGATGACCAGGGCATGGACCATTGTGATAACAGTGGTCATGAAGCATTGTGATGACTGGAGTCACGGAGTATTGTGATGACAGGGGTCATGGAGCATTGTGATAATAAGGGCATGGACCATTGGTCTAATAATTTTCATGGATTATTGTGATGACTGTTGGAATGGTGCATTGTGATGACAAGGGCATGGAGCATTGTGATGACCAGGTCATGCAGTATTGTGAAGACAGGTGTCAGGGAGCATTGTGATGACATATGTAAAGGCCCATTGTGATGACCATAGCATGGAGCATTGCGATGCCAAGTGTCATGGAGGATTCTGATAAAAAAGGTAATGGAGCATTGTGATGACAATGCCTTGGAGTATTGTGATGACAATGGTTAGGGAGCATTGTGCGGACAAGTGCATGGAGAATTCTGATGACAAATGTCATGAAGCATTCTGATGACAAACTTGTGGAGTATTCTGATGACAACGGCATGGAGCATTGTGATTAAAACGGCATGCAGCATTGTGATGGAATAGGCATGGAGCCTTTTCGTGACAGGGTTCAATGTACATTGTGACGACAAGTGTCTGGGAGCATTGTGATGACAAGTGTATTGAGAATTGTGATGACAAAGGTCATGGAGCATTGTGATGAAAAGGGCATGGAGTATTGTGATGACAGGCGTCAAGGAGCGTTGTGATGACAAGTGCTATGGAACATTGTGATCACAAGGTTTTGGAGCATTGTGATGAGAGAGGTCATGGATCATTTTGATTTCAAGGTGCATGGAGCGTTGTGATGACAGGGGTCATGGAGCATTGTGATATCAGGGATCACGGAGCATTTTGATGCAAAGGGTCATGGAACATTTTGATGACAGGGGTTATGGAACATTGTGATGTCAGGGGAATCGATCATTGTGATGATAATTGCATGTAGCATAGTGATGACAGGAGTCATGGAACACTGGGATGAGATGGGTGAGGGAATATTGTGATGAATAGTGATGTAACATTGTGATATCAGTGGTGAGAGAGCATTATGATGAGAAGTGCATGGAGCATTGTGATGACAAGGTTTATGGAGCATTGTGATGACAAGATTGTGGAGCACTCTGATGACAAGCGCATGGTGAACTGTGAAGACATGTGTCATGGAGCATTGTGCTGACAAGCGCATGGAGCATTGTGATGATAACGGTCATGGAGCATTGTGCTGAGAAAGGCATAGAGCTTTTTGATGACAAGGGTCAAAGAAAATTGTTATGAAAAGTTCATGGAGCATTGTGGTTAAAATGGTCACAGAGACTGTTTGTGACGAGGGCATGGACCATTGTTATGACAAAAGTTATGAAGCATTGTGATGACTGGAGCCACGGAGCATTGTGATGACAGGGGTCATGGAGCATTGTGATAACAAGGGCATTGAGCATTGTGAAGACAAAGGCATGGAGCATTGTTCTAACAAGTTCAATGGATTATTGCAATGACAGTTTGAATGCTGCATTGTAATGACAAGGGCATGGAGCATTGTGATGACCAGGTTATGAAGTATTTTTAAGACATGTGTCAGGGAGCATTGTTATGACATATGTAATGGCCCATTGTGATGACAATGGCATGGAGCATTGTGATGCCAAGTGTCAAGGAGGATTCTGATGACAAAGGTAATGGAGCATTGTGATGACAATGGCTTGGAGCATTGTGATGACAAGGGTCAGGGAGCATTGTGCTGGCAAGTGCATAGAGAGTTGTGATGACAAGGGTCATGGAGCATTCTGATGACAAGCTTGTGGAGTATTTTGATGACAATGGCAGAGAGCATTGTGATGAAAACCGCATGGGACATTGTGATGAAAAAGGCATGAAGCCTTTTCGTGACAGGGTTCAAGGAGCATACTGACAACAAGTGTCAGGGAGCATTGTGATGACAAGTGTATTGAGAATTGCGATGACAAAGGTCATGGAGCATTGTGATGAAAAGGCATGGAGTATTGTGATGAGAGGCATCATGGAGCGTTGTTATGACAAGTGTTATGGAACATTGTGATCACAAGGTTTTGGAGCATTGTGATGACAGAGGTCATGGATCATTTTGATTTCAAGGAGCATGGAGCATTGTGATGACAAGGGCATGAAGCAATGTGATCCCAAGGTTCATGGAGGATTGTGATGACAATGGTAATGGAGTATTGTGATGACAAGCACATAGAGCACTGTAATGACAAGGTCATGTACCATTTTGCTGACAAATGCATGGAGCATTGTGATGACAGGTGTCATGGAGCACTGTGATGACAAGCGTCACAAACCTTTGTGAATAGAGGGGTCATGGAGCATTGGGATGACTAGGGCATGGATCATTGTGAGGACAAGGGTCATGGAGCTTTGGGCTGAAAATGTCCATGGAATATTGTGATGACAGGGGTCATGGAGCATTGTGATGACTAGGTAATCGGGCATTTTGATGAAAAGAGTCCAGGATTATTGTATTGTCAGGTGTCATGGAGTGTTGTGATGACAGTGGTCCTGGAGCATTGTGATCATATTGGTCATGGAGCATTGTGATGAGAAAGTCATGGAGCATTGGGCTGAAAATGTTCATGGAGTATTGTGATGACAGGGGTCATGGAGCACTTTGATGACAAGGGCATGGAGCATTGTGATGAGAAGTTCATCGAGTACTGTGAAGACAGGTGTCAGGGAGCATTGTGATGAAATATGTCATGGTCCATTGTGATGACAATGGCATGGAGAATTGTGATGCCAAATATAATGGAGGATTGTGATGACAAATATAGTGGAACATTGTGATGACTAGGGCTTGGAGCATTATGATGACAAGGGCCATTGAAAATTTTCATGACAATGTCCTGAAGCATTGTGATGACAAGGTACTGGAGCACTGTGATGAGAAAACCATTGAGCCTTGAGATGACAAGTCTCATGGAGCATAATGATGAAAAGTGGCATGGAGCACTGTGATTACAGGGCTCTTGAACATTGTGATGACAAGAGCATGGAGCATTGTGATTACATGTGTCTTGGATCATTGTGATGAAAAGGGCATGGATCATTGTGAGAAAAAGGCATGGAGCCTTTTCAAGAGATGGTTCAAGGAGCATAGAGACAAAAAGTGTCAGGGAGCATTTTGATGACAAGTGTATTGAGCATTGTGATGACAAAGGAAATGGAGCACTGTCAAGAGAAGACCATGGATAACTGTGATGACGAGCGTCAACGGACATTTTGATGACAAGTGTTATACTATATTGTGATCACAAGGGTTTAGAGCATTGTTATGATAGAGGTCATGGAGCATTTTGATATCATTTTGATGACAATAGCATGAAGCATTATGATGATGTGCATGGTGCATAGTGATGACACGTTTCATGGATCATTGAGATTAAAAGGGGCATGGAGCATTGTGATGAGAAGGGTCATGGAGCCTTGTGATGAGAAGTCCATGAGGCATTCTGATGACATGTGTCATGGAGCTTTGTGAAGACAAGGGCATGGAACAATGTGATGAGAGTGTTCATGGAGCATTGTGATGACAATGACATGGAGTTTTGTGATGCCAGGGTCATGGAACTTTCTGATGACAAAGGTCATGGAGCATTCTGATGGCAAGGGTGTTGTGCATTTTGATGAGAAGGGCAGGGAGCATTGTGATTACAGGGTCATGGAGCAATTTGATGAAAAGTGTCATGGAACATTTTCATGACAGCTGTTAAGGAACATTGTGATCTCAGGGGTCATCGAACATTGTGATGATATATGCATGTAGCATTGTGATATCAGTGGTGAGAGAGCATTTTGATGAGAAGTGCATGGAGCAATGTGATGTCAAATTTTATGGAGCATTGTGATGACAAGATTGTGGAGCACTGTGATGACAAGCGCATTGTGCATTGTGATGACATGTGTCATGGAGCATTGTGCTGACAAGCGCACGGAGCATTGTGATGACAAGGGTTATGGAGCATTGTGCTGAGAAAGGCATAGTGCATTGTGATAACAAGGGTCAAAGAGCATTGTGATATAATGTTCATGGAGCATTGTGGTTAAAATGGTCACAGAGAATGTTGATGATGAGGGCATGCAACATTGTGATGCAAACGTCGTGAAGCATTGTGATGACTGGAGTCATGGAGCATTGTGATGACACGGGTTATGGATCATTGTGATAACAAGGGCATGGAGAATTGTGATGACAACGGCATGGAACATTGGTCTAATATGTTTCATGGATTATTGCAATGACAGTTGGAATGGCGCATTGTGATGACAAGTCATGGAGCATTGTGATGACCAGGTCATGCAGTATTGTGAAAACAGGTGTCAAGGAGTATTGTGATAACATATGTAATGGCCCATTGTGATGACAATGGCATGGAGCATTGTGATGCCAAGTGTCATGGAGGAATCTGATGACAAAGGTAATGGAGCATTTTGATGACAATAGCTTGGAGCATTGTGGTGACAAGGGTCAGGGAGCATTGTGCTGATAAGTGCATGAAGAATTGTGATGACAAGGGTCATGGAGCATTCTGAAGACAAGCTTGTGGAGTATTTTGATGACAATGGCATGGAGCATTGTGATGAAAACGGCATGGGGCATTGTGATGAAAAAAGCATGGAGCCTTTTCCTGACAGGGGTCAAGGAGCATTCTGATGAAAAGTGTCAGGGAGCATTGTGATGACAAGTGTATTGAGAATTGTGATGACAATGGTCATGGAGCATTGTGATGAAAAGTGCATGGAGTACTTTGGTGACAGGCATCATGGAGCGTTGTGATGACAAGTGTTATGGCACACTGTGATCACAAGGTTTTGGAGCATTGTGATGAGAAGTGTCATCGAGCCATGTGTTGACAAGTCCATGGAGCATTTTGATGGCAGGGGTCATGGAGCATTGTTATTACAGGTGTAATGGAGCATTGTGATGTAAAGGGCATGGATCATTGTGATTACAAGGTTTATGGAGCACTGTGATGACAAATTTGTGGACCGTTGTAATGAAAAGCGTGTTGCACACTGTGATGACAAGGGTCATGGAGCATTTTTCTGACAAAGGCATGGAGCATTGTGCTGAGAAATTCATAGAGCTTTGTGATGACAAGGGTCAAAGAGCATTGTGATGAAAAGTTCATGGAGCACTGTGGTTAAAAAGGACACAGAGACTGTTGATGATGAGCACATGGACCATTGTGATGACAAAGGTCATGAAGCATTGTGATGACTGCAGTCACGGAGCATTGTGATGACAGGGGTCATGAAGCATTGTGATAACAAGGGCATGGAGCATTGAGATGTAAAGTGCATGGAGCATTGGTCTAATAATTTCATGGATTATAGCGATGACATTTGGAAAGGCGCATTGTGATCACAAGGGCATGGATAATTGTGATGACCAGGTCATGCATTATTGTGAAGGCAGTTGTCATGGAGCATTGTGATGACATATGTAATGGCCCGATGACAACAATGGCATGGAGCATTGTGATGCCAAGTGTCATGGAGGATTCTGATGACAATGGAAATAGAGCATTGTGATGACAATGGTTTGGAGCATTGTGATGACAAAGGTCATGGAGCATTGTGATGAGAAGGGCATGGAGTATTGTGATGACAGGCAGCATGCAGCGTTGTGATGACAAGTGTTATGGAATACTGTCATCACAAGAGTTTGGAGAATTGTGATGAGAGATGTCATGGATCATTTTTTTTTTCTTTTTGCGGTATGCGGGCCTCTCACTGTTGTGGCCTCTCCCGTTGCGGAGCACAGGCTCCGGATGCGCAGGCCCAGCGGCCATGGCTCACGGGCCCAGCCGCTCCGCGGCATATGGGATCCTCCCAGACCGGGGCATGAACCCGTATCCCCTGCATCGGCAGGCGGACTCTCTACCACTGCGCCACCAGGGAGGCCCTGTCATGGATCATTTTGATTTCAAGGAGCATGGAGCATTCAGATGACAAGGGCACGAAGCAATGTGAACCCATGGTTCATGGAGGATTGTGAAGAAAATAGTATTGGAGTATTTTGACGACAAGCGCATAGAGCATTGTAATGACAACGTCATGTAGCATTTTGCTGACAAAGTCATGGAGCATTGTGATGACAGGTGTCATGGAGCACTGTGATGACAAGCGTCACAGAGCATTGTGAATACAGGGGTCATGGAGCATTGGGATGACAAGGGCATGGAGCATTGTGAGGTGAAGACCAAGGAGCATTCTAATGATATGTGTCATTGAGCTTTGTGATGACAAGTGCATGGTGAATTATGATTACAGTGGTCTTAGAGCATTGTGATGAAAAAGGCATGGATCATGGTGATGAAAAAGGCATGGAGCCTTGTCATGACAGGGTTCAAGGAGCATACTGACGAATAGTGTCAGGGCGCATTGTGATGACAAGTGTATTGAGCATTGTGATGACAAAAGTCATGGAGCATTGTGATGAGAAGACCATGGATAATGGTGATGATGAGCATCAAGGGGTGTTGTGATGATAAGTGTTAAGGAACATTGTGATCACAAGGTTTCGGAGCATTATGATGACAGAGGTCATGGAGCATTTTGATTTCATTGTGATGACAAAAGCATGAAGCATTATGATATTGGGCATGATGCATTGTGATGACAGGATTCATGGAGCATTGAGATGAAAAGGGGCATGACATATTGTGATTACAGGGGTCTCGGAGCATTGTGATGACAAGGGCATGGAGCATTGTGATGTGAAGGCCATGGAACATTCTGATGACATGCGTCATGGAGGTTTGTGATGACAAGGGCATGGAGCATTGTGATTACAGTGGTCTTGATCATTGTGATGACATGAGTCATGGAGCCTTGTGATGACAATGCCGTGTATCATTGTGATGGCAGGGGTCATGGATCATTGTTATGACAGGGGTAATGGAGCATTTTGATGAGAAGGGCATGGAGCATTGCTCTGAAATATTTCATGGATTATTGTGAAGAGAGTCGCATGGAGCATTGTGATGATGAGGGCACAGAACAGTGTGATACATGGGTCATGGGTCATGGAGCTTTGTGATGACAAGTCATGGAGCATTGGCATGACAAGCGCATGGATCATTGTGAAGAGAAGGTCATGGAGTATGGAGAAGACAGGTGTCAGGGAGCATTGTGATGACATATGTCATGGTCCATTGCAATGACAATGGCAGGGAGTATTGTGATGCCAAATTTAATGGAGGATTGTGATGACAAATATAATGGAGCATTGAGATGACTAGGGCTTGTAGCATTATGATGACAAGGGCCATTGAGAATTTTCATGACAAGGTCGTGAAGCATTGTGATGACAAGGTCCTGGAATCTTGTGATGAGAAAATCATGGAGCCTTGTGATGACAATTATCATGGAGCATAGTGATGAAAAGGGGCAAGGAGCATTGTGATTACAGGGGTCTTGGCACATTGTGAGGACAAGGTCATGCATCATTGTGAGGACAAGGCCAAGGAGCATTCTGATGACATGCGTCACTGAGCATTGTGATGACAAGGGCATGGAGCATTGTAATTACAGGGGTCTTGGAGCATCGTGATGAAAAGGGCATGGATCATTTTGATGAAAAAGGAATGGAGACTTGTCATGACAGGGTTCAAGGAGCATACAGAAAACAAGTGTCAGGGAACATTTTGATGACAAATGTATTGAGCATTATGATGACAAAGTTCATGGAGCATTGTGATGAGAAGACCATGGATAACGGTGATGACGACCGTCATGGGGCATTGTTATCGCAAGTGTTATGGAATATTGTGATCACAAGGGTTTGGAGCATTGTTATGACAGAGGTCATGGAGCATTTTGATTTCATTGTGATGACAATAGCATGAAGGATTATGATGATGGGCATGGTGCATTGTGATGACAGGTTCATGGAGCATTGAGATGAAAAGTGGCATGGAGCATTGTGTTTACAGTGGTCTTGGAGCATTCTGATGACAAGGGCATGGAGCATTGTGATGAGAAAGCCATGGAACATTCTGATGACATGCGTCATGGAGATATGTGATGACAAGGGCATGGAGCACTGTGATTACAGGGGTCTTCACCATTGTGATGACAAGTGTCATGGAACCTTGTGATGACTAGGCCGTGGAGAATTGTGATGGCAGGGGTCAGGGTGCATTGTTATGACAGAGGTAATGGAGCATTGTGATGAGAAGGGCATGGAACATTGGTCTGAAATGTTTCATGGATTATTGTGATGAGAGTGGGCATGGAGCATTGTGATGACAAGGTACAGAACACTATGATACATTGGTCATGCCGGATTGTAATGAAACGGGCATGGAGCATTGTGATGAGAAGAGCATCGAGCATTGTGATGACAAGTGTTATGGAGCTTTGTGATGACAAGGGCATGGAGCAATGTGATGACAGGGTTCATGGAGCATTGTGATGACAATGACATGGAGCATTGTGATATCAAGGGTCGTGGAGCTTTGTGATGACAACTCATGGAGCATATTGATGACAAGGGCATGGTGCATTGTGATGAGAAGGGCAGGGAACATTTTGATGACCGAGTCATGCAGCAATTTAATAAAAACTGTAAAGGAACCTTTTGATGGCAGGGGTTATAGAACATTGTGACGTCAGGTGTCATGGAGCTTTGGGATGAAAAGGGTCATGGAGCATTTTGATGACAGGCGTTATGGAATACAATGATGTCAGGGGTCATGGAACATTGTGATGATAAAGGGATGTAGCATTGTGATGACAGGGTCATGGAACATTGTGATTACAGGGGTGAGGGAGTATTGTAATGACTAGTGATGGAACATTGTGATATCTCTGTTAAGAGAGCATTTTGATGAGGAGTGCATGGACCATTGTGATTACAAAGTTTATGGAGCACTGCAATGACAAGGTTGTGGACCATTGTGATGAAATGCGCGTGGCACTTTGTGATGACAATGGTCATGGAGCATTGTTCTGACAAAGACATGGAGCATTCTGATGACAAGTGTCAGAGAGAATTGTGATGAAATGTTCATAGAGCATTGTGGTTACAATGGTCACAGAGCCTTGTGACGATGCGGGCATGGACTATTGTGATGACAAACGTTATGAAGCATTGTGATGATTGGAGTCACGGAGCATTGTGATGACAGGGTTCGTGGAGCATTGTGATGGCAAGGGCATGGAGCATTGTGATGACAGGGGCATGGAGCATTGGTCTGACAAGTTTAATAGATTACTGTGATGACAGTGTGCATGGTTCATTGTGATGACAACGGCATGGAGCATTGTGATGAGAAGGTCATGGAGTATTGTGAAGACAGGTGTCAGGGAGCATTGTGATGATATATGTCATGGTCCATTGCGATGACAATGGCATGGATAATTTTGATTCCAAATGTAATGGAGGATTGTGATGACAAATATAATGGAGCATTGTGATGACTGGGGCTTGGAGCATTATGATGACAAGGGCCATTGAAAATTTTCATGACATGGTCGTGAAGCATTGTGATGACAAAGTCCTGGAGCATTGTGATCACAAATCCATGGAGCCTTGTGATGACAAGTCTCATGGAGCATACTGATGAAAAGGGGCATGGAGAATTGAGAATACAGGGGTCTTGGAACATTGTGATGACAAGGGCATGGATCATTGTGAGGGGAAGACCAAGTAGCATTCTGATGGCATGCGTCATTGAGCTTTGTGATTACAAGGGAATGGAGCATTGTGATGACAAGGGTAATGGAGCATTGTGATGACAATGGCCATTGAGAATTTTGATGAAAATGTCGTGAAGCATTGTGATGACAAAGGCATGGAGTTTGCTATGACAGGGGACATGGGGCATTGCGATGACATGTGCATGGAGAATTGTGATGACAAAAGCATGTAACATTGTGATGAGAACTGTCATGGAGCATTGTGATGACAAGCACGTGGAGAATTGTGATGACAAGGGGCATGGAGCATGCTGATGACAAGCTTGTGGAGCATTGTGCTGACAAAGCAAGTAACACTCTGATGAGAAGTGTCATGGAACATAGTGATGCCAAGGACGTGGAGAATTGTGATGACAGGGAACATGGAGCATTGTGATGACCAGGGCATGGAGCATTGCGATGGCAACACCGTGGAGCATTGTGATGAGAAGATCATGGCTAATTGTGATGACGAGCCTCATGGAGCACTGTAATGACAAGGGGTATGGAGCATTGTGATGTCAGGGGACATGGAGCCTTTTGATGAAAATGGTCATGGGGCATTTTGATGACATGGCTTATGGAACATTGTGATGTCATAGGTCATCGTACATTGTGATGATAAGTGCATGTAGCACTGTGATGACAGGAGTCATGGAACCTTGTGATTACAGGGATGTAGGATTATTGTGACGAATAGTGATGGAACATTGTGATATCAGTGGTGAGAGATCATATTGATGAGAAGTGCATGGAGCATTGTGATGACAAGGTTTATGGAGCATTGTGATGACAAGATTGTGGAGCACTGTGATGACATGTACATGGTGCATTGTGATGACATGTGTCGTGGAGCATTGTTTTGACAAGCGCATGGAGCATTGTGATGACAAGTGTCATGGAGCATTGTGCTGAGAAAGGCATACAGCATTGTGATGAAAAGGATCAAAGAGAATTGTGATGAAATGTTCTTGGAGCATTGTGGATAAAAAGGTCACAGAGAATGTTGACGACGAGGGCATGCACCATTGTGATGACAAAGGGCATGAAGCATTGTGATGACTGGAGTCACGGAGCATTGTGATGACAGGGCTCATGGAGCATTGTGATAACAAGGGCATGGAGCATTGTGATGACAAGGGCATGGAGCATTGGTCTAATAACTTTCATGGATTATTGCGATGACAGTTGGAATGGCACATTGTGATGAAAAGGGCATGGGGCATTAGTCTAATAAGTTTCATGGATTATTGCGATGACACTTGGAATGGCCCATTGTGATGACAAGGGCATGGAGCATTGAGAGGCCAAGTGTCATGGAGGATTCTGATGACAAAGGTAATGGAGCATTGTGATGACAATGGCTTGGGCCATTGTAATGACAAGGGTCAGGTAGCATTGTGCTGAAAAGTGCATGGAGAATTGTGATGATAAGGGTCACAGAGCATTCTGATGACAAGATTGTGGTGTATTTTGATGACAATGGCATGGAGCATTGTGATGAAAACGGCATGGGGCATTGTGATGAAAACGGCTTGGAGCCTTTTCGTGACAGGGTTCAAGGAGCATTCTGAAGACAAGTGTCAGGGAGCATTGTGATGACAAGTGTATTCAGAATTGTGATGACAAACTTCATGGAGCATTGTGATGAAAAGGGCATGGAGTATTGTGATGACAGGCATCATGGAGCATTGTGATGACAAGTGTTATGGAACTTTGTGATCACAAGGGTTTGGAGCATTGTGATGACAGAGGTCATGGAGAATTTTGATTTCATTGTGGTGACAGTAGCCGGAAGCATTATGATGATGGTATGATGCATTGTGAAGACTGGGTTCATGGAGCATTGAGATGAAAAGGGGCATGGAGCATTGTGATTACAGTTGTCTGGGAGCATTGTGATGACAAGGGCATGGAGCATTTTGATGAGAAGGCCATGGAACATTATGATGACATGTGTCATGGAGCTTTGTGATGACAAGGGCATGGAGCATTGTGATTAAAGGGGTATTGGAGCATTGTGATGACATGTGTCATGGAGCCTTGTGATGACAAGGCCATGGAACAATGTGATGGCTGGGGTCATGGAGCATTCGTATGACAGGTGTAATGGAGCACTGTGATGAGAAGGGCATGGAGCATTGTGATTACAAGCTTTATGGAGCATTGCCATGACAAATTTGTGGACCGTTGTGATAAAAAGCGCGTGGCACTTTGTGAGGACAAGAGTCATGGAGGATTTTTCTGACAAAGGAGTGGAGCATTGTGATGACTAGGGTCAAGGAGCATTGTGCTGGAAATTTCATAGAGCATTGTGGTTACAAAGCCACAGAGCCTTGTGATGGCGCAGGCATGGACCACTGTGATGACAAATGATATGAAGCACTGTGATGACTTGAGTCACAGAGCATTGTGATGACAGGTGTCACAGAGCAATGTGATGAGAGCGTTCATGGAGACTCGTGATGACAATGACATGGAGCACTGTGATCCCAAGCGTCATGGATCTTTGTGATGACAAAGGTCATGGAGCATTTTGATGACAAGTGTGTTGTGCATTGTGATGAGAAGGGCAGGGAGCATTTTGATGACAGGGTCATGGAGCAATTTGATGAAAAGGATCAAGGAGCATTTTGATGACAGGGGTGATGGAACATTGTGTTGTCAGGGGTCATCGAATATTGTGATGATAATGCATGTAGCATGTTGATGACAGGAGTTATGGAACATTGTGATGCTAGGGGTGAGGGAGTATTGTGACGAAAAGTGATGTAACATTGTGATATCAATGGTGAGAGAGCATTTTGATGAGAAGTGCATGGAGCATTGTGATGACAATGTTTATGGAGCACTGTGATAAGAAGATTGTGGAGCACTCTGATGACAAGCGTATGGTGCATTGTGATGACATGTGTCATGGAGCATTGTTCTGACAAGCGCATGGAGGATTGTGATGACAAGTGTCATGGAGCATTGTGCTGAGAAAGGCATAGAGCATTGTGATGACAAGGGTCAAAGAGCATTGTGATGAAAAGTTCATGGAGCATTGTGGTTAAACAGGTCACAGACACTGTTGATGACGAGGGCATGGACCACTGTGATGACAAAGGTCATGAAGCATTGTGATGACTGGAGTCACGGAGCATTGTGATGACAGTGGTCATGGAGCATTGTGATAACAAAGGCATGGAATATTGTGATGACAAGGGCATGGAGCATTGGTCTAATAAGTTTCATGGATTATTGTGATGACAGTTGGAATGGTGCATTGTGATGACAAGGGTATGGAGCATTGTGATGACCAGGTCATGCAGTATTGTGAAGACAGGTGTCATGGAGGATTCTGATGACAAAGGTAATGGAGCATTGTGATGACAGTGGCATGGAGCATTGTGATGACAAGATTCAGGGAGCATGGTGCTGACAAGTGCATGCAGAATTGTGATGACAAGTGTCATGACAGGGGTCACGGAGCATTTTTCTTACAAAGGCATGTAGCATTGTGATGACAAGGGTCACGGAGCATTGTGATGAAAAGATCATGGAGCATTGTCGTTACAAAGTTCACAGAGCCTTGTGAAGACGCGGGCATCGACCACTGTGATGACAAATGTTACGAAGCACTGTGATGCATGGAGTCACGGAACATTGGGTTGACAGGTGTCCTGGAGCATTGTGATGACAAGGGCATGGAGCATTGTGATGAGAAGGTCATGGAGTATTGTGAAGATAGGTGTCAGGGAGTATTGTGATGACATATGGCATGGTCCATTGCGATGGCAATAGCAGGGAGCATTGTGATGCCAAATGTAATGGAGGATTGTGATGACAAATATAATGGAGCAGTGTGATTACTAGGGCTTGGAGCATTATGATGACAAGGGCCATTGAGAATTTTCATGGCAAGGTCGTGAAGCATTGTGATGAAAAGGTCCTGGAGCATTGTGATGATAAAACCATGGAGCCTTGTGATGACAAATCTCATGGAGCATACTGACGAAATGGGGCATGGACATTGTGATGACAGGAGTCTTGGAGCACTGTGATGACAAGGGCATGGAGCATTTTGAACAGAAGGCCATGGAACATTCTGATGACATGTGTCATGGAGCTTTGTGATGACAAGTGCATGGAGCATTGTGATTACAGGTGTCTTGGAGCATTGTGATGACAATTGTCTTGGAGCCTTGTGATGACAAGCTCGTGGAACATTGTGATGGCAGGGGTCATGGATCATTGTTATGATAGTGGTAATGGAGCATTGTGATGAGAAGGGAAAGGAGCATTGTGATTTCAAGGTTTATGGAGCATTGCGATGACAAATTTGTGGACCGTTGTGATTAAAAGTGCGTGGCACACTGTGATGACAAGGGTCATGGAGCATTTTTCTGACAAAGGCATGGAGCATTGTGATGACAAGGGTCACAGAGCATTGTGATGAACAGTTCATGGTGCATTGTGGTTACAAAGGCCACAGAGCCTTGGGATGACGTGGGCATGGACCACTGTGATGACAAATGTTATGAAGAATTGTGATGCCTGGAGTCACAGAGAATTGTGATGACATGGGTCATGGAGCACTGCGATGACAAGGGCATCGAGCATTTTGATTACAGGGGCATGGAACATTTTGATGAGAAGTTCATGGAGTATTTTGAAGAAAGGTGTCAGGGAGCATTGTGATGACATATGTCATGGTCCATTGCGATGACAATGGCAGGGAGCGTTGTGATGCAAAATGTAATGGAGGATTGTGATGACAAATATAATGGAGCATTTTGATGACTAAGGCTTGGAGCATTATGATGACAAGGGACATTGAGAATTTTCATGACAAGTCATGAAGCATTGTGATGACAAGGTCCTGGAGCATTGTGATGAGAAAACCATGGAGCCTTGTGATGTCAAATCTCATGGAGCATACTGAAGAAAAGGGACATGGACCATTGTGATTACAGGGGTCTTAGAACATTGTGATGACATGGGCATGGAGCATTGTGAGGAGGAGGCCAAGGAGCATTCTAATGACATGCGTCATTGAGCTTTGTGATGACAAGGGCATGGAGCATTGTGATTACAGGGGTCATGGAGCATTGTGATGAAAAGGGCCCGGATCATTGTGATGAAAAATGCATGGAGCCTTGTCATGACAGGGTACAAGGAGCATACAGACAGCAAGTGTCAGGGATCATTTTGATGACAATTGTATTGAGCATTGTGATGACAATGGTCATGGAGCATTGTGATGAGAAGACCATGGATAATTGTGATGACGAGAGTCATGGGACCTTGTGATGACAAGTGTTATGGAATATTGTGATCACAAGGGTTTGGAGCATTGTTATGACAGAGGTCATGGAGCATTTTGATTTCATTGTGATGACAATAGCATGAAGCATTATGATGATGGGCATGGTGCATTGTGATGACAGGGTTCATGGATCATTGAGATGAAAAGGGGCATGCAGCATTGTGATTACAGGGTTCTTGTAGCCTTGTGATGAGAAGGGTCATGGAGCCTTGTGATGACAAGGCCATGGAACATCGTGATGGCAGGAGTCATGGAGCATTGTCATGAGAGGGGTAATGGAGCATTGTGATGGCAAGGGCGTGGTGCATTGTGAGGAGAAGGCCATGGAGCATTCTGATGACATGTGTCATGGAGCTTTGTGATGACAAGGGCATGGAGCAATGTGTTGAGAGCGTTCATGGAGCATCATGATGACAATGACATGGAGCACTGTGATCCCAAGCGTCATGGATCTTTGTGATGACAAAAGTCATGGAGCATTTTGATGACAAGTGTGTTGTGCATTGTGATGAGAAGGGCAGGGAGCATTTTGATGACAGGGTCATCGAGGAATTTGATGAAAAGGGTCATGGAGCATTTTGATGACAGGTGTGATGGAACATTGTGTTGTCAGGGGTCATCGAATATTGTGATGATAATGCATGTAGCATGTTGATGACAGGAGTTATGGAACATTGTGATGCCAGGGGTGAGGGTGTATTGTGACGAATAGTGATGTAACACTGTGATATCAATCGTGAGAGAGCATATTGATGAGAAGTGCATGGAGCATTGTGATGACACGTGTTATGGAGCACTGTGATGACAAGATTGTGGAGCACTCTGATGACAAGCGAATGGTGCACTGTGATGACACGTGTCGTGGAGCATTGTTCTGACAAGCGCATGGAGCATTGTGATGACAAGTGTCATGGAGCATTGTGCTGAGAAAGGCATAGAGCATTGTGATGACAAGGGTCAAAGAGCATTGTGATGAAAAGTTCATGGAGCATTGTGGTTAAAAAGGTCACAGAGACTGTGATGATGAGGTCATGGACCATTGTGATGACAAAGGTCATGAAGCATTTTGATGACTGGAGTCACGGAGCATTGTGATGACAGTGGTCATGGAGCAATGTGATAACAAAGGCATGGAGCATTGTGATGACAAGGGCCTGGAGCATTGGTCTAATAAGTTTCATGGATTATTGTGATGACAGTTGGAATGGTGCATTGTGATGACAGGGGTATGGAGGATTTTGATGACCAGGTCATGCCGTATTGTGAAGACAGGTGTCATGGAGGATTCTGATGACAAAGGTAATGGAGCATTGTGATGACAATGGCTTGGAACATTGTGATGACAAGGGTCAGGGAGCATGGTGCTGACAAGTGCATGCAGAATTGTGATGACAAGTGTCATGACAGTTGTCATGGAGCATTTTTCTTACAAAGGCATGTAGCATTGTGATGACAAGGGTCACGGAGCATTGTGATGAAAAGATAATGGAGCATTGTCGTTACAATGGTCACAGAGCCTTTTGATGACACGGGCATCGACCACTGTGATGACAAATGTTATGAAACATTGTGATGCCTGGAGTCACGGAACTTTGGGATGACAGGTGTCATGGAGCATTGTGATGACAAGGGCTTCGAGCATTGTGATGAGAAGGTCATCGAGTATTGTGAAGATAAGTGTCAGGGAGCATTGTGATGACATATGTCATGGTCCAATGCGATTACAATGGCAGGGAGCATTGTGATGCCAAATGTAATGGAGGATTGTGATGACAAATATAATGGAGCATTGTGATGACTAGGGCTTGGAGTATTATGATGTCAAGGGCCATTGAGAATTTTCATGGCAATGTCGTGAAGCATTGTGATGACAAGGTCCTGGAGCATTGTGATGATTAAACCATGGAGCCTTGTGATGACATATCTCATGGAGCATACTGATGAAATGGGGCATGGAGCATTGTGATTACAGGGGTCTTGGAGCACTGTGATGACAAGGGCATGGAGCATTTTGAAGAGAAAGCCATGGAACCTTCTGATGACATGTGTCATGGAGCTTTGTGATGACAAGGGCATGGAGCATTGTGATTACAGGGGTCTTGGAGCATTGTGATGACAAGTGTCTTGGAGCCTTGTGATGACAAGGTCGTGGAACATTGTGATGGCAGGGGTCATGGATCATTGTTATGATAGTGGTAATGGAGCATTGTGATGAGAAGGGAAAGGAGCATTGTGATTTCAAGGTTTATGGAGCATTGCGATGACAAATTTGTGGACCGTTGTGATGAAAAGTGCGTGGCACACTGTGATGACAAGGGTCATGGAGCATTTTTCTGACAAAGGCATTTAGCATTGTGATGACAAGGGTCACAGAGCATTGTGATGAACAGTTCTTGGAGCATTGTGGTTACAAATGCCACAGAGCCTTGAGATGACGTGGGCATGGACCACTGTGATGACAAATATTATGAAGCATTGTGATGCCTGGAGTCACGGAGCATTGTGATGACAGGGATCATGGAGCACTGTGATGACAAGGGCAAGGAGCATTGTAATGACAGGGTCATGGAGCATTTTGATGAGAAGTTCATGGAGTATTTTGAAGAAAGGTGTCAGGGAGCATTGTGATGACATATGTCATGGTCCATTGTGATGACAATGGCAGGGAGCATTGTGATGCCAAATGTAATGGAGGATTGTGATGACAAATATAATGGAGCATTGTGATGACAAGGGCATGGAGCATTATGATGACAAGGGCCATTGAGAATTTTCATTGCAAGTCATGAAGCATTGTGATGACAAGGTCCTGGAGCATTGTGATGAGAAAACCATGGAGCCTTGTGATGACAAATCTCATGGAGCATACTGAAGAAAAGGGACATGGACCATTGTGATTACAGGGGTCTTAGAACATTGTGATGACATGGGCATGGAGCATTGTGAGGAGAAGGCCAAGGAGCATTCTAATGACATGTGTCATTGAGCTTTGTGATGACAAGGGCATGGAGCATTGTGATTACAGGGGTCTTGGAGCATTGTGATGAAAAAGGCATGGATCATTGTGATGATAAAGGCATGGAGCCTTCTCATGACAGGGTACAATGTGCATACAGACAACAAGTGTCAGGGAGCATTTTGATGACAAGTGTATTGAGCATTGTGATGACAAAGATCACGGAGCATTGTGATGAGAAGACCATGGTTAATTGTCATGACGAGAGTCATGGGACATTGTGATGACAAGTGTTATGGAATATTGTGATCACAAGGGTTTGGAGCATTGTTATGACAGAGGTCATGGAGCATTTTGATTTCATTGTGATGACAATAGCATGAAGCATTATGATGATGGGCATGGTGCATTGTGATGACAGGGTTCATGGATCATTGAGATAAAAAGGGGCATGGAACATTGTTATTACAGGGATCTTGGAGCATTGTGATGAGAAGGGTCATGGAGCTTGTGATGAAAAGGCCATGGAACACCGTGATGGCAGGAGTCATGGAGCATTATTATGAAAGGGGTAATGGAGCAATGTGATGGCAAGGTTGAGGTGCATTGTGAGGAGAAGGCCATGGAGCATTCTGATGACATGTGTCATGGAGCTTTGTGATGACAAGGGCATGGAGCAATGTGATGAGAGCGTTCATGGAGCATCGTGATGACAATGACATGGAGCACTGTGATCCCAAGCGTCATGGATCTTTGTGATGACAAAGGTCATGGAGCATTTTGATGACAAGTGTGTTGTGCATTGTGATGAGAAGGGCAGGGACCATTTTGATGACAGGGTCATGGAGCAATTTAATGAAAAGGGTCAAGGATCATTTTGATGACAGGGGTGATGGAACATTGTGTTGTCAGGGGTCGTCGAATATTGTGATGATAATGCATGTAGCATGTTGATGACAGGAGTTATAGAACATTGTGATGCCAGGGGTGAGGGAGTATTGTGACGAATAGTGATGTAACATTGTGATATCAAGGGTGAGAGAGCATTTTAATGAGAAGTGCGTGGAGCATTGTGATGACAAGCTTTATGGAGCATTGTGATGACAAGATTGTGGAGCACTCTGATGACAAGCGAATGGTGCATTGTGATGACATGTGTCGTGGAGCATTGTTCTGACAAGCGCATGGAGCATTGTGATGACAAGGGTCAAAGAGCATTGTGATGACAAGTTCATGGAGCATTGTGGTTAAAAAGTTCACAGAGACTGTTGATGACGAGGGCATGGACCATTGTGATGACAAAGGTCATGAAGCATTTTGATGACTGGAGTCACGGAGCATTGTGATGACAGTGGTCATGGAGCAATATGATAACAAAGGCATGGAGCATTGTGATGACAAGGGCATGGAGCATTGGTCTAATAAGTTTCATGGATTATTGTGATGACAGTTGGAATGGTGCATTGTGATGACAAGGGTATGGAGCATTGTGATGACCAGGTCATGCAGTATTGTGAAGACAGGTGTCATGGAGGATTCTGATGACAAAAGTAATGGAGCATTGTGATGACAATGGCTTGGAGCATTGTGATGACAAGGGTCAGGGAGCATGGTGTTGACAAGTGCATGCAGAATTGTGATGACAAGTGTCATGACAGGTGTCATGGAGCATTTTTCTTAAAAAGGCATGTAGCATTGTGATGACAAGGGTCACGGAGCATTGTGATGAAAAGATAATGGAGCATTGTCGTTACAGAGGTCACAGAGCCTTGTGATGACACGGGCATCGACCACTGTGATGAAAAATGTTATGAAGCATTGTGATGACTGGAGTCACGGAACATTGGGATGACAGGTGTCATGGAGCATTGTGATGACAACGGCATGGAGCATTGTGATGACAAGGTCATGGAGTATTGTGAAGATAGGTGTCAGGGAGCATTGTGATGACATATGTCATGGTCCATTGCGATGACAATGGCAGGGAGCATTGTGATGCCAAATGTAATGGAGGATGGTGATGACAAATATAATGGAGCATTGTGATGACTAGGGCTTGGAGTATTATGATGACAAGGGCCATTGAGAATTTTCATGGCAAGGTCGTGAAGCATTGTGATGACAAGGTCCTGGAGCATTGTGATGAGTAAACCATGGAGCCTTGTGATGACATATCTCATGGAGCATACTGATGAAATGGGGCATGGAGCATTGTGATTACAGGGGACTTGGAGCACTGTGATGACAAGGCATGGAGCATTTTGAAGAGAAAGCCATCGAACATTCTGATGACATGTGTCATGGAGCTTTGTGATGACAAGGGCATGGAGCATTGTGATTACAGGGGTCTTGGAGCATTGTGATGACAAGTGTCTTGGAGCCTTGTGATGACAAGGTCGTGGAACATTGTGATGGCAGGGTTCATGGATCATTGTTATGATAGGGGTAATGGAGCACTGTGATGAGAAGGGAAAGGAGCATTGTGATTTCAAGGTTTATGGAGCATTGCGATGACAAATTTGTGGACCGTTGTGATGAAAAGCGCGTGGCACATTGTGATGACAAGTGTCATGGAGCATTTTTCTGACAAAGGCATGGAGCATTGTGATGACAAGGGTCACAGAGCATTGTGATGAATATTTCATGGAGCATTCTGGTTACAAAGGCCACAGAGCCTTGGGATGACGTGGGCATGGACCACTGTGATGACAAATGTTATGAAGCATTGTGATGCCTGGAGTCACGGAGCATTGTGATGACAGGGATCATGGAGCACTGTGATGACAAGGGCATGGAGCATTGTAATGACAGGGTCATGGAGCATTTTGATGAGAAGTTCATGGAGTGTTTTGAAGAAAGGTGTCAGGGAGCATTGTGATGATATATGTCATGGTCCATTGCGATGACAATGGCAGGGAGCATTGTGATGCCAAATGTAATGGAGGATTGTGATGACAAATATAATGGAGCATTGTGATGACTAGGGCTTGGAGCATTATGATGACAAGGGCCATTGAGTATTTTCATGACAAGTCATGAAGCATTGTGATTAAAAGGTCCTGGAGCATTGTGATGAGAAAAACATGGAGCCTTGTGATGAAAAATCTCATGGAGCATACTGAAGAAAAGGGACATGGACCATTGTGATTACAGGAGTCTTAGAACATTGTGATGACATGGGCATGGAGCATTGTGAGGAGAAGGCCAAGGAGCATTCTAATGACATGCGTCATTGAGCTTTGTGATGGTAAGTCCATGGAGCATTGTGATTATAGGGTTCTTGGAGCATTGTGATGAAAAGGGCATGGATCATTGTGATGAAAAAGGCATGGAGCCTTCTCATGACAGGGTACAATGAGCATACAGAGAACAAGTGTCAGGGAGCATTTTGATGACAAGTGTATTGAGCATTGTGATGAGAAGACCATGGATAATTGTGATGACGAGAGTCATGGGACATTGTGATGACAAGTGTTATGGAATATTGTGATCACAAGGGTTTGGAGCATTGTTATGACAGAGGTCATGGAGCATTTTGATTTCATTGTGATGACAATAGCATGAAGCATTATGGTGATGGGCATGGTGCCTTGTGATGACAGCGTTCATGGATCATTGAGATGAAAAGGGGCATGGAGCATTGTGATTACAGGGGTCTTGGAGCATTGTGATGAGAAGGGTCATGGAGCCTTGTGATGACAAGGCCATGGAACATCGTGATGGCAGGAGTCATGGAGCATTGTTGTGACAGGGGTAATGGAGCATTGTGATGGCAAGGGCGTGGTGCATTGTGAGGAGAAGGCCATGGAGCATTCTGATGACATGTGTCATGGAGCTTTGTGATGACAAGGGCATGGAGCAATGTGATGAGAGCGTTCATGGAGCATCGTGATACAATGACATGGAGCACTGTGATCCCAAGCGTCATGGATCTTTGAGATGACAAAGGTCATGGAGCATTTTGATGACAAGTGTGTTTTGCATTGTGATGAGAAGGGCAGGGAGCATTTTGATGACAGGGTTACGGAGCAAATTGATGAAAAGGACCATGGAGCATTTTGATATTAGGGGTGATGGAACATTGTGTTGTCAGGTGTCATCGAATATTGTGATGATAATGCATGTAGCATGTTGATGACAGGAGTTATGGAACATTGTGATGCCAGGGGTGAGGGAGTATTGTGACGAATAGTGATGTAACATTGTGATATCAATGGTAAGAGAGCATTTTGATGAGAAGTGCATGGAGCATTGTGATGACAATGTTTATGGAGTTTTGTGATGACAAGATTGTGGAGCACTCTGATGACAAGCGAATGGTGCATTGTGATGACATGTGTCGTGGAGAATTGTTCTGACAAGCGCATGGAGCACTGTGATGACAAGGCATGGAGCATTTTGAAGAGAAAGCCATGGAACATTCTGATGACATGTGTCATGGAGCTTTGTGATGACAAGGGCATGGAGCATTGTGATTACCGGGGTCTTGGAGCATTGTGATGACAAGTGTCTTGGAGCCTTGTGATGACAAGGTCGTGGAACATTGTGATGGCAGGGTTCATGGATCATTGTTATGATAGGGGTAATGGAGCACTGTGATGAGAAGGGAAAGGAGCATTGTGATTTCAAGGTTTATGGAGCATTGCAATGACAAATTTGTGGACCGTTGTGATGAAAAGCGCGTGGCACATTGTGATGAAAAGTGTCATGGAGCATTTTTCTGACAAAGGCATGGAGCATTGTGATGACAAGGGTCACAGAGCATTGTGATGAATAGTTCATGGAGCATTCTGGTTACAAAGGCCACAGAGCCTTGGGATGACGTGGGCATGGACCACTGTGATGACAAATGTTATGAAGCATTGTGATGCCTGGAGTCACGGAACATTGTGATGACAGGGATCATGGAGCACTGTGATGACAAGGGCATGGAGCATTGTAATCACAGGGTAATGGAGCATTTTGATGAGAAGTTCATGGAGTATTTTGAAGAAAGGTGTCAGGGAGCATTGTGATGACATATGTCATGGTCCATTGTGATGACAATGGCAGGGAGCATTGTGATGCCAAATGTAATGGAGGATTGTGATGACAAATATAATGGAGCATTGTGATGACTAGGGCTTGGAGCATTATGATGACAAGGGCCATTGAGAATTTTCATGACAAGTCATGAAGCATTGTGATGAAATGGTCATGGAGCATTGTGATGAAAAGTGCATGGAGTACTTTGATGACAGGCATCATGGAGCGTTGTGATGACAAGTGTTATGGAACACTGTGATCACAAGGGTTTGGAGCATTGTTATGAGAAGTGTCGTCGAGCCATGTGTTGACAAGGCCATGGAGCATTTTGATGGCAGGTGTCATGGAGCATTGTTATTACATGTGTAATGGAGCATTGTGATGAAAAGGGCATGGATCATTGGGATTACAAGGTTTATGGAGCACTGTGATGACAAATTTGTGGACCGTTGTAATGAAAAGCGTGTTGCACACTGTGATGACAAGGGTCATGGAGCATTTTTCTGACAAAGGCATGGAGCATTGTGCTGAGAAATTCATAGAGCATTGTGATGACAAGGGTCAAAGAGCATTGTGATGAAAAGTTCATGGAGCACTGTGGTTAAAAAGGACACAGAGACTGTTGATGACGAGCACATGGACCATTGTGATGACAAAGGTCATGAAGCATTGTGATGACTGCAGTCACGGAGCATTGTGATGACAGGGGTCATGAAGCTTTGTGATAACAAGGGCATGGAGCATTGAGATGAAAAGTGCATGGAGCATTGGTCTAATAATTTCATGGATTATAGTGATGACATTTGGAAAGGCGCATTGTGATCACAAGGGCATGGATAATTGTGATGACCAGGTCATGCATTATTGTGAAGGCAGTTGTCATGGAGCATTGTGATGACATATGTAATGGCCCGATGACAACAATGGCATGGAGCATTGTGATGCCAAGTGTCATGGAGGATTCTGATGACAATGGAAATAGAGCATTGTGATGACAATGGTTTGGAGCATTGTGATGACAAAGGTCATGGAGCATTGTGATGAGAAGGGCATGGAGTATTGTGATGACAGGCAGCATGCAGCGTTGTGATGACAAGTGTTATGGAATACTGTCATCACAAGAGTTTGGAGAATTGTGATGAGAGATGTCATGGATCATTTTGATTTCAAGGAGCATGGAGCATTCAGATGACAAGGGCATGAAGCAATGTGAACCCATGGTTCATGGAGGATTGTGAAGAAAATAGTATTGGAGTATTGTGACGACAAGCGCATAGAGCATTGTAATGACAAAGTCATGTAGCATTTTGCTGACAAAGTCATGGAGCATTGTGATGACAGGTGTCATGGAGCACTGTGATGACAAGCGTCACAGAGCATTGTGAATACAGGGGTCATGGAGCATTGGGATGACAAGGGCATGGAGCATTGTGAGGTGAAGACCAAGGAGCATTCTAATGATATGTGTCATTGAGCTTTGTGATGACAAGTGCATGGTGAATTATGATTACAGTGGTCTTAGAGCATTGTGATGAAAAAGGCATGGGTCATGGTGATGAAAAAGGCATGGAGCCTTGTCATGACAGGGTTCAAGGAGCATACTGACGAATAGTGTCAGGGCGCATTGTGATGACAAGTGTATTGAGCATTGTGATGACAAAAGTCATGGAGCATTGTGATGAGAAGACCATGGATAATGGTGATGATGAGCATCATGGGGTGTTGTGATGATAAGTGTTATGGAACATTGTGATCACAAGGGTTCAGAGCATTATGATGACAGAGGTCCTGGAGCATTTTGATTTCATTGTGATGACAAAAGCATGAAGCATTATGATATTGGGCATGATGCATTGTGATGACAGGGTTCATGGAGCATTGAGATGAAAAGGGGCATGACATATTGTGATTACAGGTGTCTCGGAGCATTGTGATGACAAGGGCATGGAGCATTGTGATGTGAAGGCCATGGAACATTCTGATGACATGCGTCATGGAGGTTTGTGATGACAAGGGCATGGAGCACTGTGATTACAGTGGTCTTGATCATTGTGATGAGATGAGTCATGGAGCCTTGTGATGACAATGCCGTGTAACATTGTGATGGCAGGGGTCATGGATCATTGTTATGACAGGGGTAATGGAGCATTTTGATGAGAAGGGCATGGAACATTGGTCTGAAATGTTTCATGGATTATTGTGATGAGAGTGGGCATGGAGCATTGTGATGACAAGGTACAGAACACTATGATACATTGGTCATGCAGGATTGTAATGAAAAGGGCATGGAGCATTGTGATGAGAAGGGCATCGAGCATTGTGATGACAAGTGTTATGGAGCTTTGTGATGACAAGGGCATGGAGCAATGTGATGAGAGGGTTCATGGAGCATTGTGATGACAATGACATGGAGCATTGTGATACCAAGGGACATGGAGCTTTGTGATGACAACTCATGGAGCCTTTTGATGACAAGGGCATGGTGCATTGTGATGAGAAGGGCAGGGAACATTTTGATGACCGAGTCATGCAGCAATTTAATAAAAACTGTAATGGAACCTTTTGATGGCAGGGGTTATAGAACATTGTGACGTCAGGGGTCATGGAGCTTTGGGATGAAATGGGTCATGGAGCATTTTGATGACAGGCGTTATGGAATACAGTGATGTCAGGGGTCATGGAACATTGTGATGATAAAGGGATGTAGCATTGTGATGACAGGGTCATGGAACATTGTGATTACAGGGGTGAGGGAGTATTGTAATGACTAGTGATGGAACATTGTGATATCTCTGTTAAGAGAGCATTTTGATGAGGAGTGCATGGACCATTGTGATTACAAGGTTTATGGAGCACTGCAATGACAAGGTTGTGGACCGTTGTGATGAAATGCGCGTGGCACTTTGTGATGACAATGGTCATGGAGCATTGTTCTGACAAAGACATGAAGCATTCTGATGACAAGGGTCACAGAGAATTGTGATGAAATGTTCATAGAGCATTGTGGTTACAATGGTCACAGAGCCTTGTGACGATGCGGGCATGGACTATTGTGATGACAAACGTTATGAAGCATTGTGATGATTGGAGTCACGGAGCATTGTGATGACAGGGTTCATGGAGCATTGTGATGGCAAGGGCATGGAGCATTGTGATGACAGGGGCATGGAGCATTGGTCTGACAAGTTTAATAGATTACTGTGATGACAGTGTGCATGGTTCGTTGTGATGACAACGGCATGGAGCATTGTGATGAGAAGGTCATGGAATATTGTGAAGACAGGTGTCAGGGAGCATTGTGATGATATATGTCATGGTCCATTGCGATGACAATGGCATGGATAATTTTGATTCCAAATGTAATGGAGGATTGTTATGACAAATATAATGGAGCATTGTGATGACTGGGGCTTGGAGCATTATGATGACAAGGGCCATTGAAAATTTTCATGACATGGTCGTGAAGCATTGTGATGACAAAGTCTTGGAGCATTGTGATCACAAATCCATGGAGCCTTGTGATGACAAGTCTCATGGAGCATACTGATGAAAAGGGGCATGGAGCATTGAGAATACAGGGGTCTTGGAACATTGTGATGACAAGGGCATGGATCATTGTGAGGGGAAGACCAAGTAGCATTCTGATGGCATGCGTCATTGAGCTTTGTGATTACAAGGGCATGGAGCATTGTGATGACAAGGGTAATGGAGCATTGTGATGACAATGGCCTTTGAGAATTTTGATGAAAATGTCGTGAAGCATTGTGATGACAAAGGCATGGAGTTTGCTATGACAGGGGACATGGGGCATTGCGATGACATGTGCATGGAGAATTGTGATGACAAAAGCATGTAACATTGTGATGAGAACTGTCATGGAGCATTGTGATGACAAGCACGTGGAGAACTGTGATGACAAGGGGCATGGAGCATGCTGATGACAAGCTTGTGGAGCATTGTGCTGACAAAGCAAGTAACACTCTGATGAGAAGTGTCATGGAACATAGTGATGCCAAGGACGTGGAGAATTGTGATGACAGGGAACATGGAGCATTGTGATGACCAGGGCATGGAGCATTGCGATGGCAACACCGTGGAGCATTGTCATGAGAAGTTCATGGATAATTGTGATGACAAGCGTCATGGAGCACTGTAATGACAAGGGGTATGGAGCATTGTGATGTTAGGGGACATGGAGCCTTTTGATGAAAATGGTCATGGAGCATATTGATGACATGGCTTATGTAACATTGTGATGTCATAGGTCATCGAACATTGTGATGATAAGTGCATGTAGCACTGTGATGACAGGAGTCATGGAACATTGTGATTACAGGGATGTAGGATTATTGTGATGAATAGTGATGCAACATTGTGATATCAGTGGTGAGAGAGCATATTGATGAGAAGTGCATGGAGCATTGTGATGATAAGGTTTATGGAGCATTGTGATGACAAGATTGTGGAGCACTGTGATGACATGTACATGGTGCATTGTGATGACATGTGTCGTGGAGCATTGTTTTGACAAGCGCATGGAGCATTGTGATGACAAGTGTCATGGAGCATTGTGCTGAGAAAGGCATAGAGCATTGTGATGAAAAGGATCAAAGAGCATTGTGATGAAATGTTCATGGAGCATTGTGGATAAAAAGGTCACAGAGAATGTTGATGACGAGGGCATGCACCATTGTGATGACAAAGGGCATGAAGCATTGTGATGACTGGAGTCACGGAGCATTGTGATGACAGGGCTCATGGAGCATTGTGATAACAAGGGCATGGAGCATTGTGATGACAAGGGCATGGAGCATTGGTCTAATAACTTTCATGGATTATTGCGATGACAGTTGGAATGGCACATTGTGATGAAAAGGGCATGGGGCATTAGTCTAATAAGTTTCATGGATTATTGCGATGACACTTGGAATGGCCCATTGTGATGACAAGGGCATGGAGCATTGAGATGCCAAGTGTCATGGAGGATTCTGATGACAAAGGTAAGGGAGCATTGTGATGACAATGGCTTGGGCCATTGTGATGACAAGGGTCAGGTAGCATTGTGCTGAAAAGTGCATGGATAATTGTGATGATAAGGGTCACAGAGCATTCTGATGACAAGCTTGTGGTGTATTTTGATGACAATGTCATGGAGCATTGTGATGAAAACGGCATGGGGAATTGTGATGAAAACGGCTTGGAGCCTTTTCGTGACAGGGTTCAAGGAGCATTCTGAAGACAAGTGTCAGGGAGCATTGTGATGACAAGTGTATTCAGAATTGTGATGACAAACTTCATGGAGCATTGTGATGAAAAGGGCATGGAGTATTGTGATGACAGGCATCATGGAGCATTGTGATGACAAGTGTTATGGAACTTTGTAATTACAAGGGTTTGGAGCATTGTGATGACAGAGGTCATGGATCATTTTGATTTCAAGGAGTATGGAGCATTGTGATGACAAGGGCATGAAACAATGTGATCCCAAGGTTCATGGAGGATTGTGATGACAATGGTAATGGAATATTGTGATGACAGAGGTCATGAAGCATTGTGATGACAGAGGTCATGGAGAATTTTGATTTCATTGTGGTGACAGTAGCCAGAAGCATTATGATGATGGGCATGATGCATTGTGATGACAGCGTTAAGGAGCATTGGGCTGAAAATGTTCATGTAGTATTGTGATGACAGGGTTCATGAAGCATTGTGATGACAGAGGTCATGGAGAATTTTGATTTCATTGTGGTGACAGTAGCCAGAAGCATTATGATGATGGGTATGATGCATTGTGAAGACTGGGTTCATGGAGCATTGAGATGAAAAGGGGCATGGAGCATTGTGATTACAGTGGTCTGGGAGCATTGTGATGACAAGGGCATGGAGCATTTTGATGAGAAGGCCATGGAACATTATGATGACATGTGTCATGGAGCTTTGTGATGACAAGGGCATGGAGCATTGTGATTACAGGGGTATTGGAGCATTGTGAAGACATGTGTCATGGAGCCTTGTGATGACAAGGCCATGGAACAATGTGATGGCAGGGGTCATGGAGCATTCGTATGACAGGTGTAATGGAGCACTGTGATGAGAAGGGCATGGAGCATTGTGATTACAAGCTTTATGGAGCATTGCCATGACAAATTTGTGGACCGTTGTGATAAAAAGCGCGTGGCACTTTGTGATGACAAGAGTCATGGAGGATTTTTCTGACAAAGGAGTGGAGCATTGTGATGACTAGGATCACGGAGCATTGTGCTGGAAATTTCATAGAGCATTGTGGTTACAAAGGTCACAGAGCCTTGTGATGGCGCAGGCATGGACCACTGTGATGAGAAATGATATGAAGCATTGTGATGACTGGAGTCACAGAGCATTGTGATGACAGGTGTCACAGAGCAATGTGATGAGAGCGTTCATGGAGCATCGTGATGACAGTGACATGGAGCACTGTGATCCCAAGCGTCATGGATCTTTGTGATGACAAAGGTCATGGAGCATTTTGATGACAAGTGTGTTGTGCATTGTGATGAGAAGGGCAGGGAGCATTTTGATGACAGGGTCATGGAGCAATTTGATGAAAAGGATCATGGAGCATTTTGATGACAGGGGTGATGGAACATTGTGTTGTCAGGGGTCATCGAATATTGTGATGATAATGCATGTAGCAAGTTGATGAGAGGAGTTATGGAACATTGTGATGGCAGGGGTGAGGGAGTATTGTGACGAATAGTGATGTAACATTGTGATATCAAGGGTGAGAGAGCATTTTGATGAGAAGTGCATGGAGCATTGTGATGACAAGGTTTATGGAGCTTTGTGATGACAAGATTGTGGAGCACTCTGATGACAAGCGTATGGTGCATTGTGATGACATGTGTCATGGAGCATTGTTCTGACAAGCGCATGGAGCATTGTGATGACAAGTGTCATGGAGCATTGTGCTGAGAAAGGCATAGAGCATTGTGATGACAAGGGTCAAAAGCATTGTGATGAAAAGTTCATGGAGCATTGTGGTTAAAAAGGTCACAGAGACTGTTGATGACGAGGGCATTGACAACTGTGATGACAAAGGTCATGAAGCATTGTGATGACTGGAGTCACGGAGCATTGTGATGACAGTGGTCATGGAGCATTGTGATAACAAGGGCATGGAGCATTGTGATGACAAGGGCATGGAGCATTGGTCTAATAAGTTTCATGGATTATTGTGATGACAGTTGGAATGGTGCATTGTGATGACAAGGGTATGGAGCATTGTGATGACCAGGTCATGCAGTATTGTGAAGACAGGTGTCATGGAGGATTCTGATGACAAAGGTAATGGAGCATTGTGATGACAGTGGCATGGAGAATTGTGATGACAAGGGTCAGGGAGCATGGTGCTGACAAGTGCATGCAGAATTGTGATGACAAGTGTCATGACAGGGGTCATGGAGCATTTTGATTTCATTGTGATGACAATAGCATGAAGCATTATGATGATGGGCATGGTGCATTGTGATGACAGGGTTCATGGATCATTGAGATGAAAAGGGGCATGGAGCATTGTGATTACAGGGTTCTTGTAGCCTTGTGATGAGAAGGGTCATGGAGCCTTGTGATGACAAGGCCATGGAACATCGTGATGGCAGGAGTCATGGAGCATTGTCATGAGAGGGGTAATGGAGCATTGTGATGGCAAGGGCGTGGTGCATTGTGAGGAGAAGGCCATGGAGCATTCTGATGACATGTGTCATGGAGCTTTGTGATGACAAGGGCATGGAGCAATGTGTTGAGAGCGTTCATGGAGCATCATGATGACAATGACATGGAGCACTGTGATCCCAAGCGTCATGGATCTTTGTGATGACAAAAGTCATGGAGCATTTTGATGACAAGTGTGTTGTGCATTGTGATGAGAAGGGCAGGGAGCATTTTGATGACAGGGTCATCGAGGAATTTGATGAAAAGGGTCATGGAGCATTTTGATGACAGGTGTGATGGAACATTGTGTTGTCAGGGGTCATCGAATATTGTGATGATAATGCATGTAGCATGTTGATGACAGGAGTTATGGAACATTGTGATGCCAGGGGTGAGGGTGTATTGTGACGAATAGTGATGTAACACTGTGATATCAATCGTGAGAGAGCATATTGATGAGAAGTGCATGGAGCATTGTGATGACACGTGTTATGGAGCACTGTGATGACAAGATTGTGGAGCACTCTGATGACAAGCGAATGGTGCACTGTGATGACACGTGTCGTGGAGCATTGTTCTGACAAGCGCATGGAGCATTGTGATGACAAGTGTCATGGAGCATTGTGCTGAGAAAGGCATAGAGCATTGTGATGACAAGGGTCAAAGAGCATTGTGATGAAAAGTTCATGGAGCATTGTGGTTAAAAAGGTCACAGAGACTGTGATGATGAGGTCATGGACCATTGTGATGACAAAGGTCATGAAGCATTTTGATGACTGGAGTCACGGAGCATTGTGATGACAGTGGTCATGGAGCAATGTGATAACAAAGGCATGGAGCATTGTGATGACAAGGGCCTGGAGCATTGGTCTAATAAGTTTCATGGATTATTGTGATGACAGTTGGAATGGTGCATTGTGATGACAGGGGTATGGAGGATTTTGATGACCAGGTCATGCCGTATTGTGAAGACAGGTGTCATGGAGGATTCTGATGACAAAGGTAATGGAGCATTGTGATGACAATGGCTTGGAACATTGTGATGACAAGGGTCAGGGAGCATGGTGCTGACAAGTGCATGCAGAATTGTGATGACAAGTGTCATGACAGTTGTCATGGAGCATTTTTCTTACAAAGGCATGTAGCATTGTGATGACAAGGGTCACGGAGCATTGTGATGAAAAGATAATGGAGCATTGTCGTTACAATGGTCACAGAGCCTTTTGATGACACGGGCATCGACCACTGTGATGACAAATGTTATGAAACATTGTGATGCCTGGAGTCACGGAACTTTGGGATGACAGGTGTCATGGAGCATTGTGATGACAAGGGCTTCGAGCATTGTGATGAGAAGGTCATCGAGTATTGTGAAGATAAGTGTCAGGGAGCATTGTGATGACATATGTCATGGTCCAATGCGATTACAATGGCAGGGAGCATTGTGATGCCAAATGTAATGGAGGATTGTGATGACAAATATAATGGAGCATTGTGATGACTAGGGCTTGGAGTATTATGATGTCAAGGGCCATTGAGAATTTTCATGGCAATGTCGTGAAGCATTGTGATGACAAGGTCCTGGAGCATTGTGATGATTAAACCATGGAGCCTTGTGATGACATATCTCATGGAGCATACTGATGAAATGGGGCATGGAGCATTGTGATTACAGGGGTCTTGGAGCACTGTGATGACAAGGGCATGGAGCATTTTGAAGAGAAAGCCATGGAACCTTCTGATGACATGTGTCATGGAGCTTTGTGATGACAAGGGCATGGAGCATTGTGATTACAGGGGTCTTGGAGCATTGTGATGACAAGTGTCTTGGAGCCTTGTGATGACAAGGTCGTGGAACATTGTGATGGCAGGGGTCATGGATCATTGTTATGATAGTGGTAATGGAGCATTGTGATGAGAAGGGAAAGGAGCATTGTGATTTCAAGGTTTATGGAGCATTGCGATGACAAATTTGTGGACCGTTGTGATGAAAAGTGCGTGGCACACTGTGATGACAAGGGTCATGGAGCATTTTTCTGACAAAGGCATTTAGCATTGTGATGACAAGGGTCACAGAGCATTGTGATGAACAGTTCTTGGAGCATTGTGGTTACAAATGCCACAGAGCCTTGAGATGACGTGGGCATGGACCACTGTGATGACAAATATTATGAAGCATTGTGATGCCTGGAGTCACGGAGCATTGTGATGACAGGGATCATGGAGCACTGTGATGACAAGGGCAAGGAGCATTGTAATGACAGGGTCATGGAGCATTTTGATGAGAAGTTCATGGAGTATTTTGAAGAAAGGTGTCAGGGAGCATTGTGATGACATATGTCATGGTCCATTGTGATGACAATGGCAGGGAGCATTGTGATGCCAAATGTAATGGAGGATTGTGATGACAAATATAATGGAGCATTGTGATGACAAGGGCATGGAGCATTATGATGACAAGGGCCATTGAGAATTTTCATTGCAAGTCATGAAGCATTGTGATGACAAGGTCCTGGAGCATTGTGATGAGAAAACCATGGAGCCTTGTGATGACAAATCTCATGGAGCATACTGAAGAAAAGGGACATGGACCATTGTGATTACAGGGGTCTTAGAACATTGTGATGACATGGGCATGGAGCATTGTGAGGAGAAGGCCAAGGAGCATTCTAATGACATGTGTCATTGAGCTTTGTGATGACAAGGGCATGGAGCATTGTGATTACAGGGGTCTTGGAGCATTGTGATGAAAAAGGCATGGATCATTGTGATGATAAAGGCATGGAGCCTTCTCATGACAGGGTACAATGTGCATACAGACAACAAGTGTCAGGGAGCATTTTGATGACAAGTGTATTGAGCATTGTGATGACAAAGATCACGGAGCATTGTGATGAGAAGACCATGGTTAATTGTCATGACGAGAGTCATGGGACATTGTGATGACAAGTGTTATGGAATATTGTGATCACAAGGGTTTGGAGCATTGTTATGACAGAGGTCATGGAGCATTTTGATTTCATTGTGATGACAATAGCATGAAGCATTATGATGATGGGCATGGTGCATTGTGATGACAGGGTTCATGGATCATTGAGATAAAAAGGGGCATGGAACATTGTTATTACAGGGATCTTGGAGCATTGTGATGAGAAGGGTCATGGAGCTTGTGATGAAAAGGCCATGGAACACCGTGATGGCAGGAGTCATGGAGCATTATTATGAAAGGGGTAATGGAGCAATGTGATGGCAAGGTTGAGGTGCATTGTGAGGAGAAGGCCATGGAGCATTCTGAGGACATGTGTCATGGAGCTTTGTGATGACAAGGGCATGGAGCAATGTGATGAGAGCGTTCATGGAGCATCGTGATGACAATGACATGGAGCACTGTGATCCCAAGAGCGTCATGGATCTTTGTGATGACAAAGGTCATGGAGCATTTTGATGACAAGTGTGTTGTGCATTGTGATGAGAAGGGCAGGGACCATTTTGATGACAGGGTCATGGAGCAATTTAATGAAAAGGGTCAAGGATCATTTTGATGACAGGGGTGATGGAACATTGTGTTGTCAGGGGTCGTCGAATATTGTGATGATAATGCATGTAGCATGTTGATGACAGGAGTTATAGAACATTGTGATGCCAGGGGTGAGGGAGTATTGTGACGAATAGTGATGTAACATTGTGATATCAAGGGTGAGAGAGCATTTTAATGAGAAGTGCGTGGAGCATTGTGATGACAAGCTTTATGGAGCATTGTGATGACAAGATTGTGGAGCACTCTGATGACAAGCGAATGGTGCATTGTGATGACATGTGTCGTGGAGCATTGTTCTGACAAGCGCATGGAGCATTGTGATGACAAGGGTCAAAGAGCATTGTGATGACAAGTTCATGGAGCATTGTGGTTAAAAAGTTCACAGAGACTGTTGATGACGAGGGCATGGACCATTGTGATGACAAAGGTCATGAAGCATTTTGATGACTGGAGTCACGGAGCATTGTGATGACAGTGGTCATGGAGCAATATGATAACAAAGGCATGGAGCATTGTGATGACAAGGGCATGGAGCATTGGTCTAATAAGTTTCATGGATTATTGTGATGACAGTTGGAATGGTGCATTGTGATGACAAGGGTATGGAGCATTGTGATGACCAGGTCATGCAGTATTGTGAAGACAGGTGTCATGGAGGATTCTGATGACAAAAGTAATGGAGCATTGTGATGACAATGGCTTGGAGCATTGTGATGACAAGGGTCAGGGAGCATGGTGTTGACAAGTGCATGCAGAATTGTGATGACAAGTGTCATGACAGGTGTCATGGAGCATTTTTCTTAAAAAGGCATGTAGCATTGTGATGACAAGGGTCACGGAGCATTGTGATGAAAAGATAATGGAGCATTGTCGTTACAGAGGTCACAGAGCCTTGTGATGACACGGGCATCGACCACTGTGATGAAAAATGTTATGAAGCATTGTGATGACTGGAGTCACGGAACATTGGGATGACAGGTGTCATGGAGCATTGTGATGACAACGGCATGGAGCATTGTGATGACAAGGTCATGGAGTATTGTGAAGATAGGTGTCAGGGAGCATTGTGATGACATATGTCATGGTCCATTGCGATGACAATGGCAGGGAGCATTGTGATGCCAAATGTAATGGAGGATGGTGATGACAAATATAATGGAGCATTGTGATGACTAGGGCTTGGAGTATTATGATGACAAGGGCCATTGAGAATTTTCATGGCAAGGTCGTGAAGCATTGTGATGACAAGGTCCTGGAGCATTGTGATGAGTAAACCATGGAGCCTTGTGATGACATATCTCATGGAGCATACTGATGAAATGGGGCATGGAGCATTGTGATTACAGGGGACTTGGAGCACTGTGATGACAAGGCATGGAGCATTTTGAAGAGAAAGCCATCGAACATTCGGATGACATGTGTCATGGAGCTTTGTGATGACAAGGGCATGGAGCATTGTGATTACAGGGGTCTTGGAGCATTGTGATGACAAGTGTCTTGGAGCCTTGTGATGACAAGGTCGTGGAACATTGTGATGGCAGGGTTCATGGATCATTGTTATGATAGGGGTAATGGAGCACTGTGATGAGAAGGGAAAGGAGCATTGTGATTTCAAGGTTTATGGAGCATTGCGATGACAAATTTGTGGACCGTTGTGATGAAAAGCGCGTGGCACATTGTGATGACAAGTGTCATGGAGCATTTTTCTGACAAAGGCATGGAGCATTGTGATGACAAGGGTCACAGAGCATTGTGATGAATAGTTCATGGAGCATTCTGGTTACAAAGGCCACAGAGCCTTGGGATGACGTGGGCATGGACCACTGTGATGACAAATGTTATGAAGCATTGTGATGCCTGGAGTCACGGAGCATTGTGATGACAGGGATCATGGAGCACTGTGATGACAAGGGCATGGAGCATTGTAATGACAGGGTCATGGAGCATTTTGATGAGAAGTTCATGGAGTGTTTTGAAGAAAGGTGTCAGGGAGCATTGTGATGATATATGTCATGGTCCATTGCGATGACAATGGCAGGGAGCATTGTGATGCCAAATGTAATGGAGGATTGTGATGACAAATATAATGGAGCATTGTGATGACTAGGGCTTGGAGCATTATGATGACAAGGGCCATTGAGTATTTTCATGACAAGTCATGAAGCATTGTGATTAAAAGGTCCTGGAGCATTGTGATGAGAAAAACATGGAGCCTTGTGATGAAAAATCTCATGGAGCATACTGAAGAAAAGGGACATGGACCATTGTGATTACAGGAGTCTTAGAACATTGTGATGACATGGGCATGGAGCATTGTGAGGAGAAGGCCAAGGAGCATTCTAATGACATGCGTCATTGAGCTTTGTGATGGTAAGTCCATGGAGCATTGTGATTATAGGGTTCTTGGAGCATTGTGATGAAAAGGGCATGGATCATTGTGATGAAAAAGGCATGGAGCCTTCTCATGACAGGGTACAATGAGCATACAGAGAACAAGTGTCAGGGAGCATTTTGATGACAAGTGTATTGAGCATTGTGATGAGAAGACCATGGATAATTGTGATGACGAGAGTCATGGGACATTGTGATGACAAGTGTTATGGAATATTGTGATCACAAGGGTTTGGAGCATTGTTATGACAGAGGTCATGGAGCATTTTGATTTCATTGTGATGACAATAGCATGAAGCATTATGGTGATGGGCATGGTGCCTTGTGATGACAGCGTTCATGGATCATTGAGATGAAAAGGGGCATGGAGCATTGTGATTACAGGGGTCTTGGAGCATTGTGATGAGAAGGGTCATGGAGCCTTGTGATGACAAGGCCATGGAACATCGTGATGGCAGGAGTCATGGAGCATTGTTGTGACAGGGGTAATGGAGCATTGTGATGGCAAGGGCGTGGTGCATTGTGAGGAGAAGGCCATGGAGCATTCTGATGACATGTGTCATGGAGCTTTGTGATGACAAGGGCATGGAGCAATGTGATGAGAGCGTTCATGGAGCATCGTGATACAATGACATGGAGCACTGTGATCCCAAGCGTCATGGATCTTTGAGATGACAAAGGTCATGGAGCATTTTGATGACAAGTGTGTTTTGCATTGTGATGAGAAGGGCAGGGAGCATTTTGATGACAGGGTTACGGAGCAAATTGATGAAAAGGACCATGGAGCATTTTGATATTAGGGGTGATGGAACATTGTGTTGTCAGGTGTCATCGAATATTGTGATGATAATGCATGTAGCATGTTGATGACAGGAGTTATGGAACATTGTGATGCCAGGGGTGAGGGAGTATTGTGACGAATAGTGATGTAACATTGTGATATCAATGGTAAGAGAGCATTTTGATGAGAAGTGCATGGAGCATTGTGATGACAATGTTTATGGAGTTTTGTGATGACAAGATTGTGGAGCACTCTGATGACAAGCGAATGGTGCATTGTGATGACATGTGTCGTGGAGAATTGTTCTGACAAGCGCATGGAGCACTGTGATGACAAGGCATGGAGCATTTTGAAGAGAAAGCCATGGAACATTCTGATGACATGTGTCATGGAGCTTTGTGATGACAAGGGCATGGAGCATTGTGATTACCGGGGTCTTGGAGCATTGTGATGACAAGTGTCTTGGAGCCTTGTGATGACAAGGTCGTGGAACATTGTGATGGCAGGGTTCATGGATCATTGTTATGATAGGGGTAATGGAGCACTGTGATGAGAAGGGAAAGGAGCATTGTGATTTCAAGGTTTATGGAGCATTGCAATGACAAATTTGTGGACCGTTGTGATGAAAAGCGCGTGGCACATTGTGATGAAAAGTGTCATGGAGCATTTTTCTGACAAAGGCATGGAGCATTGTGATGACAAGGGTCACAGAGCATTGTGATGAATAGTTCATGGAGCATTCTGGTTACAAAGGCCACAGAGCCTTGGGATGACGTGGGCATGGACCACTGTGATGACAAATGTTATGAAGCATTGTGATGCCTGGAGTCACGGAACATTGTGATGACAGGGATCATGGAGCACTGTGATGACAAGGGCATGGAGCATTGTAATCACAGGGTAATGGAGCATTTTGATGAGAAGTTCATGGAGTATTTTGAAGAAAGGTGTCAGGGAGCATTGTGATGACATATGTCATGGTCCATTGCGATGACAATGGCAGGGAGCATTGTGATGACAAATGTAATGGAGGATTGTGATGACAAATATAATGGAGCATTGTGATGACTAGGGCTTGGAGCATTATGATGACAAGGGCCATTGAGAATTTTCATGACAAGTCTTGAAGCATTGTGATGAAATGGTCATGGAGCATTGTGATGAAAAGTGCATGGAGTACTTTGATGACAGGCATCATGGAGCGTTGTGATGACAAGTGTTATGGAACACTGTGATCACAAGGGTTTGGAGCATTGTTATGAGAAGTGTCGTCGAGCCATGTGTTGACAAGGCCATGGAGCATTTTGATGGCAGGTGTCATGGAGCATTGTTATTACATGTGTAATGGAGCATTGTGATGAAAAGGGCATGGATCATTGGGATTACAAGGTTTATGGAGCACTGTGATGACAAATTTGTGGACCGTTGTAATGAAAAGCGTGTTGCACACTGTGATGACAAGGGTCATGGAGCATTTTTCTGACAAAGGCATGGAGCATTGTGCTGAGAAATTCATAGAGCATTGTGATGACAAGGGTCAAAGAGCATTGTGATGAAAAGTTCATGGAGCACTGTGGTTAAAAAGGACACAGAGACTGTTGATGACGAGCACATGGACCATTGTGATGACAAAGGTCATGAAGCATTGTGATGACTGCAGTCACGGAGCATTGTGATGACAGGGGTCATGAAGCTTTGTGATAACAAGGGCATGGAGCATTGAGATGAAAAGTGCATGGAGCATTGGTCTAATAATTTCATGGATTATAGTGATGACATTTGGAAAGGCGCATTGTGATCACAAGGGCATGGATAATTGTGATGACCAGGTCATGCATTATTGTGAAGGCAGTTGTCATGGAGCATTGTGATGACATATGTAATGGCCCGATGACAACAATGGCATGGAGCATTGTGATGCCAAGTGTCATGGAGGATTCTGATGACAATGGAAATAGAGCATTGTGATGACAATGGTTTGGAGCATTGTGATGACAAAGGTCATGGAGCATTGTGATGAGAAGGGCATGGAGTATTGTGATGACAGGCAGCATGCAGCGTTGTGATGACAAGTGTTATGGAATACTGTCATCACAAGAGTTTGGAGAATTGTGATGAGAGATGTCATGGATCATTTTGATTTCAAGGAGCATGGAGCATTCAGATGACAAGGGCATGAAGCAATGTGAACCCATGGTTCATGGAGGATTGTGAAGAAAATAGTATTGGAGTATTGTGACGACAAGCGCATAGAGCATTGTAATGACAAAGTCATGTAGCATTTTGCTGACAAAGTCATGGAGCATTGTGATGACAGGTGTCATGGAGCACTGTGATGACAAGCGTCACAGAGCATTGTGAATACAGGGGTCATGGAGCATTGGGATGACAAGGGCATGGAGCATTGTGAGGTGAAGACCAAGGAGCATTCTAATGATATGTGTCATTGAGCTTTGTGATGACAAGTGCATGGTGAATTATGATTACAGTGGTCTTAGAGCATTGTGATGAAAAAGGCATGGGTCATGGTGATGAAAAAGGCATGGAGCCTTGTCATGACAGGGTTCAAGGAGCATACTGACGAATAGTGTCAGGGCGCATTGTGATGACAAGTGTATTGAGCATTGTGATGACAAAAGTCATGGAGCATTGTGATGAGAAGACCATGGATAATGGTGATGATGAGCATCATGGGGTGTTGTGATGATAAGTGTTATGGAACATTGTGATCACAAGGGTTCAGAGCATTATGATGACAGAGGTCCTGGAGCATTTTGATTTCATTGTGATGACAAAAGCATGAAGCATTATGATATTGGGCATGATGCATTGTGATGACAGGGTTCATGGAGCATTGAGATGAAAAGGGGCATGACATATTGTGATTACAGGTGTCTCGGAGCATTGTGATGACAAGGGCATGGAGCATTGTGATGTGAAGGCCATGGAACATTCTGATGACATGCGTCATGGAGGTTTGTGATGACAAGGGCATGGAGCACTGTGATTACAGTGGT
The DNA here is from genome assembly GCF_964165515.1 of Mesoplodon bidens. Taxonomy (NCBI): domain Eukaryota; kingdom Metazoa; phylum Chordata; class Mammalia; order Artiodactyla; family Ziphiidae; genus Mesoplodon; species Mesoplodon bidens. The sequence continues at coordinate 1,230,354 of NW_027671226.1, forward strand.
CTTGATCATTGTGATGAGATGAGTCATGGAGCCTTGTGATGACAATGCCGTGTAACATTGTGATGGCAGGGGTCATGGATCATTGTTATGACAGGGGTAATGGAGCATTTTGATGAGAAGGGCATGGAACATTGGTCTGAAATGTTTCATGGATTATTGTGATGAGAGTGGGCATGGAGCATTGTGATGACAAGGTACAGAACACTATGATACATTGGTCATGCAGGATTGTAATGAAAAGGGCATGGAGCATTGTGATGAGAAGGGCATCGAGCATTGTGATGACAAGTGTTATGGAGCTTTGTGATGACAAGGGCATGGAGCAATGTGATGAGAGGGTTCATGGAGCATTGTGATGACAATGACATGGAGCATTGTGATACCAAGGGACATGGAGCTTTGTGATGACAACTCATGGAGCCTTTTGATGACAAGGGCATGGTGCATTGTGATGAGAAGGGCAGGGAACATTTTGATGACCGAGTCATGCAGCAATTTAATAAAAACTGTAATGGAACCTTTTGATGGCAGGGGTTATAGAACATTGTGACGTCAGGGGTCATGGAGCTTTGGGATGAAATGGGTCATGGAGCATTTTGATGACAGGCGTTATGGAATACAGTGATGTCAGGGGTCATGGAACATTGTGATGATAAAGGGATGTAGCATTGTGATGACAGGGTCATGGAACATTGTGATTACAGGGGTGAGGGAGTATTGTAATGACTAGTGATGGAACATTGTGATATCTCTGTTAAGAGAGCATTTTGATGAGGAGTGCATGGACCATTGTGATTACAAGGTTTATGGAGCACTGCAATGACAAGGTTGTGGACCGTTGTGATGAAATGCGCGTGGCACTTTGTGATGACAATGGTCATGGAGCATTGTTCTGACAAAGACATGAAGCATTCTGATGACAAGGGTCACAGAGAATTGTGATGAAATGTTCATAGAGCATTGTGGTTACAATGGTCACAGAGCCTTGTGACGATGCGGGCATGGACTATTGTGATGACAAACGTTATGAAGCATTGTGATGATTGGAGTCACGGAGCATTGTGATGACAGGGTTCATGGAGCATTGTGATGGCAAGGGCATGGAGCATTGTGATGACAGGGGCATGGAGCATTGGTCTGACAAGTTTAATAGATTACTGTGATGACAGTGTGCATGGTTCGTTGTGATGACAACGGCATGGAGCATTGTGATGAGAAGGTCATGGAATATTGTGAAGACAGGTGTCAGGGAGCATTGTGATGATATATGTCATGGTCCATTGCGATGACAATGGCATGGATAATTTTGATTCCAAATGTAATGGAGGATTGTTATGACAAATATAATGGAGCATTGTGATGACTGGGGCTTGGAGCATTATGATGACAAGGGCCATTGAAAATTTTCATGACATGGTCGTGAAGCATTGTGATGACAAAGTCTTGGAGCATTGTGATCACAAATCCATGGAGCCTTGTGATGACAAGTCTCATGGAGCATACTGATGAAAAGGGGCATGGAGCATTGAGAATACAGGGGTCTTGGAACATTGTGATGACAAGGGCATGGATCATTGTGAGGGGAAGACCAAGTAGCATTCTGATGGCATGCGTCATTGAGCTTTGTGATTACAAGGGCATGGAGCATTGTGATGACAAGGGTAATGGAGCATTGTGATGACAATGGCCTTTGAGAATTTTGATGAAAATGTCGTGAAGCATTGTGATGACAAAGGCATGGAGTTTGCTATGACAGGGGACATGGGGCATTGCGATGACATGTGCATGGAGAATTGTGATGACAAAAGCATGTAACATTGTGATGAGAACTGTCATGGAGCATTGTGATGACAAGCACGTGGAGAATTGTGATGACAAGGGGCATGGAGCATGCTGATGACAAGCTTGTGGAGCATTGTGCTGACAAAGCAAGTAACACTCTGATGAGAAGTGTCATGGAACATAGTGATGCCAAGGACGTGGAGAATTGTGATGACAGGGAACATGGAGCATTGTGATGACCAGGGCATGGAGCATTGCGATGGCAACACCGTGGAGCATTGTCATGAGAAGTTCATGGATAATTGTGATGACAAGCGTCATGGAGCACTGTAATGACAAGGGGTATGGAGCATTGTGATGTTAGGGGACATGGAGCCTTTTGATGAAAATGGTCATGGAGCATATTGATGACATGGCTTATGTAACATTGTGATGTCATAGGTCATCGAACATTGTGATGATAAGTGCATGTAGCACTGTGATGACAGGAGTCATGGAACATTGTGATTACAGGGATGTAGGATTATTGTGATGAATAGTGATGCAACATTGTGATATCAGTGGTGAGAGAGCATATTGATGAGAAGTGCATGGAGCATTGTGATGATAAGGTTTATGGAGCATTGTGATGACAAGATTGTGGAGCACTGTGATGACATGTACATGGTGCATTGTGATGACATGTGTCGTGGAGCATTGTTTTGACAAGCGCATGGAGCATTGTGATGACAAGTGTCATGGAGCATTGTGCTGAGAAAGGCATAGAGCATTGTGATGAAAAGGATCAAAGAGCATTGTGATGAAATGTTCATGGAGCATTGTGGATAAAAAGGTCACAGAGAATGTTGATGACGAGGGCATGCACCATTGTGATGACAAAGGGCATGAAGCATTGTGATGACTGGAGTCACGGAGCATTGTGATGACAGGGCTCATGGAGCATTGTGATAACAAGGGCATGGAGCATTGTGATGACAAGGGCATGGAGCATTGGTCTAATAACTTTCATGGATTATTGCGATGACAGTTGGAATGGCACATTGTGATGAAAAGGGCATGGGGCATTAGTCTAATAAGTTTCATGGATTATTGTGATGACACTTGGAATGGCCCATTGTGATGACAAGGGCATGGAGCATTGAGATGCCAAGTGTCATGGAGGATTCTGATGACAAAGGTAAGGGAGCATTGTGATGACAATGGCTTGGGCCATTGTGATGACAAGGGTCAGGTAGCATTGTGCTGAAAAGTGCATGGATAATTGTGATGATAAGGGTCACAGAGCATTCTGATGACAAGCTTGTGGTGTATTTTGATGACAATGTCATGGAGAATTGTGATGAAAACGGCATGGGGCATTGTGATGAAAACGGCTTGGAGCCTTTTCGTGACAGGGTTCAAGGAGCATTCTGAAGACAAGTGTCAGGGAGCATTGTGATGACAAGTGTATTCAGAATTGTGATGACAAACTTCATGGAGCATTGTGATGAAAAGGGCATGGAGTATTGTGATGACAGGCATCATGGAGCATTGTGATGACAAGTGTTATGGAACTTTGTAATTACAAGGGTTTGGAGCATTGTGATGACAGAGGTCATGGATCATTTTGATTTCAAGGAGTATGGAGCATTGTGATGACAAGGGCATGAAACAATGTGATCCCAAGGTTCATGGAGGATTGTGATGACAATGGTAATGGAATATTGTGATGACAGAGGTCATGAAGCATTGTGATGACAGAGGTCATGGAGAATTTTGATTTCATTGTGGTGACAGTAGCCAGAAGCATTATGATGATGGGCATGATGCATTGTGATGACAGCGTTAAGGGGCATTGGGCTGAAAATGTTCATGTAGTATTGTGATGACAGGGTTCATGAAGCATTGTGATGACAGAGGTCATGGAGAATTTTGATTTCATTGTGGTGACAGTAGCCAGAAGCATTATGATGATGGGTATGATGCATTGTGAAGACTGGGTTCATGGAGCATTGAGATGAAAAGGGGCATGGAGCATTGTGATTACAGTGGTCTGGGAGCATTGTGATGACAAGGGCATGGAGCATTTTGATGAGAAGGCCATGGAACATTATGATGACATGTGTCATGGAGCTTTGTGATGACAAGGGCATGGAGCATTGTGATTACAGGGGTATTGGAGCATTGTGAAGACATGTGTCATGGAGCCTTGTGATGACAAGGCCATGGAACAATGTGATGGCAGGGGTCATGGAGCATTCGTATGACAGGTGTAATGGAGCACTGTGATGAGAAGGGCATGGAGCATTGTGATTACAAGCTTTATGGAGCATTGCCATGACAAATTTGTGGACCGTTGTGATAAAAAGCGCGTGGCACTTTGTGATGACAAGAGTCATGGAGGATTTTTCTGACAAAGGAGTGGAGCATTGTGATGACTAGGATCACGGAGCATTGTGCTGGAAATTTCATAGAGCATTGTGGTTACAAAGGTCACAGAGCCTTGTGATGGCGCAGGCATGGACCACTGTGATGAGAAATGATATGAAGCATTGTGATGACTGGAGTCACAGAGCATTGTGATGACAGGTGTCACAGAGCAATGTGATGAGAGCGTTCATGGAGCATCGTGATGACAGTGACATGGAGCACTGTGATCCCAAGCGTCATGGATCTTTGTGATGACAAAGGTCATGGAGCATTTTGATGACAAGTGTGTTGTGCATTGTGATGAGAAGGGCAGGGAGCATTTTGATGACAGGGTCATGGAGCAATTTGATGAAAAGGATCATGGAGCATTTTGATGACAGGGGTGATGGAACATTGTGTTGTCAGGGGTCATCGAATATTGTGATGATAATGCATGTAGCAAGTTGATGAGAGGAGTTATGGAACATTGTGATGGCAGGGGTGAGGGAGTATTGTGACGAATAGTGATGTAACATTGTGATATCAAGGGTGAGAGAGCATTTTGATGAGAAGTGCATGGAGCATTGTGATGACAAGGTTTATGGAGCTTTGTGATGACAAGATTGTGGAGCACTCTGATGACAAGCGTATGGTGCATTGTGATGACATGTGTCATGGAGCATTGTTCTGACAAGCGCATGGAGCATTGTGATGACAAGTGTCATGGAGCATTGTGCTGAGAAAGGCATAGAGCATTGTGATGACAAGGGTCAAAAGCATTGTGATGAAAAGTTCATGGAGCATTGTGGTTAAAAAGGTCACAGAGACTGTTGATGACGAGGGCATTGACAACTGTGATGACAAAGGTCATGAAGCATTGTGATGACTGGAGTCACGGAGCATTGTGATGACAGTGGTCATGGAGCATTGTGATAACAAGGGCATGGAGCATTGTGATGACAAGGGCATGGAGCATTGGTCTAATAAGTTTCATGGATTATTGTGATGACAGTTGGAATGGTGCATTGTGATGACAAGGGTATGGAGCATTGTGATGACCAGGTCATGCAGTATTGTGAAGACAGGTGTCATGGAGGATTCTGATGACAAAGGTAATGGAGCATTGTGATGACAGTGGCATGGAGAATTGTGATGACAAGGGTCAGGGAGCATGGTGCTGACAAGTGCATGCAGAATTGTGATGACAAGTGTCATGACAGGGGTCATGGAGCATTTTGATTTCATTGTGATGACAATAGCATGAAGCATTATGATGATGGGCATGGTGCATTGTGATGACAGGGTTCATGGATCATTGAGATGAAAAGGGGCATGGAGCATTGTGATTACAGGGGTCTTGGAGCATTGTGATGAGAAGGGTCATGGAGCTTGTGATGACAAGGCCATGGAACACCGTGATGGCAGGAGTCATGGAGCATTGTTATGACAGTGGTAATGGAGCATTGGATGGCAAGCGTGAGGTGCATTGTGAGGAGAAGGCCATGGAGCATTCTGATGACATGTGTCATGGAGCTTTGTGATGACAAGGGCATGGAGCAATGTGATGAGAGCGTTCATGGAGCATCGTGATGACAATGACATGGAACACTGTGATCCCAAGCGTCATGGATCTTTGTGATGACAAAGGTCATGGAGCATTTTGATGACAAGTGTGTTGTGCATTGTGATGAGAAGGGCAGGGAGCATTTTGATGACAGGGACATGGAGCAAATTGATGAAAAGGATCATGGAGCATTTTGATGACAGGGGTGATGGAACATTGTGTTGTCAGGGGTCATCGAATACTGTGATGATAATGCATGTAGCATGTTGATGACAGGAGTTATGGAACATTGTGATGCCAGGGGTGAGGGAGTATTGTGACGAATAGTGATGTAACATTGTGATATCAATGGTGAGAGAGCATTTTGATGAGATGTGCATGGAGCATTGTGATGACAAGGTTTATGGAGCATTGTGATGACAAGTTTGTGGAGCACTCTGATGACAAGCGAATGGTGCATTGTGATGACATGTGTCGTGGAGCATTGTTCTGACAAGCGCATGGAGCATTGTGATGACAAGGGTTATGGAGCATTGTGCTGAGAAAGGCATAGTGCATTGTGATAACAAGGGTCAAAGAGCATTGTGATGTAATGTTCATGGAGCATTGTGGTTAAAATGGTCACAGAGACTGTTGATGACGAGGGCATGGATCATTGTGATGCAAACGTCGTGAAGCATTGTGATGACTTGGGTCACGCAGCATTGTGATGACAGGGGTCATGGAGCATTGTGATAACAACGGCATGGAGAATTGTGATGAAAAGGGCATGGAACATTGGTCTAATATGTTTCATTGATTATTGCAATGACAGTTGGAATGGCGCATTGTGATGACAAGGTCATGGAGCATTGTGATGACCAGGTCATGCAGTATTGTGAAAACAGGTGTCAGGGAGTATTGTGATGACATATGTAATGGCCCATTGTGATGACAATGGCATTTAGCATTGTGATGCCAAGTGTCATGGAGGATTCTGATGACAAAGGTAATGGAGCATTTTGATGACAATAGCTTGGAGCATTGTGGTGACAAGGGTCAGGGAGCATTGTGCTGATAAGTGCATGGAGAATTGTGATGACAAGGGTCATGAGCATTCTGAAGCCAAGCTTGTGGAGTATTTTGATGACAATGGCATGGAGCATTGTGATGAAAACGGCATGGGGCATTGTGATGAAAAAGGCATGGAGCCTTTTCCTGACAGGGGTCAAGGAGCATTCTGATGACAAGTGTCAGGGAGCATTGTGATGACAAGTGTATTCAGAATTGTGATGAAAATGGTCATGGAGCATTGTGATGAAAAGTGCATGGAGTACTTTGATGACAGGCATCATGGAGCGTTGTGATGACAAGTGTTATGGAACACTGTGATCACAAGGGTTTAGAGCATTGTTATGAGAAGTGTCGTCGAGCCATGTGTTGACAAGGCCATGGAGCATTTTGATGGCAGGGGTCATGGAGCATTGTTATTACATGTGTAATGGAGCATTGTGATGAAAAGGGCATGGATCATTGTGATTACAAGGTTTATGGAGCACTGTGATGACAAATTTGTGGACCGTTGTAATGAAAAGCGTGTTGCACACTGTGATGACAAGGGTCATGGAGCATTTTTCTGACAAAGGCATGGAGCATTGTGCTGAGAAATTCATAGAGCATTGTGATGACAAGGGTCAAAGAGCATTGTGATGAAAAGTTCATGGAGCACTGTGGTTAAAAAGGACACAGAGACTGTTGATGACGAGCACATGGACCATTGTGATGACAATGGTCATGAAGCATTGTGATGACTGCAGTCACGGAGCATTGTGATGACAGGGGTCATGAAGCATTGTGATAACAAGGGCATGGAGCATTGAGATGAAAAGTGCATGGAGCATTGGTCTAATAATTTCATGGATTATAGTGATGACATTTGGAAAGGCGCATTGTGATCACAAGGGCATGGATAATTGTGATGACCAGGTCATGCATTATTGTGAAGGCAGTTGTCATGGAGCATTGTGATGACATATGTAATGGCCCGATGACAACAATGGCATGGAGCATTGTGATGCCAAGTGTCATGGAGGATTCTGATGACAATGGAAATAGAGCATTGTGATGACAATGGTTTGGAGCATTGTGATGACAAAGGTCATGGAGCATTGTGATGAGAAGGGCATGGAGTATTGTGATGACAGGCAGCATGCAGCGTTGTGATGACAAGTGTTATGGAATACTGTCATCACAAGAGTTTGGAGAATTGTGATGAGAGATGTCATGGATCATTTTGATTTCAAGGAGCATGGAGCATTCAGATGACAAGGGCATGAAGCAATGTGAACCCATGGTTCATGGAGGATTGTGAAGAAAATAGTATTGGAGTATTGTGACGACAAGCGCATAGAGCATTGTAATGACAAAGTCATGTAGCATTTTGCTGACAAAGTCATGGAGCATTGTGATGACAGGTGTCATGGAGCACTGTGATGACAAGCGTCACAGAGCATTGTGAATACAGGGGTCATGGAGCATTGGGATGACAAGTGCATGGAGCATTGTGTGGTGAAGACCAAGGAGCATTCTAATGATATGTGTCATTGAGCTTTGTGATGACAAGTGCATGGTGAATTATGCTTACAGTGGTCTTAGAGCATTGTGATGAAAAAGGCATGGATCATGGTGATGAAAAAGGCATGGAGCCTTGTCATGACAGGGTTCAAGGAGCATACTGACGAATAGTGTCAGGGCGCATTGTGATGACAAGTGTATTGAGCATTGTGATGACAAAAGTCATGGAGCATTGTGATGAGAAGACCATGGATAATGGTGATGATGAGCATCATGGGGTGTTGTGATGATAAGTGTTATGGAACATTGTGATCACAAGGGTTCAGAGCATAATGATGACAGAGGTCCTGGAGCATTTTGATTTCATTGTGATGACAAAAGCATGAAGCATTATGATATTGGGCATGATGCATTGTGATGACAGGGTTCATGGAGCATTGAGATGAAAAGGGGCATGACATATTGTGATTACAGGTGTCTCGGAGCATTGTGATGACAAGGGCATGGAGCATTGTGATGTGAAGGCCATGGAACATTCTGATGACATGCGTCATGGAGGTTTGTGATGACAAGGGCATGGAGCACTGTGATTACAGTGGTCTTGATCATTGTGATGAGATGAGTCATGGAGCCTTGTGATGACAATGCCGTGTAACATTGTGATGGCAGGGGTCATGGATCATTGTTATGACAGGGGTAATGGAGCATTTTGATGAGAAGGGCATGGAACATTGGTCTGAAATGTTTCATGGATTATTGTGATGAGAGTGGGCATGGAGCATTGTGATGACAAGGTACAGAACACTATGATACATTGGTCATGCAGGATTGTAATGAAAAGGGCATGGAGCATTGTGATGAGAAGGGCATCGAGCATTGTGATGACAAGTGTTATGGAGCTTTGTGATGACAAGGGCATGGAGCAATGTGATGAGAGGGTTCATGGAGCATTGTGATGACAATGACATGGAGCATTGTGATACCAAGGGACATGGAGCTTTGTGATGACAACTCATGGAGCCTTTTGATGACAAGGGCATGGTGCATTGTGATGAGAAGGGCAGGGAACATTTTGATGACCGAGTCATGCAGCAATTTAATAAAAACTGTAATGGAACCTTTTGATGGCAGGGGTTATAGAACATTGTGACATCAGGGGTCATGGAGCTTTGGGATGAAATGGGTCATGGAGCATTTTGATGACAGGCGTTATGGAATACAGTGAGGTCAGGGGTCATGGAACATTGTGATGATAAAGGGATGTAGCATTGTGATGACAGGGTCATGGAACATTGTGATTACAGGGGTGAGGGAGTATTGTAATGACTAGTGATGGAACATTGTGATATCTCTGTTAAGAGAGCATTTTGATGAGGAGTGCATGGACCATTGTGATTACAAGGTTTATGGAGCACTGCAATGACAAGGTTGTGGACCGTTGTGATGAAATGCACGTGGCACTTTGTGATGACAATGGTCATGGAGCATTGTTCTGACAAAGACATGAAGCATTCTGATGACAAGGGTCACAGAGAATTGTGATGAAATGTTCATAGAGCATTGTGGTTACAATGGTCACAGAGCCTTGTGACGATGCGGGCATGGACTATTGTGATGACAAACGTTATGAAGCATTGTGATGATTGGAGTCACGGAGCATTGTGATGACAGGGTTCATGGAGCATTGTGATGGCAAGGGCATGGAGCATTGTGATGACAGGGGCATGGAGCATTGGTCTGACAAGTTTAATAGATTACTGTGATGACAGTGTGCATGGTTCGTTGTGATGACAACGGCATGGAGCATTGTGATGAGAAGGTCATGGAATATTGTGAAGACAGGTGTCAGGGAGCATTGTGATGATATATGTCATGGTCCATTGCGATGACAATGGCATGGATAATTTTGATTCCAAATGTAATGGAGGATTGTGATGACAAATATAAAGGAGCATTGTGATGACTGGGGCTTGGAGCATTATGATGACAAGGGCCATTGAAAATTTTCATGACATGGTCGTGAAGCATTGTGATGACAAAGTCTTGGAGCATTGTGATCACAAATCCATGGAGCCTTGTGATGACAAGTCTCATGGAGCATACTGATGAAAAGGGGCATGGAGCATTGAGAATACAGGGGTCTTGGAACATTGTGATGACAAGGGCATGGATCATTGTGAGGGGAAGACCAAGTAGCATTCTGATGGCATGCGTCATTGAGCTTTGTGATTACAAGGGCATGGAGCATTGTGATGACAAGGGTAATGGAGCATTGTGATGACAATGGCCTTTGAGAATTTTGATGAAAATGTCGTGAAGCATTGTGATGACAAAGGCATGGAGTTTGCTATGACAGGGGACATGGGGCATTGCGATGACATGTGCATGGAGAATTGTGATGACAAAAGCATGTAACATTGTGATGAGAACTGTCATGGAGCATTGTGATGACAAGCACGTGGAGAATTGTGATGACAAGGGGCATGGAGCATGCTGATGACAAGCTTGTGGAGCATTGTGCTGACAAAGCAAGTAACACTCTGATGAGAAGTGTCATGGAACATAGTGATGCCAAGGACGTGGAGAATTGTGATGACAGGGAACATGGAGCATTGTGATGACCAGGGCATGGAGCATTGCGATGGCAACACCGTGGAGCATTGTCATGAGAAGTTCATGGATAATTGTGATGACAAGCGTCATGGAGCACTGTAATGACAAGGGGTATGGAGCATTGTGATGTTAGGGGACATGGAGCCTTTTGATGAAAATGGTCATGGAGCATATTGATGACATGGCTTATGTAACATTGTGATGTCATAGGTCATCGAACATTGTGATGATAAGTGCATGTAGCACTGTGATGACAGGAGTCATGGAACATTGTGATTACAGGGATGTAGGATTATTGTGATGAATAGTGATGCAACATTGTGATATCAGTGGTGAGAGAGCATATTGATGAGAAGTGCATGGAGCATTGTGATGATAAGGTTTATGGAGCATTGTGATGACAAGATTGTGGAGCACTGTGATGACATGTACATGGTGCATTGTGATGACATGTGTCATGGAGCATTGTTTTGACAAGCGCATGGAGCATTGTGATGACAAGTGTCATGGAGCATTGTGCTGAGAAAGGCATAGAGCATTGTGATGAAAAGGATCAAAGAGCATTGTGATGAAATGTTCATGGAGCATTGTGGATAAAAAGGTCACAGAGAATGTTGATGACGAGGGCATGCACCATTGTGATGACAAAGGGCATGAAGCATTGTGATGACTGGAGTCACGGAGCATTGTGATGACAGGGCTCATGGAGCATTGTGATAACAAGGGCATGGAGCATTGTGATGACAAGGGCATAGAGCTTTGGTCTAATAACTTTCATGGATTATTGCGATGACAGTTGGAATGGCACATTGTGATGAAAAGGGCATGGGGCATTAGTCTAATAAGTTTCATGGATTATTGCGATGACACTTGGAATGGCCCATTGTGATGACAAGGGCATGGAGCATTGAGATGCCAAGTGTCATGGAGGATTCTGATGACAAAGGTAAGGGAGCATTGTGATGACAATGGCTTGGGCCATTGTGATGACAAGGGTCAGGTAGCATTGTGCTGAAAAGTGCATGGATAATTGTGATGATAAGGGTCACAGAGCATTCTGATGACAAGCTTGTGGTGTATTTTGATGACAATGGCATGGAGCATTGTGATGAAAACGGCATGGGGCATTGTGATGAAAACGGCTTGGAGCCTTTTCGTGACAGGGTTCAAGGAGCATTCTGAAGACAAGTGTCAGGGAGCATTGTGATGACAAGTGTATTCAGAATTGTGATGACAAACTTCATGGAGCATTGTGATGAAAAAGGCATGGAGTATTGTGATGACAGGCATCATGGAGCATTGTGATGACAAGTGTTATGGAACTTTGTGATTACAAGGGTTTGGAGCATTGTGATGACAGAGGTCATGGATCATTTTGATTTCAAGGAGTATGGAGCATTGTGATGACAAGGGCATGAAACAATGTGATCCCAAGGTTCATGGAGGATTGTGATGACAATGGTAATGGAATATTGTGATGACAGAGGTCATGAAGCATTGTGATGACAGAGGTCATGGAGAATTTTGATTTCATTGTGGTGACAGTAGCCAGAAGCATTATGATGATGGGCATGATGCATTGTGATGACAGGGTTAAGGAGCATTGGGCTGAAAATGTTCATGGAGTATTGTGATGACAGGGTTCATGAAGCATTGTGATGACAGAGGTCATGGAGAATTTTGATTTCATTGTGGTGACAGTAGCCAGAAGCATTATGATGATGGGTATGATGCATTGTGAAGACTGGGTTCATGGAGCATTGAGATGAAAAGGGGCATGGAGCATTGTGATTACAGTGGTCTGGGAGCATTGTGATGACAAGGGCATGGAGCATTTTGATGAGAAGGCCATGGAACATTATGATGACATGTGTCATGGAGCTTTGTGATGACAAGGGCATGGAGCATTGTGATTACAGGGGTATTGGAGCATTGTGAAGACATGTGTCATGGAGCCTTGTGATGACAAGGCCATGGAACAATGTGATGGCAGGGGTCATGGAGCATTCGTATGACAGGTGTAATGGAGCACTGTGATGAGAAGGGCATGGAGCATTGTGATTACAAGCTTTATGGAGCATTGCCATGACAAATTTGTGGACCGTTGTGATAAAAAGCGCGTGGCACTTTGTGATGACAAGAGTCATGGAGGATTTTTCTGACAAAGGAGTGGAGCATTGTGATGACTAGGATCACGGAGCATTGTGCTGGAAATTTCATAGAGCATTGTGGTTACAAAGGTCACAGAGCCTTGTGATGGCGCAGGCATGGACCACTGTGATGAGAAATGATATGAAGCATTGTGATGACTGGAGTCACAGAGCATTGTGATGACAGGTGTCACAGAGCAATGTGATGAGAGCGTTCATGGAGCATCGTGATGACAATGACATGGAGCACTGTGATCCCAAGCGTCATGGATCTTTGTGATGACAAAGGTCATGGAGCATTTTGATGACAAGTGTGTTGTGCATTGTGATGAGAAGGGCAGGGAGCATTTTGATGACAGGGTCATGGAGCAATTTGATGAAAAGGATCATGGAGCATTTTGATGACAGGGGTGATGGAACATTGTGTTGTCAGGGGTCATCGAATATTGTGATGATAATGCATGTAGCAAGTTGATGACAGGAGTTATGGAACATTGTGATGCCAGGGGTGAGGGAGTATTGTGACGAATAGTGATGTAACATTGTGATATCAAGGGTGAGAGAGCATTTTGAAGAGAAGTGCATGGAGCATTGTGATGACAAGGTTTATGGAGCACTGTGATAACAAGATTGTGGAGCACTCTGATGACAAGCGTATGGTGCATTGTGATGACATGTGTCATGGAGAATTGTTCTGACAAGCGCATGGAGCATTGTGATGACAAGTGTCATGGAGCATTGTGCTGAGAAAGGCATAGAGCATTGTGATGACAAGGGTCAAAAGCATTGTGATGAAAAGTTCATGGAGCATTGTGGTTAAAAAGGTCACAGAGACTGTTGATGACGAGGGCATTGACAACTCTGATGACAAAGGTCATGAAGCATTGTGATGACTGGAGTCACGGAGCATTGTGATGACAGTGGTCATGGAGCATTGTGATAACAAGGGCATGGAGCATTGTGATGACAAGGGCATGGAGCATTGGTCTAATAAGTTTCATGGATTATTGTGATGACAGTTGGAATGGTGCATTGTGATGACAAGGGTATGGAGCATTGTGATGACCAGGTCATGCAGTATTGTGAAGACAGGTGTCATGGAGGATTCTGATGACAAAGGTAATGGAGCATTGTGATGACAGTGGCATGGAGAATTGTGATGACAAGGGTCAGGGAGCATGGTGCTGACAAGTGCATGCAGAATTGTGATGGCAAGTGTCATGACAGGGGTCATGGAGCATTTTGATTTCATTGTGATGACAATAGCATGAAGCATTATGATGATGGGCATGGTGCATTGTGATGACAGGGTTCATGGATCATTGAGATGAAAAGGGGCATGGAGCATTGTGATTACAGGGGTCTTGGAGCATTGTGATGAGAAGGGTCATGGAGCTTGTGATGACAAGGCCATGGAACACCGTGATGGCAGGAGTCATGTAGCATTGTTATGACAGTGGTAATGGAGCATTGGATGGCAAGCGTGAGGTGCATTGTGAGGAGAAGACCATGGAGCATTCTGATGACATGTGTCATGGAGCTTTGTGATGACAAGGGCATGGAGCAATGTGATGAGAGCGTTCATGGAGCATCGTGATGACAATGACATGGAGCACTGTGATCCCAAGCGTCATGGATCTTTGTGATGACAAAGGTCATGGAGCATTTTGATGACAAGTGTGTTGTGCATTGTGATGAGAAGGGCAGGGAGCATTTTGATGACAGGGACACGGAGCAAATTGATGAAAAGGATCATGGAGCATTTTGATGACAGGGGTGATGGAACATTGTGTTGTCAGGGGTCATCGAATACTGTGATGATAATGCATGTAGCATGTTGATGACAGGAGTTATGGAACATTGTGATGCCAGGGGTGAGGGAGTATTGTGACGAATAGTGATGTAACATTGTGATATCAATGGTGATTGAGCATTTTGATGAGATGTGCATGGAGCATTGTGATGACAAGTTTTATGGAGCATTGTGATGACAAGTTTGTGGAACACTCTGATGACAAGCGAATGGTGCATTGTGATGACATGTGTCGTGGAGCATTGTTCTGACAAGCGCATGGAGCATTGTGATGACAAGGGTTATGGAGCATTGTGCTGAGAAAGGCATAGTGCATTGTGATAACAAGGGTCAAAGAGCATTGTGATGTAATGTTCATGGAGCATTGTGGTTAAAATGGTCACAGAGACTGTTGATGACGAGGGCATGGATCATTGTGATGCAAACGTCGTGAAGCATTGTGATGACTGGAGTCACGGAGCATTGTGATGACAGGGGTCATGGAGCATTGTGATAACAAGGGCATGGAGAATTGTGATGAAAAGGGCATGGAACATTGGTCTAATATGTTTCATTGATTATTGCAATGACAGTTGGAATGGCGCATTGTGATGACAAGGTCATGGAGCATTGTGATGACAAGGTCATGCAGTATTGTGAAAAGAGGTGTCAGGGAGTATTGTGATGACATATGTAATGGCCCATTGTGATGACAATGGCATTTAGCATTGTGATGCCAAGTGTCATGGAGGATTCTGATGACAAAGGTAATGGAGCATTTTGATGACAATAGCTTGGAGCATTGTGGTGACAAGTGTCAGGGAGCATTGTGCTGATAAGTGCATGGAGAATTGTGATGACAAGGGTCATGAGCATTCTGAAGCCAAGCTTGTGGAGTATTTTGATGACAATGGCATGGAGCATTGTGATGAAAACGGCATGGGGCATTGTGATGAAAAAGGCATGGAGCCTTTTCCTGACAGGGGTCAAGGAGCATTCTGATGACAAGTGTCAGGGAGCATTGTGATGACAAGTGTATTCAGAATTGTGATGAAAATGGTCATGGAGCATTGTGATGAAAAGTGCATGGAGTACTTTGATGACAGGCATCATGGAGCGTTGTGATGACAAGTGTTATGGAACACTGTGATCACAAGGGTTTGGAGCATTGTTATGAGAAGTGTCGTCGAGCCATGTGTTGACAAGGCCATGGAGCATTTTGATGGCAGGGGTCATGGAGCATTGTTATTACATGTGTAATGGAGCATTGTGATGAAAAGGGCATGGATCATTGTGATTACAAGGTTTATGGAGCACTGTGATGACAAATTTGTGGACCGTTGTAATGAAAAGCGTGTTGCACACTGTGATGACAAGGGTCATGGAGCATTTTTCTGACAAAGGCATGGAGCATTGTGCTGAGAAATTCATAGAGCATTGTGATGACAAGGGTCAAAGAGCATTGTGATGAAAAGTTCATGGAGCACTGTGGTTAAAAAGGATACAGAGACTGTTGATGACGAGCACATGGACCATTGTGATGACAAAGGTCATGAAGCATTGTGATGACTGCAGTCACGGAGCATTGTGATGACAGGGGTCATGAAGCATTGTGATAGCAAGGGCATGGAGCATTGAGATGAAAAGTGCATGGAGCATTGGTCTAATAATTTCATGGATTATAGTGATGACATTTGGAAAGGCGCATTGTGATCACAAGGGCATGGATAATTGTGATGACCAGGTCATGCATTATTGTGAAGGCAGTTGTCATGGAGCATTGTGATGACATATGTAATGGCCCGATGACAACAATGGCATGGAGCATTGTGATGCCAAGTGTCATGGAGGATTCTGATGACAATGGAAATAGAGCATTGTGATGACAATGGTTTGGAGCATTGTGATGACAAAGGTCATGGAGCATTGTGATGAGAAGGGCATGGAGTATTGTGATGACAGGCAGCATGCAGCGTTGTGATGACAAGTGTTATGGAATACTGTCATCACAAGAGTTTGAGAATTGTGATGAGAGATGTCATGGATCATTTTGATTTCAAGGAGCATGGAGCATTCAGATGACAAGGGCATGAAGCAATGTGAACCCATGGTTCATGGAGGATTGTGAAGAAAATAGTATTGGAGTATTGTGACGACAAGCGCATAGAGCATTGTAATGACAAAGTCATGTAGCATTTTGCTGACAAAGTCATGGAGCATTGTGATGACAGGTGTCATGGAGCACTGTGATGACAAGCGTCACAGAGCATTGTGAATACAGGGGTCATGGAGCATTGGGATGACAAGGGCATGGAGCATTGTGAGGTGAAGACCAAGGAGCATTCTAATGATATGTGTCATTGAGCTTTGTGATGACAAGTGCATGGTGAATTATGATTACAGTGGTCTTAGAGCATTGTGATGAAAAAGGCATGGGTCATGGTGATGAAAAAGGCATGGAGCCTTGTCATGACAGGGTTCAAGGAGCATACTGACGAATAGTGTCAGGGCGCATTGTGATGACATGTGTATTGAGCATTGTGATGACAAAAGTCATGGAGCATTGTGATGAGAAGACCATGGATAATGGTGATGATGAGCATCATGGGGTGTTGTGATGATAAGTGTTATGGAACATTGTGATCAAAAGGGTTCAGAGCATTATGATGACAGAGGTCCTGGAGCATTTTGATTTCATTGTGATGACAAAAGCATGAAGCATTATGATATTGGGCATGATGCATTGTGATGACAGGGTTCATGGAGCATTGAGATGAAAAGGGGCATGACATATTGTGATTACAGGTGTCTCGGAGCATTGTGATGACAAGGGCATGGAGCATTGTGATGTGAAGGCCATGGAACATTCTGATGACATGCGTCATGGAGGTTTGTGATGACAAGGGCATGGAGCACTGTGATTACAGTGGTCTTGATCATTGTGATGAGATGAGTCATGGAGCCTTGTGATGACAATGCCGTGTAACATTGTGATGGCAGGGGTCATGGATCATTGTTATGACAGGGGTAATGGAGCATTTTGATGAGAAGGGCATGGAACATTGGTCTGAAATGTTTCATGGATTATTGTGATGAGAGTGGGCATGGAGCATTGTGATGACAAGGTACAGAACACTATGATACATTGGTCATGCAGGATTGTAATGAAAAGGGCATGGAGCATTGTGATGAGAAGGGCATCGAGCATTGTGATGACAAGTGTTATGGAGCTTTGTGATGACAAGGGCATGGAGCAATGTGATGAGAGGGTTCATGGAGCATTGTGATGACAATGACATGGAGCATTGTGATACCAAGGGACATGGAGCTTTGTGATGACAACTCATGGAGCATTTTGATGACAAGGGCATGGTGCATTGTGATGAGAAGGGCAGGGAACATTTTGATGACCGAGTCATGCAGCAATTTAATAAAAACTGTAATGGAACCTTTTGATGGCAGGGGTTATAGAACATTGTGACGTCAGGGGTCATGGAGCTTTGGGATGACATGGGTCATGGAGCATTTTGATGACAGGCGTTATGGAATACAGTGATGACAGGGGTCATGGAACATTGTGATGATAAAGGGATGTAGCATTGTGATGACAGGGTCATGGAACATTGTGATTACAGGGGTGAGGGAGTATTGTAATGACTAGTGATGGAACATTGTGATATCTCTGTTAAGAGAGCATTTTGATGAGGAGTGCATGGACCATTGTGATTACAAGGTTTATGGAGCACTGCAATGACAAGGTTGTGGACCGTTGTGATGAAATGCGCGTGGCACTTTGTGATGACAATGGTCATGGAGCATTGTTCTGACAAAGACATGAAGCATTCTGATGACAAGGGTCACAGAGAATTGTGATGAAATGTTCATAGAGCATTGTGGTTACAATGGTCACAGAGCCTTGTGACGATGCGGGCATGGACTATTGTGATGACAAACGTTATGAAGCATTGTGATGATTGGAGTCACGGAGCATTGTGATGACAGGGTTCATGGAGCATTGTGATGGCAAGGGCATGGAGCATTGTGATGACAGGGGCATGGAGCATTGGTCTGACAAGTTTAATAGATTACTGTGATGACAGTGTGCATGGTTCGTTGTGATGACAACGGCATGGAGCATTGTGATGAGAAGGTCATGGAATATTGTGAAGACAGGTGTCAGGGAGCATTGTGATGATATATGTCATGGTCCATTGCGATGACAATGGCATGGATAATTTTGATTCCAAATGTAATGGAGGATTGTGATGACAAATATAAAGGAGCATTGTGATGACTGGGGCTTGGAGCATTATGATGACAAGGGCCATTGAAAATTTTCATGACATGGTCGTGAAGCATTGTGATGACAAAGTCTTGGAGCATTGTGATCACAAATCCATGGAGCCTTGTGATGACAAGTCTCATGGAGCATACTGATGAAAAGGGGCATGGAGCATTGAGAATACAGGGGTCTTGGAACATTGTGATGACAAGGGCATGGATCATTGTGAGGGGAAGACCAAGTAGCATTCTGATGGCATGCGTCATTGAGCTTTGTGATTACAAGGGCATGGAGCATTGTGATGACAAGGGTAATGGAGCATTGTGATGACAATGGCCTTTGAGAATTTTGATGAAAATGTCGTGAAGCATTGTGATGACAAAGGCATGGAGTTTGCTATGACAGGGGACATGGGGCATTGCGATGACATGTGCATGGAGAATTGTGATGACAAAAGCATGTAACATTGTGATGAGAACTGTCATGGAGCATTGTGATGACAAGCACGTGGAGAATTGTGATGACAAGGGGCATGGAGCATGCTGATGACAAGCTTGTGGAGCATTGTGCTGACAAAGCAAGTAACACTCTGATGAGAAGTGTCATGGAACATAGTGATGCCAAGGACGTGGAGAATTGTGATGACAGGGAACATGGAGCATTGTGATGACCAGGGCATGGAGCATTGCGATGGCAACACCGTGGAGCATTGTCATGAGAAGTTCATGGATAATTGTGATGACAAGCGTCATGGAGCACTGTAATGACAAGGGGTATGGAGCATTGTGATGTTAGGGGACATGGAGCCTTTTGATGAAAATGGTCATGGAGCATATTGATGACATGGCTTATGTAACATTGTGATGTCATAGGTCATCGAACATTGTGATGATAAGTGCATGTAGCACTGTGATGACAGGAGTCATGGAACATTGTGATTACAGGGATGTAGGATTATTGTGATGAATAGTGATGCAACATTGTGATATCAGTGGTGAGAGAGCATATTGATGAGAAGTGCATGGAGCATTGTGATGATAAGGTTTATGGAGCATTGTGATGACAAGATTGTGGAGCACTGTGATGACATGTACATGGTGCATTGTGATGACATGTGTCGTGGAGCATTGTTTTGACAAGCGCATGGAGCATTGTGATGACAAGTGTCATGGAGCATTGTGCTGAGAAAGGCATAGAGCATTGTGATGAAAAGGATCAAAGAGCATTGTGATGAAATGTTCATGGAGCATTGTGGATAAAAAGGTCACAGAGAATGTTGATGACGAGGGCATGAACCATTGTGATGACAAAGGGCATGAAGCATTGTAATGACTGGAGTCACGGAGCATTGTGATGACAGGGCTCATGGAGCATTGTGATAACAAGGGCATGGAGCATTGTGATGACAAGGGCATGGAGCATTGGTCTAATAACTTTCATGGATTATTGCGATGACAGTTGGAATGGCACATTGTGATGAAAAGGGCATGGGGCATTAGTCTAATAAGTTTCATGGATTATTGCGATGACACTTGGAATGGCCCATTGTGATGACAAGGGCATGGAGCATTGAGATGCCAAGTGTCATGGAGGATTCTGATGACAAAGGTAAGGGAGCATTGTGATGACAATGGCTTGGGCCATTGTGATGACAAGGGTCAGGTAGCATTGTGCTGAAAAGTGCATGGATAATTGTGATGATAAGGGTCACAGAGCATTCTGATGACAAGCTTGTGGTGTATTTTGATGACAATGGCATGGAGCATTGTGATGAAAACGGCATGGGACATTGTGATGAAAACGGCTTGGAGCCTTTTCGTGACAGGGTTCAAGGAGCATTCTGAAGACAAGTGTCAGGGAGCATTGTGATGACAAGTGTATTCAGAATTGTGATGACAAACTTCATGGAGCATTGTGATGAAAAGGGCATGGAGTATTGTGATGACAGGCATCATGGAGCATTGTGATGACAAGTGTTATGGAACTTTGTGATTACAAGGGTTTGGAGCATTGTGATGACAGAGGTCATGGATCATTTTGATTTCAAGGAGTATGGAGCATTGTGATGACAAGGGCATGAAACAATGTGATCCCAAGGTTCATGGAGGATTGTGATGACAATGGTAATGGAATATTGTGATGACAGAGGTCATGAAGCATTGTGATGACAGAGGTCATGGAGAATTTTGATTTCATTGTGGTGACAGTAGCCAGAAGCATTATGATGATGGGCATGATGCATTGTGATGACAGGGTTAAGGAGCATTGGGCTGAAAATGTTCATGGAGTATTGTGATGACAGGGTTCATGAAGCATTGTGATGACAGAGGTCATGGAGAATTTTGATTTCATTGTGGTGACAGTAGCCAGAAGCATTATGATGATGGGTATGATGCATTGTGAAGACTGGGTTCATGGAGCATTGAGATGAAAAGGGGCATGGAGCATTGTGATTACAGTGGTCTGGGAGCATTGTGATGACAAGGGCATGGAGCATTTTGATGAGAAGGCCATGGAACATTATGATGATATGTGTCATGGAGCTTTGTGATGACAAGGTCATGGAGCATTGTGATAACAGGGGTATTGGAGCATTGTGAAGACATGTGTCATGGAGCCTTGTGATGACAAGGCCATGGAACAATGTGATGGCAGTGGTCATGGAGCATTCGTATGACAGGTGTAATGGAGCACTGTGATGAGAAGGGCATTGGAGCATTGTGATTACAAGCTTTATGGAGCATTGCCATGACAAATTTGTGGACCGTTGTGATAAAAAGCGCGTGGCACTTTGTGATGACAAGAGTCATGGAGGATTTTTCTGACAAAGGAGTGGAGCATTGTGATGACTAGGATCACGGAGCATTGTGCTGGAAATTTCATAGAGCATTGTGGTTACAAAGGTCACAGAGCCTTGTGATGGCGCAGGCATGGACCACTGTGATGAGAAATGATATGAAGCATTGTGATGACTGGAGTCACAGAGCATTGGGATGACAGGTGTCACAGAGCAATGTGATGAGAGCGTTCATGGAGCATCTTGATGACAATGACATGGAGCACTGTGATCCCAAGCGTCATGGATCTTTGTGATGACAAAGGTCATGGAGCATTTTGATGACAAGTGTGTTGTGCATTGTGATGAGAAGGGCAGGGAGCATTTTGATGACAGGGTCATGGAGCAATTTGATGAAAAGGATCATGGAGCATTTTGATGACAGGGGTGATGGAACATTGTGTTGTCAGGGGTCATCGAATATTGTGATGATAATGCATGTAGCAAGTTGATGACAGGAGTTATGGAACATTGTGATGCCAGGGGTGAGGGAGAATTGTGACGAATAGTGATGTAACATTGTGATATCAATGGTGAGAGAGCATTTTGAAGAGCAGTGCATGGAGCATTGTGATGACAAGGTTTATGGAGCACTGTGATAACAAGATTGTGGAGCACTCTGATGACAAGCGTATGGTGCATTGTGATGACAGGTGTCATGGAGCATTGTTCTGACAAGCGCATGGAGCATTGTGATGACAAGTGTCATGGAGCATTGTGCTGAGAAAGGCATAGAGCATTGTGATGACAAGGGTCAAAAGCATTGTGATGAAAAGTTCATGGAGCATTGTGGTTAAAAAGGTCACAGAGACTGTTGATGACGAGGGCATTGACAACTGTGATGACAAAAATCATGAAGCATTGTGATGACTGGAGTCAAGGAGCATTGTGATGACAGTGGTCATGGAGCATTGTGATAACAAGGGCATGGAGCATTGTGATGACAAGGGCATGGAGCATTGGTCTAATAAGTTTCATGGATTATTGTGATGACAGTTGGAATGGTGCATTGTGATGACAAGGGTATGGAACATTGTGATGACCAGGTCATGCAGTATTGTGAAGACAGGTGTCATGGAGGATTCTGATGACAAAGGTAATGGAGCATTGTGATGAAAATGGCTTGGAGCATTGTGATGACAAGGGTCAGGGAGCATGGCGCTGACAAGTGCATGCAGAATTGTGATGACAAGTGTCATGACACGGGTCATGGAGCATTTTTCTTACAAAGGCATGTAGCATTGTGATGACAAGGGTCACGGAGCATTGTGATGAAAAGATCATGCAGCATTGTCGTTACAAAGGTCACAGAGCCTTGTGATGATGCGGGCATCGACCACTGTGATGACAAATGTTATGAAGCATTGTGATGCCTGGAGTCACGGAACATTGGGATGACAGGTGTCATGGAGCATTGTGATGACAAGGGCATGGAGCATTGTGATGAGAAGGTCATGGAGTATTGTGAAGATAGGTGTCAGGGAGCATTGTGATGGCATATGTCATGGTCCATTGCGATGGCAATGGCAGGGAGCATTGTGATGCCAAATATAATGGAGGATTGTGGTGACAAATATAATGGAGCATTGTGATGACTAGGGCTTGGAGCATTATGATGACAAGGGCCATTGAGAATTTTCATGGCAAGGTCGTGAAGCATTGTGATGACAAGTCCTGGAGCATTGTGATGAGAAAACCATGGAGCCTTGTGATGACAAATCTCATGGAGCATACTGATGAAATGTGGCATGGAGCATTGTGATTACAGGGGTCTTGGAGCACTGTGATGACAAAGGCATGGAGCATTTTGAAGAGAAGGCCATGGAACATTCTGATGACATGTGTCATGGAGCTTTGTGATGACAAGGGCATGGAGCATTGTGATTACAGGGGTCATGGAGCATTGTTATGATAGTGGTAATGGAGCATTGTGATGAGAAGGGAAAGGAACATTGTGATTTCAAGGTTTATGGAGCATTGCGATGACAAATTTGTGGACCGTTGTGATGAAAAGTGCATGGCACACTGTGATGACAAGGGTCATGGAGCATTTTTCTGACAAAGGCATGGAGCATTGTGATGACAATGGTCACAGAGCATTGTGATGAACAGTTCTTGGAGCATTGTGGTTACAAAGGCCACAGAGCCTTGGGATGACGTGGGCATGGACCACTGTGATGACAAATATTATGAAGCATTGTGATGCCTGGAGTCACGGAGCATTGTGATGACAGGGATCATGGAGCACTGTGATGACAAGGGCAAGGAGCATTGTAATGACAGGGTCATGGAGCATTTTGATGAGAAGTTCATGGAGTATTTTGAAGAAAGGTGTCAGGGAGCATTGTGATGACATATGTCATGGTCCATTGCGATGACAATGGCAGGGTGCATTGTGATGCCAAATGTAATGGAGGATTGTGATGACAAATATAATGGAGCATTGTGATGACTAGGGCTTGGAGTATTATGATGACAAGGGCCATTGTGAATTTTCATGGCAAGGTCGTGAAGCATTGTGATGACAAGGTCCTGGAGCATTGTGATGCGTAAACCATGGAGCCTTGTGATGACATATCTCATGGAGCATACTGATGAAATGGGGCATGGAGCATTGTGATTACAGGGGTCTTGGAGCACTGTGATGACAAGGCATGGAGCATTTTGAAGAGAAAGCCATGGAACATTCTAATGACATGTGTCATGGAGCTTTGTGATGACAAGGGCATGGAGCATTGTGATTACAGGGGTCTTGGAGCATTGTGATGACAAGTGTCTTGGCGCCTTGTGATGACAAGGTCGTGGAACATTGTGATGGCAGGGGTCATGGATCATTGTTATGATAGGGGTAATGGAGCATTGTGATGAGAAGGGAAAGGAGCATTGTGATTTCAAGGTTTATGGAGCATTGCGATGACAAATTTGTGGACCGTTGTGATGAAAAGCGCGTGGCACATTGTGATGACAAGTGTCATGGAGCATTTTTCTGACAAAGGCATGGAGCATTGTGATGACAAGTGTCACAGAGCATTGTGATGAATAGTTCATGGAGCATTCTGGTTACAAAGGCCACAGAGCCTTGGGATGACGTGGGCATGGACCACTGTGATGACAAATGTTATGAAGCATTGTGATGCCTGGAGTCACGGATCATTGTGATGACAGGGATCATGGAGCACTGTGATGACAAGGGCATGGAGCATTGTAATGACAGGGTCATGGAGCATTTTGATGAGAAGTTCATGGAGTATTTTGAAGAAAGGTGTCAGGGAGCATTGTGATGACATATGTCATGGTCAATTGCGATGACAATGGCAGGGAGCATTGTGATGCCAAATGTAATGGAGGATTGTGATGACAAATATAATGGAGCATTGTGATGACTAGGGATTGGAGCATTATGATGACAAGGGCCATTGAGAATTTTCATGACAAGTCATGAAGCATTGTGATGACAATGTCCTGGAGCATTGTGATGAGAAAATCATGGAACCTTGTGATGACAATTCTCATGGAGCATACTGAAGAAAAGGGACATGGACCATTGTGATTACAGGAGTCTTAGAACATTGTGATGACATGGGCATGGAGCATTGTGAGGAGAAGGCCAAGGAGCATTCTAATGACATGCGTCATTGAGCTTTGTGATGGCAAGGGCATGGAGCATTGTGATTATAGGGTTCTTGGAGCATTGTGATGAAAAGGGCATGGATCATTGTGATGAAAAAGGCATGGAGCCTTCTCATGACAGGGTACAATGAGCATACAGACAACAAGTGTCAGGGAGCATTTTGATGACAAGTGTATTGAGCATTGTGATGAGAAGACCATGGATAATTGTGATGACGAGAGTCATGGGACATTGTGATGACAAGTGTTATGGAATATTGTGATCACAAGGGTTTGGAGCATTGTTATGACAGTGGTCATGGAGCATTTTGATTTCATTGTGATGACAATAGCATGAAGCATTATGATGATGGGCATGGTGCATTGTGATGACAGGGTTCATAGATCATTGAGATGAAAAGGGGCATGGAGCATTGTGATTACAGGGGTCTTGGTGCATTGTGATGAGAAGGGTCATGGAGCTTGTGATGACAAGGCCATGGAACATCGTGATGGCAGGATTCATGGAGCATTGTCATGACAGGGGTAATGGAGCATTGTGATGGCAAGGGCGTGGTGCATTGTGAGGAGAAGGCCATGGAGCATTCTGATGACATGTGTCATGGAGCTTTGTGATGACAAGGGCATGGAGCAATGTGATGAGAGCGTTCATGGAGCATCGTGATGACAATGACATGGAGCACTGTGATCCCAAGCGTCATCGATCTTTGTGATGACAAAGTCATGGAGCATTTTGAAGACAAGTGTGTTGTGCATTGTGATGAGAAGGGCAGGGAACATTTTGATGACAGGGTCACGGAGCAAATTGATGAAAAGGATCATGGAGCATTTTGATGACAGGTGTGATGGAACATTGTGTTGTCAGGGGTCATCGAATATTGTGATGATAATGCATGTAGCATGTTGATGACAGGAGTTATGGAACATTGTGATGCCAGGTGTGAGGGAGTATTGTGACGAATAGTGATGTAACATTGTGAAATCAATGGTGAGAGAGCATTTTGATGAGAAGTGCATGGAGCATTGTGATGACAATGTTTATGGAGCTTTGTGATGACAAGATTGTGGAGCACTCTGATGACAAGCGAATGGTGCATTGTGATGACATGTGTCGCGGAGAATTGTTCTGACAAGCGCATGGAAAATTGTGATGACAAGTTTCATGGAGAATTGTGCTGAGAAAGGCATAGAGCATTGTGATGACAAGGGTCAAAAGCATTGTGATGAAAAGTTCATGGAGCATTGTGGTTAAAAAGGTCACAGAGACTGTTGATGACGAGGGCATTGACAACTGTGATGACAAAGGTCATGAAGCATTGTGATGACTGGAGTCACGGAGCATTGTGATGACAGTGGTCATGGAGCATTGTGATAACAAGGGCATGGAGCATTGTGATGACAAGGGCATGGAGCATTGGTCTAATAAGTTTCATGGATTATTGTGATGACAGTTGGAATGGTGCATTGTGATGACAAGGGTATGGAGCATTGTGATGACCAGGTCATGCAGTATTGTGAAGACAGGTGTCATGGAGGATTCTGATGACAAAGGTAATGGAGCATTGTGATGAAAATGGCTTGGAGCATTGTGATGACAAGGGTCAGGGAGCATGGTGCTGACAAGTGCATGCAGAATTGTGATGACAAGTGTCATGACACGGGTCATGGAGCATTTTTCTTACAAAGGCATGTAGCATTGTGATGACAAGGGTCACGGAGCATTGTGATGAAAATATCATGCAGCATTGTCGTTACAAAGGTCACAGAGCCTTGTGATGATGCGGGCATCGACCACTGTGATGACAAATGTTATGAAGCATTGTGATGCCTGGAGTCACGGAACATTGGGATGACAGGTGTCATGGAGCATTGTGATGACAAGGGCATGGAGCATTGTGATGAGAAGGTCATGGAGTATTGTGAAGATAGGTGTCAGGGAGCATTGTGATGGCATATGTCATGGTCCATTGCGATGGCAATGGCAGGGAGCATTGTGATGCCAAATATAATGGAGGATTGTGGTGACAAATATAATGGAGCATTGTGATGACTAGGGCTTGGAGCATTATGATGACAAGGGCCATTGAGAATTTTCATGGCAAGGTCGTGAAGCATTGTGATGACAAGTCCTGGAGCATTGTGATGAGAAAACCATGGAGCCTTGTGATGACAAATCTCATGGAGCATACTGATGAAATGTGGCATGGAGCATTGTGATTACAGGGGTCTTGGAGCACTGTGATGACAAAGGCATGGAGCATTTTGAAGAGAAGGCCATGGAACATTCTGATGACATGTGTCATGGAGCTTTGTGATGACAAGGGCATGGAGCATTGTGATTACAGGGGTCATGGATCATTGATATGATAGTGGTAATGGAGCATTGTGATGAGAAGGGAAAGGAGCATTGTGATTTCAAGGTTTATGGAGCATTGCGATGACAAATTTGTGGACCGTTGTGATGAAAAGTGCATGGCACACTGTGATGACAAGGGTCATGGAGCATTTTTCTGACAAAGGCATGGAGCATTGTGATGACAATGGTCACAGAGCATTGTGATGAACAGTTCTTGGAGCATTGTGGTTACAAAGGCCACAGAGCCTTGGGATGACGTGGGCATGGACCACTGTGATGACAAATATTATGAAGCATTTTGATGCCTGGAGTCACGGAGCATTGTGATGACAGGGATCATGGAGCACTGTGATGACAAGGGCAAGGAGCATTGTAATGACAGGGTCATGGAGCATTTTGATGAGAAGTTCATGGAGTATTTTGAAGAAAGGTGTCAGGGAGCATTGTGATGACATATGTCATGGTCCATTGCGATGACAATGGCAGGGTGCATTGTGATGCCAAATGTAATGGAGGATTGTGATGACAAATATAATGGAGCATTGTGATGACAAGGGCCATTGAGAATTTTCATGACAAGTCATGAAGCATTGTGATGACAATGTCCTGGAGCATTGTGATGAGAAAACCATGGAGCCTTGTGATGACAAATCTCATGGAACATACTGAAGAAAAGGGACATGGACCATTGTGATTACAGGGGTCTTAGAACATTGTGATGACATGGGCATGGAGCATTGTAAGGAGAAGGCCAAGGAGCATTCTAATGACATGCGTCATTGAGCTTTGTGATGACAAGGGCATGGAGCATTGTGATTACAGTGGTCTTGGAGCATTGTGATGAAAAAGGCATGGATCATTGTGATGATAAAGGCATGGAGCCTTCTCATGACAGGGTACAATGAGCATACAGACAACAAGTGTCAGGGAGCATTTTGTTGACAAGTGTATTGAGCATTGTGATTACAAAGATCAAGGAGCATTGTGATGAGAAGACCATGGTTAATTGTCATGACGAGAGTCATGGGACATTGTGATGACAAGTGTTATGGAATATTGTGATCACAAGGGTTTGGAGCATTGTTATGACAGAGGTCATGGAGCATTTTGATTTCATTGTGATGACAATAGCATGAAGCATTATGATGATGGGCATT
The DNA here is from genome assembly GCF_964165515.1 of Mesoplodon bidens. Lineage (NCBI taxonomy): Eukaryota > Metazoa > Chordata > Mammalia > Artiodactyla > Ziphiidae > Mesoplodon > Mesoplodon bidens. Next base: position 1,259,457 of record NW_027671226.1, read on the forward strand.
GTGTATTGTGATGACAGGGTTCATGGATCATTGAGATAAAAAGGGGCATGGAGCATTGTTATTACAGGGATCTTGGAACATTGTGATGAGAAGGGTCATGGAGCTTGTGATGAAAAGGCCATGGAACACCGTGATGGCAGGAGTCATGGAGCATTATTATGAAAGGGGTAATGGAGCATTGTGATGGCAAGGGTGAGGTGCATTGTGAGGAGAAGGCCATGGAGCATTCTGATGACATGTGTCATGGAGCTTTGTGATGACAAGGGCATGGAGCAATGTGATGAGAGCGTTCATGGAGCATCGTGATGACAATGACATGGAGCACTGTGATCCCAAGCGTCATGGATCTTTGTGATGACAAAGGTCATGGAGCATTTTGATGACAAGTGTGTTGTGCATTGTGATGAGAAGGACAGGGAGCATTTTGATGACAGGGTCATGGAGCAAATTGATGAAAAGGATCATGGAGCATTTTGATGACAGGGGTGATGGAACATTGTGTTGTCAGGGGATATCGAATATTGTAATGATAATGCATGTAGCATGTTGATGACAGGAGTTATGGAACATTGTGATGCCAGGGGTGAGGGAGTATTGTGACGAATAGTGATGTAACTTTGTGATATCAATGGTGAGAGAGCATTTTGATGAGAAGTGCATGGAGCATTGTGATGACAAGGTTTATGGAGCATTGTGATGACAAGTTTGTGGAGCACTCTGATGACAAGCGAATGGTGCATTGTGATGACATGTGTCGTGGAGCATTGTTCTGACAAGCGCATGGAGCATTGTGATGACAAGTGGCATGGAGCATTGTGATGAGAAAGGCATAGAGCATTGTGATGACAAGGGTCAAAGAGCATTGTGATGAAAAGTTCATGGAGCATTGTGGTTAAAAAGGTCACAGAGACTGTTGAAGACGAGAGCATGGACCATTGTGATGACAAAGGTCATGAAGCACTGTGATGACTGGAGACACGGAGCATTGTGATGACAGTGGTCATGGAGCCTTGTGATAACAAGGGCATGGAGCATTGTGATGACAAGGGCATGGAGCATTGGTCTAATAAGTTTCATGGATTATTGTGATGACAGTTGGAATGGTGCATTGTGATGACAAGGGTATGGAGCATTGTGATGACCAGGTCATGCAGTATTGTGAAGACAGGTGTCATGGAGGATTCTGATGACAAAGGTAATGGAGCACTGTGATGACAATGGCTTGGAGCATTGTGATGACAAGGGTCAGGGAGCATGGTGCTGACAAGTGCATGCAGAATTGTGATGACAAGTGTCATGACAGGGGTCATGGAACATTTTTCTTACAAAGGCATGTAGCATTGTTATGACAAGGGTCACGGAGCATTGTGCTGAAAAGATCATGGAGCATTTTCGTTACAAAGGTCAGAGAGCCTTGTGATGACGCGGGCATCGACCACTGTGATGACAAATGTTATGAAGCATTGTGATGCCTGGAGTCACGGATCATTGGGATGACAGGTGTCATGGAGCATTGTGATGACAAGGGCATGGAGCATTGTGATGAGAAGGTCATGGAGTATTGTGAAGATAGGTGTCAGGGAGCATTGTGATGACATATGTCATGGTCCATTGCGATGACAATGGCAGGGAGTATTGTGATGCCAAATGTAATGGAGGATTGTGATGACAATTATAATGGAGCATTGTGATGACTAGGGTTTGGGGCACTATGATGACAAGGGCCATTGAGAATTTTCATGGCAAGGTCGTGAAGCATTGTGATGACAAGGTCCTGGAGCATTGTGATGAGTAAACCATGGAGCCTTGTGATGACATATCTCATGGAGCATACTGATGAAATGGGGCATGGAGCATTGTGATTACAGGGGTCTTGGAGCACTGTGATGACAAAGGCATGGAGCATTTTGAAGAGGAAGCCATGGAACATTCTGATGACATGTGTCATGGAGCTTGGTGATGACAAGGGCATGGAGCATTGTGATTACAGGTGTCTTGGAGCATTGTGATGACAAGTGTCTTGGAGCCTTGTGATGACAAGGTCGTGGAACATTGTGATGGAAGGGGTCATGGATCATTGTTATGATAGGGGTAATGTAGCATTGTGATGAGAAGGGAAATGAGCATTGTGATTTCAAGGTTTATGGAGCATTGCGATGACAAATTTGGGGACCGTTGTGATGAAAAGCGCGTGGCACATTGTGATGACAAGTGTCATGGAGCATTTTTCTGACAAAGGCATGGAGCATTGTGATGACAAGGTTCACAGAGCATTGTGATGAATAGTTCATGGAGCATTCTGGTTACAAAGGCCACAGAGCCTTGGGATGACGTGGGCATGGACCACTGTGATGACAAATGTTATGAAGCATTGTGATGCCTGGAGTCACGGAGCATTGTGATGACAGGGATCATGGAGCACTGTGATGACAAGGGCATGGAGCATTGTAATGACAGGGTCATGGAGCATTTTGATGAGAAGTACATGGAGTATTTTGAAGAAAGCTGTCAGGGAGCATTGAGATGACATATGTCATGGTCCATTGCGATGACAATGGCAGGGAGCATTGTGATGCCAAATGTAATGGAGGATTGTGATGACAAATATAATGGAGCATTGTGATGACTAGGGCTTGGAGCATTATGATGACAAGGGCCATTGAGAATTTTCATGACAAGTCATGAAGCATTGTGATGAAAAGTTCCTGGAGCATTGTGATGAGAAAAACATGGATCCTTGTGATGACAAATCTCATGGAGCATACTGAAGAAAAGGGACATGGACCATTGTGATTACAGGAGTCTTAGAACATTGTGATGACATGGGCATGGAGCATTGTGAGGAGAAGGCCAAGGAGCATTCTAATGACATGCGTCATTGAGCTTTGTGATTGCAAGGGCATGGAGCATTGTGATTATAGGGGTCTTGGAGCATTGTGATGAAAAGGGCATGGATCATTGTGATGAAAAAGGCATGGAGCCTTCTCATGACAGGGTACAATGAGCATACAAACAACAAGTGTCAGGGAGCATTTTGATGACAAGTTTATTGAGCATTGTGATGAGAAGACCATGGATAATTGTGATGACGAGAGTCATGGGACATTGTGATGACAAGTGTTATGGAATATTGTGATCACAAGTGTTTGGAGCATTGTTATGACAGAGGTCATGGAGCATTTTGATTTCATTGTGATGACAATAGAATGAAGCATTATGATGATGGGCATGGTGCATTGTGATGACAGTGTTCATGGATCATTGAGATGAAAAGGGGCATGGAGCATTGTGATTACAGGGGTCTTGGAGCATTGTGATGAGAAGGTCATGGAGTATTGTGAAGATAGGTGTCAGGGAGCATGGTGATGACATATGTCATGGTCCATTGCGATGACAATGGCAGGGAGCATTGTGATGCCAAATGTAATGGAGGATTGTGATGACAAATATAATGGAGCATTGTGATGACTAGGGCTTGGAGTATTATGATGACAAGGGCCATTGTGAATTTTCATGGCAAGGTCGTGAAGCATTGTGATGACAAGGTCCTGGAGCATTGTGATGAGTAAACCATGGAGCCTTGTGATGACATATCTCATGGAGCATACTGATGAAATGGGGCATGGAGCATTGTGATTACAGGGGTCTTGGAGCACTGTGATGACAAGGCATGGAGCATTTTGAAGAGAAAGCCATGGAACATTCTAATGACATGTGTCATGGAGCTTTGTGATGACAAGGGCATGGAGCATTGTGATTACAGGGGTCTTGGAGCATTGTGATGACAAGTGTCTTGGCGCCTTGTGATGACAAGGTCGTGGAACATTGTGATGGCAGGGGTCATGGATCATTGTTATGATAGGGGTAATGGAGCATTGTGATGAGAAGGGAAAGGAGCATTGTGATTTCAAGGTTTATGGAGCATTGCGATGACAAATTTGTGGACCGTTGTGATGAAAAGCGCGTGGCACATTGTGATGACAAGTGTCATGGAGCATTTTTCTGACAAAGGCATGGAGCATTGTGATGACAAGTGTCACAGAGCATTGTGATGAATAGTTCATGGAGCATTCTGGTTACAAAGGCCACAGAGCCTTGGGATGACGTGGGCATGGACCACTGTGATGACAAATGTTATGAAGCATTGTGATGCCTGGAGTCACGGATCATTGTGATGACAGGGATCATGGAGCACTGTGATGACAAGGGCATGGAGCATTGTAATGACAGGGTCATGGAGCATTTTGATGAGAAGTTCATGGAGTATTTTGAAGAAAGGTGTCAGGGAGCATTGTGATGACATATGTCATGGTCAATTGCGATGACAATGGCAGGGAGCATTGTGATGCCAAATGTAATGGAGGATTGTGATGACAAATATAATGGAGCATTGTGATGACTAGGGATTGGAGCATTATGATGACAAGGGCCATTGAGAATTTTCATGACAAGTCATGAAGCATTGTGATGACAATGTCCTGGAGCATTGTGATGAGAAAATCATGGAACCTTGTGATGACAATTCTCATGGAGCATACTGAAGAAAAGGGACATGGACCATTGTGATTACAGGAGTCTTAGAACATTGTGATGACATGGGCATGGAGCATTGTGAGGAGAAGGCCAAGGAGCATTCTAATGACATGCGTCATTGAGCTTTGTGATGGCAAGGGCATGGAGCATTGTGATTATAGGGTTCTTGGAGCATTGTGATGAAAAGGGCATGGATCATTGTGATGAAAAAGGCATGGAGCCTTCTCATGACAGGGTACAATGAGCATACAGACAACAAGTGTCAGGGAGCATTTTGATGACAAGTGTATTGAGCATTGTGATGAGAAGACCATGGATAATTGTGATGACGAGAGTCATGGGACATTGTGATGACAAGTGTTATGGAATATTGTGATCACAAGGGTTTGGAGCATTGTTATGACAGTGGTCATGGAGCATTTTGATTTCATTGTGATGACAATAGCATGAAGCATTATGATGATGGGCATGGTGCATTGTGATGACAGGGTTCATAGATCATTGAGATGAAAAGGGGCATGGAGCATTGTGATTACAGGGGTCTTGGTGCATTGTGATGAGAAGGGTCATGGAGCTTGTGATGACAAGGCCATGGAACATCGTGATGGCAGGATTCATGGAGCATTGTCATGACAGGGGTAATGGAGCATTGTGATGGCAAGGGCGTGGTGCATTGTGAGGAGAAGGCCATGGAGCATTCTGATGACATGTGTCATGGAGCTTTGTGATGACAAGGGCATGGAGCAATGTGATGAGAGCGTTCATGGAGCATCGTGATGACAATGACATGGAGCACTGTGATCCCAAGCGTCATCGATCTTTGTGATGACAAAGTCATGGAGCATTTTGAAGACAAGTGTGTTGTGCATTGTGATGAGAAGGGCAGGGAACATTTTGATGACAGGGTCACGGAGCAAATTGATGAAAAGGATCATGGAGCATTTTGATGACAGGTGTGATGGAACATTGTGTTGTCAGGGGTCATCGAATATTGTGATGATAATGCATGTAGCATGTTGATGACAGGAGTTATGGAACATTGTGATGCCAGGTGTGAGGGAGTATTGTGACGAATAGTGATGTAACATTGTGAAATCAATGGTGAGAGAGCATTTTGATGAGAAGTGCATGGAGCATTGTGATGACAATGTTTATGGAGCTTTGTGATGACAAGATTGTGGAGCACTCTGATGACAAGCGAATGGTGCATTGTGATGACATGTGTCGCGGAGAATTGTTCTGACAAGCGCATGGAAAATTGTGATGACAAGTTTCATGGAGAATTGTGCTGAGAAAGGCATAGAGCATTGTGATGACAAGGGTCAAAGAGCATTGTGATGAAATGTTCATGGAGCATTGTGGTTAAAAAGGTCACAGAGACTGTTGATGATGAGGGCATGGACCATTGTGATGACAAAGGTCATGAAGCATTGTGATGACTGGAGTCTCGGAGCATTGTGATGACAGTGGTCATGGAGCAATATGATAACAAAGGAATGGAGCATTGTGATGACAAGGGCATGGAGCATTGGTCTAATAAGTTTCATGGATTATTGTGATGACAGTTGGAATGGTTCACTGTGATGACAAGGGTATGGAGCATTGTGATGACCAGGTCATGCAGTATTGTGAAGACAGGTGTCATGGAGGATTCTGATGACAAAGGTAATGGAGCACTGTGATGACAATGGCTTGGAGCATTGTGATGACAAGGGTCAGGGAGCATGGTGCTGACAAGTGCATGCAGAATTGTGATGACAAGTGTCATGACAGGGGTCATGGAGCATTTTTCTTACAAAGGCATGTAGCATTGTGATGACAAGGGTCACAGAGCATTGTGATGAAAAGATCATGGAGCATTGTCGTTACAAATGTAACAGAGCCTTGTGATGACACGGGCATCGACCACGGTGATGACAAATGTTATGAAGCATTGTGATGCCTGGAGTCACGGAACATTGGGATGACAGGTGTCATGCAGCATTGTGATGACCAGGGCATGGAGCTTTGGGATGACAAGGGCATGGAGTATTGTGAAGATAGGGGTCAGGGAGCATTGTGATTACATAGGTCATGGTCCATTGTGATGACAATGGCAGGGAGCATTGTGATGCCAAATGTAATGGAGGACTGTGATGACAAATATAATGGAGCATTGTGATGACTAGGGCTTGGAGTATTATGATGACAAGGGCCATTGAGAATTTTCATGGCAAGGTCGTGAAGCATTGTGATGACAAGGTCCTGGAGCATTATGATGAGTAAACCATGGAGCCTTGTGATGACATATCTCATGGAGCATACTGATGAAATGGGGCATGGAGCATTGTGATTACAGGGGTCTTGGAGCACTGTGATGACAAGTGCATTGAGCATTTTGAAGAGAAAGCCATGGAACATTGTGATGACATGTGTCATGGAGCTTTGTGATGACAAGGGCATGGAGCATTGTGATGACAGGGGTCTTGGAGCATTGTGATGACAAGTGTCTTGGAGCCTTGTGATGACAAGGTCATGGAACATTGTGATGGCAGGGGTCATGGATCATTGTTATGATAGTGGTAATGGAGCATTGTGATGAGAAGGGAAAGGAGCATTGTGATTTCAAGGTTTATGGAGCATTGCGATGACAAATTTGTGGACCGTTGTGATTAAAAGTGCGTGGCACACTGTGATGACAAGGGTCATGGAGCATTTTTCTGACAAAGGCATGGAGCATTGTGATGACAAGGGTCACAGAGCATTGTGATGAACAGTTCATGGAGCATTGTGGTTACAAAGGCCACAGAGCCTTGGGATGATGTGGGCATGGACCACTGTGATGACAAATGTTATGAAGCATTGTGATGCCTGGAGTCACGGAGCATTGTGATGACAGGGATCATGGAACACTGTGATGACAAGGGCATGAAGCATTGTAATGACAGGGTCATGGAGCATTTTGATGAGAAGTTCATGGAGTATTTTGAAGAAAGTTGTCAGGGAGCATTTTGATGACATATGTCATGGTCCATTGCGATGACAATGGCAGGGAGCATTGTGATGCCAATTGTAATGGAGGATTGTGATGACAAATATAATGGAGCATTGTGATGACTAGGGCTTGGAGCATTATGATGACAAGGGCCATTGAGAATTTTCATGACAAGTCATGAAGCATTGTGATGAAAAGGTCCTGGAGCATTGTGATGAGAAAACCATGGAGCCTTGTGATGACAAATCTCATGGAGCATACTGAAGAAAAGGGACATGGACCATTGTGATTACAGGGGTCTTAGAACATTGTGATGACATGGGCATGGAGCATTGTGAGGAGAAGGCCAAGGAGCATTCTAATGACATGCTTCATTGAGCTTTGTGCTAACAAGGGCATGGAGCATTGTGATTACAGGGGTCTTGGAGCATTGTGATGAAAAGGGCATGGATCATTGTGATGAAAAAGGCATGGAGCATTCTCATGACAGGGTACAATGAGCATACAGACAACAAGTGTCAGGGAGCATTTTGATGACAAGTGTATTGAGCAATGTAATGACAAAGATCAAGGAGCATTGTGATGAGAAGACCATGGTTAATTGTCATGACGAGAGTCATGGGACATTATGATGACAAGTGTTATGGAATATTGTGGTCACAAGGGTTTGGAACATTGTTATGACAGAGGTCATGGAGCATTTTGATTTCATTGTGATGACAATAGCATGAAGCATTATGATGATGGGCATAGTGCATTGTGATGACAGGGTTCATGGATCATTGAGATGAAAAGGGGCATGGAGCATTGTGATTACAGGGGTCTTGGAGCATTGTGATGAGAAGGGTCATGGAGCTTGTGATGAGAAGGCCATGGAACACCGTGATGGCAGGAGTCATGGAGCATTGTTATGACAGGCGTAATGGAGCATTGGATGGCAAGGGTGAGGTGCATTGTGAGGAGAAGGCCATGGAGCATTCTGATGACATGTGTCATGGAGCTTTGTGATGACAAGGGCATGGAGCAATGTGATGAGAGCATTCATGGAGCATCGTGATGACAATGACATGGAGCACTGTGATCCCAAGCGTCATGGATCTTTGTGATGACAAAGGTCATGGAGCATTTTGATGACAAGTGTGTTGTGCATTGTGATGAGAAGGGCAGGGAACATTTTGATGACAGGGACACGGAGCAAATTGATGAAAATGATCATGGAGCATTTTGATGACATGTGTGATGGAACATTGTGTTGTCAGGGGTCATCGAATATTGTGATGATAATGCATGTAGCATGTTGATGACAGGAGTTATGGAACATTGTGATGCCAGGGGTGAGGGAGTATTGTGACGAATATTGATGTAACATTGTGATATCAATGGTGAGAGTGCATTTTGTTGAGATGTGCATGGAGCATTGTGATGACAAGGTTTATGGAGCATTGTGATGACAAGTTTGTGGAGCACTCTGATGACAAGCGAATGGTGCATTGTGATGACATGTGTCGTGGAGCATTGTTCTGACAAGCACATGGAGCATTGTGATGACAAGGGTTATGGAGCATTGTGCTGAGAAAGGCATAGTGCATTGTGATAACAAGGGTCAAAGAGCATTGTGATGTAATGTTCATGGAGCATTGTGGTTAAAATGGTCACAGAGACTGTTGATGACGAGGGCATGGAACATTGTGATGCAAACGTCGTGAAGCATTGTGATGACTGGAGTCACGGAGCATTGTGATGACAGGGGTCATGGAGCATTGTGATAACAAGGGCATGGAGAATTGTGATGACAAGGGCATGGAACATTGGTCTAATATGTTTCATTGATTATTGCAATGACAGTTGGAATGGCGCATTGTGATGACAAGTTCATGGAGCATTGTGATGACCAGGTCATGCAGTATTGTGAATACAGGTGTCAGGGAGTATTGTGATAACATATGTAATGGCCCATTGTGATGACAATGGCATGGAGCATTGTGATGCCAAGTGTCATGGAGGAATCTGATGACAAAGGTAATGGAGCATTTTGATGACAATAGCTTGGAGCATTGTGGTGACAAGGGTCAGGAAGCATTGTGCTGATAAGTGCATGGAGAATTGTGATGACAAGGGTCATGGAGCATTCTGAAGTCAAGCTTCTGTAGTATTTTGATGACAATGGCATGGAGCATTGTGATGAAAACGGCATGGGGCATTGTGATGAAAAAGGCATGGAGCCTTTTCCTGACAGGGGTCAAGGAGCATTCTGATGACAAGTGTCAGGGAGCATTGTGATGACAAGTGTATTGAGAATTGTGATGACAATGGTCATGGAGCATTGTGATGAAAAGTGCATGGAGTTCTTTGATGACAGGCATCATGGAGCGTTGTGATGACAAGTGTTATGGAACACTGTGATCACAAGGGTTTGGAGCATTGTGATGAGAAGTGTCATCGCGCCATGTGTTGACAAGGCCATGGAGCATTTTGATGGCAGGGGTCATGGAGCATTTTTATTACAGGTGTAATGGAGCATTGTGGTGAAAAGGGCATGGATCATTGTGATTACAAGGTTTATGGAGCACTGTGATGACAAATTTGTGGACCGTTGTAATGAAAAGCGTGTTGCACACTGTGATGACAAGGGTCATGGAGCATTTTTCTGACAAAGGCATGGAGCATTGTGCTGAGAAATTCATAGAGCATTGTGATGACAAGGGTCAAAGAGCATTGTGATGAAAAGTTCATGGAGCACTGTGGTTAAAAAGGACACAGAGACTGTTGATGATGAGCACATGGACCATTGTGATGACAAAGGTCATGAAGCATTTTGATGACTGCAGTCACGGAGCATTGTGATGACAGGGGTCATGAAGCATTGTGATAACAAGGGCATGGAGCATTGAGATGAAAAGTGCATGGAGCATTGGTCTAATAATTTCATGGATTATAGTGATGACATTTGGAAAGGCGCATTGTGATCACAAGGGCATGGATAATTGTGATGACCAGGTCATGCATTATTGTGAAGGCAGTTGTCATGGAGCATTGTGATGACATATGTAATGGCCCGATGACAACAATGGCATGGAGCATTGTGATGCCAAGTGTCATGGAGGATTCTGATGACAATGGAAATAGAGCATTGTGATGACAATGGTTTGGAGCATTGTGATGACAAAGGTCATGGAGCATTGTGATGAGAAGGGCATGGAGTATTGTGATGACAGGCAGCATGCAGCGTTGTGATGACAAGTGTTATGGAATACTGTCATCACAAGAGTTTGGATAATTGTGATGAAAGATGTCATGGATCATTTTGATTTCAAGGAGCATGGAGCATTCAGATGACAAGGGCATGAAGCAATGTGAACCCATGGTTCATGGAGGATTGTGAAGAAAATAGTATTGGAGTATTTTGACGACAAGCGCATAGAGCATTGTAATGACAAAGTCATGTAGCATTTTGCTGACAAAGTCATGGAGCATTGTGATGACAGGTGTCATGGAGCACTGTGATGACAAGCGTCACAGAGCATTGTGAATACAGGGGTCATGGAGCATTGGGATGACAAGGGCATGGAGCATTGTGAGGTGAAGACCAAGGAGCATTCTAATGATATGTGTCATTGAGGTTTGTGATGACAAGTGCATGGTGAATTATGATTACAGTGGTCTTAGAGCATTGTGATGAAAAAGGCATGGATCATGGTGATGAAAAAGGCATGGAGCCTTGTCATGACAGGGTTCAAGGAGCATACTGACGAATAGTGTCAGGGCGCATTGTGATGACAAGTGTATTGAGCATTGTGATGACAAAAGTCATGGAGCATTGTGATGAGAAGACCATGGATAATGGTGATGATGAGCATCAAGGGGTGTTGTGATGATAAGTGTTATGGAACATTGTGATCACAAGGTTTCGGAGCATTATGATGACAGAGGTCATGGAGCATTTTGATTTCATTGTGATGACAAAAGCATGAAGCATTATGATATTGGTCATGATGCATTGTGATGACAGGGTTCATGGAGCATTGAGATGAAAAGGGGCATGACATATTGTGATTACAGGGGTCTCGGAGCATTGTGATGTCAAGGGCATGGAGCATTGTGATGTGAAGGCCATGGAACATTCTGATGACATGCGTCATGGAGGTTTGTGATGACAAGGACATGGAGCACTGTGATTACAGTGGTCTTGATCATTGTGATGAGATGAGTCATGGAGCCTTGTGATGACAATGCCGTGTAACATTGTGATGGCAGGGGTCATCGATCATTGTTATGACAGGGGTAATGGAACATTTTGATGAGAAGGGCATGGAGCATTGCTCTGAAATATTTCATGGATTATTGTGAAGAGAGTCGCATGGAGCATTGAGATGATGAGGGCACAGAACAGTGTGATACATGGGTCATGGGTCATGGAGCTTTGTGATGACAAGTCATGGAGCATTGTCATGACAAGTGCATGGATCATTGTGAAGAGAAGGTCATGGAGTATGGAGAAGACAGGTGTCAGGGAGCATTGTGATGACATATGTCATGGTCCATTGCAATGACAATGGCAGGGAGTATTGTGATGCCAAATTTAATGGAGGATTGTGATGACAAATATAATGGAGCATTGTGATGACTAGTGCTTGTAGCTTTATGATGACAAGGGCCATTGAGAAATTTCATGACAAGGTCGTGAAGCATTGTGATGACAAGGTCCTGGAATCTTGTGATGAGAAAATCATGGAGCCTTGTGATGACAATTATCATGGAGCATAGTGATGAAAAGGGGCATGGAACATTGTGATTACAGGGGTCTTGGCACATTGTGAGGACTAGGGCATGCATCATTGTGAGGAGAAGGCCAAGGAGCATTCTGATGACATGCGTCACTGAGCTTTGTGATGACAAGGGAATGGAGCATTGTGTTTACAGTGGTCTTGGAGCATTCTGATGACAAGGGCATGGAGCATTGTGATGAGAAAGCCATGGAACATTCTGATGACATGCGTCATGGAGATTTGTGATGACAAGGGCATGGAGCACTGTGATTACAGGGGTCTTCACCATTGTGATGACAAGTGTCATCTAACCCTGTGATGACTAGGCCGTGGAGAATTGTGATGGCAGGGGTCAGGGTGCATTGTTATGACAGAGGTAATGGAGCATTGTGATGAGAATGGCATGGAACATTGGTCTGAAATGTTTCATGGATTATTGTGATGAGAGTGGGCATGGAGCATTGTGATGACAAGGTACAGAACACTATGATACATTGGTCATGCCGGATTGTAATGAAAAGGGCATGGAGCATTGTGATGAGAAGGACATCAAGCATTGTGATGACAAGTGTTATGGAGCTTTGTGATGACAAGGGCATGGAGCAATGTGATGAGAGGGTTCATGGAGCATTGTGATGACAATGACATGGAGCATTGTGATACCAAGGGTCATGGAGCTTTGTGATGACAACTCATGGAGCATTTTGAAGACAAGGGCATGGTGCATTGTGATGAGAAGGGCAGGGAACATTTTGATGACCGAGTCATGCAGCAATTTAATAAAAACTGTAATGGAACCTTTTGATGGCAGGGGTTATAGAACATTGTGACGTCAGGGGTCATGGAGCTTTGGGATGAAAAGGGTCATGGAGCATTTTGATGACAGGCGTTATGAAATACAGTGATGTCAGGGGTCATGGAACATTGTGATGATAAAGGGATGTAGCATTGTGATGACAGGGTCATGGAACATTGTGATTACAGGGGTGAGGGAGTATTGTAATGACTAGTAATGGAACATTGTGATATCTCTGTTAAGAGAGCATTTTGATGAGGAGTGCATGGACCATTGTGAGTACAAGGTTTATGGAGCACTGCAATGACAAGGTTGTGGACCGTTGTGATGAAATGTGCGTGGCACTTTGTGATGACAATGGTCATGGAGCATTGTTCTGACAAAGACATGAAGCATTCTGATGACAAGGGTCACAGAGAATTGTGATGAAATGTTCATAGAGCATTGTGGTTACAATGGTCACAGAGCCTTGTGACGATGCGGGCATGGACTATTGTGATGACAAACGTTATTAAGCATTGTAATGATAGGAGTCACGGAGCATTGTGATGAAAGGGTTCATGGAGCATTGTGATGGCAAGGGCATGGAGCATTGTGATGACAGGGGCATGGAGCATGCTGATGACAAGCTTGTGGAGCATTGTGCTGACAAAGCAAGTAACACACTGATGAGAAGTGTCATGGAACATAGTGATGCCAAGGACGTGGAGAATTGTGATGACAGGGAACATGGAGCATTGTGATGACCAGGGCATGGAGCATTGTGATGGCAACACCGTGGAGCATTGTCATGAGAAGATCATGGATAATTGTGATGACAAGCGTCATGGAGCACTGTAATGACAAGGGGTATGGAGCATTGTGATGTCAGGGGACATGGAGCCTTTTGATGAAAATGGTCATGGAGCATATTGATGACATGGCTTATGGAACATTGTGATGTCATAGGTCATCGAACATTGTGATGATAAGTGCATGTAGCACTGTGATGACAGGAGTCATGGAACATTGTGATTACAGATATGTAGGATTATTGTGACGAATAGTGATGGAACATTGTGATATCAGTGGTGAGAGAGCATATTGATGAGAAGTGCATGGAGCATTGTGATGAAAAGGTTTATAGAGCATTGTGATGACAAGATTGTGGAGCACTGTGATGACATGTACATGGTGCATTGTGATGACATGTGTCGTGGAGCATTGTTTTGACAAGCGCATGGAGCATTGTGATGACAAGTGTCATGGAGCATTGTGCTGAGAAAGGCATACAGCACTGTGATGAAAAGGATCAAAGAGCATTGTGATGAAATATTCATGGAGCATTTTTGATAAAAAGGTCACAGAGAATGTTGATGACGAGGGCATGCACCATTGTGATGACAAAGGGCATGAAGCATTGTGATGACTGGAGTCACGGAGCATTGTGATGACATGGCTCATGGAGCATTGTGATAACAAGGGCATGGAGCATTGTAATGACAAGGGCATGGAGCATTGGTCTAATAACTTTCATGGATTATTGTGATGACAGTTGGAATGGCACATTGTGATGAAAAGGGCATGGAGCATTGTGATGACAAGGGCATGGGGCATTAGTCTAATAAGTTTCATGGATTATTGCGATGACACTTGGAATGGCCCATTGTGATGACAAAGGCATGGAGCATTGAGATGCCAAGTGTCATGGAGGATTCTGATGACAAAGGTAATGGAGCATTGTGATGACAATGGCTTGGGCCATTGTGATGACAAGGGTCAGGTAGCATTGTGCTGAAAAGTGCATGGAGAATTGTGATGATAAGGGTCACAGAGCATTCTGATGACAAGCTTGTGGTGTATTTTGATGACAATGGCATGGAGCATTGTGATGAAAACGGCATGGGGCATTGTGATGAAAAAGGCTTGGAGCCTTTTCGTGACAGGGTTCAAGGAGCATTCTGAAGACAAGTGTCAGGGAGCATTGTGATGACAAGTGTATTCAGAATTGTGATGACAAACTTCATGGAGCATTGTGATGAAAAGGGCATGGAGTATTGTGATGACAGGCATCATGGAGCATTGTGATGACAAGTGTTATGGAACTTTGTGATTACAAGGGTTTGGAGCATTGTGATGACAGAGGTCATGGATCATTTTGATTTCAAGGAGTATGGAGCATTGTGATGACAAGGGCATGAAACAATGTGATCCCAA
This sequence comes from Mesoplodon bidens, assembly GCF_964165515.1. Taxonomy (NCBI): domain Eukaryota; kingdom Metazoa; phylum Chordata; class Mammalia; order Artiodactyla; family Ziphiidae; genus Mesoplodon; species Mesoplodon bidens. The sequence goes on from NW_027671226.1 coordinate 1,274,722, forward strand.
GGTTCATGGAGGATTGTGATGACAATGGTACTGGAATATTGTGATGACAGAGGTCATGAAGCATTGTGATGACAGAGGTCATGGAGAATTTTGATTTCATTGTGGTGACAGTAGCCAGAAGCATTATGATGATGGGCATGATGCATTGTGATGACAGGGTTAAGGAGCATTGGGCTGAAAATGTTCATGGAGTATTGTGATGACAGGGTTCATGAAGCATTGTGATGACAGAGGTCATGGAGAATTTTGATTTCATTGTGGTGACAGTAGCCGGAAGCATTATGATGATGGGTATGATGCATTGTGAAGACTGGGTTCATGGAGCATTGAGATGAAAAGGGGCATGGAGCATTGTGATTACAGTGGTCTGGGAGCATGGTGATGACAAGGGCATGGAGCATTTTGATGAGAAGGCCATGGAACATTATGATGACATGTGTCATGGAGCTTTGTGATGACAAGGGCATGGAGCATTGCGATTACAGGGGTATTGGAGCATTGTGATGACATGTGTCATGGAGCCTTGTGATGACAAGGCCATAAAACAATGTGATGGCAGGGGTCATGGAGCATTCGTATGACAGGTGTAATGGAGCACTGTGATGAGAAGGGCATGGAGCATTGTGATTACAAGCTTTATGGAGCATTGCCATGACAAATTTGTGGACCGCTGTGATAAAAAGCGCGTGGCACTTTGTGATGACAAGAGTCATGGAGAATTTTTCTGACAAAGGAGTGGAGCATTGTGATGACTAGGGTCACGGAGCATTGTGCTGGAAATTTCATAGAGCATTGTGGTTACAAAGGTCACAGAGCCTTGTGATGGCGCAGGCATGGACCACTGTGATGAGAAATGATATGAAGCATTGTGATGACTGGAGTCACAGAGCATTGTGATGACAGGTGTCACAGAGCAATGTGATGAGAGCGTTCATGGAGCATCGTGATGACAATGACATGGAGCACTGTGATCCCAAGCGTCATGGATCTTTGTGATGACAAAGGTCATGGAGCATTTTGATGACAAGTGTGTTGTGCATTGTGATGAGAAGGGCAGGGAGCATTTTGATGACAGGGTCATGGAGCAATTTGATGAAAAGGATCATGGAGCATTTTGATGACAGGGGTGATGGAACATTGTGTTGTCAGGGGTCATCGAATATTGTGATGATAATGCATGTAGCAAGTTGATGACAGGAGTTATGGAACATTGTGATGCCAGGGGTGAGGGAGTATTGTGACGAATAGTGATGTAACATTGTGATATCAAGGGTGAGAGAGCATTTTGATGAGAAGTGCATGGAGCATTGTGATGACAAGGTTTATGGAGCTTTGTGATGACAAGATTGTGGAGCACTCTGATGACAAGCGTATGGTGCATTGTGATGACATGTGTCATGGAGCATTGTTCTGACAAGCGCATGGAGCATTGTGATGACAAGTGTCATGGAGCATTGTGCTGAGAAAGGCATAGAGCATTGTGATGACAAGGGTCAAAGAGCATTGTGATGAAAAGTTCATGGAGCATTGTGGTTAAAATGGTCACAGAGACTGTTGATGACGAGGGCATGGACCACTGTGATGACAAAGGTCATGAAGCATTGTGATGACTGGAGTCTCGGAGCATTGTGATGACAGTGGTCATGGAGCATTGTGATAACAAGGGCATGGAGCATTGTGATGACAAGGGCATGGAGCATTGGTCTAATAAGTTTCATGGATTATTGTGATGACATTTGGAATGGTGCATTGTGATGACAAGTGTATGGAGCATTGTGATGACCAGGTCATGCAGTATTGTGAAGACAGGTGTCATGGAGGATTCTGATGACAAAGGTAATGGAGCATTGTGATGACAGTGGCATGGAGCATTGAGATGACAAGGGTCAGGGAGCATGGTGCTGACAAGTGCATGCAGAATTGTGATGACAAGTGTCATGACAGGGGTCATGGAGCATTTTTCTTACAAAGGCATGTAGCACTGTGATTACAAGGGTCACGGAGCATTGTGATGAAAAGATCATGCAGCATTGTCGTTACAAAGGTCACAGAGCCTTGTGATGATGCGGGCATCGACCACTGTGATGACAAATGTTATGAAGCATTGTGATGCCTGGAGTCACGGAACACTGGGATGACAGGTGTCATGGAGCATTCTGATGACATGTGTCATGGAGCTTTGTGATGACAAGGTCATGGAGCAATGTGATGAGAGCGTTCATGGAGCATCATGATGACAATGACATGGAGCACTGTGATCCCAAGTGTCATGGATCTTTGTGATGACAGAGGTCATGGAGCATTTTGATGACAAGTGTGTTGTGCATTGTGATGAGAAGGGCAGGGAGCATTTTGATTACAGGGTCATGGAGCAATTTGATGAAAAGGGTCATGGAGCATTTTGATGACAGGGGTGATGGAACATTGTGTTGTCAGGGGTCATCGAATATTGTGATGATAATGCATGTAGCATGTTGATGTCATGAGTTATGGAACATTGTGATGCCAGGGGTGAGGGAGTATTGTGACGAATAGTGATGTAACATTGTGATATCAATGGTGAGAGAGCATTTTGATGAGAAGTGCATGGAGCATTGTGATGACAAGGTTTATGGAGCACTGTGATGACAAGATTGTGGAGCACTCTGATGACAAGCGAATGGTGCATTGTGATGATATGTGTCGTGGAACATTGTTCTGACAAGCGCATGGAACATTGTGATGACAAGTGTCATGGAGCATTGTGCTGAGAAAGGCATAGAGCATTGTGATGACAAGGGTCAAAGAGCATTGTGATGAAATGTTCATGGAGCATTGTGGTTAAAAAGGTCACAGAGACTGTGATGATGAGGGCATGGACCATTGTGATGACAAAGGTCATGAAGCATTTTGATGACTGGAGTCACGGTGCATTGTGATGACAGTGGTCATGGAGCAATGTGATAACAAAGGCATGGAGCATTGTGATGACAAGGGCATGGAGCATTGGTCTAATAAGTTTCATGGATTATTGTGATGACAGTTGGAAAGGTGCATTGTGATGACAAGGGTATGGAGCATTGTGATGACCAGGTCATGCAGTATTGTGAAGACTGGTGTCATGGAGGATTCTGATGACAAAGGTAATGGAGCATTGTGATGACAATGGCTTGGAGCATTGTGATGACAAGGGTCAGGGAGCATGTTGCTGACAAGTGCATGCAGATTTGTGATGACAAGTGTCATGACAGTTGTCATATAGCATTTTTCTTCCAAAGGCATGTAGCATTGTGATGACAAGGGTCACGGAGCATTGTGATGAAAAGATAATGGAGCATTGTCGTTCCAAAGTCACAGAGCCTTGTGAGGACACGGGCATCGACCACTGTGATGACAAATGTTATGAAGCACTGTGATGCCTGGAGTCACGGAACATTGGGATGACAGGTGTCATGTAGCATTGTGATGACAAGGGCATGGAGCATTGTGATGAGAAGGTCATGGAATATTGTGAAGATAGGTGTCAGGGAGCATTGTGATGACATATGTCATGGTCCATTGCGAAGACAATGGCAGGGAGCATTGTGATGCCAAATGTAATGGAGGATTGTGATGACAAATATACGGAGCATTCTGATGACTAGGGCTTGGAGTATTATGATGACAAGGGCCATGGAGAATTTTCATGGCAAGGTCGTGAAGCATTGTGATGACAAGATCCTGGAGCATTGTGATGAGTAAACCATGGAGCCATGTGATGACATATCTCATGGAGCATACTGATGAAATGGGGCATGGAGCATTGTGAATACAGGGGTCTTGGAGCACTGTGATGACAAGGGCATGGAGCATTTTGAAGAGAAAGCCATGGAACATTCTGATGACACGTGTCATGGAGCTTTGTGATGACAAGGGCATGGAGCATTGTGATTACAGGGGTCTTGGAGCATTGTGATGACAAGTGTCTTGGAGCCTTGTGATGACAAGGTCGTGGAGCATTGTGATGGCAGGGGTCATGGATCACTGTTATGATAGTGGTAATGGAGCATTGTGATGAGAAGGGAAAGGAGCATTGTGATTTCAAGGTATATGGAGCATTGCGATGACAAATTTGTGGACCATTGTGATGAAAAGTGCGTGGCACACTGTGATGACAAGGGTCAAGGAGCATTTTTCTGACAAAGGCATGGAGCATTGTGATGACAAGGGTCACAGAGCATTGTGATGAACAGTTCTTGGAGCATTGTGGTTACAAAGGCCACAGAGCCTTGGGATGACATGGGCATGGACCACTGTGATGACAAATATTATGAAGCATTGTGATGCCTGGAGTCACGGAGCATTGTGATGACAGGGATCATGGAGCACTGTGATGACAAGGGCAAGGAGCATTGTAATGACAGGGTCATGGAGCATTTTGATGAGAAGTTCATGGAGTATTTTGAAGAAAGGTGTCAGGGAGCGTTGTGATGACATATGTCATGGTCCAATTTGATGACAATGGCAGGGAGCATTGTGATGCCAAATGTAATGGAGGATTGTGATGACAAATATAATGGAGCATTGTGATGACAAGGGCATGGAGCATTATGATGACAAGGGCCATTGAGAATTTTCATGACAAGTCATGAAGCATTGTGATGACAAGGTCCTGGAGCATTGTGATGAGAAAACCATGGAGCCTTGTGATGACAAATCTCATGGAGCATACTGAAGAAAAGGGACATGGACCATTGTGATTACAGGGGTCTTAGAACTTTGTGATGACATGGGCATGGAGCATTTTGAGGAGAAGTCCAAGGAGCATTCTAATGACATGCGTCATTGAGCTTTGTGATGACAAGGGCATGGAGCATTGTGATTACAGGGGTCTTGGAGCATTGTGATGAAAAAGGCATGGATCATTGTGATGATAAAGGCATGGAGCCTTCTCATGACAGGGTACAATGAGCATACAGACAACAAGTGTCAGGGAGCATTTTGATGACAAGTGTATTGAACATTGTGATGACAAAGATCAAGGAGCATTGTGATGAGAAGACCATGGTTAATTGTCATGACGAGAGTCATGGGACATTGTGATGACAAGTGTTATGGAATATTGTGATCACAAGGGTTTGGTGAATTGTTATCACAGAGGTTATGGAGCATTTTGATTTCATTGTGATGACAATAGCATGAAGCATTATGATGATGGGCATGGTGCATTGTGATAACAGGGTTCATGGATCATTGAGATAAAAAGGGGCATGGAGCATTGTTATTACAGGGATCTTGTAGCATTGTGATGAGAAGGGTCATGGAGCTTGTGATGAAAAGGCCATGGAACACCGTGATGGCAGGTGTCATGGAGCATTATTATGAAAGGGGTAATGGAGCATTGTGATGGCAAGGGTGAGGTGCATTGTGAGGAGAAGGCCATGGAGCATTCTGATGACATGTGTCATGGAGCTTTGTGATGACAAGGGCATGGAGCAATGTGATGAGAGCGTTCATGGAGCATCGTGATGACAATGACATGGAGCACTGTGATCCCAAGCATCATGGATCTTTGTGATGACAAATGTCATGGAGCATTTTGATGACAAGTGTGTTGTGCATTGTGATGAGAAGGGCAGGGAGCATTTTGATGACAGTGTCATGGAGCAAATTGATGAAAAGGATCATGGAACATTTTGATGACAGGGGTGATGGAACATTGTGTTGTCAGGGGACATCGAATATTTTGATGATAATGCATGTAGCATGTTGATGACAGGAGTTATGGAACATTGTGATGCCAGGGGTGAGGGAGTATTGTGACAAATAGTGATGTAACTTTGTGATATCAATGGTGAGAGAGCATTTTGATGAGATGTGCATGGAGCATTGTGATGACAAGGTTTATGGAGCATTGTGATGACAAGTTTGTGGAGCACTCTGATGACAAGCGAATGGTGCATTGTCAAAAAAAAAGAAAAAGGAGAAAAAGAAAAAAAAAAAAAGGAAACAAAAGAAAGAAAAAAAGAAAGGAAAAAAAAAAAGGAAGAAGAAAAGGAAAAAAAAAAATGGTGCATTGTGATGACATGTGTCTTGGAGCATTGTTCTGACAAGCGCATGGAGCATTGTGATGACAAGTGTCATGGAGCATTGTGCTGAGAAAGGCATAGAGAATTGTGATGACAAGGGTCAAAGAGCATTGTGATGAAAAGGTCAAGGAGCTTTGTGGTTAAAATGGTCACAGAGACTGTTGAAGACGAGGGCATGGACCTTTGTGATGACAAAGGTCATGAAGCATTGTGATGACTGGAGTCACGGAGCATTGTGATGACAGTGGTCATGGAGCATTGTGATAACAAGGGCATGGAGCATTGTGATGACAAGGGCATGGAGCATTGGTCTAATAAGTTTCATGGATTATTGTGATGACAGTTCGAAAGGTGCATTGTGATGACAAGGGTATGGAGCATTGTGATGACCAGGTCATTCAGTATTGTGAAGACAGGTGTCATGGAGGATTCTGATGACACAGGTAATGGAGCACTGTGATGACAATGGCTTGGAGCATTGTGATGACAAGGGTCAGGGAGCATGGTGCTGACAAGTGCATGCAGAATTGTGATGACAAGTGTCATGACAGGGGTCATGGAGCATTTTTCTTACAAAGGCATGTAGCATTGTGATGACAAGGGTCACGGAGCATTGTGATGAAAAGATCATACAGCATTGTCGTTACAAAGGTCACAGAGCCTTGTGATGACGCGGGCATCGACCAGTGTGATGACAAATGTTATGAAGCATTGTGATGCCTGGAGTCACGGAACATTGGGATGACAGGTGTCATGGAGCATTGTGATGACAAGGGCATGGAGCATTGTGATGAGAAGGTCATGGAGTATTGTGAAGATAGGTGTCAGGGAGCATTGTGATGACATATGTCATGGTCCATTGCGATGACAATGGCAGGGAGTATTGTGATGCCAAATGTAATGGAGGATTGTGATGAAAATATAATGGAGCATTGTGATGACTAGGGCTTGGAGCATTATGATGACAAGGGCCATTGAGAATTTTCATGGCAAGGTCGTGAAGCATTGTGATGACAAGGTCCGGGAGCATTGTGATGAGAAAACCATGGAGCCTTGTGATGACAAATGTCATGGAGCATACTGATGAAATGGGGCATGGAGCATTGTGATTACAGGGGTCTTGGAGCACTGTGATGACCAGGGCATGGAGTATTTTGAAGAGAAGGCCATGGAACATTCTGATGACATGTGTCATGGAGCTTTTTGATGACAAGGGCATGGAGCATTGTGATTAAAGGGGTCTTGGAGCATTGTGATGACAAGTGTCTTGGAGCCTTGTGATGACAAGGTCGTGGAACATTGTGATGGCAGGGGTCATGGATCATTGTTATGATAGTGGTAATGGAGCATTGTGATGAGAAGGGAAAGGAGCATTGTGATTTCAAGGTTTATGGAGCATTGCGATGACAAATTTGTGGACCGTAGTGATGAAAAGCGCGTGGCACATTGTGATGACAAGGGTCATGGAGCATTTTTCTGACAAAGGCATGGAGCATTGTGATGACAAGTGTCACGGAGCATTGTGATGAATAGATCATGGACCATTGTGGTTACAAAGGTCACAGAGCCTTGGGATGATGCGGGCATGGACCATTGTGATGACAAATGTTATGAAGCATTGGGATGCCTGGAGTCTCGGTGCATTGTGATGACATGGGTCATGGAGCACTGTGATGACAAGGGCATGGAGCATTGTGATGACAGGGGCGTGGAACATTTTGATGAGAAGTTCATGGAATATTTTGAAGAAAGATGTCAGGGAGCATTGGGATGACATATGTCATGGTCCATTGCGATGACAATGGCCGGGAGCGTTGTGATGCCAAATGTAATGGAGGATTGTGATGACAAATATAATAGAGCATTGTGATGACTAAGGCTTGGAGCATTATGATGACAAGGGCCATTGAGAATTTTCATGATAAGGTCATGAAGCTTTGTGATGACAATGTCCTGCAGCATTGTGATGAGAAATCCAAGGAGCCTTGTGATGACAAATCTCATGGAGCATACAGAAGAAAAGGGACATGGACCATTGTGATTACAGGGGTCTTAGAACATTGTGATGACATGGGCATGGAGCATTGTGAGGAGAAGGCCAAGGAGCATTCTAATGACATGCGTCATTGAGCTTTGTGATGACAAGGGCATGGAGCATTGTGATTACAGGGGTCTTGGAGCATTGTGATGAAAAAGGCATGGATCATTGTGATGATAAAGGCATGGAGCCTTCTCATGACAGGGTACAATGAGCATACAGACAACAAGTGTCAGGGAGCATTTTGATGACAAGTGTATTGAGCATTGTGATGACAAAGATCAAGGAGCATTGTGGTGAGAAGACCATGGTTAATTGTCATGACGAGAGTCATGGGACATTGTGATGACAAGTGTTATGGAATATTGTGATCACAAGGGTTTGGAGCATTGTTATGACAGAGGTCATGGAGCATTTTGATTTCATTGTGATGACAATAGCATGAAGCATTATGATGATGGGCATGGTGCATTGTGATGACAGCGTTCATGGATCATTGAGATGAACAGGGGCATGGAGCATTGTGATTACAGGGGTCTTGGAGCATTGTGATGAGAAGGGTCATGGAGCCTTGTGATGACAAGGCCATGGAACATCGTGATGGCAGGAGTCATGGAGCATTGTCATGACAGGGGTAATGGAGCACTGTGATGGCAAGGCCGTGGTGCATTGTGAGGAGAAGGCCATGGAGCATTCTGATGACATGTGTCATGGAGCTTTGTGATGACAAGGGCATGGAGCAATGTGATGAGAGCGTTCATGGAGCATCGTGATGACAATGATATGGAGCACTGTGATCCCAAGCGTCATGGATCTTTGTGATGACAAAGGTCATGGTGCATTTTGATGACAAGTGTATTGTGCATTGTGATGAGAAGGGCAGGGAGCATTTTGATGACAGGGTCATGGAACAATTTAATGAAAAGAGTCAAGGATCATTTTGATGACAGCGGTGATGGAACATTGTGTTGTCAGGGGTCATCGAATATTGTGATGATAATGCATGTAGCATGTTGATGACAGGAGTTATAGAACATTGTGATGCCAGGGGTGAGGGAGTATTGTGATGTATAGTGATGTAACATTGTGATATCAAGGGTGAGAGAGCATTTTGATGAGAAGTGCGTGGAGCATTGTGATGACAAGGTTTGTGGAGCATTGTGATGACAAGATTGTGGAGCACTCTGATGACAAGCGAATGGTGCATTGTGATGACATGTGTCGTGGAGCATTGTTCTGACAAGCGCATGGAGCATTGTGATGACAAGTGTCATGGAGCATTGTGCTGAGAAAGGCATAGAGCTTTGTGATGACAAGGGTCAAAGAGCATTGTGATGAAAAGTTCATGGAGCATTGTGGTTAAAAAGGTCACAGACTGTTGATGACGAGGGCATGGACCATTGTTATGACAAAGGTCATGAAGCATTTTGATGACTGGAGTCACGGAGCATTGTGATGACAGTGGTCATGGAGCAATGTGATAACAAAGGCATGGAGCATTGTGATGACAAGGGCATGGAGCATTGGTCTAATAAGTTTCATGGATTATTGTGATGACAGTTGGAATGGTGCATTGTGATGAGAAGGGTATGGAGCATTGTGATGACAAGGTCATGCAGTATTGTGAAGACAGGTGTCATGGAGGATTCTGATGACAAATGTAATGGAGCATTGTGATGACAATGGCTTGGAGCATTGTGATGACAACGGTCTGGAAGCATGGTGTTGACAAGTGCATGCAGAATTGAGATGACAAGTGTCACGACAGGTGTCATGGAGCATTTTTCTTACAAAGGCATGTAGCATTGTGATGACAAGGGTCACGGAACATGGTGATGAAAAGATAATGGAGCATTGTCGTTACAGAGGTCACAGAGCCTTGTGATGACACGGGCATCGACCACTGTGATGACAAATGTTATGAAGCATTGTGATGCCTGGAGTCACGGAACATTGGGATGACAGGTGTCATGGAGCATTGTGATGACAAGGGCATGGAGCATTGTGATGAGAAGGTCATGGAGTATTGTGTAGATAGGTGTCAGGGAGCATTGTGATGACATATGTCATGGTCCATTGCGATGACAATGGCAGGGAGCATTGTGATGCCAAATGTAATGGAGGATTGTGATGACAAATATAATGGAGCATTGTGATGACTAGTGCTTGGAGTATTATGATGACAATGGCCATTGAGAATTTTCATGGCAAGGTCGTGAAGCATTGTGATGACAAGGTCCAGGAGCATTGTGATGAGTAAACCATGGAGCCTTGTGATGACATATCTCATGGAGCATACTGATGAAATGGGGCATGGAGCATTGTGATTACAGGGGTCTTGGAGCACTGTGATGACAAGGGCATGGAGCATTTTGAAGAGGAAGCCATGGAACATTCTGATGACATGTGTCGTGGAGCTTTGTGATGACAAGGGCATGGAGCATTGTGATTACAGTGGTCTTGGAGCATTGTGATGACAAGTGTCTTGGAGCCTTGTGATGACAAGGTCGTGGAACATTGTGATGGCAGGGGTCATGGATCATTGTTATGATAGGGGTAATGGAGCATTGTGATGAGAAGGGAAAGGAGAATTGTGATTTCAATGTTTATGGAGCATTGCGATGAAAAATTTGTGGACCGTTGTGATGAAAAGCGCGTGGCACATTGTGATGACAATTGTCATGGAGCATTTTTCTGACAAAGGCATGGAGCATTGTGATGACAAGGGTCACAGAGCATTGTGATGAATAGTTCATGGAGCATTCTGGTTACAAAGGCCACAGAGCCTTGGGATGACGTGGGCATGGACCACTGTGATGACAAATGTTATGAAGCATTGTGATGCCTGGAGTCACGGAGCATTGTGATGACAGGGATCATGGAGCTCTGTGATGACAAGGGCATGGAGCATTGTAATGACAGGGTCATGGAGCATTTTGATGATAAGTTCATGGAGTATTTTGAAGAAAGGTGTCAGGGAGCATTGTGATGACATATGTCATGGTCCATTGAGATGACAATGGCAGGGAGCATTGTGATGCCAAATGTAATGGAGGATTGTGATGCCAAATATAATGGAGCATTGTGATGACTAGGGCTTGGAGCATTATGATGACAAGGGCCATTGAGAATTTTCATGACAAGTCATGAAGCATTGTGATGAAAAGATCCTGGAGCATTGTGTTGAGAAAAACATGGAGCCTTGTGATGACAAATCTCATGGAGCATACTGAAGAAAAGGGACATGGACCATTGTGATTACAGGAGTCTTAGAACATTGTGATGACATGGGAATGGAGCATTGTGAGGAGAAGGCCAAGGAGCATTCTAATGACATGCGTCATTGAGCTTTGTGATGGCAAGGGCATGGAGCATTGTGATTATAGGGGTCTTGGATCATTGTGATGAAAATGGCATGGATCATTGTGATGAAAAAGGCAAGGAGCCTTCTCATGACAGGGTACAATGAGCATACAGACAACAAGTGTCAGGGAGCATTTTGATGACAAGTGTATTGAGCATTGTGATGAGAAGACCATGGATAATTGTGATGACGAGAGTCATGGGACATTGTGATGACAAGTGTTATGGAATATTGTGATCACAAGTGTTTGGAGCATTGTTATGACAGAGGTCATGGAGCATTTTGATTTCATTGTGATGACAATAGAATGAAGCATTATGATGATGGGCATGGTGCATTGTGATGACAGAGTTCATGGATCATTGAGATGAAAAGGGGCATGGAGCATTGTGATTACAGGGGTCTTGGAGCATTGTGATGAGAAGGGTCATGGAGCCTTGTGATGACAAGGCCATGGAACATCGTGATGGCAGGAGTCATGGAGCATTGTTATGACAGGGGTAATGGAGCATTCTGATGGCAAGGGCGTGGTGCATTGTGAGCAGAAGGCAATGGAACATTCTGATGACATGTGTCCTGGAGCTTTGTGATGACAAGGGCATGGAGCAATGTGACGACAGCGTTCATGGAGCATCCTGATGACAGTGACATGGAGCACTGTGATCCCAAGCGTCATCGATCTTTGTGATGACAAAGGTCATGGAGCATTTTGAAGACAAGTGTGTTGTGCATTGTGATGAAAAGGGCAGGGAGCATTTTGATGACAGGGTCATGGAGCAATTTGATGAAAAGGGTCATGGAGCATTTTGATGACAGAGGTGATGGAACATTGTGTTGTCAGGGGTCATCGAATATTGTGATGATAATGCATGTAGAATGTTGATGACAGGAGTTATGGAACATTGTGATGCCAGGGGTGAGGGAGTATTGTGACGAATAGTGATGTAACATTGTGATATCAATGGTGAGAGAGCATTTTGATGAGAAGTGCATGGAGCATTGTGATGACAAGGTTTATGGATCTTTGTGATGACAAGATTGTGGAGCACTCTGATGACAAGCGAATGGTGCATTGTGATGACATGTGTCGTGGAGCATTGTTCTGACAAGCGCATGGAGCATTGTGATGACAAGTTTCATGGAGAATTGTGCTGAGAAAGGCATAGAGCATTGTGATGACAAGGGTCAAAGAGCATTGTGATGAAATGTTCATGGAGCATTGTGGTTAAAAAGGTCACAGAGACTGTTGATGATGAGGGCATGGACCATTGTGATGACAAAGTTCATGAAGCATTGTGATGACTGGAGTCACGGAGCATTATGATGACAGTGGTCATGGAGCAATGTGATAACAAAGGCATGGAGCATTGTGATGACAAGGGCATGGAGCATTGGTCTAATAAGTTTCATGGATTATTGTGATGACAGTTGGAATGGTGCACTGTGATGACAAGGGTATGGAGCATTGTGATGACCAGGTCATGCAGTATTGTGAAGACAGGTGTCATGGAGGATTCTGATGACAAAGGTAATGGAGCATTGTGATGACAATGGCTTGGAGCATTGTGATGACAAGGGTCAGGGAGCATGGTGCTGACAAGTGCATGCAGAATTGTGATGACAATTGTCATGAAAGTGGTCATTGTGCATTTTTTTTACAAAGGCATGTAGCATTGTGATGACAAGGGTCACGGCACATTGTGATGAAAAGATCATGGAGCATTGTCGTTACAAATGTCACAGAGCCTTGTGATGACACGGGCATCGACCACTGTGATGACAAATGTTATGAAGCATTGTGATGCCTGCAGTCAAGGAATATTGGGATGACAGGTGTCATGGAGCATTGTGATGACAAGGGCATGGAGCATTGTGATGAGAAGATCATGGAGTACTGTGAAGATAGGTGTCAGGGAGCATTGTGATGACATATGTCATGGTCCATTGCGATGTCAATGGCAGGGAGTATTGTGATGCCAAATGTAATGGAGGATTGTGATGACAAATATAATGGAGCATTGTGATGACTAGGGCTTGGAGCATTATGATGACAAGGGCCATTGAGAATTTTCATGGCAAGGTCGTGAAGCATTGTGATGACAAGGTCCTGGAGCATTGTGATGAGAAAACCATAGAGCCTTGTGATGACAAATCTCATGGAGCATACTGATGAAATGGGGCATGGAGCATTGTGATTACAGGGGTCTTGGAGCACTGTGATGACAAGGGCATGGCGTATTTTGAAGAGAAGGCCATTGAACATTCTGATGACATGTGTCATGGAGCTTTGTGATGACAAGGGCATGGAGCATTGTGATTACAGGGGTTTTGGAGCATTGTGATGACAAGTGTCTTGGAGCCTTGTGATGACAAGGTCGTGGAACATTGTGATGGCAGGGGTCATGGATCATTGTTATGATAGGGGTAATGGAGCATTGTGATGAGAAGGGAAAGGAGCATTGTGATTTCAAGGTTTATGGAGCATTGTAATGACAAATTTGTGGACCGTAGTGATGAAAAGTGCGTGGCACATTGTGATGACAAGGGTCATGGAGCATTTTTCTGACAAAGGCATGGAGCATTGTGATGACAAGTGTCACGGAGCATTGTGATGAATAGATCATGGATCATTGTGGTTACAAAGGTCACAGAGCCTTGGGATGATGCGGGCATGGACCATTGTGATGACAAATGTTATGAAGCATTGTGATGCCTGGAGTCACGGAGCATTGTGATGACATGGGTCATGGAGCCCTGCGATGACAAGGGCATGGAGCATTGTGATTACAGGGGCATGGAATATTTTGATGAGATGTTCATGGAGTATTTTGAAGAAAGGTGTCAGGGAGCATTGGGATGACATATGTCATGGTCCATTGCGATGACAATGGCAGGGAGCGTTGTGATGCAAAATGTAATGGAGGATTGTGATGACAAATATAATGGAGCATTGTGATGACTAAGGCTTGGAGCATTATGATGACAAGGGCCATTGATAATTTTCATGACAAGATCATGAAGCATTGTGATGACAAGGTCCTGGAGCATTGTGATGAGAAAACCATGGAGCCATGTGATGTCAAATCTCATGGAGCATACTGAAGAAAAGGGACATGGACCATTGTGATTACAGGGGTCTTAGAACATTGTGATGACATGGGCATGGAGCATTGTGAGGAGAAGACCAAGGAGCTTTCTAATGACATGCGTCATTGAGCTTTGTGATGACAAGGGCATGGAGCATTGTGATTACAGGGGTCTTGGAGCATTGTGATGAAAACGGCATGGATCATTGTCATGAAAAAGTCATGGAGCCTTGTCATGACAGGGTACAAGGAGCATACAGACAACAAGTGTCAGGGATCATTTTGATTACAAGTGTATTGAGCATTGTGATGACAAAGGTCATGGAGCATTGTGATGAGAAGACCATGGATAATTGTGGTGACGAGAGTCATGGGATATTGTGATGACAAGTGTTATGGAATATTGTGATCACAAGGGTTTGGAGCATTGTTATGACAGAGGTCATGGAGCATTTTGATTTCATTGTGATGACAATAGCATGAAGCATTATGATGATGGGCATGGTGCATTGTGATGACAGGGTTCATGGATCATTGAGATGAAAAGGGGCATGCAGCATTGTGATTACAGGGGTTTTGGAGCATTGTGATGAGAAGGGTCATGGAGCTTGTGATGTCAAGGCCATGGAACACCGTGATGGCAGGAGTCATGGATCACTGTTATGACAGGGGTAATGGAGCATTGTGATGGCAAGGGCGTGGTGCATTGTGAGCAGAAGGCCATGGAGCATTCTGATGACATGTGTCATGGAGCTTTGTGATGACAAGGGCATGGAGCAATGTGATGAGAGCGTACATGGAGCATCATGATGACAATGACATGGAGCACTGTGATCCCAAGCGTCATGGATCTTTGTGATGACAAAGGTCATGGAGCATTTTGATGACAAGTGTGATGTGCATTGTGATGAGAAGGGCAGGGAGCATTTTGATGACAGGGTCATGGAACAATTCGATGAAAAGGGTCATGGAGCATTTTGATGACAGGGGTGATGGATCATTGTGTTGTCAGGGGTCATCGAATATTGTGATGATAATGCATGTAGCATGTTGATGACAGGAGTTATGGAACATTGTGATGCCAGGGGTGAGGGAGTATTGTGACGAATAGTGATGTAACATTGTGATACCAATGGTGAGAGAGCATTTTGATGAGAAGTGCATGGAGCATTGTGATGACAAGTTTTATGGAGCACTGTGATGACAATATTGTGGAGCATTCTGATGACAAGCGAATGGTGCATTGTGATGACATGTGTCGTGGAGCATTGTTCTGACAAGCGCATGGAACATTGTGATGACAAATGTCATGGAGCATTGTGCTGAGAAAGGCATAGAGCATTGTGATGACAAGGGTCAAAGAGCATTGTGATGAAAAGTTCATGGAGCATTGTGGTTAAAAAGGTCACAGAGACTGTGATGATGAGGGCATGGACCATTGTGATGACAAAGGTCATGAAGCATTTTGATGACTGGAGTCACCTAGCATTGTGATGACAGTGGTCATGGAGCAATGTGATAACAAAGGCATGGAGCATTGTGATGACAAGGGCATGGAGCATTGGTCTAATAAGTTTCATGGATTATTGTGATGACAGTTGGAATGGTGCATTGTGATGACAAGGGTATGGAGCATTGTGATGACCAGGTCATGCAGTATTGTGAAGACAGGTGTCATGGAGGATTCTGATGACAAAGGTAATGGAGCATTGTGATGACAATGGCTTGGAGCATTGTGATGACAAGGGTCAGGGAGCATGGTGCTGACAAGTGCATGCAGAATTGTGATGACAAGTGTCATGACACTTGTCATACAGCATTTTTCTTCCAAAGGCATGTAGCATTGTGATGACAAGGGTCACGGAGCATTGTGATGAAAAGATAATGGAGCATTGTCGTTACAAAGGTCACAGAGCCTTGTGAGGACACGGGCATCGACCACTGTGATGACAAATGTTATGAAGCATTGTGATGCCTGGAGTCACGGAACATTGGGATGAGAGGTGTCATGGAGCATTGTGATGACAAGGGCATGGAGAATTGTGATGAGTAGGTCATGGAATATTGTGAAGATTGGTGTCAGGGAGCATTGTGATGACATATGTCATAGTCCATTGCGAAGAAAATGGCAGGGAGCATTGTGATGCCAAATGTAATGGAGTATTGTGATGACAAATATAATGGAGCATTGTGATGACTAGGGCTTGGAGTATTATGATGACAAGGGCCATTGAGAATTTTCATGGCAAGGTCGTTAAGCACTGTGATGACAATGTCCTGGAGCATTGTGATGACATATCTCATGGAGCATACTGATGAAATGGGGCATGGAGCATTGTGAATACAGGGGTCTTGGAGCACTGTGATGAAAAGGGCATGGAGCATTTTGAAGAGGAAGCCATGGAACATTCTGATGACATGTGTCATGGAGCTTTGTGATGACAAGGGCATGGAGCATTGTGATTACAGGGGTCTTGGAGCATTGTGATGAGAAGTGTCTTGGAGCCTTGTGATGACAAGGTCGTGGAACATTGTGATGGCAGGGGTCATGGATCATTGTTATGATAGTGGTAATGGAGCATTGTGATGAGAAGGGAAAGGAGCATTGTGATTTCAAGGTTTATGGAGCATTGCGATGACAAATTTTTGGACCGTTGTGATGAAAAGTGCGTGGCACACTGTGATGACAAGGGTCATGGAGCATTTTTCTGGCAAAGGCATGTAGCATTGTGATGACAAGGGTTACAGAGCATTGTGATGAACAGTTCTTGGAGCATTGTGGTTACAAAGGCCACAGAGCCTTGGGATGACGTGGGCATGGACGACTGTGATGACAAATATTATGAAGCATTGTGATGCCTGGAGTCACGGAGCATTGTGATGACAGGGATCATGGAGCACTGTGATGACAAGGGCAAGGAGCATTGTAATGACAGGGTCATGGAGCATTTTGATGAGAAGTTCATGGAGTATTTTGAAGAAAGGTGTCAGGGAGCATTGTGATGACATATGTCATGGTCCATTGCGATGACAATGGCAGGGAGCATTGTGATGCCAAATGTAATGGAGGATTGTGATGACAAATATAATGGAGCATTGTGATGACAAGGGCATGGAGCATTATGATGACAAGGGCCACTGAGAATTTTCATGACAAGTCATGAAGCATTGTGATGACAGGGTCCTGGAGCATTGTGATGAGAAAACCATGGAGCCTTGTGATGACAAATCTCATGGAGCATACTGAAGAAAAGGGACATGGACCATTGTGATTACAGGAGTCTTAGAAAATTGTGATGACATGGGCATGGAGCATTGTGAGGAGAAGGCCAAGGAGCATTCTAATGACATGCGTCATTGAGCTTTGTGATGACAAGGGCATGGAGCATTGTGATTACAGGGGTCTTGGAGCATTGTGATGAAAAAGGCATGGATCATTGTGATTATAAAGGCATGGAGCCTTGTCATGACAGGGTACAATGAGCATACAGACAACAAGTGTCAG
Source organism: Mesoplodon bidens (assembly GCF_964165515.1). Taxonomy (NCBI): domain Eukaryota; kingdom Metazoa; phylum Chordata; class Mammalia; order Artiodactyla; family Ziphiidae; genus Mesoplodon; species Mesoplodon bidens. The sequence continues at coordinate 1,292,762 of NW_027671226.1, forward strand.
GGAGCATTTTGATGACAAGTGTATTGAGCATTGTGATGACAAAGATCAAGGAGCATTGTGATGAGAAGACCATGGTTAATTGTCATGACGAGAGTCATGGGACATTGTGATGACAAGTGTTATGGAATATTGTGATCACAAGGGTTTGGAGCATTGTTATGACAGAGTCATGGAGCATTTTGATTTCATTGTGATGACAATAGCATGAAGCATTATGATGATGGGCATGGTGCATTGTGATGACAGGGTTCATGGATCATTGAGATAAAAAGGGGCATGGAGCATTGTTATTACAGGGATCTTGGAGCATTGTGATGAGAAGGGTCATGGAGCTTGTGATGAAAAGGCCATGGAACACCGTGATGGCAGGTGTCATGGAGCATTATTATGAAAGTGGTAATGGAGCATTGTGATGGCAAGGGTGAGGTGCATTGTGAGGAGAAGGCCATGGAGCATTCTGATGACATGTGTCATGGTGCTTTGTGATGACAAGGGCATGGAGCAATGTGATGAGAGCGTTCATGGAGCATCGTGATGACAATGACATGGAGCACTGTGATCCCAAGCGTCATGGATCTTTGTGATGACAAAGGTCATGGAGCATTTTGATGACAAGTGTGTTGTGCATTGTGATGAGAAGGGCAGGGAGCATTTTGATGACAGTGTCATGGAGCAAATTGATGAAAAGAATCATGGAGCATTTTGATGACAGGGGTGATGGAACATTGTGTTGTCAGGGGACATCGAATATTGTGATGATAATGCATGTAGCATGTTGATGACAGGAGTTATGGAACATTGTGATGCCAGGGGTGAGGGAGTATTGTGACGAATAGTGACGTAACTTTGTGATATCAATGGTGAGAGAGCATTTTGATGAGATGTGCATGGAGCATTGTGATGACAAGGTTTATGGAGCATTGTGATGACAAGTTTGTGGAGCACTCTGATGACAAGCGAATGGTGCATTGTGATGACATGTGTCGTGGAGCATTGTTCTGAGAAGCGCATGGAGCATTGTGATGACAAGTGGCATGGAGCATTGTGCTGAGAAAGGCATAGAGAATTGTGATGACAAGGGTCAACGAGCATTGTGATGAAAAGTTCAAGGAGCATTGTGGTTAAAAAGGTCACAGAGACTGTTGAAGACGAGGGCATGGACCATTGTGATGACAAAGGTCATCAAGCATTGTGATGACTGGAGTCACGGAGCATTGTGATGACAGTGGTCATGGAGCATTGTGATAAGAAGGGCATGGAGCATTGTGATGACAAGGGCATGGAGCATTGGTCTAATAAGTTTCATGGATTATTGTGATGACAGTTCGAATGGTGCATTGTGATGACAAGGGTATGGAACATTGTGATGACCAGGTCATTCAGTATTGTGAAGACAGGTGTCATGGAGGATTCTGATGACACAGGTAATGGAGCACTGTGATGACAATGGCTTGGAGCATTGTGATGACTAGGGCTTGGAGCATTATGAGGACAAGGGCCATTGAGAATTTTCATGGCAAGTCGTGAAGCATTGTGATGACAAGGTCCTGGAGCATTGTGATGAGAAAACCATGGAGCCTTGTGATGACAAATCTCATGGAGCATACTGATGAAATGGGGCATGGAGCATTGTGATTACAGGGGTCTTGGAGCACTGTGATGACAAGGGCATGGAGTATTTTGAAGAGAAGGCCATGGAACATTCTGATGACATGTGTCATGGAGCTTTTTGATGACAAGAGCATGGAGCATTGTGATTACAGGGGTCTTGGAGCATTGTGATGACAAGTGTCTTGGAGCCTTGTGATGACAAGGTCGTGGAACATTGTGATGGCAGGTGTCATGGATCATTGTTATGATAGGGGTAATGGAGCATTGTGATGAGAAGGGAAAGGAGCATTGTGATTTCAAGGTATATGGAGCATTGCGATGACAAATTTGTGGACTGTAGTGATGAAAAGCGCGTGGCACATTGTGATGACAAGGGTCATGGAGAATTTTTCTGAGAAAGGCATGGAGCATTGTGATGACAAGTGTCACGGAGCATTGAGATGAATAGATCATGGAGCATTGTGGTTACAAAGGTCACAGAGCCTTGGGATGATGCGGGCATGGACCATTGTGATGACAAATGTTATGAAGCATTGTGATGCCTGGAGTCACGGAGCATTTTGATGACATGGGTCATGGAGCACTGTGATGACAATGGCATGGAGCATTGTGATGACAGGGGCATGGAACATTTTGATGAGAAGTTCATGGAATATTTTGAAGAAAGGTGTCAGGGAGCATTGTGATGACATATGTCATGGTCCATTGCGATGACAATGGCCGGGAGCGTTGTGATGCCAAATGTAATGGAGGATTGTGATGACAAATATAATGGAGCATTCTGATGACTAAGGCTTGGAGCATTATGATGACAAGGGCCATTGAGAATTTTCATGATAAGGTCATGAAGCATTGTGATGACAATGTCCTGGAGCATTGTGATGAGAAATCCATGGAGCCTTGTGATGACAAATCTCATGGAGCATACTGAAGAAAAGGGACATGGACCATTGTGATTACAGGGGTCTTAGAACATTGTGATGACATGGGCATGGAGCATTGTGAGGAGAAGGCCAAGGAGCATTCTAATGACATGCGTCATTGAGCTTTGTGATTACAAGGGCATGGAGCATTGTGATTACAGGGGTCTTGGAGCATTGTGATGAAAAAGGCATGGATCATTGTGATGATAAAGGCATGGAGCCTTCTCATGACAGGGTACAATGAGCATACAGACAACAAGTGTCAGGGAGCATTTTGATGACAAGTGTATTGAGAATTGTGATGACAAAGATCAAGGAGCATTGTGATGAGAAGACCATGGTTAATTGTCATGACGAGAGTCATGGGACATTGTGATGACAAGTGTTATGGAATATTGTGATCACAAGGGTTTGGAGCATTGTTATGACAGAGGTCATGGAGCATTATGATTTCATTGTGATGACAATAGCATGAAGCATTATGATGATGGGCATGGTGCATTGTGATGACAGCGTTCATGGATCATTGAGATGAACAGGGGCATGGAGCATTGTGATTACAGGGGTCTTGGAGCATTGTGATGAGAAGGGTCATGGAGCCTTGTGATGACAAGGCCATGGAACATCGTGATGGCAGGAGTCATGGAGCATTGTAATGACAGGGGTAATGGAGCATTGTGATCGCAAGGCCGAGGTGCATTGTGAGGAGAAGGCCATGGAGCATTCTGATGACATGTGTCATGGAGCTTTGTGATGTCAAGGGCATGGAGCAATGTGATGAGAGCGTTCATGGAGCATCGTGATGACAATGATATGGAGCACTGTGATCCCAAGCGTCATGGATCTTTGTGATGACAAAGGTCATGGTGCATTTTGATGACAAGTGTATTGTGCATTGTGATGAGAAGGGCAGGGAGCATTTTGATGACAGGGTCATGGAACAATTTAATGAAAAGGGTCAAGGATCATTTTGATGACAGGGGTGATGGAACATTGTGTTGTCAGCGGTCATCGAATATTGTGATGATAATGCATGTAGCATGTTGATGACAGGAGTTATAGAACATTGTGATGCCGGGGGTGAGGGAGTATTTTGATGAATAGTGATGTAACATTGTGATATCAAGGGTGAGAGAGCATTTTGATGAGAAGTGCGTGGAGCATTGTGATGACAAGGTTTATGGAGCATTGTGATGACAAGATTGTGGAGCACTCTGATGACAAGCGAATGGTGCATTGTGATGACATGTGTCGTGGAGCATTGTTCTGACAAGCGCATGGAGCATTGTGATGACAAGTGTCATGGAGCATTGTGCTGAGAAAGGCATAGAGCATTGTGATGACAAGGGTCAAAGAGCATTGTGATGAAAAGTTCATGGAGCATTGTGGTTAAAAAGGTCACAGAGACTGTAGATGATGAGGGCATGGACAATTGTGATGACAAAGGTCATGAAGCATTTTGATGACTGGAGTCACGGAGCATTGTGATGACAGTGGTCATGGAGCAATGTGATAACAAAGGCATGGAGCATTGTGATGACAAGGGCATGGAGCATTGGTCTAATAAGTTTCATGGATTATTGTGATGACAGTTGGAATGGTGCATTGTGATGACAAGGGTATGGAGCATTGTGATGACCAGGTCATGCAGTATTGTGAAGACAGGTGTCATGGAGGATTCTGATGACAAAGGTAATGGAGCATTGTGATGACAATGTCTTGGAGCATTGTGATGACAAGGGTCTGGAAGCATGGTGTTGACAAGTGCATGCAGAATTGTGATGACAAGTGTCACGACAGGTGTCATGGAGCATTTTTCTTACAAAGGCATGTAGCATTGTGATGACAAGGTCAAGGAGCATTGTGATGAAAAGATAATGGAGCATTGTCGTTACAGAGGTCACAGAGCCTTGTGATGACACGGGCATCGACCACTGTGATGACAAATGTTATGAAGCATTGTGATGCCTGGTGTCACGGAACTTTGGGATGACAGGTGTCATGGAGCATTGTGATGACAACGGATTGGAGCATTGTGATGAGAAGTTCATGGAGTATTGTGTATATAGGTGTCAGAGAGCATTGTGATGACATAGGTCATGGTCCATTGCGATGACAATGGCAGGGAGCATTGTGATGCCAAATGTAATGGAGGATTGTGATGACAAATATAATGGAGCATTGTGATGACTAGGGCTTGGAGTATTATGATGACAAGGGCCATTGAGAATTTTCATGGCAAGGTCGTGAAGCATTGTGATGACAAGGTCCTGGAGCATTGTGATGAGTAAACCATGGAGCCTTGTGATGACATATCTCATGGAGCATACTGATGAAATGGGGCATGGAGCATTGTGATTACAGGGGTCTTGGAGCACTGTGATGACAAGGGCATGGAGCATTTTGAAGAGGAAGCCATGGAACATTCTGATGACATGTGTCATGGAGCTTTGTGATGACAAGGGCATGGAGCATTGTGATTACAGGGGTCTTGGAGCATTGTGATGAGAAGTGTCTTGGAGCCTTGTGATGACAAGGTCGTGGAACATTGTGATGGCAGGGGTCATGGATCATTGTTATGAGAGTGGTAATGGAGCATTGTGATGAGAAGGGAAAGGAGCATTGTGATTTCAATGTTTATGGAGCATTGCGATGACAAATTTGTGGACCGTTGTGATGAAAAGCGCGTGGCACATTGTGATGACAAGTGTCATGGAGCATTTTTCTGACAAAGGCATGGAGCATTGTGATGACAAGGGTCACAGAGCATTGTGATGAATAGTTCATGGAGCATTCTGGTTACAAAGGCCACAGAGCCTTGGGATGACGTGGGCATGGACCACTGTGATGACAAATGTTATGAAGCATTGTGATGCCTGGAGTCACGGAGCATTGTGATGACAGGGATCATGGAGCACTGTGATGACAAGGGCATGGAGCATTGTAATGACAGGGTCATGGAGCATTTTGATGAGAAGTTCATGGAGTATTTTGAAGAAAGTTGTCAGGGAGCATTGTGATGACATATGTCATGGTCCATTGCGATGACAATGGCAGGGAGCATTGTGATGCCAAATGTAATGGAGGATTGTGATGACAAATATAATGGAGCATTGTGATGACTAGGGCTTGGAGCATTATGATGACAAGGGCCATTGAGAATTTTCATGACAATTCATGAAGCATTGTGATGAAAAGGTCCTGGAGCATTGTGTTGAGAAAAACATGGAGCCTTGTGATGACAAATCTCATGGAGCATACTGAAGAAAAGGGACATGGACCATTGTGATTACAGGAGTCTTAGAACATTGTGATGACATGGGCATGGAGCATTGTGAGGAGAAGGCCAAGGAGCATTCTAATGACATGCGTCATTGAGCTTTGTGATGACAAGGGCATGGAGCATTGTGATTATAGGGGTCTTGGATCATTGTGATGAAAAGGGCATGGATCATTGTGATGAAAAAGGCATGGAGCCTTCTCATGACAGGGTACAATGAGCATACAGACAACAAGTGTCAGGGAGCATTTTGATGACAAGTGTATTGAGCATTGTGATGAGAAGACCATGGATAATTGTGATGACGAGAGTCATGGGACATTGTGATGACAAGTGTTATGGAATATTGTGATCATAAGTGTTTGGAGCATTGTTATGACAGAGGTCATGGAGCATTTTGATTTCATTGTGATGACAATAGAATGAAGCATTATGATGATGGGCATGGTGCATTGTGATGACAGGGTTCATGGATCATTGAGATGAAAAGGGGCTTGGAGCATTGTGATTACAGGGGTCTTGGAGCATTGTGATGAGAAGGGTCATGGAGCCTTGTGATGACAAGTCCATGGAACATCGTGATGGCAGGAGTCATGGAGCATTGATATGACAGGGGTAATGGAGCATTGTGATGGCAAGGGCGTGGTGCATTGTGAGCAGAAGGCCATGGAGCATTCTGATGACATGTGTCCTGGAGCTTTGTGATGACAAGGGCATGGAGCAATGTGATGAGACCGTTCATGGAGCATCGTGATGACAGTGACATGGAGCACTGTGATCCCACGCATCATGGATCTTTGTGATGACAAAGGTCATGGAGCATTTTGAAGACAAGTGTGTTGTGCATTGTGATGAGAAGGGCAGGGAGCATTTTGATGACAGGGTCATGGAGCAATATGATGAAAAGGGTCATGGAGCATTTTGATGACAGAGGTGATGGAACATTGTGTTGTCAGGGGTCATCGAATATTGTGATGATAATGCATGTAGCATGTTGATGACAGGAGTTATAGAACATTGTGATGCCAGGGGTGAGGGAGTATTTTGAAGAATAGTGATGTAACATTGTGATATCAAGGGTGAGAGAGCATTTTGATGAGAAGTGCATGGAGCATTGTGATGACAAGGTTTATGGAGCATTGTGATGACAAGATTGTGGAGCACTCTGATGACAAGCGAATGGTGCATTGTGATGACATGTGTCGTGGAGCATTGTTCTGACAAGCGCATGGAGCATTGTGATGACAAGTGTCATGGAGCATTGTGCTGAGAAAGGCATAGAGCATTGTGATGACAAGGGTCAAAGAGCATTGTGATGAAAAGTTCATGGAGCATTGTGGTTAAAAGGGTCACAGAGACTGTAGATGACGAGGGCATGGACAATATTGATGACAAAGGTCATGAAGCATTTTGATGACTGGAGTCACGGAGCATTGTGATGACAGTGGTCATGGAGCAATGTGATAACAAAGGCATGGAGCATTGTGATGACAAGGGCATGGAGCATTGGTCTAATAAGTTTCATGGATTATTGTGATGACAGTTGGAATGGTGCATTGTGATGACAAGGGTATGGAGCATTGTGATGACCAGGTCATGCAGTATTGTGAAGACAGGTGTCATGGAGGATTCTGATGACAAAGGTAATGGAGCATTGTGATGACAATGTCTTGGAGCATTGTGATGACAAGGGTCTGGAAGCATGGTGTTGACAAGTGCATGCAGAATTGTGATGACAAGTGTCACGACAGGTGTCATGGAACATTTTTCTTACAAAGGCATGTAGCATTGTGATGACAAGGGTCACGGAGCATTGTGATGAAAAGATAATGGAGCATTGTCGTTACAGAGGTCACAGAGCCTTGTGATGACACGGGCATCGACCACTGTGATGACAAATGTTATGAAGCATTGTGATGCCTGGAGTCACGGAACATTGGGATGACAGGTGTCATGGAGCATTGTGATGACAACGGCATGGAGCATTGTGATGAGAAGTTCATGGAGTATTGTGTATATAGGTGTCAGAGAGCATTGTGATGACATATGTCATGGTCCATTGCGATGACAATGGCAGGGAGCATTGTGATGCCAAATGTAATGGAGGATTGTGATGACAAATATAATGGAGCATTGTGATGACTAGGGCTTGGAGTATTATGATGACAAGGACCATTGAGAATTTTCATGGCAAGGTCGTGAAGCATTGTGATGACAAGGTCCTGGAGCATTGTGATGAGTAAACCATGGAGCCTTGTGATGACATATCTCATGGAGCATACTGATGAAATGGGGCATGGAGCATTGTGATTACAGGGGTCTTGGAGCACTGTGATGACAAGGGCATGGAGCATTTTGAAGAGGAAGCCATGGAACATTCTGATGACATGTGTCATGGAGCTTTGTGATGACAAGGGCATGGAGCATTGTGATTACAGGGGTCTTGGAGCATTGTGATGACAAGTGTCTTGGAGCCTTGTGATGACAAGGTCGTGGAACATTGTGATGGCAGGGGTCATGGATCATTGTTATGATAGTGGTAATGGAGCATTGTGATGAGAAGTGAAAGGAGCATTGTGATTTCAATGTTTATGGAGCATTGCGATGACAAATTTGTGGACCGTTGTGATGAAAAGCGCGTGGCACATTGTGATGACAAGTGTCATGGAGCATTTTTCTGACAAAGGCATGGAGCATTGTGATGACAAGGGTCACAGAGCATTGTGATGAATAGTTCATGGAGCATTCTGGTTACAAAGGCCACAGAGCCTTGGGATGACGTGGGCATGGACCACTGTGATGACAAATGTTATGAAGCATTGTGATGCCTGGAGTCACGGATCATTGTGATGACAGGGATCATGGAGCACTGTGATGACAAGGGCATGGAGCATTGTAATGACAGGGTCATGGAGCATTTTGATGAGAAGTTCATGGAGTATTTTGAAGAAAGGTGTCAGGGAGCATTGTGATGACATATGTCATGGTCCATTGCGATGACAATGGCAGGGAGCATTGTGATGCCAAATGTAATGGAGGATTGTGATGACAAATATAATGGAGCATTGTGATGACTAGGGCTTGGAGCATTATGATGACAAGGGCCATTGAGAATTTTCATGACAATTCATGAAGCATTGTGATGAAAAGGTCCTGGAGCATTGTGTTGAGAAAAACATGGAGCCTTGTGATGACAAATCTCATGGAGCATACTGAAGAAAAGGGACATGGACCATTGTGATTACAGGAGTCTTAGAACATTGTGATGACATGGGCATGGAGCATTGTGAGGAGAAGGCCAAGGAGCATTCTAATGACATGCGTCATTGAGCTTTGTGATGGCAAGGGCATGGAGCATTGTGATTATAGGAGTCTTGGATCATTGTGATGAAAAGGGCATGGATCATTGTGATGAAAAAGGCATGGAGCCTTCTCATGACAGGGTACAATGAGCATACAGACAACAAGTGTCAGGGAGCATTTTGATGACAAGTGTATTGAGCATTGTGATGAGAAGACCATGGATAATTGTGATGACGAGAGTCATGGGACATTGTGATGACAAGTGTTATGGAATATTGTGATCACAAGTGTTTGGAGCATTGTTATGACAGAGGTCATGGAGCATTTTGATTTCATTGTGATGACAATAGAATGAAGCATTATGATGATGGGCATGGTGCATTGTGATGACAAGGTTCATGGATCATTGAGATGAAAAGGGGCATGGAGCATTGTGATTACAGGGGTCTTGGAGCATTGTGATGAGAAGGGTCATGGAGCCTTGTGATGACAAGTCCATGGAACATCGTGATGGCAGGAGTCATGGAGCATTGTTATGACAGGGGTAATGGAGCATTGTGATGGCAAGGGCGTGGTGCATTGTGAGCAGAAGGCCATGGAGCATTCTGATGACATGTGTCCTGGAGCTTTGTGATGACAAGGGCATGGAGCAATGTGATGAGAGCGTTCATGGAGCATCGTGATGACAGTGACATGGAGCACTGTGATCCCAAGCGTCATGGATCTTTGTGATGACAAAGGTCATGGAGCATTTTGAAGACCAGTGTGTTGTGCATTGTGATGAGAAGGGCAGGGAGCATTTTGATGACAGGGTCATGGAGCAATTTGATGAAAAGGGTCATGGAGCATTTTGATGACAGAGGTGATGGAACATTGTGTTGTCAGGGGTCATCGAATATTGTGATGATAATGCATGTAGCATGTTGATGACAGGAGTTATGGAACATTGTGATGCCAGGGGTGAGGGAGTATTGTGACGAATAGTGATGTAACATTGTGATATCAATGGTGAGAGAGCATTTTGATGAGAAGTGCATGGAGCATTGTGATGACAAGGTTTATGGATCTTTGTGATAACAAGATTGTGGAGCACTCTGATGACAAGCGAATGGTGCATTGTGATGACATGTGTCGTGGAGCATTGTTCTGACAAGCGCATGGAGCATTGTGATGACAAGTTTCATGGAGCATTTTTCTGACAAAGGCATGGAGCATTGTGATGACAAGGGTCACAGAGCATTGTGATGAATAGTTCATGGAGCATTCTGGTTACAAAGGCCACAGAGCCTTGGGATGACGTGGGCATGGACCACTGTGATGACAAATGTTATGAAGCATTGTGATGCCTGGAGTCACGGAGCATTGTGATGACAGGGATCATGGAGCACTGTGATGACAAGGGCATGGAGCATTGTAATGACAGGGTCATGGAGCATTTTGATGAGAAGTTCATGGAGTATTTTGAAGAAAGGTGTCAGGGAGCATTGTGATGACATATGTCATGGTCCATTGCGATGACAATGGCAGGGAGCATTGTGATGCCAAATGTAATGGAGGATTGTGATGACAAATATAATGGAGCATTGTGATGACTAGGGCTTGGAGCATTATGATGACAAGGGCCATTGAGAATTTTCATGACAATTCATGAAGCATTGTGATGAAAAGGTCCTGGAGCATTGTGTTGAGAAAAACATGGAGCCTTGTGATGACAAATCTCATGGAGCATACTGAAGAAAAGGGACATGGACCATTGTGATTACAGGAGTCTTAGAACATTGTGATGACATGGGCATGGAGCATTGTGAGGAGAAGGCCAAGGAGCATTCTAATGACATGCGTCATTGAGCTTTGTGATGGCAAGGGCATGGAGCATTGTGATTATAGTGGTCTTGGATCATTGTGATGAAAAGGGCATGGATCATTGTGATGAAAAAGGCATGGAGCCTTCTCATGACAGGGTACAATGAGCATACAGACAACAAGTGTCAGGGAACATTTTGATGACAAGTGTATTGAGCATTGTGATGAGAAGACCATGGATAATTGTGATGACGAGAGTCATGGGACATTGTGATGACAAGTGTTATGGAATATTGTGATCACAAGTGTTTGGAGCATTGTTATGACAGAGGTCATGGAGCATTTTGATTTCATTGTGATGACAATAGAATGAAGCATTATGATGATGGGCATGGTGCATTGTGATGACAGGGTTCATGGATCATTGAGATGAAAAGGGGCTTGGAGCATTGTGATTACAGGGGTCTTGGAGCATTGTGATGAGAAGGGTCATGGAGCCTTGTGATGACAAGTCCATGGAACATCGTGATGGCAGGAGTCATGGAGCATTGTTATGACAGGGGTAATGGAGCATTGTGATGGCAAGGGCGTGGTGCATTGTGAGCAGAAGGCCATGGAGCATTCTGATGACATGTGTCCTGGAGCTTTGTGATGACAAGGGCATGGAGCAATGTGATGAGAGCGTTCATGGAGCATCGTGATGACAGTGACATGGAGCACTGTGATCCCAAGCATCATGGATCTTTGTGATGACAAAGGTCATGGAGCATTTTGAAGACAAGTGTGTTGTGCATTGTGATGAGAAGGGCAGGGAGCATTTTGATGACAGTGTCATGGAGCAATTTGATGAAAAGGGTCATGGAGCATTTTGATGACAGAGGTGATGGAACATTGTGTTGTCAGGGGTCATCGAATATTGTGATGATAATGCATGTAGCATGTTGATGACAGGAGTTATGGAACATTGTGATGCCAGGGGTGAGGGAGTATTGTGACGAATAGTGATGTAACATTGTGATATCAATGGTGAGAGAGCATTTTGATGAGAAGTGCATGGAGCATTGTGATGACAAGGTTTATGGATCTTTGTGATGACAAGATTGTGGAGCACACTGATGACAAGCGAATGGTGCATTGTGATGACATGTGTCGTGGAGCATTGTTCTGACAAGCGCATGGAGCATTGTGATGACAAGTGTCATGGAGCATTGTGCTGAGAAAGGCATAGAGCATTGTGATGACAAGGGTCAAAGAGCATTGTGATGAAATGTTCATGGAGCATTGTGGTTAAAAAGGTCACAGAGACTGTTGATGATGAGGGCATGGACCATTGTGATGACAAAGGTCATGAAGCATTGTGATGACTGGAGTCACGGAGCATTATGATGACAGTGGTCATGGAGCAATGTGATAACAAAGGCATGGAGCATTGTGATGACAAGGGCATGGAGCATTGGTCTAATAAGTTTCATGGATTATTGTGATGACAGTTGGAATGGTGCACTGTGATGACAAGGGTATGGAGCATTGTGATGACCAGGTCATGCAGTATTGTGAAGACAGGTGTCATGGAGGATTCTGATGACACAGGTAATGGAGCACTGTGATGACAATGGCTTGGAGCATTGTGATGACAAGGGTCAGGGAGCATGGTGCTGACAAGTGCATGCAGAATTGTGATGACAAGTGTCATGACACGGGTCATGGAGCATTTTTCTTACAAAGGCATGTAGCATTGTGATGACAAGGGTCACGGAGCATTGTGATGAAAAGATCATGGAGCATTGTCGTTACAAAGGTCACAGAGCCTTGTGATGACGCGGGCATCGACCACTGTGATGACAAATGTTATGAAGCATTGTGATGCCTGGAGTCACGGAACATTGGGATGACAGGTGTCATGGAGCATTGTGATGACAAGGGCATGGAGCATTGTGTTGAGAAGGTCATGGAGTATTGTGAAGATAGGTGTCAGGGAGCATTGTGATGACATATGTCATGGTCCATCGTGATGACAATGGCAGGGAGCATTGTGATGCCAAATGTAATGGAGGATTGTGATGACAAATATAATGGAGCATTGTGATGACTAGGGCTTGGAGTATTATGATGACAAGGGCCATTGAGAATTTTCATGGCAAGGTCGTGAAGCATTGTGATGACAAGGTCCTGGAGCATTGTGATGAGTAAACCTTGGAGCCTTGTGATGACATATCTCACGGAGCATACTGATGAAATGGGGCATGGAGCACTGTGATTACAGGGGTCTTGGAGCACTGTGATGACAAGGGCATGGAACATTTTGAAGAGAAAGCCATTGAACATTCTGATGACATGTGTGATGGAGCTTTGTGATGACAAGGGCATGGAGCATTGTGATTACAGGGGTCTTGGAGCATTGTGATGACAAGTGTCTTGGAGCCTTGTGATGACAAGGTCGTGGAACATTGTGATGGCAGGGGTCATGGATCATTGTTATGATAGTGGTAATGGAGCATTGTGATGAGAAGGGAAAGGAGCATTGTGATTTCAAGGTTTATGGAGCATTGCGATGACAAATTTGTGGACCGTTGTGATTAAAAGTGCGTGGCACACTGTGATGACAAGGGTCATGGAGCATTTTTCTGACAAAGGCATGGAGCATTGTGATGAAAAGGGTCACAGAGCATTGTGAAGAACAGTTAATGGAGCATTGTGGTTACATAGGCCACAGAGCCTTGTGATGACGTGGGCATGGACCACTGTGATGACAAATGTTATGAAGCATTGTGATGCCTGGAGTCACGGAGCATTGTGATGACAGGGATCATGGAGCACTGTGATGACAAGGGCATGGAGCATTGTAATGACAGGGTCATGGAGCATTTTGATGAGAAGTTCATGGAGTATTTTGAAGAAAGGTGTCAGGGAGCATTGTGATGACATATGTCATGGTCCATTGCCATGACAATGGCAGGTAGCATTGTGATGCCAAATGTAATGGAGGATTGTGATGACAAATATAATGGAGCATTGTGATGACTAGGGCTTGGAGCATTATGATGACAAGGGCCATTGAGAATTTTCATGACAAGTCATGAAGCATTGTGATGACAAGATCCTGGAGCATTGTGATGAGAAAACCATGGAGCCTTGTGATGACAAATCTCATGGAGCATACTGAAGAAAAGGGACATGGACCATTGTGATTACAGGGGTCTTAGAACATTGTGATGACATGGGCATGGAGCATTGTGAGGAGAAGGCCAAGGAGAATTCTAATGACATGCGTCATTGAGCTTTGTGCTAACAAGGGCATGGAGCATTGTGATTGCAGGGGTCTTGGAGCATCGTGATGACAATGACATGGAGCACTGTGATCCCAAGCGTCATGCATCTTTGTGATGACAAAGGTCATGGAGCATTTTGATGACAAGTGTGTTGTGCATTGTGATGAGAAGGGCAGGGAGCATTTTGATGACAGGGACACGGAGCAAATTGATGAAAAGGATCATGGAGCATTTTGTTGACAGGGGTGATGGAACATTGTGTTGTCAGGGGTCATCGAATATTGTGATGATAATGCATGTAGAATGTTGATGACAGGAGTTATGGAACATTGTGATGCCAGGGGTGAGGGAGTATTCTGACGAATAGTGATGTAACATTGTGATATCAATGGTGAGAGAGCATTTTGATGAGATGTGCATGGAGCATTGTGATGACAAGTTTATGGAGCATTGTGATGACAAGTTTGTTGAGTACTCTGATGACAAGCGAATGGTGCATTGTGATGACATGTGTCATGGAGCATTGTTCTGACAAGCGCATGGAGCATTGTGATGACAAGTGTCATGGAGCATTGTGCTGAGAAAGGCATAGAGCATTGTGATGACAAGGGTCAAAGAGCATTGTGATGAAATGTTCATGGAGCATTGTCGTTAAAAAGGTCACAGAGACTGTTGATGACGAGGGCATGGAACACTGTGATGCAAACGTCGTGAAGCATTGTGATGACTGGAGTCACGGAGCATTGTGATGACAGGGGTCATGGAGCATTGTGATAACAAGGGCATGGAGAATTGTGATGACAAGGGCATGGAACATTGGTCTAATATGTTTCATTGATTATTGCAATGACAGTTGGAATGGCGCATTGTGATGACAAGTTCATGGAGAATTGTGATGACCAGGTCATGCAGTATTGTGAAAACAGGTGTCAGGGAGTATTGTGATAACATATGTAATGGCCCATTGTGATGACAATGGCATGGAGCATTGTGATGCCAAGTGTCATGGAGGAATCTGATGACAAAGGTAATGGAGCATTTTGATGACAATAGCTTGGAGCATTGTGATGACAAGGGTCATGGAGCAATCTGATGACAAGCTTGTGGTGTATTTTGATGACAATGGCATGGAGCATTGTGATGAAAACGGCATGGGGCATTGTGATGAAAAAGGCATGGAGCCTTTTCCTGACAGGGGTCAAGGAGCATTCTGATGACAAGTGTCAGGGAGCATTGTGATGACAAGTGTATCGAGAATTGTGATGACAATTGTCATGGAGCATTGTGATGAAAAGTGCATGGAGTACTTTGATGACAGGCATCATGGAGCGTTGTGATGACAAGTGTTATGGAACACTGTGATCACAAGGGTTTGGAGCATTGTGATGAGAAGTGTCATCGCGCCATGTGTTGACAAGTCCATGGAGCATTTTGATGGCAGGGGTCATGGAGCATTTTTATTACAGGTGTAATGGAGCATTGTGATGAAAAGGGCATGGATCATTGTGATTACAAGGTTTATGGAGCACTGTGATGACAAATTTGTGGACCGTTGTAATGAAAAGCGTGTTGCACTCTGTGATGACAAGGGTCATGGAGCATTTTTCTGACAAAGGCATGGAGCATTGTGCTGAGAAATTCATCGAGCATTTTGATGACAAGTGTCAAAGAGCATTGTGATGAAAAGTTCATGGAGCACTGTGGTTAAAAAGGACACAGAGACTGTTGATGACGAGCACATGGACCATTGTGATGACAAAGGTCATGAAGCATTTTGATGACTGCAGTCACGGAGCATTGTGATGACAGGGGTCATGAAGCATTGTGATAACAAGGGCATGGAGCATTGAGATGAAAAGTGCATGGAGCATTGGTCTAATAATTTCATGGATTATAGTGATGACATTTGGAAAGGCGCATTGTGATCACAAGGGCATGGATAATTGTGATGACCATGTCATGCATTATTGTGAAGGCAGTTGTCATGGAGCATTGTGATGACATATGTAATGGCCCGATGACAACAATGGCATGGAGCATTGTGATGCCAAGTGTCATGGAGGATTCTGATGACAATGGAAAAAGAGCATTGTGATGACAATGGTTTGGAGCATTGTGATGACAAAGGTCATGGAGCATTGTGATGAGGAGGGCATGGAGTATTGTGATGACAGGCAGCATGCAGCGTTGTGATGACAAGTGTTATGGAATACTGTCATCACAAGAGTTTGGAGAATTGTGATGAGAGATGTCATGGATCATTTTGATTTCAAGGAGCATGGAGCATTCAGATGACAAGGGCATGAAGCAATGTGAACCCATGGTTCATGGAGGATTGTGAAGAAAATAGTATTGGAGTATTGTGACGACAAGCGCATAGAGCATTGTAATGACAAAGTCATGTAGCATTTTGCTGACAAAGTCATGGAGCATTGTGATGACAGGTGTCATGGAGCACTGTGATGACAAGCGTCACAGAGCATTGTGAATACAGGGGTCATGGAGCATTGGGATGACAAGGGCATGGAGCATTGTGAGGTGAAGACCAAGGAGCATTCTAATGATATGTGTCATTGAGCTTTGTGATGACAAGTGCATGGTGAATTATGATTACAGTGGTCTTAGAGCATTGTGATGAAAAAGGCATGGATCATGGTGATGAAAAAGGCATGGAGCCTTGTCATGACAGGGTTCAAGGAGCATACTGACGAATAGTGTCAGGGCGCATTGTGATGACAAGTGTATTGAGCATTTTGATGACAAAAGTCATGGAGCATTGTGATGAGAAGACCATGGATAATGTTGATGATGAGCATCATGGGGTGTTGTGATGATAAGTGTTATGGAACATTGTGATCACAAGGGTTAAGAGCATTATGATGACAGAGGTCATGGAGCATTTTGATTTCATTGTGATGACAAAAGCATGAAGCATTATGATATTGGGCATGATACATTGTGATGACAGGGTTCATGGAGCATTCAGATGAAAAGGGGCATGACATATTGTGATTACAGGGGTCTCGGAGCATTGTGATGACGAGGGCATGGAGCATTGTGATGTGAAGGCCATGGAACATTCTGATGACATGCGTCATGGAGGTTTGTGATGACAAGGACATGGAGCACTGTGATTACAGTGGTCTTGATCATTGTGATGACATGAGTCATGGAGCCTTGTGATGACAATGCCGTGTAACATTGTGATGGCAGGGGTCATCGATCATTGTTATGACAGGGGTAATGGAGCATTTTGATGAGAAGGGCATGGAGCATTGCTCTGAAATATTTCATGGATTATTGTGAAGAGAGTCGAATGGAGCATTGTGATGATGAGGGCACAGAACAGTGTGATACATGGGTCATGGGTCATGGAGCTTTGTGATGACAAGTCATGGAGCATTGGCATGACAAGCGCATGGATCATTGTGAAGAGAAGGTCATGGAGTATGGAGAAGACAGGTGTCAGGGAGCATTGTGATGACATATGTCATGGTCCATTGCAATGACAATGGCAGGGATTATTGTGATGCCAAATTTAATGGAGGATTGTGATGACAAATATAATGGAGCATTGTGATGACTAGTGCTTGTAGCATTATGATGACAAGGGCCATTGAGAATTTTCATGACAAGGTCGTGAAGCATTGTGATGACAAGGTCGTGGAACCTTGTGATGAGAAAATCATGGAGCCTTGTGATGACAATTATCATGGAGCATAGTGATGAAAAGGGGCATGGAGCATTGTGATTACAGGGGTCTTGGCACATTGTGAGGACAAGGGCATGCATCATTGTGAGGAGAAGGCCAAGGAGCATTCTGATGACATGCGTCACTGAGCTTTGTGATGACAAGGGAATGGAGCATTGTGATTACAGGGGTCTTGGAGCATTGTGATGAAAAGGGCATGGATCATTTTGATGAAAAAGGAATGGAGACTTGTCATGACAGGGTTCAAGGAGCATACAGAAAACAAGTGTCAGGGAACATTTTGATGACAAATGCTTTGAGCATTATGATGACAAAGTTCATGGAGCATTGTGATGAGAAGACCATGGATAACGGTGATGACGACCATCATGGGGCATTGTTATCGCAAGTGTTATGGAATATTGTGATCACAAGGGTTTGGAGCATTGTTATGACAGAGGTCATGGAGCATTTTGATTTCATTGTGATGACAATAGCATGAAGCATTATGATGATGGGCATGGTGCATTGTGATGACAGGGTTCATGGAGCATTGAGATGAAAAGTGGCATGGAGCATTGTGTTTACAGGGGTCTTGGAGCATTCTGATGACAAGGGCATGGAGCATTGTGATGAGAAAGCCATGGAACATTCTGATGACATGCGTCATGGAGATTTGTGATGACACGGGCATGGAGCACTGTGATTACAGGGGTCTTCACCATTGTGATGACAAGTGTCATGGAACCCTGTGATGACTAGGCCGTGGAGAATTGTGATGGCAGGTGTCAGGGTGCATTGTTGTGACAGAGGTAATGGAGCATTGTGATGAGAATGACATGGAACTTTGGTCTGAAATGTTTCATGGATTATTGTGATGAGAGTGGGCATGGAGCATTGTGATGTGAAGGGCATCGAGCATTGTTATGACAAGTGTTATGGAGCTTTGTGATGACAAGGGCATGGAGCAATGTGATGAGAGGGTTCATGGAGCATTGTGATGACAATGTCATGGAGCATTGTGATACCAAGGGTCATGGAGCTTTGTGATGACAACTCATGGAGCATTTTGATGACAAGGGCATGGTGCATTGTGATGAGAAGGGCAGGGACCATTTTGATGACCGTGTCATGCAGCAATTTAATAAAAACTGTAATGGAACCTTTTGATGGCAGGGGTTATAGAACATTGTGACGTCAGGGGTCATGGAGCTTTGGGATGAAAAGGGTCATGGAGCATTTTGATGACAGGCTTTATGAAATACAGTGATGTCAGGGGTCATGGAACATTGTGATGATAAAGGGATGTAGCATTGTGATGACAGGGTCATGGAACATTGTGATTACAGGGGTGAGGGAGTATTGTAATGACTAGTGATGGAACATTGTGATATCTCTGTTAAGAGAGCATTTTGATGAGGAGTGCATGGACCATTGTGAGTACAAGGTTTATGGAGCACTGCAATGACAAGGTTGTGGACCGTTGTGATGAAATGTGCGTGGCACTTTGTGATGACAATGGTCATGGAGCATTGTTCTGACAAAGACATGAAGCATTCTGATGACAAGGGTCACAGAGAATTGTGATGAAATGTTCATAGAGCATTGTGGTTACAATGATCACAGAGCCTTGTGACGATGCGGGCATGGACTATTGTGATGACAAACGTTATGAAGCATTGTGATGATTGGAGTCACGGAGCATTGTGATGACAGGGTTCATGGAGCATTGTGATGGCAAGGGCATGGAGCATTGTGATGACAGGGGCATGGAGCATGCTGATGACAAGCTTGTGGAGCATTGTGCTGACAAAGCAAGTAACACTCTGATGAGAAGTGTCATGGAACATAGTGATGCCAAGGACGTGGAGAATTGTGATGACAGGGAACATGGAGCATTGTGATGACCAGGGCATGGAGCCTTGTGATGGCAACACCGTGGAGCATTGTTATGAGAAGATCATGGATAATTGTGATGACAAGCGTCATGGAGCACTGTAATGACAAGGGGTATGGAGCATTGTGATGTCAGGGGACATGGAGCCTTTTGATGAAAATGATCATGGAGCATATGGATGACATTGCTTATGGAACATTGTGATGTCATAGGTCATCGAACATTGTGATGATAAGTGCATGTAGCACTGTGATGCCAGGAGTCATGGAACATTGTGATTACAGGGATGTAGGATTATTGTGACGAATAGTGATGGAACATTGTGATATCAGTGGTGAGAGAGCATATTGATGAGAAGTGCATGGAACATTGTGATGAAAAGGTTTATGGAGCATTGTGATGACAAGATTGAGGAGCACTGTGATGACATGTACATGGTGCATTGTGATGACATGAGTCGTGGAGCATTGTTTTGACAAGCGCATGGAGCATTCTGATGACAAGTGTCATGGAGCATTGTGCTGAGAAAGGCATAGAGCATTGTGATGAAAAGGATCAAAGAGCATTGTGATGAAATGTTCATGGAGCATTGTGGATAAAAAGGTCACAGAGAATGTTGATGACGAGGGCATGCACCATTGTGATGACAAAGGGCATGAAGCATTGTGATGACTGGAGTCACGGAGCACTGTGATGACATGGCTCATGGAGCATTGTGATAACAAGGGCATGGAGCATTGTGATGACAAGGGCATGGAGCATTGGTCTAATAAGTTTCATGGATTATTGCGATGACACTTGGAATGGCCCATTGTGATGACAAAGGCATGGGGCATTAGTCTAATAAGTTTCATGGATTATTGCGATGACACTTGGAATGGCCCATTGTGATGACAAAGGCATGGAGCATTGAGATGCCAAGTGTCATGGAGGATTCTGATGACAAAGGTAATGGAGCATTGTGATGACAATGGCTTGGGCCATTGTGATGACAAGGGTCAGGTAGCATTGTGCTGAAAAGTGCATGGAGAATTGTGATGATAAGGGTCACAGAGCATTCTGATGACAAGCTTGTGGTGTATTTTGATGACAATGGCATGGAGCATTGTGATGAAAACGGCATGGGGCATTGTGATGAAAAAGGCTTGGAGCCTTTTCTTGACAGGGTACAAGGAGCATTCTGAAGACAAGTGTCAGGGAGCATTGTGATGACAAGTGTATTCAGAATTGTGATGACAAACTTCATGGAGCATTGTGATGAAAAGGGCATGGAGTATTGTGATGACAGGCATCATGGAGCATTGAGATGACAAGTGTTATGGAACTTTGTGATTACAAGGGTTTGGAGCATTGTGTTGACAGAGGTCATGGATCATTTTGATTTCAAGGAGTATGGAGCATTGTGATGACAAGGGCATGAAACAATGAGATCCCAAGGTTCATGGAGGATTGTGATGACAATGGTAATGGAATGTTGTGATGACAGAGGTCATGAAGCATTGTGATGACAGAGTTCATGGAGAATTTTGATTTCATTGTGGTGACAGTAGCCAGAAGCATTATGATGATGGGCATGATGCATTGTGATGACAGGGTTAAGGAGCATTGGGCTGAAAATGTTCATGGAGTATTGTGATGACAGGGTTCATGAAGCATTGTGATGACAGAGGTCATGGAGAATTTTGATTTCATTGTGGTGACAGTAGCCGGAAGCATTATGATGATGGGTATGATGCATTGTGAAGACTGGGTTCATGGAGCATTGAGATGAAAAGGGGCATGGAGCATTGTGATTACAGTGGTCTGGGATCATTGTGATGACAAGGGCATGGAGCATTTTGATGAGAAGGCCATGGAACATTATGATGACATGTGTCATGGAGCTTTGTGATGACAAGGGCATGGAGCATTGCGATTACAGGGGTATTGGAGCATTGTGATGACATGTGTCATGGAGCCTTGTGATGACAAGGCCATGAAACAATGTGATGGCAGGGGTCATGGAGCATTTGTATGACAGGTGTAATGGAGCACTGTGATGAGAAGGGCATGGAACATTGTGATTACAAGCTTTATGGAGCATTGCCATGACAAATTTGTGGACCGTTGTGATAAAAAGCGCGTGGCACTTTGTGATGACAAGAGTCATGGAGGATTTTTCTGACAAAGGAGTGGAGCATTGTGATGACTAGGGTCACGGAGCATTCTGCTGGAAATTTCATAGAGCATTGTGGTTACAAAGGTCACAGAGCCTTGTGATGGCACAGGCATGGACCACTGTGATGAGAAATGATATGAAGCATTGTGATGACTGGAGTCACAGAGCATTGTGATGACAGGTGTCACAGAGCAATGTGATGAGAGCGTTCATGGAGCATCGTGATGACCATGACATGGAGCACTGTGATCCCAAGCGTCATGGATCTTTGTGATGACAAAGGTCATGGAGCATTTTGATGACAAGTGTGTTGTGCATTGTGATGAGAAGGGCAGGGAGCATTTTGATGACAGGGTCATGGAGCAATTTGATGAAAAGGATCATGGAGCATTTTGATGACAGGGGTGATGGAACATTGTGTTGTCAGGGGTCATCGAATATTGTGATGATAATGCATGTAGCATGTTGATGACAGGAGTTATGGAACAATGTGATGCCAGGGGTGAGGGAGTATTGTGTCGAATAGTGATGTAACATTGTGATATCAAGGGTGAGAGAGCATTTTGATGAGAAGTGCATGGAGCATTGTGATGACAAGGTTTATGGAGCACTGTGATAACAAGATTGTGGAGCACTCTGATGACAAGCGTATGGTGCATTGTGATGACATGTGTCATGGAGCATTGTTCTGACAAGCGCATGGAGCATTGTGATGACAAGTGTCATGGAGCGTTGTGCTGAGAAAGGCATAGAGCATTGTGATAACAAGGGTCAAAGAGCATTGTGATGAAAAGTTCATGGAGCATTGTGGTTAAAAAGTTCACAGAGACTGTTGATGACGAGGGCATGGACCACTGTGATGACAAAGGTCATGAAGCATTGTGATGACTGGAGTCAAGGAGCATTGTGGTGACAGTGGTCATGGAGCATTGTGATAACAAGGGCATGGAGCATTGTGATGACAAGGGCATGGAGCATTGGTCTAATAAGTTTCATGGATTATTGTGATGACAGTTGGAATGGTGCATTGTGATGACAAGGGTATGGAGCATTGTCATGACCAGGTCATGCAGTATTGTGAAGACAGGTGTCATGGAGGATTCTGATGACAAAGGTAATGGAGCATTGTGATGACAGTGGCATGGAGCATTGTGATGACAATGGTCAGGGAGCATGGTGCTGACAAGTGCATGCAGAATTGTGATGACAAGTGTCATGACAGGGGTCATGGAGCATTTTTCTTACAAAGGCATGTAGCAATGTGATGACAAGGGTCACGGAGCATTGTGATGAAAAGATCATGCAGCATTGTCGTTACAAATGTCACAGAGCCTTGTGATGACGCGGGCATCGACCACTGTGATGACAAATATTATGAAGCATTGTGATGCCTGGAGTCACGGAACATTTGGATGACAGGTGTCATGGAGCATTGTGATGACAAGGGCATGGAGCATTGTGATGAGAAGGTCATGGAGTATTGTGAAGATAGGTGTCAGGGAGCATTGTGATGACATATGTCATGGTCCATTGCGATGGCAATGGCAGGGAGCATTGTGATGCAAATGTAATGGAGGATTGTGATGACAAATATAATGGAGAATTGTGATGACTAGGGCTTGGAGCATTATGATGACAAGGGCCATTGAGAATTTTCATGGCAAGGTCGTGAAGCATTGTGATGACAAGGTCCTGGAGCATTGTGATGAGAAAACCATGGAGCCTTGTGATGACAAATCTCATGGAGCATACTGATGAAATGGGGCATGGAGCATTGTGATTACAGGGGTCTTGGAGCACTGTGATGACAAGGGCATGGAGCATTTTGAACAGAAGGCCATGGAACATTCTGATGACATGTGTCATGGAGCTTTGTGATGAAAAGGGCATGGAGCATTGTGATTACAGGGGTCTTGGAGCATTGTGATGACAAGTGTCTTGGAGCCTTGTGATGACAAGCTCGTGGAACATTGTGATGGCAGGGGTCATGGATCATTGTTATGATAGGGGTAATGGAGCATTGTGATGAGAAGGGAAAGGAGCATTGTGATTTCAAGGTTTATGGAGCATTGTAATGACAAATTTGGGGACCGTAGTGATGAATAGTGCGTGGCACATTGTGATGACAAGGGTCATGGAGCATTTTTCTGACAAAGGCATGGAGCATTGTGATGACTAGTGTCACGGAGCATTGTGATGAATAGATCATGGAGCATTGTGGTTACAAAGGTCACAGAGCCTTGGGATGATGCGGGCATGGACCATTGTGATGACAAATGTTATGAAGCATTGTGATGCCTGGAGTCACGGAGCATTGTGATGACATGGGTCATGGAGCCCTGCGATGACAAGGGCATGGAGCATTGTGATTACAGGGGCATGGAACATTTTGATGAGAAGTTCATGGAATATTTTGAAGAAATGTGTCAGGGAGCATTGGGATGACATATGTCATGGTCCATTGCGAACACAATGGCAGGGAGCGTTGTGATGCAAAATGTAATGGAGGATTGTGATGACAAATATAAAGGAGCATTGTGATGACTAAGGCTTGGAGTATTATGATGACAAGGGCCATTGATAATTTTCATGACAAGGTCATGAAGCATTGTGATGACAAGGTCCTGGAGCATTGTGATGAGAAAACCATGGAGCCTTGTGATGTCAAATCTCATGGAGCATACTGAAGAAAAGGGACATGGACCATTGTGATTACAGGGGTCTTAGAACATTGTGATGACATGGGCATGGAGCATTGTGAGGAGAAGGCCAAGGAGCATTCTAATGACATGCGTCATTGAGCTTTGTGATGACAAGGGCATGGAGCATTGTGATTACAGGGGTCTTGGAGCATTGTGATGAAAACGGCATGGATCATTGTGATGAAAAAGTCATGGAGCCTTGTCATGACAGGGTACAAGGAGCATACAGACAACAAGTGTCAGGGATCATTTTGATGACAAGTGTATTGAGCATTGTGATGACAAAGGTCATGGAGCATTGTGATGAGAAGACTATGGATAATTGTGATGACGAGAGTCATGGGATATTGTGATGACAAGTGTTATGGAATATTGTGATCACAAGGGTTTGGAGCATTGTTATGACAGAGGTAATGGAGCATTTTCATTTCATTGTGATGACAATAGCATGAAGCATTATGATGATGGGCATGGTGCATTGTGATGACAGGGTTCATGGATCATTGAGATGAAAAGGGGCATGCAGCATTGTGATTACAGGGGTTTTGGAGCATTGTGATGAGAAGGGTCATGGAGCTTGTGATGACAAGGCCATGGAACACCGAGATGGCAGGAGTCATGGATCACTGTTATGACAGGGGTAATGGAGCATTGTGATGGCAAGGGCGTGTTGCATTTTGAGGAGAAGGCCATGGAGCATTCTGATGACATGTGTCATGGAGCTTTGTGATGACAAGGGCATGGAGCAATGTGATGAGAGCATTCATGGAGCATCATGATGACAATGACATGGAGCACTGTGATCCCAAGCATCATGGATCTTTGTGATGACAAAGGTCATGGAGCATTTTGATGACAAGTGTGTTGTGCATTGTGATGAGAAGGGCAGGGAGCATTTTGATGACAGGGTCATGGAGCAATTTGATGAAAAGGGTCATGGAGCATTTTGATGACAGGGGTGATGGAACATTGTGTTGTCAGGGGTCATCGAATATTGTGATGGTAATGCATGTAGCATGTTGATGATATGAGTTATGGAACATTGTGATGCCAGGGGTGAGGGAGTATTGTGACGAATAGTGATGTAACATTGTGATATCAATGGTGAGAGAGCATTTTGATGAGAAGTGCATGGAGCATTGTGATGACAAGGTTTATGGAGCACTGTGATGACAAGATTGTGGAGCACTCTGATGACAAGCGAATGGTGCATTTTGATGACATGTGTCGTGGAGCATTGTTCTGACAAGCGCATGGAACATTGTGATGACAAGTGTCATGGAGCATTGTGCTGAGAAAGGCATAGAGCATTGTGATGACAAAGGTCAAATAGCATTGTGATGAAAAGTTCATGGAGCATTGTGGTTAAAAAGGTCACAGAGACTGTGATGATGAGGGAATGGAACATTGTGATGACAAAGGTCATGAAGCATTTTGATGACTGGAGTCACCTAGCATTGTGATGACAGTGGTCATGGAGCAATGTGATAACAAAGGCATGGAGCATTGTGATGACAAGGGCATGGAGCATTGGTCTAATAAGTTTCATGGATTATTGTGATGACAGTTGGAATGGTGCATTGTGATGACAAGGGTATGGAGCATTGTGATGACCAGGTCATGCAGTATTGTGAAGACAGGTGTCATGGAGGATTCTGATGACAAAGGTAATGGAGCATTGTGATGACAATGGCTTGGAGCATTGTGATGACAAGGGTCAGGGAGCATGGTGCTGACAAGTGCATGCAGAATTGTGATGAGAAGTGTCATGACAGTTGTCATATAGCATTTTTCTTCCAAAGGCATGTAGCATTGTGATGACAAGGGTCACGGAGCATTGTGATGAAAAGATAATGGATCATTGTCGTTACAAAGGTCACAGAGCCTTGTGAGGACACGGGCATCGACCACTGTGATGACAAATGTTATGAAGCATTGTGATGCCTGGAGTCACGGAACATTGGGATGACAGGTGTCATGGAGCATTGTGATGACAAGGGCATGGAGCATTGGGATGACAAGGGCATGGAGTATTGTGAAGATAGGTGTCAGGGAGCATTGTGATGACATATGTCATGGTCCATTGCGATGACAATGGCAGGGAGTATTGTGATGCCAAATGTAATGGAGGATTGTGATGACAAATATAATGGAACCTTGTGATGACTAGGGCTTGGAGCATTATGATGACAAGGGCCATTGAGAATTTTCATGGCAAGGTCGTGAAGCATTGTGATGAAAAGGTCCTGGAGCATTGTGATGAGAAAACCATGGAGCCTTGTGATGACAAATCTCATGGAGCATACTGATGAAATGGGGCATGGATCATTGTGATTACAGGGGTCTTGGAGCACTGTGATGACAAGGGCATGGAGCATTTTGAAGAGAAGGCCATGGAACATTCTGATGACATGTGTCATGGAGCTTTGTGATGACAAGGGCATGGAGCATTGTGATTACAGGGGTCTTGGAGCATTGTGATGACAAGGGTCTTGGAGCCTTGTGATGACAAGGTCGTGGAACATTGTGATGGCAGGGGTCATGGATCATTGTTATGATAGGTGTAATGGAGCATTGTGATGAGAAGGGAAAGGAGCATTGTGATTTCAAGGTTTATGGAGCATTGCGATGACAAATTTGTGGACCGTAGTGATGAAAAGCGCGTGGCACATTGTGATGACAAGGGTCATGGAGCATTTTTCTGACAAAGGCATGGAGCATTGTGATGTCAAGGGTCACAGAGCATTGTGATGAACAGTTCTTGGAGCATTGGGGTTACAAAGGCCACAGAGCCTTGGGATGACGTGGGCATGGACCACTGTGATGACAAATATTATAAACATTGTGATGCCTGGAGTCACGGAGCATTGTGATGACAGGGATCATGGAGCACTGTGATGACAAGGGCAAGGAGCATTGTAATGACAGGGTCATGGAGCATTTTGATGAGAAGTGCATGGAGTATTTTGAAGAAAGGTGTCAGGGAGCATTGTGATGACATATGTCATGGTCCATTGCGATGACAATGGCAGGGAGCATTGTGATGCCAAATGTAATGGAGGATTGTGATGACAAATACAATGGAGCATTGTGATGACAAGGGCATGGAGCATTATGATGACAAGGGCCATTGAGAATTTTCATGACAAGTCATGAAGCATTGTGATGACAATGTCCTGGAGCATTGTGATGAGAAAACCATGGAGCCTTGTGATGACAAATCTCATGGAGCATACTGAAGAAAAGGGACATGGACCATTGTGATTACAGGGGTCTTAGAACATTGTGATGACATGGGCATGGAGCATTGTGAGGAGAAGGCCAAGGAGCATTCTAATGACATGCGTCATTGAGCTTTGTGATGTAAAGGGCATGGAACATTGTGATTACAGGGGTCTTGGAGCATTGTGATGAAAAAGGCATGGATCATTGTGATGATAAAGGCATGGAGCCTTCTCATGACAGGGTACAATGAGCATACAGACAACAAGTGTCAGGGAGCATTTTGATGACAAGTGTATTGAGCATTGTGATGACAAAGATCAAGGAGCATTGTGATGAGAAGACCATGGTTAATTGTCATGACGAGAGTCATGGGACATTGTGATGACAAGTGTTATGGAATATTGTGATCACAAGGGTTTGGAGCATTGTTATGACAGAGGTCATGGAGCATTTTGATTTCATTGTGATGACAATAGCATGAAGCATTATGATGATGGGCATGGTGCATTGTGATGACAGGGTTCATGGATCATTGAGATAAAAAGGGGCATGGAGCATTGTTATTACAGGGATCTTGGAGCATTGTGATGAGAAGGGTCATGGAGCTTGTGATGAAAAGGCCATGGAACACCGTGATGGCAGGAGTCATGGAGCATTATTATGAAAGGGGTAATGGAGCATTGTGATGGCAAGGGTGAGGTGCATTGTGAGGAGAAGGCCATGGAGCATTCTGATGACATGTGTCATGGAGCTTTGTGATGACAATGGCATGGAGCAATGTGATGAGAGCGTTCATGGAGCATCGTGATGACAATGACATGGAGCACTGTGATCCCAAGCGTCATGGATCTTTGTGATGACAAAGGTCATGGAGCATTTTGATGACAAGTGTGTTGTGCATTGAGATGAGAAGGGCAGGGAGCATTTTGATGACAGTGTCATGGAGCAAATTGATGAAAAGGATCACGGAGCATTTTGATGTCAGGTGTGATGGAACATTGTGTTGTCAGGGGACATCGAATATTGTGATGATAATGCATGTAGCATGTTGATGACAGGAGTTATGGAACATTGTGATGCCAGGGGTGAGGGAGTATTGTGACGAATAGTGATGTAACATTGTGATATCAATGGTGAGAGAGCATTTTGTTGAGATGTGCATGGAGCATTGTGATGACAAGGTTTATGGAGCATTGTGATGACAAGTTTGTGGAGCACTCTGATGACAAGCGAATGGTGCATTGTGATGACATGTGTCGTGGAGCATTGTTCTGACAAGCGCATGGAGCATTGTGATGACAAGTGTCATGGAGCATTGTGCTGAGAAAGGCATAGAGCATTGTGATGACAAGGGTCAAAGAGCATTGTGATGAAAAGTTCAAGGAGCATTGTGGTTAAAAAGGTCACAGAGACTGTTGAAGACGAGGGCATGGACCATTGTGATGACAAAGGTCATGAAGCATTGTGATGACTGAAGTCACGGAGCATTGTGATGACAGTGGTCATGGACCATTGTGATAACAAGGGCATGGAGCATTGTGATTACAAGGGCATGGAGCATTGGTCTAATAAGTTTCATGGATTATTGTGATGACAGTTGGAATGGTGCATTGTGATGACAATGGTATGGAGCATTGTGATGACCAGGTCATTCAGTATTGTGAAGACAGGTGTCATGGAGGATTCTAATGACACAGGTAATGGAGCACTGTGATGACAATGGCTTGGAGCATTGTGATGACAAGGGTCAGGGAGCATGGTGCTAACAAGTGCATGCAGAATTGTGATGACAAGTGTCATGACAGGGGTCATGGAGCATTTTTCTTACAAAGGCATGTAGCATTGTGATGACAAGGGTCACGGAGCATTGTGATGAAAAGATCATGGAGCATTGTCGTTACAAATGTCACAGAGCCTTGTGATGACACGGGCATCGACCACTGTGATGACAAATGTTATGAGGCATTGTGATGCCTGGAGTCACGGAACATTGGGATGACAGGTGTCATGGAGCATTGTGATGACAAGGGCATGGAGCATTGTGATGAGAAGATCATGGAGTATTGTGAAGATAGGTGTCAGGGAGCATTGTGATGACATATGTCATGGTCCATTGCGATGACAATGGCAGGGAGTATTGTGATGCCAAATGTAATGGAGGATTGTGATGACAAATATAATGGAGCATTGTGATGACTAGGGCTTGGAGCATTATGATGACAAGGGCCATTGAGAATTTTCATGGCAAGGTCGTGAAGCATTGTAATGAGAAGGTCCTGGAGCACTGTGATGAGAAAACCATGGAGCCTTGTGATGACAAATCTCATGGAGCATACTGATGAAATGGGGCATGGAGCATTGTGATTACAGGGGTCTTGGAGCACTGTGATGACAAGGGCATGGAACATTTTGAAGAGAAAGCCATTGAACATTCTGATGACATGTGTCATGGAGCTTTGTGATGACAAGGGCATGGAGCATTGTGATTACAGGTGTCTTGGAGCATTGTGATGACATGTGTCTTGGAGCTTTGTGATGACAAGGTCGTGGGACATTGTGATGGCAGGGGTCATGGATCATTGTTATGATAGTGGTAATGGAGCATTGTGATGAGAAGGGAAAGGAGCATTGTGATTTCAAGGTTTATGGAGCATTGCGATGACAAATTTGTGGACCGTTGTGATTAAAAATGCGTGGCACACTGTGATGACAAGGGTCATGGAGCATTTTTCTAACAAAGGCATGGAGCATTGTGATGACAAGGGTCACAGAGCATTGTGAAGAACAGTTCATGGAGCATTGTGGTTACAAAGGCCACAGAGCCTTGGGATGACGTGGGCATGAACCACTGTGATGACAAATGTTATGAAGCATTGTGATGCCTGGAGTCACGGAGCATTGTGATGACAGGGATCATGGAGCACTGTGATGACAAGGGCATGGAGTATTGTAATGACATGGTCATGGAGCATTTTGATGAGAAGTTCATGGAGTATTTTGAAGAAAGGTGTCAGGGAGCATTGTGATGACATATGTCATGGTCCATTGCGAAGACAATGGCAGGGAGCATTGTGATGCCAAATGTAATGGAGGACTGTGATGACTAATATAATGGAGCATTGTGATGACTAGGGCTTGGAGCATTATGATGACAAGGGCCATTGAGAATTTTCATGGCAAGTCATGAAGCATTGTGATGACAAGTTCCTGGAGCATTGTGATGAGAAAACCATGGAGCCTTGTGATGACAAATCTCATGGAGCATACTGAAGAAAAGGGACATGGACCATTGTGATTACAGGGGTCTTAGAACATTGTGATGACATGGGCATGGAGCATTTTGAGGAGAAGGCCAAGGAAAATTCTAATGACATGTGTCATTGAGCTTTGTCCTAACAAGGGCATGGAGCATTGTGATTACAGGGTTCTTGGATCATTGTGATGAAAAGGGCATGGATCATTGTGATGAAAAAGGCATGGAGCCTTCTCATGACAGGGTACAATGAGCATACTGACAACAAGTGTCAGGGAGCATTTTGATGACAAGTGTATTGAGCATTGTGATGACAAAGATCAAGGAGCATTGTGATGAGAAGACCATGGTTAATTGTCATGACAAGAGTCATGGGACATTGTGATGACAAGT
Source organism: Mesoplodon bidens (assembly GCF_964165515.1). Lineage (NCBI taxonomy): Eukaryota > Metazoa > Chordata > Mammalia > Artiodactyla > Ziphiidae > Mesoplodon > Mesoplodon bidens. The sequence goes on from NW_027671226.1 coordinate 1,324,270, forward strand.
GTTATGGAATATTGTGATCACAAGGGTTTGGAGCATTGTTATGACAGAGGTCATGGAGCATTTTGATTTCATTGTGATGACAATAGCATGAAGCATTATGATGATGGGCATGGTGCATTGTGATGACAGGGTTCATGGATCATTGAGATGAAAAGGGGCATGGAGCATTGTGATTACAGGGGTCTTGGAGCATTGTGATGTGAACGGTCATGGAGCTTGTGATGACAAGGCCATGGAACACCGTGATGGCAGGAGTCATGGAGCATTGTTATGACAGGGGTAATGGAGCATTGGATGGCAAGGGTGAGGTGCATTGTGAGGAGAAGGCCATGGAGCATTCTGATGACATGTGTCATGGAGCTTTGTGATGACAAGGGCATGGAGCAATGTGATGAGAGCGTTCATGGAGCATCGTGATGACAATGACATGGAGCACTGTGATCCCAAGCATCATGGATCTTTGTGATGACAAAGGTCATGGAGCATTTTGTTGACAAGTGTGTTGTGCATTGTGATGAGAAGGGCAGGGAGCATTTTGATGACAGGGACACGGAGCAAATTGATGAAAAGGATCATGGAGCATTTTGTTGAAAGGGGTGATGGAACATTGTGTTGTCAGGGGTCATCGAATATTGTGATGATAATGCATGTAGCATGTTGATGACTGGAGTTATGGAACATTGTGATGCCAGGGGTGAGGGAGTATTGTGACGAATAGTGATGTAACATTGTGATGTCAATGGTGAGAGAGCATTTTGATGAGATGTGCATGGAGCATTGTGATGACAAGGTTTATGGAGCATTGTGATGACAAGTTTGTGGAGCACTCTGATGACAAGCGAATGGTGCATTGTGATGACATGTGTCGTGGAGCATTGTTCTGACAAGCGCATGGAGCATTGTGATGACAAGTGTCATGGAGCATTGTGCTGAGAAAGGCATAGAGCATTGTGATGACAAGGGTCAAAGAGCATTGTGATGAAATGTTCATGGAGCATTGTGGTTAAAAAGGTCACAGAGACTGTTGATGACGAGGGCATGGACCATTGTGATGACAAAGGTCATGAAACATTGTGATGACTGGAGTCACGGAGCATTGTGATGACAGTGGTCATGGAGCATTGTGATAACAAGGGCATGGAGCATTGTGATGACAAGGGCATGGATCATTGGTCTAATAAGTTTCATGGATTATTGCGATGACAGTTTGAATGGTGCATTGTGATGACAAGGGTATGGAGCATTGTGATGACCAGGTCATGCATTATTGTGAAGACAGGTGTCATGGAGGATTCTGATGACAAAGGTAATGGAGCATTGTAATGACAATGGCTTGGAGCATTGTGATGACAAGGGTCAGGGAGCATGGTGCTGACAAGTGCATGCAGAATTGTGATGACAAGTGTCATGACAGCGATCATGGAGCATTTTTCTTACAAAGGCATGTAGCATTGTGATGACAAGTGTCACGGAGCATTGTGATGAAAAGATCATGGAGCATTGTCGTTACAAAGGTCACAGAGCCTTGTGATGACGCGGGCATCGACCACTGTGATGACAAATGTTATGAAGCATTGTGATGCCTGGAGTCACGGAACATTGGGATGACAGGTGTCATGGAGCATTTTGATGACAAGGGCATGGAGCATTGTGATGAGAAGGTCATGGAGTATTGTGAAGATAGGTGTCAGGGAGCATTGTGATGACATATGTCATGGTCCATTGCGATGACAATGGCAGGGAGTATTGTGATGCCAAATGTAATGGAGGACTGTGATGACAAATATAATGGAGCATTGTGATGACTAGGGCTTGGAGCATTATGATGACAAGGGCCATTGAAAATTTTCATGGCAAGGTCGTGAACCATTGTGATGAGAAAACCATGGAGCCTTGTGATGACAAATCTCATGGAGCATACTGATGAAATGGGGCATGGAGCATTGTGATTACAGGGGTCTTGGAGCACTGTGATGACAAGGGCATGGAACATTTTGAAGAGAAGGCCATGGAACATTCTGATGACATGTGTCATGGAGCTTTTTGATGACAAGGGCATGGAGCATTGTGATTACAGGGGTCTTGGAGCATTGTGATGACATGGGCATGGAGCATTGTGATGAGAAAACCATGGAGCCTTGTGATGACAAATCTCATGGAGCATACTGAAGAAAAGGGACATGGACCATTGTGATTACAGGGGTCTTAGAACATTGTGATGACATGGGCAAGGCACATTGTGAGGAGAAGGCCAAGGAGCATTCTAATGATATGCGTCATTGAGCTTTGTGATGACAAGGGCATGGAGCATTGTGATTACAGGGGTCTTAGAACATTGTGATGACATGGGCATGGAGCATTGTGAGGAGAATGCCAAGGAGCATTCTAATGACATGCGTAATTGAGCTTTGTGATGACAAGGGCATGGAGCATTGTGATTACAGGGGTCTTGGAGCATTGTGATGAAAAAGGCATGGATCATTGTGATGATAAAGGCATGGAGCTTTCTCATGACAGGGTACAATGAGCATACAGACAACAAGTGTCAGGGAGCATTTTGATGACAAGTGTATTGAGCATTGTGATGACAAAGATCAAGGAGCATTGTGATGAGAAGACCATGGTTAATTGTCATGACGAGAGTCATGGGACATTTTGATGACAAGTGTTATGGAATATTGTGATCACAAGGGTTTGGAGCATTGTTATGACAGAGGTCATGTAGCATTTTGATTTCATTGTGATGACAATAGCATGAAGCATTATGATGATGGGCATGGTGCATTGTGATGACAGGTTTCATGGATCATTGAGATGAACAGGGTCATGGAGCATTGTGATTACAGGGGTCTTGGAGCATTGTGATGAGAAGGGTCATGGAGCCTTGTGATGACAAGGCCATGGAACATCGTGATTCCAGGAGTCATGGAGCATTGTCATGATAGGGGTAATGGAGCATTGTGATGGCAAGGCCGTGGTGCATTGTGAGGAGAAGGCCATGGAGCATTCTGATGACATGTGTCATGGAGCTTTGTGATGACAAGGGCATGGAGCAATGTGATGAGAGCGTTCATGGAGCATCGTGTTGACAATGATATGGAGCACTGTGATCCCAAGCGTCATGGATCTTTGTGATGACAAAGGTCATGGAGCATTTTGATGACCAGTGTGTTGTGCATTGTGATGAGAAGGGCAGGGAGCATTTTGATGACCGGGTCATGGAGCAATTTAATGAAAAGGGTCAAGGATCATTTTGATGACAGCGGTGATGGAACATTGTGTTGTCAGGGGTCATCGAATATTGTGATGATAATGCATGTAGCATGTTGATGACAGGAGTTATAGAACATTGTGATGCCAGGGGTGAGGGAGTATTGTGATGAATAGTGATGTAACATTGTGATATCAAGTGTGAGAGAGCATTTTGATGAGAAGTGCGTGGAGCGTTGTGATGACAAGGTTTATGGAGCATTGTGATGACAAGATTGTGGAGCACTCTGATGATAAGCGAATGGTGCATTGTGATGACATGTGTCGTGGAGCATTGTTCTGACAAGCGCATGGAGCATTGTGATGACAAGTGTCATGGAGCATTGTGCTGAGAAATGCATAGAGCATTGTGATGACAAGGGTCAAAGAGCATTGTGATGAAAAGTTCATGGAGCATTGTGGTTAAAAAGGTCACAGAGACTGTTGATGACGAGGGCATGGGCCATTGTGATGACAAAGGTCTTGAAGCATTTTGATGACTGGAGTCACGGAGCATTGTGATGACAGTGGTCATGGAGCAATGTGATAACAAAGACATGGAGCATTGTGATGACAAGGGCATGGAGCATTGGTCTAATAAGTTTCATGGATTATTGTGATGACAGTTGGAATGGTGCATTGTGACGACAAGGGTATGGAGCATTGTGATGACCAGGTCATGCAGTATTGTGAAGACAGGTGTCATGGAGGATTCTGATGACAATGGTAATGGAGCATTGTGATGACAATGGCTTGGAGCATTGTGATGACAAGGGTCAGGGAGCATGGTGTTGACAAGTGCATGCAGAATTGTGATGACAAGTCTCATAACAGGTGTCATGGAGCATTTTTCTTACAAAGGCATGTAGCATTGTGATGACAAGGGTCACGGAGCATTGTGATGAAAAGATAATGGAGCATTTTCGTTACAGATGTCACAGAGCCTTGTGATGACACGGGCATCGACCACTGTGATGACAAATGTTATGAAGCATTGTGATGCCTGGAGTCACGGAACATTGTAATGACAGGTGTCATGGAGCATTGTGATGACAACGGCATGGAGCATTGTGATGAGAAGGTCATGGAGTATTGTGAAGATAGGTGTCAGGGAGCATTGTGATGACATATGTCATGGTCCATTGCGATGACAATGGTAGGGAGCATTGTGATGCCAAATGTAATGGAGGATTGTAATGACAAATATAATGGAGCATTGTGATGACTAGGTCTTGGAGCATTATGATGACAAGGGCCATTGAGAATTTTCAGGACAAGTCATGAAGCATTGTGATGAAAAGGTCCTGGAGTATTGTGATGAGAAAAACATGGAGCCTTGTGATGACAAATCCCATGGAGCCTACTGAAGAAAAGGGACATAGACCATTGTGATTACAGGAGTCTTAGAACAATGTGATGACATGGGCATGGAGCATTGTGAGGATAAGGCCAAGGAGCATTCTAATGACATGCGTCATTGAGCTTTGTGATGGCAAGGGCATGGAGCATTGTGATAAAAGGGGTCTTGGAGCATTGTGATGAAAAGGGCATGGATCATTGTGATGAAAAAGGCATGGAGCCTTCTCATGACAGGGTACAATGCGCATACAGACAACAAGTGTCAGGGAGCATTTTGATGACAAGTGTATTGAGCATTGTGATGAGAAGACCATGGATAATTGTGATGACGAGAGTCATGGGACATTGTGATGACAAGTGTTATGGAATATTTTGATCACAAGGGTTTGTAGCATTGTTATGACAGAGGTCATGGAGCATTTTGATTTCATTGTGATGACAATAGCATGAAGCATTATGATGATGGGCATGGTGCATTGTGATGACAGGGTTCATGGATCATTGAGATGAACAGGGGCATGGAGCACTGTGATTACAGGGGTCTTGGAGCATTGTGATGAGAATGGTCATGGAGCTTGTGATGACAAAGCCATGGAACACCGTGATGGCAGGAGTCATGGAGCATTGTTATGACAGGGGTAATGGAGCATTGGATGGCAAGGGTGAGGTGCATTGTGAGGAGAAGGCCATGGAGCATTCTGATGACATGTGTCATGGAGCTTTGTGATGACAGGGGCATGGAGCAATGTGATGAGAGTGTTCATGGAGCATCTTGATGACAATGACATGGAGCACTGTGATCCCAAGCGTCATGGATCTTTGTGATGACAAAGGTCATGGAGCATTTTGATGAGAAGTGTGATGTGCATTGTGATGAGAAGGGCAGGGAGCATTTTGATGACAGGGACACGGAGCAAATTGATGAAAAGGATCATGGAGCATTTTGATGACAGGGGTGATGGAACATTGTGTTGTCAGGGGTCATCGAATATTGTGATGATAATGCATGTAGCATGTTGATGACAGGAGTTATGGAACATTGTGATGCCAGGGGTGAGGGATTATTGTGACGAATAGTGATGTAACATTGTGATATCAATGGTGAGAGAGCATTTTGATGAGATGTGCATGGAGCATTGTGATGACAAGGTTTATGGAGCATTGTGATGACAAGTTTGTTGAGCACTCTGATGACAAGCGAATGGTGCATTGTGATGACATGTGTCATGGAGCATTGTGCTGAGAAAGGCATAGAGCATTGTGATGACAAGGGTCAAAGAGCATTGTGATGAAATGTTCATGGAGCATTGTGGTTAAAAAGGTCAGAGAGACTGTTGATGACGAGGGCATGGACCATTGTGATGACAAAGGTCATGAAGCATTGTGATGACTGGAGTCACGGAGCATTGTGATGACAGTGGTCATGGAGCATTGCGATAACAAGGGCATGGAGCATTGCATGGAGCATTGTGATTACAGGGGTCTTGGAGCATTGTGATGACAAGTGTCTTGGAGCCTTGTGATGACAAGGTCGTGGAACATTGTGATGGCAGGGGACATGGATCATTGTTATGATAGGGGTAATGGAGCATTGTGATGAGAAGGGAAAGGAGCATTGTGATTTCAAGGTTTATGGAGCATTGCGATGACAAATTTGTGGACCGTAATGATGAAAAGCTCGTGGCACATTGTGATGACAAGGGTCATGGAGGATTTTTCTGACAAAGGCATGGAGCATTGTGATGACAAGTGTCACGGAGCATTGTGATGAATGGATCATGGAGCATTGTGGTTACAAAGGTCACAGAGCCTTGGGATGATGCGGGCATGGACCTTTGTGATGACAAATGTTATGAAGCATTGTGATGCCTGGAGTCACGGAGCATTGTGTTGACATTGGTCATGGAGCACTGTGATGAGAAGGGCATGGAGCATTTTGATGACTTGGGCATGGAACATTTTGATGAGAATTTCATGGAGTATTTTGAAGAAAGGTGTCAGGGAGCATTGTGATGACATATGTCATGGTCCATTGCGATGACAATGGCCGGGAGCGTTGTGATGCCAAATGTAATGGAGGATTGTGATGACAAATATAATGGAGCATTGTGATGACTATGGCTTGGAGCATTATGATGAGAAGGGCCATTGAGAATTTTCATGACAAGGTCATGAAGCATTGTGATGACAAGTTCCTGGAGCATTGTAATGAGAAAACCATGGAGCCTTGTGATGACAAATCTCATGGAGCATACTGAAGAAAAAGGACATGGACCATTGTGATTACAGGGGTCTTAGATCATTGTGAGGACATGGGCATGGAGCATTGTGACGAGAAGGCCAAGGAGCATTCTAATGATATGCGTCATTGAGCTTTGCGATGACAAGGCCATGGAGCATTGTGATTACATGGGTCTTAGAACATTGTGATGACATGGGCATGGAGCATTGTGAGGAGAAGGCCAAGGAGCATTCTAATGACATGCGTCATTGAGCTTTGTGATGACAAGGGCATGGCGCATTGTGATTACAGGGGTCTTGGAGCATTGTGATGAATAAGGCTTGGATCATTTTGATGATAAAGGCATGGAGCCTTCTCATGACAGGGTACTATGAGCATACAGACAACAAGTGTCAGGGAGCATTTTGATGACAAGTGTATTGAGCATTGTGATGACAAAGATCAAGGAGCATTGTGATGAGAAGACCATGGTTAATTGTCATGACGAGAGTCATGGGACATTGTGATGACAAGTGTTATGGAATATTGTGATCACAAGGGTTTGGAGCATTGTTATGACAGAGGTCATGGAGCATTTTGATTTCATTGTGATGACAATAGCATGAAGCATTATGATGATGGGCATGGTGCATTGTGATGACAGGGTTCATGGATCATTGAGATGAACAGGGGCATGGAGCATTGTGATTACAGGGGTCTTGGAGCATTGTGATGAGAAGGGTCATGGAGCCTTGTGATGAAAAGGCCGTGGAACATCGTGATGGCAGGAGTCATGGAGCATTGTTATGACAGGGGTAATGGAGCATTGTGATGGCAAGGCTGTGGTGCATTGTGAGGAGAAGGCCATGGAGCATTCTGATGACATGTGTCATGGAGCTTTGTGATGACAAGGGCATGGAGCAATGTGATGAGAGCGTTCATGGAGCATCGTGATGACAATGACATGGAGCACTGTGATCCCAAGCGTCATGGATATTTGTGATGACAAAGGTCATGGAGCATTTTGATGACAAGTGTGTTGTGCATTGTGATGAGAAGGGCAGGGAGCATTTTGATGACAGGTTCACGGAGCAAATTGATGAAAAGGATCATGGAGCATTTTGATGACAGGGGTGATGGAACATTGTGTTGTCAGGGGTCATCGAATACTGTGATGATAATGCATGTAGCATGTTGCTGACAGGAGTTATGGAACATTGTGATGCCAGGGGTGAGGGAGTATTGTGACGAATAGTGATGTAACATTGTGATATCAGTGTTGAGAGAGCATCTTGATGAGATGTGCATGGAGCATTGTGATGACAAGGTTAATGGAACATTGTGATTACAGGGGTCTTAGAACATTGTGATGACATGGGCATGGAGCATTGTGAGGAGAAGGCCAAGGAGCATTCTAATGACTTGCGTCATTGAGCTTTGTGATGACAAGGGCATGGAGCATTGTGATTACAGGGGTCTTGGAGCATTGTGATGAAAAGGGCATGGATCATTGTGATGAAAAAGGCATGGAGCCTTCTCATGAGAGGGTACAATGAGCATACAGACAACAAGTGTCAGGGAGCATTTTGATGCCAAGTGTATTGAGCATTGTGATGACAAGGTTTATGGAGCATTGTGATGATAAGATTGTGGAGCACTCTGATGACAAGCGAATGGTGCATTGTGATGACATGTGTCATGGAGCATTGTTCTCACAAGCGCATGGAGCATTGTGATGACAAGTGTCATGGAGCATTGTGCTGAGAAAGTCATAGAGCATTGTCATGACAAGTGTCAAAGAGCATTTTGATGAAAAGTTCATGGAGTATTGTGGTTAAAAAGGTCACAGAGACTGTTGATGACGAGGGCATGGACCATTGTGATGACAAAGGTCATGAAGCATTGTGATGACTGGAGTCATGGAGCATTGTGATGACAGTGGTCATGGAGCACTGTGATGAGAAGACCATGGATAATTGTGATGACGAGAGTCATGGGACATTTTGATGACAAGTGTTAATGGAATATGGTGATCACAAGGGTTTGGAGCATTGTTATAACAGAGGTCATGGAGCATTTTGATTTCATTTTGATGACAAGAGCATGAAGCATTATGATGATGGGCATGGTGCATTGTGATGACAGGGTTCATGGACCATTGAGATGAAAAGGGGAATGGAGCATTGTGATTACAGGGCCATAGATCATCGTGATGGCAGGAGTCATGGAGCACTGTTGTGACAGGGTAATGGAGCATTGTGATGGCAAGGGCGTGGTGCATTGTGAGCAGAAGGCCATGGAGCTTTCTGATGACATCTGTCATTGAGCTTTGTCATGACAAGGGCATGGAGCAATATGATGAGAGCGTTCATGGAGCATCTTGATGACAATCACATGGAGCACTGTGATCCCAAGCATCATGGATCTTTGTGATGACAAAGGTCATGTAGCATTTTGATGACAAGGGTGTTGTGCATTGTGATGAGATGGGCAGGGAGCATTTTGATGACAGTGTCATGGAGCAATTTGATGAAAAGTTTCATGGAGCAATTTGATGACACGGGTTATGGAATATTGTGTTGTCAGGGGTCATCGAATATTGTGATGACAATGCATGTAGCATGTTGATGACAGGAGGTATGGACAATTGTGATGCCAGGGTTGAGGGAGTATTGTGACGAATAGTGATGTAACATTGTGATATCAATGGTGAGAGAGCATTTTGATGAGAAGTGCATGGAGCATTGTGATGACAAGGTTTACGGAGCATTGTGATGACAAGATTGTGGAGCACTGTGATGACAAGCGAATGGTGCATTGTGATGACATGTGTCATAGAGCATTGTGCTGACAAGCGCATGGAACATTGTGATGACAAGGGTCATGGAGCATTGTGCTGAGAAAGCATAGAGCATTGTGACGACAAGTGTCAAAGATCATTGTGATGAAAATTTCATGGAACATTGTGGTTAAAAATGACACAGGGTCTGGTGATGACGAGGGAATTGACCATTGTGATGACAAGGGTCATGGAGCATTGGGCTGAATATATTCATGGAGTATTGTGATGACAGGGGTCAAGGAGCATTGTGATGACAGAGGTCATGAAGAATTTTGATTTCATTGTGCTGACAATAGCCTGAAGCATTATGATGATGGGCATGATGCATTGTGATGACAGGGATCATGGAGCATTGAGATGTAAAGCGGCATGCAGCATGGTGATTACAGGGGTCTTGGAGCATTGGGATGACAAGGGCATGGAGCATTTTGATGAGAAGTTCATGGAACATTCTGATGACATGTGTCATGGAGCTTGGTGATGACAGGGGCATGGAGAATTGTGATTACAGGGGTCTTGGATCATTGTGATGAAAAGTGCATGGATCATTGTGATGAAAAATGCATGGAGCCTTACCATGACAGGGTTCAAGGAGCATACTGACGACAAGTGTAAGGGAGCACTGTGATGACAAGTGTATTGAGCATTGTGATGACAAAGTTCATGGAGCATTGTGATGAGAAGACCATGGATAATTGTGATGATGAGCATCATGGGGTGTTGTGATGATAAGTGTTATGGAACATTGTGATCACAAGGGTTTGGAGCATTATGATGAAAGAGGTCATGGAGCATTTTGATTTCATTGTGATGACAATAGCCTGAAGCATTATGATGATGGGCATGGTGCATTGTGATGACAGGGTTCATGGATCATTGAGATGAAAAGGGGCATGGAGCATTGTGATTACAGGGGTCTTGGAGCATTGTGATGAGAAGGGTCATGGAGCCCTGTGATGAGAAGGCCATGGAGCATTCTGATGACATGTGTCATGGAGCTTTGTGATGACAAGCGTATGGAGCAATGTGATTACCGGGGTCTTGGAGCATTGTGATGAGAAGGGTCATGGAGCCTTGTGATGACAAGGCCATGGACCATCGTGATGGCAGGTGTCATGGAGCATTGTTATGACAGGGGTAATGGAGCATTGTGATGTCAACGGCGTGGAGCATTGTGATGAGAAGGCCATGGAGCATTCTGATGACGTGTCATGGGGCTTTGTGATGACAAGGTTATGGAGCAATGTGATGAGAGCGTTCATGGAGCATCGTGATGACAATGACATGGAGCATTGTGATGCCAAGTGTCATGGATCTTTGTGATGAAAGGTCATCGAGCATTTTGATGACAAGTGTGTTGTGCATTGTGATGAGAAGGGCAGGGAGCGTTGCTAAGAGAGGGTCATAGAGCAATTTGATGAAAAGTTTCATGGAACATTTTGATGGCAGGGGTTATGCAATATTGTGATGTCAGGGGTCATGAAACATTTTGATGAAACGTGTCATGGAGCATTTTGATGACAGGGTTTATGGAACATTGTGATGTCAGGGGTCATCAAACATTGTGATGATAATGCATGTAGCATTGTGATGACAGGAGTCATGGAACATTGTGATGACAGGGGTGAGGGAGCATTGTGACGAATAGTGATGTAATATTGTGATATCAGTGGTGAGAGAGCATTTTGATTAGAAGTGCATGGAGCATTGTGATGACAAGTTTTATGGAGCATTGTGATGACAAGATTGTGGAGCACTATGATGACAAGCGAATGGTGCATTGAGATGTCATGTGTCGTGGAGCATTGTGCTGACAAGGGCATGAAGCATTGTGATGACAAGGGTCATGGAGCATTGTGCTGAGAAAGGCAGAGAGCCTTGTGATGACAAGGGTCAATGAGCATTGTGATGAAAAGTTCATAGAGCATTGTGGTTAAAAACGTCACAGAGACTGTTGGTGACGAGGGCATGGACCATTGTGATGACAAAGGTCATGAAGCATTGTGATGACTGGAGTCACGGAGCATTGTGATGACAGGGGTCATGGAGCATTGTGATAACAAGGGCATGGAGCATTGTGATGACAAGGGCATGGAACATTTGTATAATAAGTTTCATGTATTATTGCGATGACATTTGGAAGGGTGCATTGTGATGACAAGGGCATGGAGCATTGTGATGACCAGGTCATGCAGTATTGTGAAGACAGGTGTCAGGGATCATTGTGATGACAATGGCATGGAGCATTGTGATGCCAAATGTCATGGAGGATTCTGATGACAAAGGTAATGTAGCATTGTGATGACAATGGCTTGGAGCACTGTGATGACAAGGGTCAGGGAGCATTGTGCTGACAAGTGCATGGAGAATTGTGATGACAAGGGTCATGGAGCATTCTGATGACTAGCTTTTGGTGTATTTTGATGACAATGGCATGGAGCATTGTGATGAAAATGGCATGGGGCATTGTGATGAAAATGGAATGGATACTTTTCGTGACAGGGTTCAAGGAGCATTCTGACGACAAGTGTCAGGGAGCATTGTGATGACAAGTTTATTTAGAATTGTGATGACAAAGATCATGGAGCATTGTGCTGAAAAGGGCATGGAGTATTGTGATGACAGGCATCATGGAGCGTTGTGATGACAAGTTTTATGGAACTATGTGATCAAAAATGTTTGGAGCATTGTGATGACAGAGGTCATAGATTATTTTGACTTCAAGGAGCATAGAGCATTGTGATGACAAGAGCATGAAGCAATGTGATCCAAAGGTTCATGGAGGATTGTGATGACAATGGTAATGGAGTATTGTGATGAGAAGCGCATAGAATATTGTAATGACAAGGTCATGTAGCATTTTGCTGACAAAGGCATGGAGCATTGTGATGACAGGTGTCATGGAGCACTGTGATGAGAAGCGTCACGCAGCATTGTGAATACAGGGGTCATGGAGCATTGGGATGACAAGATCATGGATCATTGTGATGACAAGTGTCATGGAGTATTGGGCGGAAAATGTTCATGGAGTATTGTGATGACATGGGTCATGGAGCATTGTGATGGCAGAGATCATGGAGAATTTTGATTTGATTGTCCTGACAATAGCCTGAAATATTATGATGATGGGCATGATGCATTGTGATGACAGGGATCATGGAACATTTAGATGAAAAGGGGCATGGAGCATTGTGATTACAGGGGTCTTGTAGCATTGTGATGACAAGGGCATTGAGCATTTTGATGAGAAGGTCATGGAACATTCGGATGACATGTGTCATGGAGCTTTGAGATGACAGGCGCATGTATCATTGTGATGAGAAGGTCCTGGAATATTGTGGCGACAGGTGTCAGGGAGCATTGTGATGACATATGTAATGGTCCATTGCGATGACTTTGGCAGGGATCATCGTGATGCCAAATGTAATGGTCGATTGTGATGACAAATATAATGGAGCATTGTGATGACTAGGGCTTGGAGTATAATGATGACAAGGGCCATTGAGAATTTTCATGACAAGTCGTGAAGCATTGTGATAGCAATGTACTGGAGCATTGTGATGAGCAAACCATGGAGCCTTGTGATGACAAATCTCATTGAGCATACTGATGAAAAGGGGCATGGAGCGTTGTGATTACTGGGATCTAGGAGCACTGTGATGACAAGGGCATGGATCATTCTGATGAGAAGACCATGGAACATTCTGATGACATGTGCCATGGAGCTTTGTGGTGACAAGGGCATGGAGCATTGTGATTACAAGGGTTTTGGAGCTTTGTGATGAAAAGGGCATGGATCATTGTGATGAAAATGGCCTGGAGCCTTGTCATGACAGGTTTCAAGGAGCATACAGACAATAAGTGTCAGGGAGCATTTTGATGACAAGTGTATTGAGCATTGTGATGACAAAGGTCATGGAGCATGGTGACGAGAAGACCATGGATAATTGTGATGACGAGAGTCATGTGGCATTGTGATGACAAGTGTTATGGAATATTGGGATCACAAGGGTTTGTAGCATTGTTATGAAAGAAGTCATGGAGCATTGTGATTTCTTTGTGATTACAATAGCATGAAGCATTATGATGATGGGCATGGTGCATTGTGATGACAGGGTTCATGGATCATTGAGATGAAAATGGGCATGGAGCATTGTCATTAGACGGGTCTTGGAGCATTGTGATGAGAAGGATCATGGAGCCTTGTGATGACAAGTCCATGGGATATCGTGATGCCAGGGGTCATGGAGCATTGTTATGACAGGGGTAATGGAGCATTGTGATGGCAAGGGCATGGAGTATTGTGATGAGAAGGCGATGGAGCATTCTGATGACATGTGTCATGGAGATTTGTGATGACAAGGGCATGGAGCAATGTGGTGAAAATGATATGGAGCATTGTGATGCCAAGCGTCACGGATCGTTGTGATGACAAAGGTCATGGAGCATTTTGATGACAAGGGCGTGGTGCATTGTGATGAGAAGGGCAGGGAGCATTGTAATGGCATCGTCATGGAGCAATTTGATGAAAAGGGTCATGGAACATTTTGATGACAGGTGTTATGGAACATTGTGATGTCAGGGGTCATGGAGCATTTTGATGAAACGGGTCATGGAGAATTTTGATGACAGGTGTTATGGAACATTGTGATGTCAGGGGTCATAGAACTTTGTGATGATTATGCATGTAGCATTGTGATGACAGGATTCATGGAACATTGAGATGACAGGGGTTAGGAAGTATTGTGACAAATAGAGATGTAACATTGTGGTATCAGTGGTGAGAGAGCATTTTAATGAGAATTGCATGGAGCATTGTGATGACAAGTTTTATGGAGCATTGTGATAACAAGATTGTGGAGCACTGTGATGACAACCGCATGGTGCATTGTGATGACATGTGTCGTGGAGCTCAGTGATGACAAGTGTCATGGAGCATTGTGTTTAGAAACGCATAGAGCATTTTGATGACAAGTTTCAGAGAGCACTGTGATGAAAAGTTCATGGAGCTTTGTGGTTAAAATGGTAACAGAGAGTGTTGATGATGAGGGCATGGTCCATTGTGATGACAATGTTCATTAAGCATTGTGATGACTGGAGTCATGGAGCATTGTGATAACAAGGGCATGGAGCATTGTGATGACAAGGGTATAGAGCATTAGTCTAATAAGATTCATGGATTATTGTGATGACAGTTGGAATGGCGCATTGTGATGACAAGGGCATGGAGCATTGTGATGACCAGGTCATGCAGTATTGTGAAGACAGGTGTCATGGAGCACTGTGATGACAAGCGTCACGGAGCATTGAGAATACAGGGGTCATGGAGCATTGGGATGACAAGGGCATGGATCATTGTGATGACAAGATTCATGGAGCATTGGGCTGAAAATGTTCATGGAGTATTGTGATGACAGGGGATATGGAGCATTGTGAGGACAGAGGTGATGGAGAATTTTGATTTCATTGTGCTGACAATAGCCGGAAGCATTATGGTGATGGGCATGATGCATTGTGATGAGAGTGTTCATGGAACATTGAGATGAAGAGAGGCATGGAGCATTGTGATTACAGGGGTCTGGGAGCATTGTCATGACAAAGTCATGGAGCATGGTGATTACAGGTGCCTTTGAGCATTGTGATGACAAGTGTCATGGAGACTTGTGATGACAAGACCGTAGAACACTGTGATGGCAGGGGTCATGGAGCATTGTTATGACAGGGATAATGGAGCATTGTGATGACAAGGGTCACGGAGCATTGTGATGAAATGTTCTTGGAGCATTGTGGTTACAAATGTCACAGAGCCTTGTGATGACGCGGGCACGGATCATTGTAATGACAAATGTTATGAAGCATTGTGATGACTGGAGTCACGGAGCATTGTGATGACAGGGGTCATTGAGCATTGTGATGACAAGGGCATGGAGCATTGGTCTAATATGTTTCAAGGATTATAGCGATGACAGTTGGAATGGCACATTGTGATGAAAAGGGCATGGAACTTTGGTCTAATAAGTTTCATGGATTATTGCCATGACACTTGGAATGGTGCTTTGTGATGACAAGGGCATGGAGCATTGTGATGACCAGGTCATGCAGTATTGTGGAGACAGGTGTCAGGGAGCATTGTGATGACATATGTAATGGCCCATTGTGATGATAATGGCATGGAACATTGTGATGCCAAGTATCATGGAGGATTCTGATAACAAAGGTAATGGAGCATTGTGATGACAATGGCTTGGGGCATTGTGATGACAATGGTCAGGGAGCATTGTGCTAACAAGTGCATGGAGAATTGTGATGAAAAGCGTCATGGAGCATTCTGATGATAAGCTTGTTGAGTATTTTGATGAATATAGCATGGAGCATTGAGATGAAAACGACATAGGGCATTGTGATGAAAAAGGCATGGAGCCTTTTTGTGACAGGGTTCAAGGATCATTCTGACGACAAGTGTCAGAGAGCATTGATATGACAAGTGTATTGAGAATTGTGATGACAAAGTTCATGGAGCATTGTGATGAAAAGGGCATGGTGTATTGTGATGACAGGCATCATGGAGTGTTGTGATGACAAGTGTTATGGAACTTTGTGATCACAAGTGTTTGGAGCATTGTGATGACAGAGGTCATGGATCATTTTGATTTCAAGGAGCATGGAGCATTGTGATGACAAGGGTATGAAGCAATATGATCCCAACGTTCATGGAGGATTGTGATGACAATGGTAATGGAGTATTGTGATGACAAGCACATGGAGCATTGTAATGACAAGGTCATGTAGCATTTTGCTGACAATGCCATGGAGCAATGTGATGACAGGTGTCATGGAACAGTGTGATGACAAGCGTCATGGAGCATTGTGAATACAGCGGTCATGTAGCATTCGGGTAACAAGGGCATGGATCATTGTGATGACAAAAGTCATGGAGCATTAGGCTGAAAATATTCATGGAGTATTGTGATGGCAGGGGTCATGGAGCATTGTGATGACAGAGCGCATGGAGAATTTTGATTTCATTGTGCTGACAATAGCCGGAAGCATTATGATGATGGACATGATGCTTTGTGATGACTGGGTTCAAGGAGCATTGAGATAAAAACGGGCATGAAGCATTGTGATTACAGGGGTCTGGGAGCATTTTGATGAGAAGGCCATGGAACATTCTGATGACATGTGTCATGGAGCTTTGTGATAACAAGGGCATGGATCATTGTGATTAGAGGGTTCTTGGAGCATTGTGATGACAAGTGTCATGGAGCCTTTTGATGACAAGGCCGTGGAACATTGTGATGGCAGGGGTCATGGAGCATTGTTATGACAGGGGTAATGGAGCAGTGTGATGACAAGGGCATGGATCATTGTGATGAGAAGGTCATGGAGTATTGTGAAGACGGGTCAGGGAGCATTGTGATGACATATGTCATGGTCCATTGCGATGACAATGGCAGTGATCACTGTGATGCCAAATGTAATGGAGGATTGGATTGACAAATATAATGGAGCATTGTGATGACTAGGGCTTCGAGCATTATGATGACAAGGGCCATTGAGAATTTTCATGGAAGGTCGTGAAGCATTGTGATGACAAGGTCCTGGAGCATTGTGATGAGAAAACCATGGAGCCTTGTGATGACAAATCTCATTGAGCATACTGATGAAAAGGGGCATGGAGCATTGTGATTACAGGGGTCTTGGAGCTCTGTGATGACAAGGGCATGGAACATTTTAATGAAAAAGACATGGAACATTCTGATTACTTGACTCATGGAGCTTTCTGATGACAAGTGTATGGAGCATTGTGATTACAGGGGTCTTGGAGCATTATGATGACAAGTGTCATGGAGTCTTGTGAAGACAAGGCCGTGGATCATTGTGATGGCAGCGGTCATGGAGCAATTTTATGAGAGGTGTAATGGAGCACTGTGATGAGAAGGGCAAGGAGCATTTTGATTACAAGGTTTATGGAGCATTGCAATGACAAATTTGTGGACCGTTGGATGAAAAGCGCATGGCACATTGTGATGACAAGGGTCATTGAGCACTTTTCTGACAAAGGCATGGAGCATTTTAATGACAAGTGTCACGGAGCATTGTGAAGAAAAGTTCATGGAGCATTGTGCTTACAAAGGTCACAGAGCCTTGTGATGACAAGGGCATGCACCATTGTGATGACAAATGGTATGAAGCATTGTGATGACAGTAGTCATGGAGCATTGTGATGACAGGGGTCATGGAGCATTGTGATGACAATGGCATGGAGCATTTTGTTTAAATAGGTCACAGATTCTGTTGATGATGAGGGCATGGACCATTGTGATGACAAAGGTCATGAAGCATTGTGATGACTGGAGTCACGGAGCATTGTGATGACAGGGTTCATGGAGCATTGTTATAACAACGGCATGGAGCATTGTGATGACAAGGGCATGGAGCATTGGTCTAATAAGTTTCATGGATTATAGCGATGACATTTGGAAAGGCGCATTGTGATGACAAGGGCATGGAGCATTGTGATGACCAGGTCATGCAGTATTGTGAAGACAGTTGTCAGGGAGCATTGTCATGACATATGTAATGGCCCATTGTGATGACAATGGCATGGAGCATTGTGATGCCAATGGTCATGGAGGATTCTGATGACAAAGGTAATGGAGCATTGTGATGACAATCGTTTGGAGCATTGTGATGACAAGGGTCAGGGAGCATTGTGCTGACAAGTGCATGGAGAATTGTGATGACAAGGGTCATGGAGCATTCTGATGACAAGCATGTGGTGTGTTTTGATGACAATGGCATGGGGCATTGTGATGAAAATGGCGTGGGGCATTGTGATGACAAAGGCATGGGACATTGGAATGAAAAAGGCATGGAGCGTTTCCGTGACAGTGTTCAAGCAGCATTCTGACGACAAGTGTCAGGGTGCATTGTTTTGGCAAGTGCATTGAGAATTGTGATGACAAAGGCCATGGAGCATTGTGATGAAAAGGGCATGGAATATTGTGATGACAGGCAGCATGGAGCGTTGTGATGACAAGTGTTATGGAACATTGTGATCACAAGGGTTTGGACAATTGTGATGACAGAGGTCATGGATCATTTTGATTTCAAGGAGCATGGAGCATTGTGATGACAAGGGCATGAAGCAATGTGATACCAAGGTTCATGGAGGATTGTGATGAAAATAGTTATGGAGTATTGTGATGACAAGCGAATAGAGCATTGTATAGACAAGGTCATGTAACATTTTGCTGACAAAGGCATGGAGCATTGTGATGACTGGTGTCATGGAGCACTGTGATGACAAGCGTCACGGAGCATTGTGAATACTGGGGTCATGGAGCATTGGGATGTCAAGTGCATGGATCATTGTGATGACAAATGTCGTGGAGCACTGGGCTGAAAATGTTCATGGAGTGTTGTGATGAGAGGGGTCATGGAGCATTGTGATGACTAGGGAATGGAGCACTGTGATGACAAGAGCCCCGGATCATTGTGTTGTCAGGTGTCATGGAGTGTTGTGATGACAGTGGTCATGCAGCATTGTGATGATATTGGCCATGGAGCATTGTGATGAATAGGTCGTGGAACATTTGGCTGAAAATATTCATGGATTATTGTGATGACAAGTGTCATGGAGCATTATGATGACAAGGGAATGGAGCATGCTGATGACAAGGTCCTGGATCATTGTGATGAGAAGACCATGGAGACTTGTGATGACAAGTCTCATGGAGCATTCTGATGAAAAGGGGCATGGAGCATTGTGATTACAGGGCTCTTGGAGCATTGTGATGACAACGGAATGGAGCATTGTGATGAGAAGGCCATGGAACATTCTGATGACAAGCGTCATGGAGCTTTGTGATGACAAGTGCATGGAGAATTGTGATTACAGGTATCTTGGAGCATTGTGATGAAAAGGGCATGGATCATTGTGATGAAAAAGGCATGGAGCCTTCTCATGACAGGGTTCAAGGTGCATACTGAAGACAAGTGTCAGGGAGCATTGTGCTGACAAGTGTATTGAGCATTGTGATGACAAAGGTCATGGAGCATTGTGATGAGAAGACCATGGATAATTGTGATGATGAGCATCATGGGGTGTTATGATGATAAGTTTTATGGAACATTGTGATCACAAGTGTTTGGAGCATTATGATGACAGAGGTCATGGAGCATTTTGATTTCATTGTGAGGACAATAGCCTGAAGCATTATGATGATGGGCATGGTGCATTGTGATGACAGGGTTCATGGAGCATTGAGATGAGAAGGGGCATGGAGCATTGAGATTACAGGCGTCATGGAGCATTGTGATGAGAAGGCCATGGAACATTCTGATGACATGAGTCATGGAGCCTTGTGATGAAAAGGGCATGGAGCATTGTAATTACAGTGGTCTTGGAGCATTGTGATGACAAGGCCGTGGAATATTGTGATGGCAGGTGTCATGGCACATTGTTATGACAGAGATAATGGAGCATTGTGATGAGAAGGTCATTGAGCACTGTTCTGAAATGTTTCATGGTTTATTGTGATGAGAGTAGGCATGGAGCATTGTGATGACAAGGGCATAGAACACTGTGATACATGGGTCATGGAGGATTTTAATGACAAGGGCATGGAGCATTTTGATGAGAAAGGTATCGAGCATTGTGATGACAAGTGTCATAGAGCTTTGTGATGACAAGGGCATGGAGCAATGTGATGAGAGGTTACATGGAGCATTGTGATGACAATGACATGGAACATTGTGATGCCAAGGGTCATGGAGCTTTGTGATGACAAATGTCATGGAGCATTTTGATGACAAGGGTGTGGTGCATTGTGATGAGAAGGCCAGGGAGCATTTTGATGACAGGGTCATGCAGCAATTTGATGAAAAGTGTAATGGAACATTTTGATGACAGTGGTTATAGAACATTGTGATGCCAGGGGTCATGGAGCTTTGGGATGAAAAGGGTCATGCAGCATTTTGATGACAGTGGTTATGGAACATTATGATGTCAGTGGTCATGGAACATTGTGCTGATATGGGATGTAGCATTGTGATGACAGGGGTTATGGAACATTGTGATTTCAGGGTTATGGGAGGCTTGTGATGACTAGTGATGGAACATTGTGATATCTCAGGTGAGAGAGCATTTGGATGAGAAGTGCATGGAGCATTGTGATTACAATGTTTATGGAGCATAGCGATGAGAAGGATGTCGATCATTGTGATGAAAATCACGTGGCACATTTTGATGACAAGGGTCATGGAGCATTGTTCTGACAAAGGCACGTAGCATTGTGATGAAAAGTTCATGCAGCATTGTGGTTAAAAAGTCACAGAGTCTTGTGATGGTGCGGGCATGGACCATTGTGATGACAAACGTTATGAAGCATTGTGATGACTGGAGTCACGGAGCATTGTGATGACAGGGGTCATGGAGCATTGTGAAGACAAGGGCAAGGAACATTGTGATGACAGGGGCATGGAGCATTAGTCTGATAATTTTAATAGATTATTGTGATGACACTGGACATGGTGCATTGTGATGACAAGAGCAAGGAGCATTGTGATTAGAATGTCATGGAGTATTTTGAAGACAGGTGTCAGGCAGCATTGTGATGACATATGTCATGGTGCATTGCGATGTCAATGACCGGGAGCACTGTGATGCCAAATGTAATGGAGGATTGGGATGATAAATATAATGGAGCATTGTGATGACTAGGGCTTTGAGCATTATGATGACAACAGAAATTGAGAATTTTCATGACAAGGTCGTGAAGCATTGTGATGACAAGGTCCTGGAGCATTGTGATGAGAAAACCATGGAGCCTTGTTATGACAAGTCTCATGGAGCATACTGATGAAAAGGGGCATGGAGCATTCTGATTACAGGGGTCTTGGAACACTGTGATCAAAAGGGCATGGAGCATTGGTCAAATAATTTTCATGGATTATTGTGATGACACTTGGAATGGCACATTATATTGACAAGGGCATGGAGCATTTTGATGTCCAGGTCATGCAGTATTGTGAAGACATATGTCAGGGAGCATTGTGATGACATATGTATTGGCCCATTGTGATGACAATGGCATGAATCATTGTGATGCCAAGTGTCACGGAGGATTCTGAAGACAAAGGTAATGGAGCATTGTGATGACAATGGCTTGGAGCATTGTGAAGACAAGGGTCAGGGAGCATTGTGCTGACAAGTGCATGGAGCATTGTGATGAGAAGGACAAGGAACCATCTGATGACATGCGTCATGTAGCTTTGTTATGAGATGGGCATGGAGCATTTTGATGACAGGTGTCTTGGAGCATTGTGCTGACAAGGGTCACTGAGCCTTGTGATGACAAGGCCGTGGAACATCGTGATGGCAGGTGTCAAGGTGCATTGTTATGACAGTGGTAATGGAGCATTTTGATGGCAAGGGTATGGAGCATTGTGATGAGAAGGCCATGGAGCATTCTGATGACATGTGTCATGGAGCTTTGTGATGACAACGTCATGGAGCAATGTGATGAGAGCATTCTTGGAGCACTGTGATAACAATGACTTGGAGCATTGTGATGCCAAGTGTCATGGATCTTTGTGATGACAAAGTTCATTCAGCATTTTGATGACAAAGGCGTTGTTCATTGTGATGATTAGGGCAGGGAGCATGGTGATGACAGGGGTTATGGATCATTGTGATGTCTGTGGTCATCGAAAATTGTGATGATAAGTGCATGTACCATTGTGATGACAGTAGTCATGGAACATTATGATGACAGGGGTGATGGAGTATTGTGACGAATAGTGATGTATCATTGTGATATCACTGGTGAGAGAGCATTTTGATGAGAAGTGCATGGAGCAATGTGATGTCAAATTTTATGGAGCATTGTGATGACAAGATTGTGGAGCACTGTGATGACAAGAGCATGGTGCATTTTGTTGACATGTGTCATGGAGCATTTTCCTGACAAGCACATGGAGCATTGTGATGACAAGGGTCATGGAGCATTGTGCTGAGAAAGGCATAGAGCATTGTGATGACAAGGGTCAAAGAGCATTGTGATGAAAAGTTCATGGAGCATTGTGGTGAAAAATGTCACAGAGACTGTTGATGACAAGGGCATTGACCATTGTGATGGCAAAGGTCATGAATCATTGTGATGACTGTAGTCACGGAGCATTGTGATGACAGGGGTCATGGAGCATTGTGATAACAAGAGCATGGAGCATTGTGGTGACAATGGCTTGGAGCATTGTGATGACAAGTGTCAGGGAGCATTGTGCTGACAAGTGCATGGAGAATTGTGATGACAAGGTTAATGGAGCATACTGATGACAAGCTTGTGGAGAAATTTGATGATAATGGCATGGAGCATTGTGATGAAAACGGCATGGGGCATTATGATGAAAAAGGCATGGAGCCTTTTTGTGACAGGTTTCAAGGAGCATTCTAACGACAAGTGTCAGGAAGCATTGTGATGACAATTGTATTGAGAATTGTGATGACAAAGGTCATGGAGCATTGTGATGAAAAGGGCATGGAGTATTGTGATGACAGGCATCATGGAGCGTTGTGTTGACAAGTGTTATGTAACTATGTGATCACAAGGATTTGGAGCATTGTGATGACAGAGGTCATGGATCATTTTGATTTCAAGGAGCATGGAGCATCGTGATGACAAAGGCATGAAGCAATGTGATCCCAAGGTTCATGGAGGATTGTGATGACAACGGTAATGGAGTATTGTGATGACAAGCGCATAGAGCATTGTAATGACAAGGTCATGTAGCATTTTGCTGACAAAGGCATGGAACATTGTGATGACAGGTGTCATGGAGAACTGTGATGACAAGCGTCACGGAACATTGTGAATAGAGGGGTCATGGAGCATTGGGATGATAAGGGCATGGATCATTGTGATGACAAGGGTCATGGAGCATTGAGCTGAAAATGTTCAAGGAGTATTGTGATGACAGGGGTCATGGAGCATTGTGATGAATAGGGAATGGAGCATTGTGATGTCAAGAGTTCTGGATCATTGTGTTGTCAGGTGTCATGGAGTGTTGTGATGACAGTGGTCATGGAGCATTGTGATTATATTGGGCATGGAACATTTTGAAGAGAAGGTCATGGAGCATTGGGCTGAAAATTTTCATGGAGTATTGTGTTGACAGGGGTCTTGGAGCATTGTGATGAAAAGGGAATGGAGCATGGTGATGACAAGGTCCTGGAGCATTTTGATTGATGGCCATGGAGACTTGTGATGACAAGTCTCATCGAGCATTCTGATGAAAAGTGGCATGGAGCATTGTGATCATAGGTTTTTTGGAACATTGTGATGACAAGGGGATGTGGCATTGTGATGACAGTTGTCATGGAACATTTTGATTACAGGGATGAGCGAGTATTATGATGACTAGTGATGGAACATTGTGATATCTCTGGTGAGAGTGCATTTTAATGAGATGTGCATGGAGCACTGTGAATACAAGTTTTATGGAGTGTAACGATGAAAATGTTGTGGACTTTTGTGATAAAAAGCGGGTGGTACATTGTGATGACAAGCGTAATGGATCATCGTTCTGACAAAGGCATGGAGCATTGTGATGACAAGGGTCATGTAGCATTGTGATGAAAAGGTCATGGAGCATTGTGGTTACAAAGGTCTCAGAGCCTTGTGGTGATGCGGGCATGGATCATTGTGATGAAAAACGTTATGAAGCATTGTGATGACTGGAGTCACGGAGCATTGTGATGACAGGGGACATGGAACATTGTGATGACAAGGGCATGGAGCATTGTGATGACAGACCATGGAGCATTGGTTTGAAAAATTTCATAGATTATTGTAATGACAGTTGTCATGGTGCATTGTGATGACAAGGTCAAGGAGCATTGTGATGACAAGGGCATGGAGCATTTGGATGAGAAGGTCATGGTGTACTGTGAAGACAGGTGTCAGGGAACATTGTGATGACATATGTCATGGTCCATTGCGATGACAATGGCAGGGGGCAATGTGATGCTAATGTAAAGGAGGATTGTCATGACAAATAATGGAGCATTCTGATGAAAAGGGGCATGGAGCATTGTGATAAAAAGGTTCTTGGAAAATTGTGATGGAAAGGGCATGGAACTTTGTGAGGAGAAGGCCAGGGAGCATTCTGATGACATGCCACATTGAGCTTTGTGATGACAAGGGCATAGAGCATTGTGATTACAGCGGTCTTGGAGCATTGTGATGAGAAGTGTCATGGAGCCTTGTGATGACAAGGCCATGGAACATCGTGATGGCAGGGGTATGGAGCATTGTTATGACAGGTGTAATGGAGCATTGTGATGGTAAGGACATAGAGCCCTGTGATGAGAAGGCCATGGAGCATTCTGATGACATGTGTCATGGGGCTTTGTGATGACAAGAACATGAAGCAATGTGATGAGAGCATTCATGGAGCATTATGATGACAATGACATGGAGCATTGTGATGCCAAGGGTCATGGATCTTTGTGATGACAATGATAATTGAGCATTTTGATGAGAAGGGTGTGATGCATGTTGATGAGAAGGGCAGGGAGCATTGTGTTCACAGGTGTCATGAAACACTGTGATGACACGCGTCATGGATCATTGTGAATACAGGGGTCATGGAGCAATGGGATGACAAGGGCATGGAGCATTGTGATTACAGGTGTCTTGAGCATTGTGATGACAAGTGTCATGGAGCTTTGTGATGACAAGGCCGTTGAACATTGTGATGGCAGGGGTCATGAGGCATTGGGCTGAAAATATTCATGGAGTATTGTGATGACCGGGGTCATGGAGCATTGTGATGACTAGGGAATGGAGCATTGTGATTACAAGCGTCCCGGATCATTGTGTTGTCATGTGTCATGGAGTGTTGTGATGACAGTGGTCATGGAGAATAGGGATGATATTGTTCATGGAGCATTATGATGATTAGGTCATGGAGCATTTGGCTGAATATGTTTATGGAGTATTGTGATGACAGTGGTCATGGAGCATTGTGATGACAAGGGAATGGACCATGGTGATGACAAGGTCCTGGAGCATTGTGATGAGAAGACCATGGAGACTTTTGATGAGAAATCTCATGGAGCATTCTGTTGAAAATGGGCATGGGTCATTGTGATTACAGGGGTCTTGGAGCATTGTGATGACAAGGGCAAGGATCATGGTAATGAGAAGGCCATGGAGCATTCTGATGACATGCGTTATGCAGCTTTGTGATGACGAGGGCATGGAGCATTGTGAATACAGGGGTCTTAAGCATTGTGATGACAAGTGTCATGGAGCCTTGTGATGACAAGGCCATGTAACATTGTGATGGAAGGGGTCATCGAGCATTGTTATGAGAGGGGTAATGGAGCATTTTGATGAGAAGGGCATGGAGCATTGTTCTGAAATATTTCATGGATTATTGTGATGAGTGTGGGCATGGAGCATTGTGATGAGGAGGGCACGGAACACTGTGATACATGGGTCATCGGTCATGGAGCTTTGTGATGACAAGTCATGGAGCATTTTGATGACAAGAGCAAGGAGTATTGTGATGACAGGGGCTTGGATCATTGGTCTGACAACTTTCATATATAATTGTGATGCCAGTGGACATGGTGCATTGTGATGACAAGGCCACGGATCATTGTGAAGAGAAGGTCATGGAGTACTGTGAAGACATGTGTCAGGGAGCATTGTGATGACATATGTCATGGTCCATTGCGATGACAATGCTAGGTAGTATTGTGATGACAAATTTAATAGAATATTATGATGACAAATGTCATGGAGCATTGTCATGAAAAGGGCATGGAGTATTGTGATGACACGCATCATGGAGCGTTGTGATGACAAGTGTTATGGAACATTGTGATCACAAGGGATTGGAGCATTGTGATGACAGAGGTCTTGGCTCATTTTGATTTAAAGGAGCATGGAGCATTTTGATGACAAAGGCCTGAAGCAATGTGATCCCAAGTTTCATGGAGGATTGTGATGGCAATGGTAATGGAGTAAGGTGATGAAAAGCACATAGAGCATTGTAATGATAAGGTCATGTAGCATTTTGCTGACAAAGGCATGGAGTATTTTGATGACAGGTATCATGGAGCAATGTGATGACAAGCGTCAAGGAGCATTGTGAATACAGGTGTCATGGAGCTTTGGGATGACATGGGCATGCATCACTGTGATGAGAAGGGTCATGGAGCTTTGGGGTGAAAATGTTCATGGAGTATTTTGATGACAGGGGTCATGGAGCATTGTGATGACAAGGGAATGGAGCACTGTGATGACAACGTCCTGGAGCACTGTGATGTGAAGACCATGGAACCTTGTGATGAGAAGTCTCATGGAGCATTCTGATGAAAAGGAGCAGGGAACATTTTGATTACAGGTGTCATGGAGCTTTGTGATGACAAGGGCATGGAACATTATGATGAGAAGGCCATGGAGCATTCTGATGACATGCATCATGGAGATTTGTAATGACAAGTGCAAAGAGCATTGTGATCACAGGGGTCTTGGAGCATTGTGATGAAAAGGGCATGGATCATTGTGATATAAAAGGCATGGAGCTTTGTCATGAAAGAGTTCAAGGTGCATACTGATGGCAATAGTCAGGGAGCATTTTGCCGACAAGTGTAATGAGCATTGTGATGACAAAAATCATGGTGCATTGTGATAAGAAGACCGTGGATAATTGTGATGACCATCGTCATGGGGCATTGTGATGACAAGCGTTATTGAACATTGTGATCACAAGGGTGTGGAGCATTGTGATGACAGAGGTCATGGAGCATTTTGATTTCATTGTGATGACAATAGCATGAAGCATTATGATGATGGGCATGGTGCATTGTGATGACAGCGTTCATGAAGCATTGTGATGAAAACTGGCATGGAGCATTGTTCTGACAAATTTCATGGATTATTGTGATAAGAGTTGACATGGCACATTGTGACAACAAGGGCATGGGGCACTGTGATGACAAGGTCATGGATTATTGTGAAGAAAGTTGTCAGGGAGCATGGTGATGAAATATGTCATGTTCCAGTTTGATGACAATATCATTGAGCATTGTGATGCCAAGTGTCATGGAGGATTGTTGTGACAATGTAAAGGAGCATTGTTATGACAAGGGCATGGAGCATTGTGATATCAATCGCCATTGATAATTTTAATGTCCAGGTTGTGAAACATTGTGATGACAAGCGCATGGAGCTTCCTATGACAGGGGTCATGGAGCATCGCGATGACAAGTGCATTGAGTATTGTGATGACAAGAGCATATGACATTGTGATGTGAAGTGCCATGAAGCATTGTAATGACAAGGACGTGGGGAATTGTGAGGACAAGGGACATTGAGCTTTGTGATGACAAGGCATGGAGCATGGTGATGGCAAAACCGTGGAACATTGTGATGAGAAGACCTTGGGTAATTGTGATGTCGAGCATCATGGAGCACTGTAAGGACAAGTGGCATGAAGCATTGTGATGACAGGTGTCAGGGAGCATTGTGATGAGAGGGGTCATGGAGCACTGTGATGACAAGGGCATGAAGCATTGTGATGACAAGTGCATGGAGCATTGTGATGACAAGTGCATGGAGCATTGCAATGACAAATGCATGGAGAATTGTGATGACAAGAGTATGTAACATTGTGATGAGAATTGTCATGTAGCATTGTGATGACAAGGACGTGGAGAATTCTGATGACAAGGGACATGGAGCATTGTGATAACCAGGGCATGGAGCATTGTGATGACAGGGGTCATGGAGCATTATTATGACAAGGGCCATGGTGCATTCTGACAAAATATATCAATTATGAAGGGAATGTAAACATGGCTACATATAAACTGAATTAGGGAAGAGAACAGATTCTCAGATTTAGAAAACACTCTTATGCTTAGTTAAGGGGAAAGAGAGGTGGGGAGATGCACAAAACAAAAGTTTGATATTAGCACAGGAACCGTTCCTTAATCCACAAAGAGAAGAGACAAACCCTACTCCTTCCTCAGTGAACGGAACTCAACATCCCTATTCCCCGGAGAGAAATATATCTGACTAGTAAGAATTTTAAAACCTATGTATTGATATGTCTCCTTAAGGGAACCAAGTGTATCTAGAACTACATAAACATGGCAGTGAGAATCAGCTCAAACCCACTAAAAAACGAATTTTAAAACAAAACATAAAAAGAGAAAAATTCTTAAACAATTCCTTCAGGGGTTCTGATGAAACCTTGGAATGACCCTATCTACAATGACAGCTGGATGTGGCATAAGGCTGGTCACTTGGGGCTGAGAGGACTGGTGAGATTGGGTGAAAAAATGCAGACCCTTTAAAGAAATAATGCCTGTCACCCATTCCATGGTTCACAACTCTCCAGGTAGAAAGGAATATCACTACAGTTATAACATGTATGGGAACGTAGAGAATGGAAACACTCTGATGGTGAAAGGTTTCTAAAGCTCTACTACTTTTTTTCTCTCCTTGTGCTCCAGTTTGACATTCCAACTGCTTTACTATCAATCTCCTAACTTGGAGAGCCAGCCCCTATAACCTCCTGATTCACACAGTGGGCACATTGTGCAGAGGATATAAGGGAAGAGAGAGAACAAATGAGAGAGTAGCTGTAGGCATTTGGACAGCCACATGTCACTCTAATTTCCCGTCATGAATAGGAATTAACCAAAGTCTCATCCTGCCCCCCCCAGAACAAGTATAGGTCCTGAAGCAAAATGGTGGATTTGCGGTCAGCTCACAAAAACGCGATTTGAAAAATGTAGCTCAGGGACACATAAATTCACTAACCTGCAGAGTTAAAAACGACTAATCTCTTCCAAAAATCTGTTGAGGGAAACCCACGAGGCGGAATTGAAAATGAGGCAGAATGGCATGAAACAGATTTCAAGAGGTAAAATGGAGTCACCTTTAAACACAGGAAAAGCATCACAACTTCGAAAATTATGGAAACTGCCATAAAGAGCATATGGGTTTTCACGTGAATATATTCAGGAGAAGATGCATACGACCTTTTTGGCCAAGTAAACAAGTGGAGAATGCAAATCTGCACTACAAAGAAGTATCACTTCCGACCATAAAAAAGGTATATCCACAAAATGTGTAAAAACCAGAAAGGCAAGACAGGCCCTGGAGAACAGGGAGCCTTGTTATGCTGATGGGCGGGATGTAAATTGCAAACTGCCTATATGGAGGAGTGCATTGTGTTCCCTAAAACAAGTAAACAACAGAGCTACAGAGCCAAGGACGCTTCCAGTCTAGGGAATATATCTTGGGAAAACTGAAAATCAATAAGACAGAGCCACCCCAAAATTTAGGGCTGCACTGCTTACAAGAACCTCAACTAGGGAACACCTTCAAAATCCAAGGAAATATAAAAATAGTTCAAAAATCGGGGTACTTACGTACGATGAAATATCCTTCAGCCATGAAATCAATGTCATAAGTCCAGTAACAGAAAAGTGAGTGCATACAGGTACGGTGATTCTAAGTGAAATAAGTCACACAGAAAAAGAAACTTATCATAAGATATCACTTATGAAGACCCTGTAAACATGGCAACACATGAACTGAGTTAGGAAAGAGAACAGAGTCTCACTTTTAGAAAACACTCTTATGCCTGCTTAAGTCGGAAGGAGAGGTGGGGTGATGCATAAAACCAGAGTTTCATACAAGCACAGTTACCGTTCCAAAAACCAACTATGCAATAGACAAGACCTACACCTTCCTCAGTGAAAGGGACTCAAAACCCCATATTTCCCACAGAGGAATATATCTGACTAGTAAGAATCATAAAACCTATGTAATGATATGTCTCCGTAAGGGAATCAAGTGTGTCTAGACTGGCATAAACATGGCAGCGAGAATCAGCTCAAACCAACTATAAAAAGAAATGTCAAAAACAAAACAAAAAAACAGGGAAATCCTTTACAATTATTTCAGGGTCTCTAAGGAAACCTGGAATGACCCTATCTACAATGACAGCTGGATGTGGCATAAGGCTGGACACTTGGGACTGAGAGGATTAGTGAGATTGGGTGAGCAAATGCAGACCGTTTAAAGCAATAATGCATGGCACCCATTATATGGGTCCCAAATCTCCAGGTTGAAGGGAATATTACTACAGCTATAACATGTACGGGAAACCTAGAGAATTGACAAACCGTGAATACGAAAGGTTTCTAAAACTCAACGAATAGTCCCTCTCTTGGTGTTCCTGTTTGACTTTCCAACTGCTTTAATATCAGTCTCGCAACTTGGAGAGACACCCCCTTTAAGCTCCTGGTTCGCACAGGTTGCCAATTTGGCAGAGGATTGAAGGGAAGAGGGAGAACCAAAGAGAGAGTAGCTGTTAGGCATTTGGATGGGCACATGTCACTCTAATTTCCCGGCAGGAAGAAGAATTAAACAAAGTCTCAGCCAACCACCGGTAAAAAGTATAGGTCCTGAACCAAAATTTTGGACTTGCGTTCAGCTCACAAAAAAGGAGTTGAAAAATGGAGCTCAGAGGCACAGCAATTCACAAACTGGCAGAGTAATAAAGGACAACTATCGTCCAAAAATCTGCTGAGGGAAGGCAACGAGGCCGAATTGAAAGCGAGGCAGAATAGCAGGAAACAGATTTCAAGAGATACGGAGGAATTGCCTGTAAAATTCAGGAAGAGGGGCACAACTTAAACAATGATGCACTTGGCCAAAAAGGGCGTAGGCGTTTTCCCCTGAATATATTCAGGAGAAAACGCATACGCCCTTTTTGGGCAAGCAAGCAAGCGGGCAATGAAAATCTCCACTACAAAGAAGTATCACTTCCCTCCGGTCAAAAGGGACATCCACAAAATGTGTAAAAACCAGAAAGGCAAGACAGGCCCTGGAGAACAGGGAGACTTGTTATGCTGACGGGCGGGATGTAAATTGCCACAGCCTCACTGAAAGAGTGCACTGTGTTCCCTAAAAGAAGTAAACAACAGAGCTACAGAACCAAGGGCCCTACCAGTCTAGGGAATATACCTTGGGAAAATTGAAAATCAATATGACAGAGCCACCCTCAAATTTAGGTCTGCAATGCTTACAAGAATCCCAACTTGGTTAGAATTTAAATATCCGAGGAAATATAAAAATGGTTCAAAAAATTGTGGTACGTACGTACGATGGAATATCCCTCAGCCATGAAATCAATGTCATAAGATCAGTAGCAGCAAAGTGAGTGGATTCAGGTACGATGATTCTAAGTGAAATAAGTCACACAGAAAAAGAAACTTATCATAAGATATCACTTATGAAGATCCTGTAAATATGGGTACACATGAACTAAGTTAGGAAAGATAACAAAATCTCACATTTAGAAAACACTCTTATGCCTGCTTAAGGGGGAAGGAGAGATAGGGTGATGCATAAAACCACAGTTTGATATAAGCACAGGTACCGTTCCAAAAAACAACTAGGGAATAGACAAGACCTACACCTTCCTCAGTGAAAGGGACTCAAAACCCCATATTTCCCGCAGAGGAATTTATCTGACTAGTAAGAATCTTAAAACTATGTATTGATATGTCACCGTAAGGGAATCAAGTGTGTCTAGACTGGCATAAACTTGGGAGCGAGGATCAGTTCAAACCCACTATAAAAAGGAATTTCAAAAACAAAACCAAAAAAAAACATGGAAATCCTTTACAATTCCTTCAGGGTCTGTGATGGAACTTGGAATGACCCTATCTACAATGACAGCTGGATGTGGCATAAGGCTGGACACTTGGGACTGAGAGGATTGGTGAGATAGGGAGAGCAAATGCAGACCCCTTAAAGCAATAATGCATGGCACCCATTCCATGGGTCCCAACTCTCCAGGTTGGAGGGAATATTACTACAGCTATAACATGTACGGGAAACCTAGAGAATGGACACACTGTGAATACGAAAGGTTTCTAAAACTCAACGAATAGTCCCTCTCCTGGTGCTCCGGTTTGACTTCCCAACGGCTTTCCTATCAATCTCCCAACTTGGAGAGACAGCCCCTTTATCCTCCTGGTTCGCACAGGTTGCCATTTTGGCAGAGGATGGAAGGGAAGAGGGAGATCCAATGAGACAGTAGCTGTTAGGCATTTGGAAGGGCACATGTCACTCTAATTTCTCGGCAGGAAGAAGAATTAACCAAAGTCTCAGCCACCAATCGGGAACCAGTATAGCACCTGAACCAAAATTTTGGCCTTGCGTTCAGCTCACAAAAAACGAGTTGAAACATGGAGCTCAGGGGCACAGCAATTCACAAACTGGCAGAGTAATAAAGGACAACTATCGTCCAAAAATCTGTTGAGGTAATGCATCGAGGTGGAATTGAAAGCGAGGTAGAATAGCAGGAAACACATTTCAGGAGGTACGTTGGAATCACCTGTAAAGCACAGGAAGAGGGTACAACTTCGACAATGATGCACTTGGCCATAAAGGGCGTATGCATTTTCTCCTGAATGTATTCAGGAGAAGACGCATACACCCTTTTTGGCAAAGCAAGCAAGTGGGCAATTCAAATCTGCACTACAAAGACGTATCTCTTCCCACTGTTCAAAAGGTACATCCGCAAAATGTGTAAAAACCAGAAAGGCAAGACAGGCCCTGCAGAACAGGGAGCCTTGTTATGCTGATGGGCGGGACGTATATTGCCACCTGACACACTGGAGGAGTGCATTGCGTTCCCTAAAACAAGTAAACAACAGAACTACAGAGCAAGGGCACTTCCAGTCTAGGCAATGCATCTTGGGAAAACTGAAAATCAATAAGACAGAGCCACCCCGTAATTTAGGGCTGCACTGCTTACAATAACCTCAACGTGGGTACACCAGAAATATCCCAGGAAATATAAAAATGGTTCAAAAAATGTGGTAGTTAAGTACGATGGAATATCCCTCAGCCATGAAATCAATGCCATACGACCAGTAGCAGCAAAATGAGTGGATGCAGGTACGATGATTCTAAGTGAAATAAGTCACACAGAAAAAGAAACTTATCATAAGATATCACTTATGAAGTTCCGGTAAACATAGCTACACATGAACTGTGTTAGGAAAGAATACAGAGGCTCACATTTAGAAAGCACTCTTATGCCTGCTTAAGGGGGAAGTAGATGTGTGGGGATGCATAAAAACAGACTTTGATATAAGCACAGGTACCGTTCCAACAACCAGCTATGGAATAGAAAAGACCAACACCTTTTTCAGTGAAAGGGACTCAATACCCCATATTTCCGGCAGAGGAATATATCTGAGTAGTAAGGGTCTTAAACCTATGTACTGATATGTCTGGGTAAGGGAATTAAGTGTGTCTAGACTGGCATAAACATGGCAGCGAGAATCAGCTCAAACTCACTATAAAAATGAATTTCAAAAACAAAACAAAAAACATGGAAATCCTTTTCAATTCCTTCAGGGTCTCTGACGTATCCTGGAATGACCCTATCTACAATGACAGCTGGATGTGGCATAAGGCTGGAAACTTGGGACTGAGAGGATTAGTGAGATTGGCTGAGCAAATGCGGACGCTTTATAGGAATAATGCATGGCACCCATTCCATGGGTCCCAACTCTCCAGGTTGAAGGGAATATTACTGCAGCTATAACATGTACGGGAAACGTAGAGAATTGACACACTGTGAATATGAAAGGTTTGTAAAACTCAACGAATTGTCCCTCTCCTGGTGGTCGAGTTTGACTTTCCAACTGCTTTAATATCAATCTCCCAACTTGGAGAGACAGCCCCTTTAAACTCCTGGATCCCACAGGTTGCCAATTTGGCAGAGTATGGTAGGGAAGAGGGAGAACCAATGAGAGAGTAGTTGTTAGGCTTCTGGATGGGCAAATGACACTCTAATTTCCCAGCAGGAAGAATAATTAACCAAAGTCTCAGGCACCCACAGGGAACCAGTATTGGTCCTGAACCAAAATTTTGGACTTCGTTCAGCTCACAAAAAACGAGTTGAAACATGGAGCTCAGGGGCACAGCAATTCCCAAACTGCCAGAGTAATAAAGGACAACTATCGTCCAAAAGTCTTTTGAGGGAAGGCAACGAAGTGGACTTGTAAGCCAGGCAGAATAGCAGGAAACAGATTTCAAGTCGTACATTGGATACACCTTTAAAGCACAGGAAGAGGGGCACTACTTCAATATTGATGCACTTGGCCGAAAGGGC
Source organism: Mesoplodon bidens (assembly GCF_964165515.1). Lineage (NCBI taxonomy): Eukaryota > Metazoa > Chordata > Mammalia > Artiodactyla > Ziphiidae > Mesoplodon > Mesoplodon bidens. Next base: position 1,359,174 of record NW_027671226.1, read on the forward strand.
GTATGCATTTTCTCCTGAATATATTCAAGAAAAAATTCATACGCCCTTTTTGGCCAAGCAAGCAAGCAGGCAATGCAAATCTGCCCTACAAGGACGATCACTTCCCACTGGTTAAAAGGGACATCCGAAAAATGTGTAAAAACCAGAAAGGCACAACAGGCCTTAGAGAACTGGGAGCCTTGTTATGCTGATTGGCAGGATGTAAATTGCCAACTGCCTCACTGGAGGAGTGCCTTCGGTTCCCTAAAACAAGTAAACAACTGAGCTACAGAGCCAAGGGCACTTCCAGTCTATGGAATATACCTTGGGAAAACTGAAAATCAGTAAGACAGAGCCACACCAATATTTAGGGCTGCACTGCTTACAAGAACCTCAACTTGGGTACACCTTAAATGTCCCAGGAAAGAAAAAAATGGTTCAAGAAATTGTGGTACTTACGTACGATGGAATATCCCTTAGCCATGAAATCAATGTCATAAGGCCAGTAGCAGCAAAATGAGTGGCTTCAGGTACGATGATTCTAAGTGAAATAAGTCTCAAAGAAAAAGAATCTTATCATAAGATATCAGTTTTGAAGTTCCTGTAACCATGGCTACACATGAACTGTGTTAGGAAAGATAACAGAGTAACGAATCTTATCATAAGATATCACTTATAGGGTGAATGTACACATGGCAACACGTGAACTGAATTACAAACACAACAGAGTCACACATTTAGAAAACAATCTTCTGCCTGCTTAAGGGGAAAGGCGAGGTGGGGTGATGCATAAAACCACAGTTATAAATTAGCACAGATACCGTTACATAAACTAAGTATGTAATAGACAACTCCTACTCCCGGCACAATCAACTGGATTCAACACCCCTTATTCATTGCAGAGAAATATATCTGACTCTAATCATTTTAAATCATATGTATTCTCATGTCTCCATAAAGGAATCATATGTGTGTATAATGGCATGAACACAGCGCTGAAATTCAGCTAAAACCCTTATAAAAATAAGTTTCAAAAGCAAAATGCAAAAACAGTGAAACAGAGAGAAATCTTAAAAATTATGTTCAGGGCCTGTGATGCAACCTAGATTGACCACCTTTACACCCACAGATGGATGAGACATAAGACTGGACACTTGGGCCTGACAAGATTGTTGAGGTAGTGTGAGCAAAAGAACACCACTTAGAGCAATACTCTGTGCTACCCATTCTAGTGGTCCCAACTCTCCAGGTTTAAGGGAATCTTCCTACAGTTAAAACATGCATGGAAAACCCAGTGGATGGTACACTGTGTAATTGGGAATGTTTTCTAAAAGGTACCTCATATTTTTTTTCATCGTGCTCAGCTTCACCATTCCATCTGCATTACTAAAAATCTCCCCACTTGGAGTGTCAGCGCCTTTACCCTCCTGTTATGCACAGTTTGCAAATTGTTCAGAGGATGAACAGGAAGAGGGGAAACAAATGAGAGATTAGCTGTAGGTGTTTGGATGGGCACATATCACTCTAGTTTCCCATCAGGAAGAAGAATTAGCCAAAGGCTCTGCCTGAATCCCCAGAACCAGACTAAGGCCTAAAGCCATCCTGTGGTGTTGCAGCCAGATCACAAATAGGCGATTTGAAAAATGGAAATCAGGGGCACAGCAATTCACAAACTTGCAGAGTTATAAAGGACAACTATCATCCAGAAATATATTGAGGTAAGGCAGTGAAGAGGATTTGAATGCAAGGCAGAATTGAAGGAAACAGATTTCAAGAGGTACATTGGAGTCATCTTTAAAGCACATGAAAAGCAACAGAACTTCAACAATGTTGCCCTTGGCTGAAAAGGGACTATGTGTATTTTCTTGATTATATTCGGGAAAAAATGCATACGCCCTTTTTGGCCAAGCAAGCCATCAGGCATTGCAAATCCACACTAAATAGAAGTGTCCCTTACATCCAGTCAAAAGGGCCATCCAAAAATAGTGTAAAAACCACAAAAGCAGGAGAGGCCATGGAGAAAAGGGAGACTGGTTACACCGATGGACAGGATGTAAATTGCAAACAGCCTCTCTGGAGAACTGTATGTTGTTTTCTAAAACAGCTACAGAGCATAGCACACTTCACTCATGGGCGTGTATTTTGGGAAAACTAAAAATCCACAACACACAGCCAGCCCAAAGTTTAGGGCTGCTCTGTTTACAATAACCTTGACTTCGGTACACTTTAAATATCCCAGGAAAGCAAAAAAGTGGATATAGATGTTGTGGTACTTATATACAATGGAATGTCACTCAGACATAAAATCAATGTCATAAGGCCAATAGCAGCATAATGAGTGGCTTTAGGTACGATGATGCTAAGTGAAATGAGCCACAAAGAAAAAAGAAACTTATTGTAATATATCACTTATAGAGGGAATGTAAACATGGCTACATATGAACTGAATTTCAAAAGAGAACAGAGGTACACGTTCAGAAAACACACTTATGCCTCCTTAAGGGGAAAGGTGACGTGGGGTGATGTGTAAAAGCAGAGTTTGAAATTAGCACTGATACCATTCCATATACCAAATATGTAATAGACAAGACCTACACCTTTCTCAATGAACTGGACACAAAACACCCTATTCATTGAAGAGGAATATATCTGAATGGTAATAATCTTGAAACCTATGTATTTATATGTCTCCATAATGGAATCAAGTGTATGTAGATTGGCATAAACACAGATCAATGGAACAGGACAGAAAGCCCAGAGATAAACGTACATACCTATGGCTATCTCATCTATGACAAAGGAGCTGAGGATATACAATGAAGAAAAGACAGTCTCTTCAGTAATTGGTGCTGGGAAAACTGGACCCCTACACATAAAAGAATGAAATTAGAACACTCCATAACACCATACACAAAAATAAACTGTAAATGGATTAGAGATCTAAATATAAGACCAGACACTATAAAACACTTAGAGGAAACCATATGCAGAACACTCTATGACATAAATCACAGCAAGATACTTTTTGACTCACCTCCTAGAGAAATGGAAATAAAAACAGAAATCAACAAATGGGACCTAATGAAACTTAAAAGCTTTTACACAGTACAGGAAAACATAAACAAGATGCAAAAACAACCCTCAGAATGAGAGAAAATATTTTCAAATGAAGCAATTGACAAAGGATTAATCTCCAAACTTTACAAGCACCTCATGTAGCTCAATATCTCAAAAACAAACAACCCAATCCAAAAACGGGCAGAAGACCTAAATAGACATTTCTCCAAAGAAGATATACAGATTACCAAGAAACACATGAAAGGATGCTGAACATCACTAATCAATAGAGAAATGCAAATCAAAACTACCGTGAGGTATCACCACACAGCAGTCAGAGTGGCAATCATCAAAAAAATCTACAAAACAATAAATGCTGGAGAGGCCTTTATTGGAGAAAAGGGAACACACTTGCACTGTGGTTGGGAATGTAAATTGATATGGGCACTAGGGAGAACAGTACAGAGGTTCCTTTAAATAACTAACAATAGAAGAACCATACGACACAACAATCCAACTACTGGGCATTTGCCTTGCAAAAACCATAATTCTAAAAGAGTTATGTACAAAAATGTTCATTGCACCTCTATTTACAACAGCCAGGATATGGAAGCAACCTAAGTGTCCATCGACAGATGAATGGATAAAGAAGATCTGGCACATATATACAATGGGATATTACTCAGCCATAAAAAGAAGCAAAACTGAGTTATTTGTACTGAGGTGGATGGACTTAGAATCTGTCCTACATAGTGAAGTAAGTCAGAAAGGGAACAACAAATACTGTATGTTATCAGAGATATACGGAACCTAATGAAGAAAAAAAAAAAGATTGTGAAGAACCTAGTGGCAGGACCGGATTAAGGACACAAACATAGAGAAAGGACTTGAGGACACCGGAAGGGGGATGGGTAAGCTGGGACGAAGTAAGAGAGTGGCATGGACATAAATACATTACCAAATGTAACACCGATAGCTACTGGGAAGCAGCCACATAGAACAGGGAGATCAGCCCGGTGCTTTGTGACCACATAAAGGGGTGGGATATGGGGTGTGGGAGGGAGATGCAAGAGGGAGTGGATCTGGTGATATTTGTATATGTATAGCTGATTCACTTTTTTATACAGCAGAAATGAACACTCCATTGTAAAGCATTTATACTCCAATAAACGTGTAAAGGGAAAAAAAAAGAAAGCACATGGATAAACCTACACACCTATGGTCAACTAATCTATGACAAAGGAGGCAAGACTATACAATGGAGATAAGACAGTCTCTTCAATCATTGGTGCTGGGAAATATGGACAGCTACATGTAAAAGAATGAAATTAGAACACTCCCCAACACCATACATAAAAATATATTCAAAATGGATTAGAGACCTTAATGTAAGACCGGATAGTATAAAACTCTGAGAGGAAAACTTACGAAGGATTCTCCGACGTAAATCACAGCAAGATCTTTTTTGATCCACCTCCTATAGTAATGAAATAAAAAAAGAAAACTAAACAGATGGGACCTAATGAAACGTAAAAGCTTTTGCAAAGCAAAGGAAACTACAAACAAGATAAAAAGACAACCCTCAGAATGGCAGAAAATATTTGCAAACGAATCAATGGACAAATGATTAATCTCCAATATATATAAACAGCTCATGCAGCTCAATATTAATGAAACAAACAACCCAATACAAAAATGGAAGAAGATCTAAATAGACATTTCTTCCAAGAAGACATAGAGATGGCCAGTACGCACATGAAAATCTGCTCAACATCTCCAATTATTATAGAAATGGAAATGGAAACTACAATGAGGTATCACATCACACCTGTTAGAATAGGCATCATCAGAAAATCTACAAACAACAAATGCTGGAGTGGGTGTGAAGAAAAGGAACTTTCTTCCACTATTGTTGGGAATGTAAATTGATACAGTCTCTATGGGGAACAGTATGGAGGTTCCTTAAAAAACTAAAAATAGAATTACCATATAATCCAGCAATACCACTACTGGGCATATACCCAGAGAAAACCCTAAATCAAAAAGACACATTCACCACAATGTTCATTGCAGCACTATTTACAATAGCCAGGTAATGAAAGCAACCTAAGTGCCCACAGACAGACGAATGGATAAAGATGTGGTACATATATACAATGGAATGTTACTCAGCCATACAAAGGAATGAAATTGGGTCATTTGTAGAGACCTTGAAGGATCGAGAGACTGTCATAGATAGTGAAGTAAGTCAGAAAGAGAAAAACCAATACTGTATATTAATGCATATATGTGGAACCTAGAAAAATGGTACAGATGAACCAGTTTGCAGGGCAGAGATAGAGACACAGATGTAGAGAACAAACATATGGACACCAAGGGGGGAACGCCATGTGAGGGTGGTGGTGGGATGAATTGGGAGACTGGGATTCACATGTGCACACTTATATGTATAAAATACATATCCAATAAGAACCTGCTGTATAAAAGAAATACATAAATTTTAAAAAATTAAAAATAAATAAATAACATTTAATAAAATAAAACAGAAAAAAAGTTTTTCCCTTCACATAGACGTCTTTATATTAATGCATTATTTCCATGTTCATATCACCAAATTAAAACAAAATAGGAATAAATAAAATCTACCTTGAAACAAAAAGAAAAAAAAAAACAGAAACCACCATTTATACAGAGGAAAATCGTATAAGGGCACTTGATCCAGTGGTAAGAAATTCTTAAGTTGGTCAGAGGTGGGAAATCGTCTCCCATGCAGTCAGCAGCACTCCCCCCCACAAGGAGCATCCTCATTGCAAAGCTCGGGGACAGTGTCGAGGCGTCTGTGAGTAAATGTGAGCTGAGCCCCAGTCCTGCTGCAGCTGAACTCTTCCCACCATTTCCAGGTAAAACACCTGAATATGTACAAGCACTTGCAAGCCTAGAAGAAGGTCTGTGGAGCAACACCAGCGACAGCACGCAGGCTGACTTGGTGCCTGCAGGCCAGCCAGGATGGTCCTGGCCCCAGATGCTCTTCTGGAAGCTTTCCATTTACCTGCCTGAGATACCCCTCCGGCCATGGCGCCCACTGATTTTTAATTACTCACCTCTGCCTGGGGAGAAATTCCAGCGGCAGGTATGTGTGACACATCCTCTTCTTTAGCAGGTGGCAGCTTGGTAACTCCTGCAGAAAGTCCAGCAGAGCCCCACTCACACTGGGCCACCCACAAAGCCACGGCCCCTCACTCCCTCCCACAACCCCAGCCCCGACACTGCTGACGGGGCAGAGAATATGGCGTCAGACACAGCTACAGGGGCTCTTGCAGACTGGAGAGGTGTTTATATTGACCTCAACACAGGCACACCTGGGGAGGGCTGGCAGGCAGTGTCAGGCTGCCCAAATCAGCCAATCCTCATCCCTCAGGGGCTCACAGTTGCAGAAAATGAACCTTTCTAAACAGGCCATGCCTAAGGAACAGGTGTGGGCTCTTGAGAGTTAGGATAGACAAGGGGCTGCAGCTGCGGCTTGTTTTCTTACCATTTTATCTGTTCCATGAGTGGAAAACAACTTCAAGAAGACCCTATCCTAATGAGAAGAACCCAGGAGTCAGGGAGAGGAGTGATGGTGGGTGGAGACAGAGGCCTGGTACCCTGGCTGCAGTGGAAGTGTCTGGAAGACCAGGCAGAGAGAGGCTGCACAGAGTGATAGCCAGGGTCACAGACCTGTCAGAGCTGCTGTTTGTTAGTTCAAGTCCTGCTCTGAGGTGTTCTGTGTCAGCTGTGAGTGACAGGTGAGCTGGGGGTTCTCTGCAAGGTGGGCTATGTGCACAGTTCCTGTGTGTCCAGCCCTGCCGGGGTACCTGCCCAGGGGGAGTTCCGTATCCTGGGAAGGGCCTGACTATGAGAGCCCCATGGGCTGCTGGGTAGCTGCACAGGTGAGCTCAATACCGCGGGAGGGACTTGACCACGAGAGCCCCGTGGGCTGTGGGGTGGAGGTTGCAGCCCAGGTGAGCTCCATATCCTGGGATTGGCCTGACCATGAGAGCCCCATGGGCTGCTGGAGACCTGGTAAAGCATATCAGGACAGTCAGTGAAGCCACCGAGGATATATATCCAGTAGCTCCTATTTCCTACACCCTGCTGGTCATTCTACCATCCACCAGGCCATGGCATTGTGTATTAGACTTCAATGATGCCTTCTTCTGTATTCCATTCATCTCAGAGTCACAAGAATTTTTGGCTTGTGAGTTGCAGGACACAACATGAAACAAAAGCAATAATGCTGAGCCGTCCTGCCCCAATGGTTCAAAATTCCCCACACCATCATTGGGGAAATGTCCTCTAAAGACCTAAATGTTCTACCTCTGTAAAAGGGAACCCTCCTTCAATATGAAGATGACATTCTGATCGCCAGGCCTACTAAAGACGCCTCTGAACTACCTAGCCAAGAAAGGATAGAAGGTGTTCAAGAAAAAGGCTCAAATATCCCAGGCTAAGGTGACATGCCGGGGCTTCATTCTCACAGATATTCCGAGAAACACATCCCAGGATAGGGGAGAAGCCATTTGCAGCCTTACCTCTTCTAAAACTAGAAGACAGCTTAGGGGTTCCTGGGGAGGCCAAGGTTTTCTGCATCTGGATCCCTAACTACAGTCTAATAGCTGGGCCTCTACATGAAACACTGACATGAAAAGATGATGATCCCTTTGAATAGAATCCAGTAGCAGCCTCTCAAGAATGGAAAGAGCAGTCAGTTCAGACCCTTGACCAGGAACTCCCTAATTTAGCTAAACCCTTAGACCTTTACATACCCGGTCAAAGATTAATAGCCCTTGGAGCCTTAGTGCAAAAACTGGGACCACTTGAAATGTAGCAACACAAGAATGCCCTTCAGGTGTGATAAACTATAGTCACCAAGGGCTTTGCCACCGACTCATCAGGCCAGGATACTGGGGTATCTAAAAAGCTGGAAATCAGCAGCCCACAAGACCAGCTCCCTCCTAAGGGAAAAGGAACCCACGTGGTGATCCTAACCACCCATCATGCCCTGAAGTTGCAGGGGTCTCTCTGTGGACACACTGACCTCAAGTGAGGTGGTCCTCCAACTCCAACCTCCAGAGAGACAAACGGGGGCAACGGGCCCCCAAGATGACTTGTGTGACCATTACTTGACCTGGAGTTTCTCTCAGAAAACAACAAGACTGTGCCCCGAAAGAGCAGACTACTGCTTGCAGGACTTACTGCACCCACAGGGGAGCTAATAAGCTTGGAGGGGAAAACGTATATCACGCTTTCACCATAGAAAACCATACAGACAACACGGTGATGGTGGCCAATATGACCGGCTGGACTGCTGGCTACTTCTAAAGGCCGTTGACTCAGTGGACGTCATGGTCCTGGATCACCACTGACCCTGGACTGTCTGGGAGTTGTGCGGGCAGGGTTCTGACACATGGTGCTGTTTGTACATTACTTCAGGCACCTAATTAAAGAAAGCACAGACTACTGGTCAGAGCATCTAGGCTGGCAAAAACCATCTTCCTAAGGTCGCGGAACAAATGTGGTGTGGGGTGAAACCTGCCACCTCAGCATCTCTGCACATCTCTTTCCTGGACACTTAAAGGTCATTAGAATCTATAACACTTCCAATGCTGGTGCTCAGGCGCACGAGAAGTGAGGCAGGAGGCCTTGGGACAATCAACCTCACCTGGAGGTTGGTGGGGAGACGTTTTGACCCTCCCCCCATGTATCAGGGCTCCCACCACAGCATGAAGCAGTTACAAAAGAGGGGTCTGCACCCTCAACACCCCAAGAATGTGGAACAGAACAAAAAGCAGAGGAGGTGTTTGTCTCCGGCAATGTTCATTAAAAATTCCTGGGAGATAAAAGGAGAATCTGGGCAATTAAATAAAGTCTAACCTGTTTTTCCTTTGTGCTTTGTCTAATGTCACCTTCTCCTAGGGTTCCGCATGCAGAGGTCCCACACCTGGCACTTCAGACCCGATTTCCTAGAACAGAATAGATGGGTCGACACCTTAGCTAGCGGGGTCCCATGCAGACTCCGTGGCATAGAGCCTGAGCTGCAGCCAACCCAGCCCTCGAGAGCTCCATCCCCTCCCTCCCACTGATGCTGCTGGGATCCCTACACAGCAGCCCAGCCCACAGCCCGTGGGGGAGTGCACGCTCTCACCTCTCCATTCTGTTTTCAAAATAATGTTTCCTTTGCTTCTGAACCAAACTCAGTCTTGATATGTTGGCTCCAATGACACTGGGCACGGGGACTCCTGTTGGGGTCCACTCTGGAGGATCAGTAAAAGAAATTGAGAACATCGTAACTTCAATGAACAGATGTGTGAACCAAACTGTAGTTAACATAGAGCAGTGTATAATGCTCGGATAAAATAAGATGTTTCTAAGACTTACATTTGATATTTCCATCACTTTACTATAAGCAAGTTCAGTGAAGATGTCTGTCTTATTTTTCAGGTCAACATTAGAGAAATGAAGTGATTTATTTCCATGGATGTACATCGAATACTCTTGGCTGAAGCTTCAATCTTGTTTTGAATGCTTTTCCATTGAAAATGATACCTCTCTTTCAGTTCCCCCATTTCTGAGAAGTATAAAATCTTACAATTTATTATTACAAAAGGGGAAATTTAGGAGAAGGGATAAATTAACAGTTTGGGATTAACACATACACACTGCTATGTATAAAATAGATCATCAACAAGGAACTACTGTATAGCACAGGGAACTACACTGAATATTTTGCAATAACCTATAAGGGGAAATAATCTGAAAAAGAATAGATATTTTTATTGACATCATCTATCAATGACAGATAAAATGTAACCTAAGCAAGGCCGATGGTGAGCACTTCTGACCCTGAAGATTTCAATCATCTAAAGTTTGGGCTCTGCCTATTTCCCAAGGCCCTTAATAGACATACGTGTAGCCGTAGCTTTAAAATTCCCCAGTTTGTGGTTCAGGGAGGCACTGATTTGGAAACATACCTGGTGTTCTGCTTACATGCACTGGACCCTTCCTACAGCTAAAACATGCCTGCCACACGTAGAGGATGGTACACCGTTTGATCGGAAAGAGTTTGGAAAAGGCACCTCATCTCCTCATCGCCTGGTGCTCGAGTTCACCCCTCCAGCATCTTTCCTAACAATCTCCTCACTTGGGGATATCAGCACCGTCAACATCCTCTTGCACACAGTTTGGAATTTGTCCAGAGGAAGAAGCGGAAGGATGAGAAAAATTTAGAGACAAGTCTTAGCTGTTCAGACAGGAACATGCCACTCTAATTTCCCATTAGGAACAAGAATTAACCAAAGGCTCAGCCTGCCTCCTCAGAACCAGAATAGGGCCTGAAGCAATCCAATGGTTTGGCGGCCAGCTCACAAAAAAAGCGAGTTGCAAAATGGAGCTCAGGAGCAGACATTTCAAAGACCTGCAAAGATATAAATGATAACCAATGTCCAAAAATATATTCAGGTAAGGCAACGAAGAGGATCTGAATGAGAGGCAGAATTGCAGGAAACAGATTTCAAAAGGTAGATTGTACTCACGTTTAAAGCATATGAAAAGCAGCAGAATTTCTAAAATGATGCAGTTGGGCAAAAGGGTGTATGTGGTTTTTTCGTGAAATCTTCAGGAAAATAAAACACATACAGAGTTTTTGGCCAAACAAGCAAGCGGGAAATGCAAATCCGCACAACAAAGAAGTCTCAATATACACTGCTTAGAAAGGCCATCCAAAAAATGTGTACAAACCAGAAATGCAGGAGAGGCCACGGAGAACAGGGAGCCTAGTCACGCTGATGGGTGGGGTATAAATATCCAAGAGCCACTCTGAAGAAGTGTATGCTGTTTCCTAAAACATCTAAAATACAAAGCCCCCGAGCAAAGGGGACTTCAACTCATGGGCATATAACTTGGGAAGACTAAATATCGACAAGACACAGGCACCCCAAAGTTTAGGGCTGCTATGCATACAAGAACCTCAACTTCGGTACACCTAAATTATCCCAGGAAAAAGAGAAATGCATAAAGAACTTGTGGTAATTCTGTACAACGGAATATCACTCAGACGTGAAATCAATGTCATAAGGCCAGTAGCAGCATAATGAGTGGATATAGTTATGATGATTCTAAGTGAAATTAGTCACACAGAAAAAAAGAATCTTATCATAAGATATCACTTACAGAGGGAATGTCAACATCACAACACATGAACTGAATTAAGAAAGAGAATAGAGTCTCACATTTAGAAAACACTCTTATGCCTGCTTAAAGGGAAAGGAGAGGTGGGGTGATGCATAAAACCAGAGTTTGATATTAGCACAGGTAACATTCCATAAACCGAATACAGAAGAGGCAAGACCTACACTTTCCTCAGTGAACGGGACTCAAAACCCCTATTCCCCGCAGAGGAATATATCTGACTAGTAAGAATCTTAAAACCTATGTATTGATATGTCTCCGTAAGGGAATCAAGTGTGTCTAGACCGGCATAAACACGTCAGTGAAAATCAGCTCAACCCTATTATAAAAATGAATTTCAAAAACCAAAGAAAAAAACAGCGAAATTCTTACACAATTCCTTCAGGGGTTCTGATGAAACCTGCAATGACCCTATCTGCAAAGACAACTGGATGAGATATAAGGCTGGACACTTGGGACTGAGAGGACTGGTGAGAATGGGAGAGAAAATGCAGATCCTTTAAAGTAGTAATGCATGACACCATTCCATGAGTCCCAAATCTCCAGGTAGAAGGGAATATCAATACAGTTATAACACGTATGGGAAACCTAGAGAATGGACACACTGTGATGGTGAAAGGTTTCTAAAAGTCTCCTAATTTTTCCTCTCGTTGTGCTCCAGGTTGGCATTCCAACTGCCTTACTATCAATCTCCCAACTTAGGAGAGTTAACCCCTATAACATCCTGGTTCACACAGTTTGCTAATTGTGCAGAGGATGAAAGGGAAGAGGGAGAACCAATCAGAGAGTAGATGTAGGCATTTGGACGGGCACATGTCACTCTAAATTCCCGTCAGGAAGAAGAATTAACCAAAGCCTCAGCCACCCGTAGGGAACAGTATAGCCACCCCTGGAACCAGTATAGGTCCTGAAGCAAAATTGTGGATTTGCGGTCAGCTCCCAAAAATGGAATTTGAAAATTGGAGCTCAGGGGCACAGCAATTCACAAACCTGCAGAGTTATAAAGGACTACTCTCTTCCAAAAATCTGTGGGGAGAAGGGAACGAAGCGGACTTTAAAATGAGGCAGAATTGCACAAAACATATTTCATGAGGTAAATTGGAATCGCTTTTAAAGCACAGGAAAAACATCACAACTTCGACAGTGATGCCCTTGGCCAAAAACGGCGTATGGCTTTTCTCCTGAATATATTCAGGAGAAAACGCATACACCCTTTTTGGCCAATCAAGCAAGCGTGCAATGCAAATCCACACTACAACGTATTGTCACTACCCAGCGGTCAAATGGGACATCCGAAAATCTGTAAAAACCAGAAAGGCAAGAGAGAGATGACAAGGACATGAAGCAATGTAATCCCAAGGGTCATGGAGGATTGTGATGACCAGCTCATGGAGCATTGTGATGACAAGATTATGTAGCATTTTGCTGACAAAGGCATGGAGCATTGTGATGACAATGCTCATGGAACACTGTGATGACAAGCATCACGGAGCATTGTGATTAAATCTGTCATGGAGCAGTGGGAAGACAAGTGCATGGAGCATTTTGATGACAAGAGTCCAGGATCATTGTGTTGTCAGGGTTCATGGAGCGTTGTGATGACAGTGGTCATGGAGCACTGTGATGAGAAGGTCATGGAGCATTGGGCTGAAAATGTTCATGGACTATTGTGATGACAGTTGTCATTTTGCATTGTGATGAAAAGGTACTGGAGCATTGTGATGAGAAGACCATGGAGCCTTTTGATTACAAGTCTCATGGAGCATTCTGATGAAAAGGGGCATGGAGCATTGTGATTACAGGGGTCGTGGAGCATTGTGATGACAAGGGCATGAAGCATCGTGAATGAGAAGGCCATGGAGCGTTCTGATGGCATGCATCACGGAGTTCTGTGATGACAAGGGCATGGAGCATTGTGATTACAGGGGGCTTGGAGCACTGTGAGGAAAAGGGCATGGAACACGGTGATGAAAAAGGCATGCAGCCTTGTCATGACAGGGTTCATAGAGGATACTGATGACAAGTGTCAGGGAGCATTGTGATGACAAGGGTATTGAGCATTGTGATGACAAAGTTCATGGAGCATTGTGATGAGAAGACCATGGATAATTGTGGTGATGAGCGTCATAGGGCGTTGTGATGATAAGTGTTATGGAACATTTTGATCACAATGATTTGGAGCATTGTGATGACAGAGGTCATGGAGCATTTTGATTTCATTCTGATGACAGTAGCATGAAGCATTATGATGATGGGCATGGTGCATTGTGATGACAGGGTTCATGGAGCATTGAGATGAAAAGGGGCATGGAACATTGTGATTACAAGGGTCTTGGAGCATTGTGATGACAAGGGCATGGAGCATCGTGAATGAGAAGGCCATGGAGCATTCTGATGACATGCGTCATGAAGCTTTGTGATGACAAGGGCATGGAGCATTGTGATTACACGGGTCTTGGAGCATTGTGATGACAAGGGTCATGGAAACTTGTGATGACAAGGCTGTGGAACAGTGTGATGGCAGGGGTCATGGAGCATTTTTATGACAGGTGTAATGGAGCATTGTTATGACAAGGGCATGGAGCATTGGTCTGAAATGTTTCATGGATTATTATGATGAGTGGAGGCAAGGAGCATTGTGATGACAAGGGCACAGAACACTGTGATACATGGGTCGTGGAGGATTGTAATGACAAGCGCATGGAGCATTGTGAGAAGAATGGCATCGAGCATAGTGATGAAAAGCATCATGGAGACTGTAGTGACAAGGGCATGTAAAAATGTGATAAGAGGGTTCATGGAGCATTATGATAACAATGGCATGGAGCATTGTGATGCAAAGTGTCATGGAGCTTTGTGATGACAAAGGTCAGGGAGCATTTTGATGACAAGGCTGTGGTGCATTCTGTTGTGAAGGGCAGGGAGCATTGTGATGACAGGGTCATGGAGCATTTGATGAAAAATGTCATGGAACATTTTGATGACAGGGGTTATGGAACATTGTGATTTCAGGGTCATGGAACATTTTCATGACAGGGGTTATGGACCACTGTGATGACAGGGGAGTGGTTGTATTGTGAGGAGTAGTGAGGGAACATTTTGATATCAGTGGTGAGAGAGCATTTTGATAAGACGAGCAGGGAGCATTGTGATGACAAGGTTTATGGAGCATTGTGATGACAATGTTGTGGATCACTGTGATGTAAAGCGCATGGCACATTGTGATGACATGGGTCAGGGAGCATTGCACTGACAAGCACATGGAACTTTGGGTTGACAAGGGTCATGGCGCATTGAGTTGACAAAGTGACGGAGCATTGTGATGACAAGTGTCACAGAGCATTGTGATGAAAAGTTCATGGAGCATTGTGGTGAAAAAGTTCACAGAGCCTTGTGATGATGAGGGCATGGATCATTGTGATGACACAGGTAATGAAGCCTTGTGATGACTGGAGTCACGGAGCATTGTGATGACATGGGTCATGGAGCATAGTGATAACAAGGGCATGGAATATTGTGAAGACCAGGTCATGCAGTATTGTGAAGACTGGTGTCAGGGAGCATTGTGATGACATATGTAATGGACCATTGTGATGAAAATGGCCTGGAGCATTGTGATAAAAATTGTTTTGGAGGATTCTGATGACAAAGGTAATGGAGCATTGTGATGACAGTGGCTTGGAGAATTGTGATGACAAGGGTCACGGAGCATTGTGCTGAAAAGTGCATAGAGAATTGTGATGACAAAGGTCATGGAGCATTCTGATGACAAGCTTGTGGAGTATTTTGATGATAATGGCATGGAGCATTGTGATGAAAATGGCATGGGGAATTGTGATGAAAAAGGCATGGAGCCATTTCCTGACAGGGTTCAAGGAGCATTCTGTCGACAAGTGTCAGGAATCATTATGATGATAAGTGTATTCAGAATTGTGATGACAAATGTCATGGAGCATTGTGATGAAAAGGGCATGGAGTATTGTGATGACAGGCATCATGGAGCGTTGTGATGACAAGTGTTATGGAACATTGTGATCACAAGTGTTTGGAGCATTGTGATGACAGAGGTCATGGATCATTTTCATTTCAAGGAGCATGGAGGATTGTGATGACAAGGGCATGAAACAATGTGATCCCAAGGTTCATGGAGGATTGTGATGACAATGGTAATGGAGTATTGTGATGACAAGTGCATAGAACATTGTAATGAAAAGGTCATGTAGCATTTTGCTGACAGAGGCATGGAGCATTGGGATGAGAAGACCATGGAGCCTTGTGATGATATGTCTCATGGAACATTCTGATGAAAAGGGGCATGGAGCCTTGTGATTACAGGGGTTGTGGAGCACTGTGATGACAAGGGCATGGAGCTTTGGGATGAGAAGGCCATGGAGCCTTGTCATCACAGGGTTCAAGGAGCATACTGACGACAAGTGTCAGGGAACATTGTGATGACAAGGGTATTGAGCATTGTAGTGACAAAAGTCATGGAGCATTGTGATGAGAAGACCATGGATAATTGTGATGACGAGCGTCATGGGGCATTGTGATGATAAGTGTTATGGAAGATTTTGATCACAAGGATTTGGAGCATTGTGATGAGAGAGGTCATGGTGCATTATGATTTCATTGTGATGACAATAGCATGAAGAATTATGATGGAGGGCATGGTGCATTGTGATGACAGGGTTCATGGAGCATTTAATGAAAAGGGGCATGGAGCATTGTGATTACAGGAGTTTTGGAGCATTGTGATGACAGGTTTAATGGAGTATTGTGATGGCAAGGGCAAGGAGCACTGTGATGAGATGGCCATGGAGCATTCTGATGACATGCGTCATGGAGATTTGTGCCGACAAGTGCATGAAGCAATGTGATGAGAGCGATCATGGAGCATTGTGATGACAGTGACATGGAGCATTGTGATGCCAAGGGTCATGGATCTTTGTGATGACAAAGTCATGGAGCATTTTGATGACAAGGGTGTTGTGCTTTCTGATGAGAAGGGCAGGGAGCATTGTGATGACAGGGTCATGGAGCAATTTGATGTAAAGGGTTATGTAACATTTTGACGACATGGGATATGGAACATTGTGATGTCATGGGTCATGGAACATTTTCATGACAGGGGTTATGGACCATTGTGATGACAGGGGAGTGGGTGGATTGTGATGACTAGTGAGGGAACATTTTGATATCAGTGGTGAAAGATTATTTTGATAAGACGTGCAAGCAGCATTGTGATGACATGGGTCATGGAGCACTGTGCTGACAAGCGCATGGAACATTGTGATGACAAGGGTCATGGAGCATTGAGTTGACAAATGGACGGAGCATTGTGATAACAAGTGTCACGGAGCATTGTGATGAAAAGTTCATGGAACATTGTGGTGACAAAGTTCACAGAGCCTTGTGATGATGAGGGCATGGGTCATTGTGATGACACAGGTCATGACGCATTGTGATGACTGGAGTCAAGGAGCATTGTGAGAATTGTGGTCAAGAAGCACTGTGATGAAAATGGCATGGAGCATTGTGATGACAGTGGCATGGAGCATTGGTCTGACAAGTTTCATGGATAATTGTTTTGACAGTGGGCATGGCATATTGTGAGGACAAGGTCATGGAATATTGTGAAGACAGGTGTCAGGGAGCATTGTGATGACATATTTCATGTTCCATTGTGATGACAATGGTATGGAGCATTGTGATGCAAAGTGTCACTGAGGATAGTGATGAAAAATGTAATGGAGCATTGTGGATGACAAGGGCTTGGAGCATTGTGATGACAAGTGTTATGGAGCATTTTGATGACAACGGCCATAGAGAATTTTGATGAAAAGGTCGTGAAGCATTGTGATGACAGAGTCATGGAGCTTGCTATGACAGGGGTCATGAGGTATTGTGATGACATGTGAATGGAGAATTGTGATGACAAAACATGTAACATTGTCTTGAGAACTGTCATGGAGCATTGTGATGACAAGGACGTGGAGAATTGTGATGACAAGGGACATGGAGCATTGTGATGACCAGGGCATGGAGCATTGTGATGGCAAGACCTTGGAGCATTGTGATGAGAAGACCATGGATAATTTTGATGAGGAGCGTCATGGAGCACTATAATGACAAGGGGTATGGAGCATTGTGATGTCAGGGTACATGGAGCATTTTGATGACAGGGCTTATGGAACATTGTGATGTCATAGGTCATCGAACATTGTGATGATAAGTGCATGTAGCATTGTGATGACAGGAGTCATGGAACATTGTGATGACAGGGGTGGGGAGTATTGTTATGAATAGAGATATAACATTGTGATATCAGTGGTGAGAGAGCATATTGATGAGAAGTGCATGGAGCATTGTGATGACAAGGTTAATGTAGCATTGTAATGACAAGATTGTGGAGCAGTGTGATGGCAAGCGCATGTTGCACTGTGATGACATGTGTCATGGAGCATTGTGCTGACAAACGCATGGAGCATTGTGATGACAACGGTCATGGAGCATTGTGCTGAAAAAGGCAGAGAGTATTGTGAAGACAAGGGTCAAAGAGCATTGTGATGAAAATTTCATGGAGCCTTGAGTTTAAAAAGGCCACAGAGACTGTTGAAGACGAGGGCATGGACCATTGTGATGACAAAGGTCATGAAACATTGTGATGACTGGACTCACGGAGCATTGTGATGACATGGGTCATGGAGCATTGTGATAACAAGGGCATGGGACATTGTGATGAAAAGGGCATGGAACATTGGTCTAATAAGTTTCATGGATTATTGCAATGACATTTGGAATGGGGCATTGTGATGACAAGGGCATAGAGCATTGTGAAGACCAGGTCATGCAGTATTGTGGCGACTGGTGTCAGGGAGCATCGTGATGACATATGTAATGGCCCATTGTGATGACAATGGCCTGGAGCATCGTGATGCCAATTGTCATGGAGGATTCTAATGACAAAGGTAACGCAGCATTGTGTTGAAAATGGCTTAGAGCATTGTGATGACAAGTGTCAGGGAGCATTGTGCTGACAAGTGCATGGAGAATTGTGATGACAAAGGTCATGGAGCATTCTGATGACAAGCTTGTGGAGTATTTTGATGACAATGGCATGGAGCATTGTGATGAAAACGGCGTGGGACATTGTGATGAAAAAGGCATGGAGCCTTTTTGTGACAGGTTTCAAGGAGCATTCTGACGACAAGTTTCAGGGAGCATTGTGATGACAAGTGTATTGAGAATTGTGATGACAAATGTCATGGAGCATTGTGACGAATAGGGCATGGAGTATTGTGATGACAGGCATCATGGAACGTTGTGATTACAAGTGTTATGGAACATTGTGATCACAAGGGTTAGGAGCATTGTGATGACAGAGGTCATGGATCATTTTGATTTCAAGGAGCATGGAGCATTGTGATGACAAGGGCATGAAACAATGTGATCCCAAGGTTCATGGAGGATTTTGATGACAATGGTAATGGAGTATTGTGATGACAAGCGTATAGAATATTGTAATGACAAGGTCATGTGGCATTTTGCTGACAAAGGCATGGGCATTGTGATGACTGGTGTCATGGAGCACTGTGATGACAAGCGTCACGGA
The DNA here is from genome assembly GCF_964165515.1 of Mesoplodon bidens. Classification (NCBI taxonomy): domain Eukaryota; kingdom Metazoa; phylum Chordata; class Mammalia; order Artiodactyla; family Ziphiidae; genus Mesoplodon; species Mesoplodon bidens. The sequence continues at coordinate 1,378,048 of NW_027671226.1, forward strand.
GCATTGTGAATACAGGGGTCATGGAGCATTGGGATGACCAGTGCATTGATGATTTTGAAGACAAGTGTCATGGAGCATTGGGATGAAAATGTTCATGGAATATTGTGATGACAAGGGACATGGAGTGTTGTGATAACAGGGGTCATGGAGCATTGTGATGATAAGGAACTCGAGCATTGTGATGAGAAGACCATGGAGCCTTGTAATGATATGTCTCATGGAACATTCTGATGAAAAGGGGCATGGAGCCTTGTGATTACAGGGGTCGTGGAGCACTGTGATGACAAGGGCATGGAGCATTGGGATAGAAGGCCATGGAGCCTTGTCATCACAGGGTTCAAGGAGCATACTGACGACAAGTGTCAGGGAACATTGTGATGACAAGGGTATTGAGCATTGTGGTGACAAAAGTCATGGAGCATTGTGATGAGAAGACCATGGATAATTGTGATGACGAGCGTCATGGGGTTTTGTGATGATAAGTGTTATGGAACATTTTGATAACAAGGATTTGGAGCATTGTGATGAGAGATGTCATGGAGCATTATGATTTCATTGTGATGACAATGGCATGAAGCATTATGATGGTGGGCATGGTGCATTGTGATGACAGGGTTCATGGAACATTGAGATGAAAAGGGCCATGGAGCATTGTGATTACAGGGGTCTTGGAGCATTGTGATGAGAGGTGTAATGGAGCATTGTGATTGCAAGTGCATAGAGCACTGTGATGAGAAGGCCATGGAGCATTCTGATGACATGTGTCATGGAGGTTTGTGACGACAAGGGCATGAAGCAATGTGATGAGAGCGATCATGGAGCATTGTGATGGAAATAACATGGACCATTGTGATGCCAAGTGTCATGGATCTTTGTGATGAAAAATTCATGGAGCATTTTGATGACAAGGGTGTTGTACATTGTGATGAGAAGGTCAGGGAGCATTGTGATGACAGGGTCATGGAGCAATTTTATGAAAAGCGTCATGGAGCATTTTGATGACATGGGTTATGGAATATTGTGATGTCAGGGGTCATGGAACATTTTCATGACAGGGTTTATGGACCATTGTGATGACAGGGGAGTGGGTGTATTGTGATGACTAGTGAGGGAACATTTTGATATCAGTGGTGAGAGAGCATTTTGATAAGACGTGCAATGAGCATTGTGATGACAAGGTTTATGGAGCATTGTGATGACATGGGTCATGGAGCACTGCGCTGAGATGCGCATGGAACATTGTGATGACAAGGGTCATGGAGCACTGAGTTGACAAACGGACGGAGCATTGTGATAACAAGTGTCACGGAGCATTTTGATGAAAATTTCATGGAGCAATGTGGTGACAAAGTTCACAGAGCCTTGTGATGATGAGGGCATGGATCATTGTGATGACACAGGTCATGACGCCTTCTGATGACTGGAGTCACGGAGCATTGAGAGAACTGGGTTCATGGAGCACTGTGATGACAAGGGCATGGAGCATTGTGAAGACAGGTTCATGGAGCATTGGTCTGACAAGTTTCATGGATAATTGTGTTGACAGTGGGCATGGCACATTGTGAGGACAAGGTCATGGAGTATTGTGAAGACAGGTGTCAGGGGGCATTGTGATGACATATTTCATGTTCCATTATGATGACAATGGCATGGAGAATTGTGATGCCAAGTGTTTTGGAGGATTGTGATGACAAAGGTAAAGGAGCATTGTGATGACAAGGGCTTGGAGCATTGTGATGACAATGGTCATGGAGCATTTTGATGAGAACGGCCATTGAGAATTTTGACGAAAATGTCGTGAAGCATTGTGATGACAGAGGCATGGAGCTTGCTATGACAGGGGTCATGGGGTATTGTGATGACATGTGCATGGAGAATTGTGATGACAAAAGTACGTAACATTGTGAGGAGAACTGTCATGGAGCATTGTGATGACAAGGACGTGATGAATTGTGATGACAAGTGACATGGAACATTTAGATGTATGGGGACATGTAGCATTTTGATGAAAAGGGTCATGGAGCATTTTGATGAGAGGGTTTATGGATCATTGTGATGTCATAAGTCATCGAATATTGTGATGATATGTGCATGTAGCATTGTGAAGACAGGTGTCATGGAACATTGTGATGACAGGGGTGGGGGAGTATTGTGATGAATACTGATGTAACATTGGGATATCAGTGTTGAGAGAGCATATTGATGAGATGTGCATGGAGCATTGTGATGACAAGGTTAATGGAGGATTGTGATGACAAGATTGTGGAGCACTGTGATGACAAGCACATGGTGCATTGTGATGACGTGTCATGGAGCATTGTGCTGACAAGCACATGGAGCATTGTGATGACAATGGTCATGGAGGATTGTGCTGAGAAAGGCATAGAATATTGTGATGACAAGGGTCAAAGAGCATTGTGATGAAAATTTCATGGAGCATTGAGGTTAAAAAGGTCACAGAGACTGTTGATGACGAGGGCATGGACCATTGTGATGACAAAGGTCATGAAGCATTGTGATGACTGGAGTCACGGAGCATTGTGATAAAAAGGGCATGGAGCATTGTGATGACAAGGGCTTGGAACATTGGTGTAATAAGTTTCATGGATTATTGCAATGACAGTTGGAATGGCGTATTGTGATGACAAGGGCATGGAGCACTGTGAAGACCAGGTCATGCAGTATTGTGAAGACTGGTGTCAGGGAGCATTGTGATGACATATGTAATGACCCATTGTGATGACAATGGCATGGAGCATTGTGATGCCAAGTGTCATGGAGGATTCTGATGACAAAGGTAATGGAGCATTGTGATGACAATGGCTTGGAGCACTGTGATAACAAGGGTCTGGGAGCATTGTGCTGGCAAGTGCATGGAGAATTGTGATGACACGGGTCATGGAGCATTTGGATGACAAGCTTGTGGAGTATTTTGATGACAATGGCATGGATTATTGTAGGACAATGGCATGGGGCATTGTGATGAAAACAGCATGGAGCCTTTTCTTGACAGTGTTCAATGGTCATTCTGACGACAAGAGTCAGGGAGCATTGTGATGACAAGTGTATTGAGAATTGTGATGACAAAAGTCATGGAACATTGTGATGAAAAGGGCATGGAGTATTGTGATGACAGGCATCATGGAGCGTTGTGATGACAAGTGTTATAGAACATGGTAATCACAAGGGTTTGGAGCATTGCAGTGACAAAGGTCATGGATCATTTTGATTTCAAGGAAAATGGAGCATTGTGATGACAACTGCATGAAGCAACGTGATCCCAAGTTTCATGGAGGATTGTCATGACAAAAGTAATGGAGTATTGTGATGACAAGCGCATAGAGCATTGTAATGAAAAGGTCATGTAGCATTTTGCTGACAAAGGCTTGGAGCATTGTGACGACAGGTGTCATGGCGCACTGTGATGACAAGTGTCACAGAGCATTGTGAATACAGAGGTCATGTAGCATTGGGATGACTAGGGCACGGATCATTTTGATGACAAGTGTCATGGAGTTTGGGCTGAATATATTCATGGAGTATTGTGATGACAGGTGTCATGGAACATTGTGATGACTAGGTAATGGGGCATTGTTATGACAAGAGTCCCGGATCACTGTGTTGTGATGACAGTTGACATGGAGCATTGTGATGATATTGGTCATGGAGCATTGCGATGAGAAAGTCATGGAGCATTGGGCTGAAAATATTCGTGGAGTATTGTGATGACAGGTGTCATGGAGCACTGAGATGACAAGGTACTGGAGCACTGTGATGAGAAGACCAAGGAGCCTTGTGATGATATGTCTCATGGAACATTCTGATGAAAAGGGGCATGGAGAATTGTGATTACAGGGGTCGTGGAGCACTGTGATGAAAAGGGCATGGAGCATTGGGATGAGAAGGCCATGGAGCCTTGTCATCACAGGGTTCAAGGAGCATATTGACGACAAGTGTCAGGGAGCATTGTGAAGACAAGGGTATTGCGCATTGTGGTGACAAAAGTCATGGAGCATTGTGATGAGAAGACCATGGATAATTGTGATGACAAGCGTCATGGGGCGTTGTGATGATAAGTGTTATGGAACATTTTGATCGCAAGGATTTGGAGCATTGTGATGAGAGGGGTATTGGAGCATTATGATTTCACTGTGATGACAATAGCATGAAACATTATAATGGTGGGCATGGTGCATTTTGATGACAGGGCTCATGGAGCATTGTGATTAAAAGGGGCATGGAGCATTGTGATTACAGGGGTCATGGAGCATTGTGATGACAGGTGTAATGGAGCATTGTGATGGCAAGGGCATGGAGCACTGTGATGAGAAGGCCATGGAGCATTCTGATGACATGCGTCATGGAGCTTTGTGACGACAAGGGCATGAAGCAATGTGATGAGAGCGATCATGGATCATTGTGATGACAATGACATGGAGCATTGTGATGACAAGGGTCATTGATATTTGTGATGACAAATTCATGGCGCATTTTGATGACAAGGGCGTTGTGCATTGTGATGAGAAGAGCACGGAGCCTTGTGATGACAGGGTCATGGAGCAATTTGATGAAAAGGTCATGGAACATTTTGATGACAGGGGTTATGGAACATTGTGATGTCAGGGGTCATGGAACATTTTCATGACAGGGGTTATGGAGCATTGTGATGACAGGGGAGTGGGGGTATTGTGCTGACTAGAGATGGAACATTTTGATATCAGTGGTGAGAGAGCATTTTGATAAGACGTGCAAGGAGCATTGTGATGACATGTTTTATGGAGCATTGTGATGACATGGGTCATGGAGCACTGTGCTGACAAGCGCATGGAACATTGTGATGACAAGGGTCATGGAGCATTGAGTTGACAAAGGGACGGAGCATTGTGATAACAAGTTTCACGGAGCATTGTGATGAATAGTTCATGGAGCAATGTGGTGACAAAATTCACAGAGCCTTGTGATGATGAGGGCATGCATCATTGTGATGACACAGGTCATGAAGCCTTGTGATGACTTGAGTCACGGAGCATTGTAAGAACTGGTGTCATGGAGCATAGTGATGACAAGGGCATGCAGCATTGTGATGACAGGGGCATGGAGCATTGGTCTGACAAGTTTCATGGATAATTGTGTTGACAGTGGGCATGGCACATTGTGATGACAAGGGCATGGAATATTGTGAAGACAGGTGTCAGGGAGCATTGTGATGACATATTTCATGTACCATTGTGATGACAATGGTATGGAGCATTGTGATGTCAAGTGATTTGGAGGATTGTGTTGACAAAGGTAATGGAGCATTGTGATGACAAGGGCATGGAGCATTGTGATTACAAGGTTCATGGAGCATTGTGATGACAACGGCCATTGAGAATTTTGATGAAAAGATCGTGAAGCATTGTGGTGACACAGTAATGGAGCTTGCTATGTCAGGGGTCATGGGGTATTGCGATGACATGTGCATGGAGAATTGTGATGACAAAAGACATGGAGCACTGTGATGAGAACTGTCATGGAGCATTGTGATGACAAGGACGTGGAGAATAGTGATGACAACGGACATGGAGCACTGTGATGAGCAAAGCATGGAGCATTGTGATGGCAAGACCGTGGAGCATTGTGATGAGAAGACCATGGATAATTGTGATGACGAGCGTCATCTAGCACTGTAATGACAAGGGCTTTGGAGCATTGTGATGTCATGGGACATGGAGCATTTTGATGAAAAGGGTAATGGAGCATTTTGATGACATGGCTTATGGAACATTGTGATGTCATAGGTCATCGAACATTGTGATGATAAATGCATGTAGCATTGTGATGACAGGAGTCATTGAACATTGTGATGATAGGGGTGAGGGAGTATTGTGATGAATAGTGATATAACATTGTGATGTTAGTGGTGAGAGAGCATATTGATGAGAAGTGCATGGAGCATTGTGATGACAAGGTAAATGGAGCATTGTGATGACAAGATTGTGGAGCACTGTGATGACAAGCACATGGTTCATTGTGATGACATGTGTCATGGAGCATTGTGCTGACAAGCGCATGGAGCATTGTGATGACAACGGTTAAGGAACATTGTGCTGAGAAAGGCATAGAGTATTGTGATGACCAGGGTCAAAGAGCATTGTGATGAAAATTTCATGGAACATTGAGGTTAAAAATGTCACCGATACTGTTGATGACGAGGGCATGGACCATTGTGATGACAAAGGTCATGAAGAATTGTGATGACTGGAGTCACGGAGCATTGTGATAACAAGGGCATGGAGCATTGTGATGACAAGGGCAGGGAACATTGGTCTAATAAGTTTAATGGGTTATTGCAATGACAGTTGGAATAGCGCATTGTGATGACAAGTGCATGGAGCATTGTGATGACCAGGTCATGCAGTATTGTGAAGACTGGTGTCAGGGAGCATTGTGATGACATATATAATGGCCCATTGTGATGACAATGGCATGGAGCATTGTGATGCCAAGTGTCATGGAGGATTCTGATGACAAAGGTAATGGAGCATTGTGATGACAATGGCTTGGAGCATTGTGATGACAAGGGTCAGGGAGCATTGTGCTGGCAAGTGCATGGAGAATTGTGATGCACACGTCATGGAGCATTTGGATGACAAGCTTGTGGAGTATTTTGATGACAATGGCATGGATTATTGTGAGGAAATGGCATGGGGCATTGTGATGAAAACAGCATGGAGCCTTTTCTTGACAGGGTTCAATGATCATTGTGACGACAAGAGCCAGGGAGCATTGTGATGACAAGTGTATTGAGAATTGTGATGACAAAGTTCATGGAACATTGTGATGAAAAGGACATACAGTATTGTGATGACAGGCATCATGGAGCGTTGTGATGACAAGTGTTATGGAACATTGTGATCACAAGGTTTTGGAGCATTGTGATGACAGAGGTCATGGATCATTTTGATTTCAAGGAGCTTGGAGCATTGTGATGACAAGGGCATGAAGCAATGTGATCCCATGGTTCATGGAGGAGTGTGATGATAATGGTAATGGAGTATTGTGATGACAAGCGCATAGAGCATTGTAAAGACAAGGTCATGTAGCATTTTGCTGACAAAGGTATGGAGCATTGTGATGACAGGTGTCATGGCGCACTGTGATGACAAGTGTCACAGAGCATTGTGAATACAGAGGTCATGGAGCATTGGGGTGAGTAGGGCACGGAACATTTTGATGACAAGGATCATGGAGTTTGGGCTGAATATATTCATGGAGTATTGTGATGACATGGGTCATGGAGCATTGTGATGACTAGGTAATGGGGCATTGTGCTGACAAGAGTTCCGGATCATTGTGTTGTCAGGTGTCATGGAGTGTTGTGATGACAGTGGTCATGGAGCATTGTGATGATATTGGTCATGGAGCATTGCGATGAGAATGTCATGGAGCATTGGGCTGAAAATGTTCATGGAGTATTGTGATGACACGTGTCATGGAGCATTCAGATGACAAGTTTGTGGAGTACTGTGCTGACAAAGCATGTAACACTGTGATGAGAAGTGTCATGGAACATAGTGATGCCAAGAACTTGGAGTATTGTGATGACCAGGGTATGGAACATTGTGATGGCAAGACTGTGGAGCATTGTGATGAGAAGGCCATGGATAATTGTGCTGAAGAGTGTCATGGAGCACTGTAATGACAAGGGTTATGGAGCATTGTGATGTCAGGGGACATGGAGCATTTTGATGAAAAGGGTCATGGAGCATTTTGTTGACAGGTCTTATGGAACATTGTGATGTCATAGGTCATCGAACATTGTGATGATAAGTGCATGTAGCATTGTGATGACAGGAGTCATGGAACATTGTGATGACAGGGGTGGGGGAGTATTGTGATAAATAGTGATGTAACTTTGTGATATCAGTGGTGAGAGAGCATATTGATGAGAAGTGCATGGAGCCCTGTGATGACAAGGTTAATGGAGCATTGTGATGACCAGATTGTGGAGCACTGTGATGACAAGCGCATGGTGCACTGTGATGACATGTGCCATGGAGCATTGTGCTGACAAGCGCATGGAGCATTGTGATGACAACGGTCATGGAGCATTGTGCTGAGAAAGGCATAGAGTATTGTGATGACAAGGGTCAAAGAGTATTGTGATGAAAATTTCATGGAGCATTGAGGTTAAAATGTCAAAGAGACTGTTGATGATGAGGGCATGGACCATTGTGATGACAAAGGTCATGAAGCATTGTGATGACTGGACTCACGGAGCATTGTGATGACATGGGTCATGGAGCATTGTGATAACAAGGGCATGGAGCATAGTGATGACAAGGGCATGGAGCATTGGTCTAATAAGTTTCATGGATTATTGCAATGACATTTGGAATGGCGCATTGTGATGACAAGGGCATGGAGCATTGTTAAGACCAGGTCATGCAATATTGTGAAGACTGGTGTCAGGGAGCATTGTGATGACATATGTAATGGCCCATTGTGATGACAATGGCATGGAGCATTGTGATGCCAAGTATCATGGAGGATTCTGATGTCAAATGTAATGGAGCATTATGATGACAATGGCTTGGAGCATTGTGATGACAAGGGTCAGGGAGCATTGTGCTGACAAGTGCATGGAGAATTTTGATGACAAAGTTCATGGAGCATTCTGATGACAAGCTAGTGGAGTATTTTGATGAAAATGGCATGGAGCATTGTGATGAAAACGGCATGGGGCATTGTGATGAAAAATGCATGGAGCCTTTTCGTGACAGGGTGCAAGGAGCATTCTGACGACAAGAGTCAGGGAGCCTTGTGATGACAAGTGTATTGAGAATTGTGATGACAAAGGTCATGGAGCAATGTGATGAAAAGGGCATGGAATATTGTGATGACAGGCATTATGGAGAATTGTGATGACAAGTGTTATGGAACATTGTGACCACAAGTGTTTGGAGCATTGTGATGACAGAGGTGATGAATCATTTTGATTTCAAGGAGCATGGAGCACTGTGATGACAAGGGCATGAAACAATGTGATCCCAACGTTCATGGAGGATTGTGATGACAATGGTAATGGAGTATTGTGTTGACAAGTGCATAGAGCATTTTAATGACAATGTCATGTGGCATTTTGCTGACAATGGCATGGAGAATTGTGATGACAGGGGTCATGGAGCATTGTAATGACAGGGGTCATGGAGCATGGTGATGAGAAGTTCATGGAGCATTGGGCTGAAAATGTTCATGGAGTATTGTGATGACAGGTGTAATGGAGCATTGTGATGGCAAGGTACTGGAGCATTGTGATGAGAAGACCATGGAGCCTTGTGATGATATGTCTCATGGAACATTCTGATGAAAAGGGGCATGGAGCCTTTTGATTACAGGGGTTGTGGAGCACTGTGATGACAAGGGCATGGAGCATTGGGATGAGAAGGCCATGGAGCCTTGTCATCATAGGGCTCAAGGAGCATACTTAGGACAAGTGTCAGGGAGCTTTGTGATAACAAGGGTATTGAGCATTGTGGTGACAAAAGTCATGGAGCATTGTGATGAGAAGACCTTGGATAGTTGTGATGAGGTGAGTCATGGGGCGCTGTGATGATTAGTGTTATGGAATATTTAGATCACAAGGATTTGGAGCATTGTGATGAGAGAAGACATGGAGCATTATGATTTCATTGTGATGACAATAGCATGAAGCATTATGATGGTGGCCATGTTGCATTGTGAAGACAGGGCTCATGGAGCATTGAGATGAAAAGGGGCATGGATCATTGTGATTACAGGGGTCTTGGGGCATTGTGATGACAGGTGTAATGGAGCATTGTGATGGCAAGGGCATGGAGCACTGTGATGAGAAGGCCATGGATCATACTGATGACATGCATCATGGAGCTTTGTGACGACAAGGGCATGGATCAATGTGATGAGTGTGATCATGGAGCACTGTGATGATAATGAAATGGAGCATTGTGATAATAAGCGTCATGGATCTTTGTGATGACAAAGTCATGGAGCATTTTGATGACAAGGGCGTTTTGCATTGTGATGAGTAGGTCAGGGAGCATTGTGATGACAGGGTCATGGAGCAATTTGATGAAAAGAGTCATGGAACATTTTGAAGACAGGGTTTATGGAATATTGTGATGTCAGGGGTCATGGAGCTTTTTCATGACAGGTGTTATGGACCATTGTGATGACAGGGGAGTGGGTATATTGTGATGACTAGTGAGGGAACATTTTGATATCAGTGGTGAGAGAGCATTTTGATAAGACGTGCTAGGAGCATTGTGATGACAAGGTTTATGGAGCATAGTGATGACATGGGTGATGGAGCACTGCACTGACAAGCACATGGAACATTGTGATGACAAGGGTCATGGAGCATTGAGTTGACAAAGGGATGGAACATTGTGGTAACAAGTGTCACGGAGCATTGTGATGAAAAGTTCATGGAGCATTGTGGTGACAATGTTCACAGAGCCTTGTGATGATGTGGGCATGGATCATTGTGATGACACAGGTCATGAAGCCTTGTGATGACAGGAGTCACGGAGCATTGTGAGAACTGGTGTCATGGAGCATTGTGATGACAAGGGCATGGAGCATTGTGACGACAGTGGCATGGAGCACTGGTTTGACATGTTTCATGGATAATTGTGTTGACATTGGGCATGGCACATTGTGATGACAATGTCATGGATTATTGTGAAGACAGGTGTCAGGGAGCATTGTGATGAAATATTTCATGTTCCATTGTGATGACAATGGCATGGAGCATTGTGATGCCAAGTGTTTTGGAGGATTGTGATGACAAAGGTAATTGGGCATTGTGATGACAAGGGCTTGGAGTATTGTGATGACAAGTGTCATGGAGCATTTTGATAACAACGGCCATTGAGAATTTTGATGAAAAGGTCATGAAGCATTGTGATGACAGAGGCATGGAGATTGCTATGACAGGGGTCATGGGGCATTGCGATGATATGTGCATGGAGAATTTTGATGGCAAAAACATGTAACATTGTGAAGACAACTGTCATGGAGCATTGTGAAGACAATGACGTGAGAAATGTGATGACAAGGGACATGGAGCATTGTGATGACCAGGGCATGGAGCATTGTGATGACATGATTGTGGAGCACTGTGATGACAAGCGCATGGTGCATTGTGATGACGTGTCATGGATCTTTGGGCTGACAACTGCATGGTGCATTGTGATGACAACGGTCATGGAGCATTGTGCTGAGAAAGGCATAGAGCATTGTGATGACAAGTGCCAAAGTGCATTGTGATGAAAATTTCATGGAGCATTGAGGTTAAAAATGTCACAGAGACTGTTGATGATGAGGACATGGAACATTTTGATGACAAAGTTCATGAAGAATTGTGATGACTGGAGTAACGGAGCATTTTGATAACAAGGCCATGAGCATTGTGATTACAAGGACATGGATCATTGGTCTTATAAGGTTCATGGATTATTGCAATGTAAGTTGGAATGGCGCATTTTGTTGACAAGGGCATGGAGCATTGTGAAGACCACGTCATGCTGTATTGTGAAGACAGGTGTCAGGGAGCATTGTGATGACATATGTAATGGCCCATTATGATGACAATGGCATGGAGCATTGTGATGCCAAGTGTCATGGAGGATTCTGATGACAAAGGTAATGAAGCTTTGTGATTACAATGGCTTTGAGCATTGTGATGACAAGGGTCAGGGAGCATTGTGCTGGCAAGTGCATGGAGAATTGTGATGTCATGGGTCATGGAGCATTTTGATGACAAAATTGTGGAGTATTTTGATGACAATGGCATGGAGCATTGTGATGAAAATGGCATGGGGCTTTGTGTTGAAAAATGCATGGAGCCTTTTAGTGACAGGGTTCAAGGAGCATTCTGAGGACAAGTGTCAGGGAGCATTGTGATGACAAGTGTTATGGAACATTGTGATCACAAATTTTGGAGCATTGTGATGACAGAGTCATGGATCATTTTGATTTCAAGGAGCATGGAGCATTGTGATGACAATGGCATGAAGCAATATGATTCCAAGGTTCATAGAGGATTGTGATGACAATGGTAATGCAGTTTTGTGATGACAAGCGCATAGAGCATTGTAATGACAATGTCATGTAGCATTTTGCTGACAAAGGCATGGAGCATTGTGATAACAGGTGTCATGGATCACTTTGGTGACATGCGTCACTGAGCATTGTGAATACAGGGGTCATGGAGCATTGGGATGACAAGGGCATTGATCATTGTGATGATAAGCGTCATGGAGCATTGGGCTTAAAATGTTCTTGTAGTATAGTGATGACAGGGATCATGGTGCATTGTGATGAGTAGGGAATTGAGCATTGTGATGACAAGAGTCCCGTATCACTGTGTTGTTAGCGGTCATGGTGTGTTGTGATGACAGTGGTCATGGAGTATTGTGATGATATTTGTCATGGAGCATTGTGATGAGAAGGTCATGGAGCATTGGCCTGAAAATGTTCATGGAGTATTGTGATTACAGGGGTCATGGAACATTGTGATGACAAGGAAATGTAGCATTGTGAATAGAAGACCATGGAGACTTTTGATGACATGTCTCCTGGAGCATTCTGATGAAAAGGGGCATGGAGCATTGTGATTACAGGAGTCTTGGAACATTGTTATGACAAGGGCATGGAGCATTGTGAGGAGGCCATGGAGTATTCTGATGACATGCGTCATGGAGCTTTGTGATGACAAGTGCATGGAGCACTGCGATTACAGGTGTCTTGGAGAATTGTGATGAAAAGGGCATGGAGCCTTGTCATGATATGGTTCAAGGAGCATACTGATGACAAGTGTCATGGAGCACTGTGATGACAAGTGTATAGAGCATTGTGATGACAAGGGTTATGGAGCATAGTGATGAGAAGATCATGGATAATTGTGATGATGGGCGTCATGGGGTGTTGTGATGATAAGGGTTATGGAACATTGTGATCAAAAGAGTTTGGAGCATTGTGATGACAGTGGTCATCGAGCATTTTGATTTCATTGTGATGACAATAGCCTGAAGCATTATGATGATGGGCATGGTGCATTGTATTGAAAGGGATCATGGAGCATTGAGATGAAAAGGGGCATGGAGCATTGTGATTACAAGGGTCTTGGAGCATTGTGATGAGAAGGGCAAGGAGCATTGTTCTGAAATGTTTCATGGATTATTGTGATGAGAGTGGGCATGGAGCATTGTGATGACAAGGGCAAGGAACACTGTGATACATGAGTCAATGAGGTTTGTAATGACAAGGACATGGAGCATTGTGATGAGAAGGGCATGGAGCATTGTGATGACAAGTGTCATGGAGCTTTGTGATGACAATGACATGGAGCATTGTGATGCCAAGGGTCATGGAGTTTTGTGATGACAAAGGTCATGGAGCATTTTGATGACAAGTGTGTGGTGCATTGTGATGAGAAAGGCAGGGAGTATTTTTGTGACAAGGTTATGCAGGAATTTGATGAAAAGTGTAATGGAACATTTTGAAGACAGGGGTTATAGAACATTGTGATGTCAGGGTTCATGGAGCTTTGGGATGAAAAGGATCATGGAGCATTTTGATGACAGGGGTCATGGAATATTGTGATTACAGGGTGAGGGAGTATTTTGACGACTAGTGATGTAACACTGTGATATCTCTTGTGAGAGAGCATTTTGATGAGAAATGCATGGAGCATTGTGATTACAAGGTTTATGGAGCATTGCACTGAAAATTTGTGGACCGTTGTGAGGAAAAGCGCGCGGCACATTGTGATGACAAGGGACATTGAATATTTTTCTGCCAAAGGCATGGAGCATTGTGATGACAATGGTCATGGAGCATTGTGATGAAAAGTTCATGGAGCATTGTGGTTCCAAATGTCACAGAGCCTCGTGAGGATGCGGGCATGGACCATTGTGATGGCAAACGTTATGCAGCATTTTGATGACTGGAGTCACGGAGCATAGTGATGACAGGGGTCATGGAGCACTGTGATGACTAGGGCATGGAGCATTGTGATGACAGGGGCATGAAACATTGGTCTGACCAGTTTCATAGAGTATTGTGATGAGAGTGGGCATGGTGCATTGTGATGACAAGGGCATGGTGCATTGTGATGAGAAGGTCATGGAGTATTGTGAAGACAGCTGTCAGGGAGCACTGTGATGACATATGTCATGGTCCATTGTGATGACATTGGCAGGGAGCATTGTGATGCCAAATGTAATGGAGGATTGTGATGACAAATAAAATGGAGCATTGTGATGACTAGGGCTTGCAGCATTATGATGAGAATGGCCACTGAGAATTTTTATGACAAGGGCATGAAGCATTGTGATGACAAGCTTCTGGAGCATTGTGATGAGAAAATCATGGAGCCTCGTAATGACAAGTCTCATGGAGCATAGTGATGAAAAGGGGCATGGAGCACTGTGATTACAGGGGTCTTGGAGCATTGTGATGAGAAGTGTCATGGAGCCTTGTTATGACAAGTCCATGGAACATCGTGATGGCAGGGGTTAAGGAGCTTTGTAATGACAGGGGTAATGGAGCATTGTGATGGCAAGGTCATGGATCATTGTGATGAGAAGGCCATGGAGCATTCTGATGACATGTGTCATGGAGCTTTGTGATGACAAGGGCATGGAGCAGTGTGATTACAGGGGTCTTGGAGCATTGTGATGAAAAGGGAATGGATCATTGTGATGAAAACGGTATGGAGCCTTGTCATGACAGGGTTCAAGGAGCATACAGACAACAAGTGTCAGGGAGCATTTTGATGACAAGTGTATTGAGCATTGTGATGACAAAGGTCATGGAGCATTGTGATGAGAAGACCATGGATAATTGTGATGACGAGCATCATGGGCATTGTGAGGACAAGTTTTATGGAATATTGGGATCACATGGGTTTGGAGCATTGTTATGACAGTGGTCATGGAGCATTTTGATTTCATTGTGATGACAATAGCATGAAGCATTATGATGATGAGCATGCTGCAATTTGATGAGAGAGTTCATGGATCCTTGGGATGAAAAAGGGCATGGAACACTGTGATTACAGGGGTCTTGGAGCATTGTGATGACAAGGGCATGGAGCATTGTGATGAGAAGGCCATGGAGCATTCTGATGACATGAGTCATGGAGCTTTCTGATAACAAGGGCATGGAGCATTTTCATTACAGGGGTATTGGAGCATTATCATGCAAACGACATGGATCATTGTGATGAAAAATTCATGGAGACTTGTCATGACAGGGTTCAAAGAGCATACTGACGACAAGTGTCAGGGAGCATTTTGATGACAAGTGTATTGAGCATTGTGATGACAAAAGTCATGGAGCATTGTGATGAGAAGGGTCATTGAGCCTTGTGATGACAAGTCCATGGAACATCGTAATGGCAGGGGTCATGGAGCATTGTGAGGAGAAGGGATGGAGCATTCTGATGACATGCGTCATGGAGCTTTGTGATGACACGGGCATGGAGCAATGTGATGAGAGCTTTCATGGAGCATTGTGAAGACAAAGACATGGAGCATTGTGATGCCAAGGGTCATGGAACTTTGTGTTGAAAGGGACATGGAGCATTTTGATAACAATGGCGATGTGCATTCTGATGAGAAGGGCAGGGAGCATTGTGATGACAGTGTCATGGAGCAATTTGATGCAAAGGGTCATGGAACATTTTGATGACAGGGGTTATGGAACATTGTGATGTCAGGGGTCACGGATCAATTTGATGAAAATGGTCATGGAGCATTTTGATGACAGGGGTTATGGAACATTGTGATGTCAGGGGTCATCGAACATTGTGATAATAATTGCAAGTAGCATTGTGATGACAGGAGTCATGGAACATTGTGATGACAGGGGTGAGGGAGTATTGTGATGAATAGTGATGTAACATTGTGATATCAGTGGTGAGAGCGCATTTTGATGAGAAGTGCATGGAGCCTTGTGATGACAAGGTTTATGGAGCATTGTGATGACAAGTTTGTGGAGCGCTGTGAAAACACGCGCATGGCGCATGGTGATGACATGTGTCATGGAGCATTGTGATGAGAAGACCATGGATAATTTTAGATGACGGGCGTCATGGGGCATTGTGATGACAAGTGTTATGGAACATTGTGATCACAAGGGTTTGGATCATGGTTATGACAGAAGTCATGGAGCATTTTGATATCATTGTGATGACAATAGCATGAAGCATTATGATGATGGGTATGGTACATTGTGATGAGAGGGTTCATGGTTTATTGAGATGAAAAGGGACATGGAGTATTGTGATTTTAGAGGTCTTGGATCATTGTGATGAGAAGGGTCATGGAGCCTTGTGATGAAAAGGCCTGGAACATCGTGATGTCAGGGGTCATGGAGCATTGTGATGACGGGGTAATGGAACATTTTGATGGCAAGGGCAACGAGCATTGTGATGAGAAGGCCATGGAACTTTCTGATGATATGCGTCATGGAGCTTTTTGATGACAAGTGCATGGAGCAATGTGATGAGAGCGTTTATAGATCTTTGTGATGACAAAGTCATGGAGCACTTTGATGACAAGGGCGTTGTGCATTTTGATGAGAAGAGCAGGGAGCATTGTGATGACAAGTGCATGAAGCAATGTGATCCCAAGATTCTTGGAGGATTGTGATGACAATGGAAATGCAGTGTTGTGATGACAAGCACATAGAGCATTGTAATGACAAGGTCATGAGGCATTTTGTTGACGAAGGCATGGAGCATTGTGATGATAGGTGTCATGGAGCACTGTGATGACAAGCGTCACGGAGCATTGTGAATACAGGGGTCATGGAGCATTGGGATTATATGGTCATGGATCATTGTGATGACAAGCGTCATGGAGCACTGGGCTGAAAATTTTCATGGAGTATTGTGATGACTGGAGTCATGGAGCATTGTGATGACAGAGGTCATGGAGAATTTTGATTTAATTGTGCTGACAATAGCTGGAAGCATTATGATGATGGGCATGATGCATTTTGATGACAGGGTTCATGGAGCATTGAGATTAAAAGGGGCATGGAGCATTGTGATTACAGGGGTCTTGGAGCATTGCGATGACATGTGTCATGGAGCCTTGTGATGACAAGGCCGTGGAACATTGTGATGGCAGGGGGCATGGAGCATTGTTATGACAGGGATAATGGAGCATTTTGATGAGAAGGGTATGGAGCATTGTGATTCCAAAGTTTATTGAGCATTGCGATGACAAATTTGTGGACCGTTGTGACGAAAAGTGCGTGACACACTGTGATGACAAGGGTCATGGAGAATTTTTCTGGAAAGGCATGGAGCATTGTGATGACAAGGGTCACGGAGCATTGTGATGAAAAGTTCATGGAGCATTGTGGTTACAAAGGTCACAGAGCCTTGTGATTATGCGGGCATGGACCATTGGGATGACAAATGTTATGAAGCATTGTGATAACTGGAGTCACGGAGCATTGTGATGACAGGGGTCATGTAGCATTGTGATGAAAAGGGCGTGGAGCACTGTGATGAAAGCGGCATGGAGCACTAGTCTGACAAATTTCATAGATTATTGTGATGACAGTGGACATGGTGCATTGTGATGACAAGGGCATGCAGCGTTGTTATGAGAAGGTCATGGATTATTGTGAAGACAGGTGTCAGGGAGCATTGTGATGACATATGTCATGATCCATTGCGATGACAATGGCAGGGAGCATTGTGATGCCAAATGTAATGGAGGATTTTGATGATAAATATAATGGAGCATTGTGATGACAATGGCTTGGAGCATTGTGATGCCAAGGGTCAGGGAGCATTGTGCTGACAAGGGCATGGAGAATTGTGATGACAAGGGTCATGGAGCTTTCTGATGGCAAGCTTGTGGAGTATTTTGATGACAATAGCATGCAGCATTGTGATGAAAACGGCATGGCGCACTGTGATGAAAAACCCATGGAGCCTTTTCGTGACAGGTTTCAAGAAGCATTCTGACGACAATTGTCAGGGAGCATTTTGATGACAAGTGTATGGAGAATTGTGATGACAAAGGTCATGGAGCATTGTGATGAAAAGGGCATGGAGTATTGTGATGACAGGCATCATGGAGTGTTGTGATGACAGGTGTTATGGAACATTGTGATCACAAGGGTTTAGAGCATTGCGATGACAGAAGTCATGGATCATTTTGATTTCAAGGAGCATGGAGCATTGTGATGACAAGGGCATGAAGCAATGTGATCCCAAGGTTCATGGAGGATTGTGATGACAATGGTAATGGAGTATTGTGATGACAAGCGCATAGAGCATTGCAATGACAATATCATGTAGCATTTTGCTGACAAAGGCATGGAGCATTGTAACGACAGGTGTCCTGGAGCACTGTGATGACAAGCGTCACAGAGCATTGTGAATACAGGTGTCATGGAGCATTGGGATGACAAGGGCATGGATCATTGTAATGACAAATGTCATGGAGCATTGGGCTGAAAATGTTCATGGAGTTTTGTGATGACAGGGGTCATGGAGCACTGTGATGACAGAGGTCATGGAGAATTTTGATTTCATTGTGCTGACAATAGCCGGAAGGATTATTATGATGGGCATGATGCATTGTGATGACATGGTCCATGGAGCATAGAGATGAAAAGGGGCATGGAGCATTGTGATTACAGGGGTCTTGGAGCATTGTGATGACAAGGGCATGGAGCATTGTGATGAGAAGGCCATGGAGCATTCTGATGACATTAGTCTGGGAGCTTTGTGATGACAAGGGCATCGAGCATTTTGATTACAGGGTCTTGGAGCATTATCATGCAAACGGCCTTGATCATTGTGATGAAAAATGCATGGAGCCTTGTCATGACAGGGTTCAAGGAGCACACTGACGACAAGTGTCAGGGAGCATTGTGATGACAAGTGTATTGAGCATTGTGATGACAAATGTGATGGAGCATTGTGATGAGAAGACCATGGATAATTTTGATGATGAGCGTCATGGGGTGTTGTGATGATAAGTGTTATGGAACATTGTGATCACAAAGTTTTGGAGCACTGTGATGACAGAGGTCATGGAGCATTTTGATGTTATTGTGATGACAATAGCCTGAAGCATTATGATGATGGGCATAGTGCACTGTGATGACAGGGCTCATGGAGCATTGAGATGAAATGGGGCATGGAGCATTATGATTACAAGGGTCTTGGAGCATTGTCATGACAAGGGCATGGAGCATTGTGATGAGAAGGCCATGGAACATTCTGATTACATGCATCATTGAGCTTTGTGATGACAAGGGCATGGAGCATTGTGACTACAGGGGTCTTGGAGAACTGTGATGACAAGCGTCATGGAGTATTGTGAATACAGGGGTCATGGATCATTGAGATGACAAGGGCATGGATCATTGTGATGACAAGGGTCATGGAGCATTGGCCTGGAAATGTTCAAGGATTATTTTGATGAGAGGGGTCATGGAGAATTGTGATGACTAGGGAATGGAGCATTGTGATGACAAGAGTCTCGGATCATTGTGTTGTCAGGTGTCATGGAGTTTTCTGATGACAGTGGTCATGGAGCATTGTGATGATATTGGTCATTGAGCATTGTGATGAGAAGGTCATGGAGCATTGGGCTGAAAATGTTCATGGAGTATTGTGAAGGCAGGGTTCATGGAGCATTGGGATAAGAAGTGTCATGGAGCATTTTGATGACAGGGATTATGGATCATTGTGATGCCAGGTGTAATGGAACATTGTGATAATAAGGGCATGTAGCATTGTGATGACAAGGATCATGGAACATTGTGATTAGAGGGGTGAGGGAGTATTGTGATGACTAGTGATGGAACATTGTGATATCTGTGGTGAGAGAGCATTTGGATGAGAAGTGCATGGAGCATTGTGATTACAAGGTTTACGGAGCATAGCGATGACAAGGTTTTGGACCGTTTTGATGAAAAGTGCGTGGAACTTTGTGATGAAAAGGGTCATGGAGCATTGTTCTGACAAAGCCATGGAGCATTGTGATGACAAGCGTCACGGAGCATTGTGATGAAAAGTTCATGGATCATTCTGGTTACAAATGTCACAGAGCATTGTGATGATGTGGGCATGGACCATTGTGATGACAAATATTATGAATCATTGTGACGACTTGAGTCATGGGGCATTGTGATGACAGGGTTCCTGGAGCATTGTGATGACAAGGGCATGGAGCATTGCTCTGACAAGTTTCATAGATTATTGTGATGACACTGGTCATGCAGCATTGTGATGACAAGGGCATGGAACATTGTGATGAGAAGGTCATGGAGTATTGTAAAGACAGGTGTCAGGGAGCATTGCGATGACATATGTCATAGTCCATTGCGATGACAATGGCAGGGAGCATTGTGATGCCAAATGTAATGGAGGATTGTGATGACAAATATAATGGAGCATTGTGATGACTAGGGCTTGGAGCATTATGATGACAAGGGCCATTGAGAATTTTCATGACAAGTCTTGAAACATTGTGATGACAAGGACCTGGAGCATTGTGATAAGAAAACCATGGAGCCTTGTTATGACAAATATCATGGAACATACTGATGAAAAGGGGCATGAACAATTGTGATTACAGGGGTCTTGGAACATTGTGATGACAAGGGCATGGAGCATTGTGAGGAGAAGGCCAAGGATTATTCTAATGACATGAGTCATTGAGCTTTGTGATGACAGGGCATGGAGCATTGTGATTACAGGGTTCTTGGAGCATTGTGATGAAAAGGGCATGGATCATTGTGATGAAAAAGGCATGGAGCCTTGTCATGACAGTGTTCAAGGAGCATACAGATAACAAGTGTCGTGGAGCATTTTGATGACAAGTGTATTGAGCATTGTGATGACAAAGGTCATGGAGCATTGTGATGAGAAGACCATGGATAATTGTGATGATGTGCGTCATGGGGCATTGTGATGACAAGTGTAATGGAATATTGTGATCACAAGTGTTTGGAACACAGTTATGACAGAGTTCATGTTGCATTTTGATTTCATTGTGATGACAATAGCATGAAGCATTATGATGATGGGCATGGTGAATTGTGATGACAGGGTTCACGGATCATTGAGATGAAAAGGGGCATGGAACATTGTGATTACAGGGGTCTTGGAGCATTGTGATGAGAAGGGTCATGGAGCCTTGTGAAGACATGGCCATGGAGCATTCTGATGACATGTGTCATGGAGCACTGTGATGACAAGAGCATGGAGTAATGTGACGAGAGCTTTCATGGAGCATCGTGATGACAATGACATGGAGCACTGTGTTGCCAAGGGTTATGGATCTTTGTGATGACAAATGTAATGCAGCATTTTGATGACAAGGGCGTTGTGCAATGTGATGAGAAGGGCAGGGATCATTTTGATGACAGGTTTATGGGGCAATTTGATGAAAAGGGTCACGGAACATTATGATGACAGGTGTTATAGAACATTGTGATGTCAGGGGTCATGGAGCATTTTGATGAAACGGGTCATGGAGCATTTTGATGACGGGTTATGGAACATTTTGATGTCAGGTGTCATCGAACATTGTGATGATAATGCATGTAGCATTGTGATGACAGGAGTCATGAAACATTGTGATGACAGATGTGAGGGAGTATTGTGACGAACAGTGATGTAACATTGTGATATCTGTGCTGAGAGAGCATTTTGATGAGAAGTGCATGGAACTTTGTGATCACTAGTTTTATAGAGCATTGTGATGACAAGATTGTGGAGCACTGTGATGACAATCGCATGGTGCATTGTGATGACATGTGTCACGGATCATTGTGCTGACAAGCACATGGAGCATTGTGATGTAAAGCGTCATGGACCACTGTGCTGAGAAAGGCATAGAGCATTGTGATGACAAGGGTCAAAGAGCATTATGATGAAAATTTCATGGAGCATTGTTGTTAAAAGGTCACAGAGACAGTTGATGATGAGGGCATGGATCATTTTGATGACAAAAGTCATGAAGCATTGTGATGACTGGAGTCACGGAGCATTGTGATGACAGGGGTCATGGAGCATTGTGATAACTAGGGCATGTAGCATTCTGATGACAAGGGCATGAAGCATTCTAATAAGTTTCATGGATTATTGTGATGACAGTTGTAATGGCGCATTGTGATCACAAGGGCATGGAGCATTGTGATGACCAGGTCATGCAGTATTGTGAAGACAGGTGTCAGGGAGCATTGTGATGACATTTGTAATGGCCCATTGGGATGACAATGGCATGGAGCATTGTGATGCCAAGTGTCATGGAGGATTCTGATGACAAAGGTAATGGAGCATTGTGATGACAATGGCTTGGGGCACTGTGGCGACAATGGTCAGGGAGCATTTTGCTGAAAAGTGCATGGAGCACTGTGATGACAAGGTTCAAGGAGCATTCTGATGACAAGCTTGTGGAGCATTTTGATGACAATGGCATGGAGCATTGTGATGAAAAGAGCATGGGGCATTGTGATAAAAAAGGCATGGAGCATTTTCGTGACAGGGTTCAAGGAGCATTCTGATGACAAGTGTCAGGGAGCATTGCGATGACAAGTGTATTGAGAATTGTGATGACAAAGGTCATGGAGCATTGTGATGAAAAGGACATGGAGTATTGTGATGACAGGCATCATGGATCGTTGTGATGACAAGTGTTATGGAACACTGTGATCACAAGCGTTTGGAGCATTGTGATGACAGAGGTCATGGATCATTTTGATTTCAAGGAGCATGAAGCACTGTGATGACAAGGGCATGACACAATGTGATCCCAAGATTCATGGAGGATTGTGATGACAATGGTAATGGAGTATTTTGATGACAAGCGCAAAGAACATAGTAATGATATGGTCATGTAGCATTTTGCTGACAAAGGCATGGAGCATTGTGATGACAGGTGTCTTGCAACTCTGTGAGGACAAGTGTCAGGGAGCCTTGTGATGACAAGGCCGTGGAACAATGTGATGGCAGGGGTCATGGAGCATTGTGATGACGGGTAATGGAGCATTGTGATGAGAAGGGCATGGAATATTCTGATGACATGTGTCATGGAGCTTTGTGAAGACAAGGGCATGGACCATTGTGATTACAGGGGTCTTGGAGCATTGTGATGAGAAGTGTCATGGAGCCTTGTGATGACAAGGCCCTGGATCATTGTGATGGCAGGGGTCATGGAGCATTGTTATGACACGGGTAATGGAGCATTGTGATGAGAAGGGTCACGGAGCATTGTGATGAAATGTTCATGGAGCATTGTGGTTACAAAGGTCACAGAGCCTTGTTATGATGCAGGCATGGACCATTGTGATGACAAATGTTATGAAGCACTGTGATGACTGGAGTCACGGAGCACTGTGATGACAGGGGTCATGGAGCATTGTGATGACAAGGGCTTGGAGCACTGTGATGAGAGGGTCATGGAGCATTGGTCTGACAAGTTTCATAGATTATTGTTATGACAGTGGACATGGTTCATTGTGATGACAAGGGCATGGAGCGTTGTGATGAGAAGGTCATGGATTATTGTGAAGACAGGTGTCAGGGATCATTGTGATGACATATGTCATGATCCATTGCGGTGACAATGGCAGGGAGCATTGTGATGCCAAATGTAATGAAGCATTGTGATGACTAGGGCTTGGAGCATTATCATGACTAGGGCCATTGAGAATTTTCAGGACAAGTTCGTGAAGCATTGTGATGACAATTTCCTGGAGCATTGTGATGATAAAACCATGGAGCCTTGTGATGACAAGTCTCATGGAGCATACTGATGAAAAGGGGCATGGAGCATTGTGATGACAGGTGTTATGGAACATTGTGATGTCATAGGTCATCGAACATTGTGATGATAAGTGCATGTAGCATTGTGATGACAGGAGTCATGGATCATTGTGATGACAGGGGTGAGGGAGCATTGTGACGAATAATGATGTAACATTGTGATATCAGTGGTGAGAGAGCATTTTCTTGAGAAGTGCATGGAGCATTGTGATGACAAGGTTAATGGAGCATTGTGATGACAAGATTGTGGAGCATTGTGATGACAAGCGCATGGTGCATTTTAATAACATTTGTCTTGGACCATTGTCCTAACTAGCACATGGAGGATTGTGATGACAAGGGTCTTGGAGCATTGTGCTTAGAAAGGCACAGAGCATTGTGATGACAAGAGTCAAAGAGCATTGTGATGAAAATTTCATGGAGCATTGTGGTTAAAAAGGTCACAGAGACTGTTGATGACGAGGGCATAGAACATTGTGATGACAAACGTTCTGAACCATTGTGATGACTGGAGTCACGGAGCATTGTGATGATAGGGTTCATGGAGCATTGTGATGACAAGGGCATGGAGCATTGGTCTAATAAGTTTCATGGATTATTGCGATGACAGTTTGAATGGCACATTGTGATGTCAAGGGCATGGAGCATTGTGATGACAAGGTCATGCATTATTTTGAAGACAGGTGTCAGTGAGCATTGTGATGACATATGTAATGGCCCGTTGTGATGACAATGGCATGGGGCATTGTGTTGCCTAGTGTCATGGAGGATTCTGATGACAAAGGTAATGGAGCATTGTGATGACAATGGCTTGGGGCATTGTGGCGACAATGGTCAGGGAGCATTTTGCTGAAAAGTGCATGGAGCATTGTGATAACAAGGGTCAAGGAGCATTCTGATGACAAGCTTGTGGAGTATTTTGATGACAATGGCATGGAGCATTGTGATGAAAACAGCATGGGGCATTGTGATGAAAAAGGCATGGAGCATTTTCGTGACAGGGTTCAAGGAGCATTCTGATGACAAGTGTCAGGGAGCATTGCGATGACAAGTGTATTGAGAATTGTGATAACAAAGGTCATGGAGCATTGTGATGAAAAGGACATGGAGTATTGTGATGAAAGGCATCATGGATCGTTGTGATGACAAGTGGTATGGAACACTGTGATCACAAGGGTTTGGAGCATTGTGATGACAGAGGTCATGGATCATTTTGATTTCAAGGAGCATGGAGCATTGTGATGACAAGGGCATGACACAATGTGATCCCAAGATTCATGGAGGATTGTGATGACAATGCTAATGGAGTATAGTGATGACAAGCGCAAAGAACATAGTAATGACAAGGTCATGTAGCATTGTGCTGACAAAGGCATGGAGCATTGTGATGACAGGTGTCTTGCAACACTGTGAGGACAAGTGTCAGGGAGACTTGTGATGACAAGGCCGTGGAACAATGTGATGGCAGGGGTCATGGAGCATTGTGATGACAGGTGTCATGGAGCATTGTGATGAGAAGGGCATGGAACATTCTGATGACATGTGTCATGGAGCTTTGTGAAGACAAGGGCATGGAGCATTGTGATTACAGGGGTCTTGGAGCATTGTGATGACAAGTGTCATGGAGCCTTGTGATGACAAGGCCCTGGAACATTTTGATGGCAGGTGTCATGGAGCATTGTTATGACAGTGGTAATGGAGCATTGTGATGAGAAGGGTATGGAGCATTGTGATTCCAAGGTTTATGGAGCATTGCGATGACAAATTTGGGGACCGTTGTGATGAAAATTGCGTGGCACATTGTGATGACAAGGGTCATGGAGCATTTTTCTGGCAAAGGCATGGAGCATTGTGATGACAAGGGTCACGGAGCATTGTGATGAAAAGTTCATGGAGCATTGTGGTTACAATGGTCACAGAGCCTTGTTATGATGCAGGCATGGACCATTGTGATGAGAAATGTTATGAAGCACTGTGATGACTGGAGTCACGGAGCACTGTGATGACAGGGGTCATGGAGCATTGTGATGACAAGGGCTTGGAGCACTGTGATGAGAGGGGCATGGAGCATAGGTCTGACAAGTTTCATAGAATATTGTGATGACAGTGGACATGGTGCATTGTGATGACAAGGGCATGGAGCGTTGTGATGAGAAGGTCATGTATTATTGTGAAGATAGGTGTCAGGGAGCATTGTGATGACATATGTCATGATCCATTGCGGTGACAATGGCAGGGAGCATTGTGATGCCATATGTAATGAAGCATTGTGATGACTAGGGCTTGGAGCATTATCATGACTAGGGCCATTGAGAATTTTCAGGACAAGGTCGTGAAGCATTGTGATGACAATTTCCTGGAGCATTGTGATGATAAAACCATGGAGCCTTGTGATGACAAGTCTCATGGAGCATACTGATGAAAAGGGGCATGGAGCATTGTGATGACAGGTGTTATGGAACATTGTGATGTCATAGGTCATCGAACATTGTGATGATAAGTACATGTAGCATTGTGATGACAGGAGTCATGGAACATTGTGATGAGAGGGGTGAGGGAGCATTGTGACGAATAGTGATGTAACATTGTGATATCAATGGTGAGAGAGCATTTTGTTGAGAAGTGCATGGAGCATTGTGATGACAAGGTTAATGGAGCATTGTGATGACAAGATTGTGGAGCAATGTGATGACAAGCGCATGGTGCATTTTGATGACATTTGTCTTGGACCATTGTCCTAACTAGCACATGGAGGATTGTGATGACAAGGGTCTTGGAGCATTGTGCTTAGAAAGGCACAGAGCATAGTGATGACAAGGGTGAAAGAGCATTGTGATGAAAAGTTCATGGAGCATTGTGGTTAAAAAGGTCACAGAGACTGTTGATGACGAGGGCATAGAACATTGTGATGACAAACGTCCTGAACCATTGTGATGACTGGAGTCACGGAGCATTGTGATGATAGGGTTCATGGAGCATTGTGATGACAAGGGCATGGAGCATTGGTCTAATAAGTTTCATGAATTATTGCGATGACAGTTTGAATGGCACATTGTGATGACAAGGGCATGGAGCATTGTGATGACCAGGTTATGCATTATTGTGAAGACAGGTGTCAGTGAGCACTGTGATGACATATGTAATGGCCCATTGTGATGACAATGGCATGGAGCATTGTGATGCCTAGTGTCATGGAGGATTCTGATGACAAAGGTAATGGAACATTGTGATGACAATGGCTTGGAGCATTGTGATGACAAGTGTCTGGGAGCATTGTGCTGGCAAGTGCTTGGATAATTGTGAAGACACGGGTCATGAAGCATTTGGATGACAATCTTGTGGAGTATTTTGATGACAAAGGCATGGATTATTGTGGTGAAAATGGCATGGGGCATTATGATGAAAACGGCATGGAGCCTTTTCGTGACAGGGTTCAAGGAGCATTCTGACGATGAGTGTCAGGAATCATTGTGATGACAAGTGTATTGAGAATTGTGATGACAAAGTTCATGGAGCACTGTGATGAAAAGGGCATGGAGTACTGTGGTGACAGGCATCATGGAGCGTTGTGATGACAAGTGTTATGGAACATTGTGATCACAAGTGTTTGGAGCATTGTGATGACAGAGGTCAGGGATCATTTTTATTTCAAGGGGCATGGAGCACTGTGATGACTAGGACATGCCTCAATGTGATCCCAAGGTTCATGGAGGATTGTGATGACAATGGTAATGGAGTATTGTGATGACAAGCGAATAGAGCATTGTAATGACAAGGTCATGTAGCATTTGCTGACAAAGCCATGGAGCATTGTGATGACAGGTGTCATGGAGCACTGTGATGACAAGCGTCACGGATCATTGTGAATACAGGGGTCATGGATCATTGAGATGACAAGGGCATGGATCATTGTGATGAAATGGGTCATGGAGCCTTGGGCTGAAAATGTTCAAGGAATATTGTGATGAGAGGGGTCATGGAGCATTGTGATGACTAGGGAATGGAGCATTGTGATGACAAGAGTCTCGGATCATTGTGTTGTCATGTGTCATGGAGTTTTGTGATGACAGTGCTCATGGAGCATTGTGATGATATTGGTCATTGAGCATTGTGATGAGAAGGTCATGGAGCATTGGGCTGAAAATGTTCATGGAGTATTGTGAAGGCAGGGGTCATGGAGCATTGTGATGAAAAGGGAGTGGAGCATAGTGATGACAAGGTCCTGGAGCATTGTGATGAGAAGAACATGGAGACTTGTGATGAGAAGTCTCATGGAGCATTCTGATGAAAAGGGGCATGGAGCATTGTGATTACAGGGCTCTTGGAGCATTGTGATATCAAGGGATTGGAGCATTGTGAGGAAAATGCCATGGAGCACACTGCTGATATTCTTCATGGAGATTTGTGATGACAAGCTCATGGAGCATTTTGATTAAACGGGTCATGGAGCATTGTGATGAAAAAGGCATGGAGCCTTGTCATGACAGGTTTCAAGGAGCATACAGACAACAAGTGTCAGGGAGCATTGTGTGACAAGTGTATTGAGCCTTGTGATGACAAATTTTATGGAGCATTGTGATGAGAAGACCATGGATATTTGTGATGATGAGCGTCAGGGGGTGATGTGATGATAAGTGTTATGGAAGATTGTGATCACAAGGGTTTGGAGCATTATGATGACAGAGGTCATGGAGCATTTTGATTTCATTGTGACGACAGTAGTATGAAGCATTATGATGATGGGCATGGTGCATTGTGATGACAGGGTTCATGGAACATTGAGATGAAAAGGGGCATGGAGCATTGTAATTACAGGGGTCTTGGAGCATTGTGATGACAAGGGCATGGAGCATTGTGATGAAAAATCCATGGAACATTCTGATGACATGCGTCATGGAGCTTTGTGATGCCAATGGCATGGAGCATTGTGATTACCAGGGACTTGGATCATTGTGATGGCAAGGGTCATGGAGTCTTGTGATGACAAGGCCGTGAAATATTGTGATGGCAGGGGTCATGGAGAATTGTTATGACAGAGGTAATGGAGCATTGTGATGAGGAGGGTCATGGAGCCTTGTGATGACAAGGCCATGGAACATCGTGATGGCAGGGGTCATGGAGCACTGTCATGACAGGGGTAATGGAGCATTGTGATGGCAAGGGCATGGGGCGTTTTGATGAGAAGTGCATCGAGCATTGTGATGACAACTGTCCTGGAGCATTGTGATGACAAAGGCATGGAGAAATGTGATGAGAGGGTTCATGGAGAATTGTGATGACAATGACATGGAGCATTGTGCTGCAAAGTATCATGGAGCTTTTTGATGACAAAAGTCATTGAACATTTTTATGACAAGGGCGTTGTTCATTGTGATGAGAAAGGCAGGGAGCATTTTGATGACAGGGTCATGCAGCAATTTGATGAAAAGTGTAATGGAACATGTTGATGACAGGGGTTATAGAACATTGTGATGTCAATGATCATGGAGCTTTGGGATGAAATGGGTCATGGAGCATTTTGATGACAGGAGTTATGGAACATGGTGATGTCAGGGGTCATGGAACATTGTGATGATAAGGGCATGTAGCATTGTGATGACAGGGGTCATGGAATATTGTGATTAGAGTGGTGAGGAAGTATTGTGATGACTAGTGAAGGAACATTGTGATATCTCTGGTGAGAGAGCATTTGGATGAGAAGTGCATGGAGCATTGTGATGACAAGGTTTATGGAGCATTGTGATGACAAGATTGTGGAGCACTGTGATGACAATCGCATGGTGCATTGTGATGACATGTGTCGTGGAGCATTGTTCTGACAAGCACATGGAGCATTGTGATTAAAAGGGTCATGGAGCACTGTGCTGAGAAAGTCATAGAGCATTGTGATGACAAGGGTCAAAGAGCATTATGATGAAAATTTCATGGAGCATTGTTGTCAAAAAGGTCACAGAGACTGTTGATGATGAGGGCATGGACCATTGTGATGAGAAAAGTCATGAAGCATTGTGATGACTGGAGTCACGGAGCACTGTGATGACAGGGTTCATGGAGCATTGTGATAACTACGCATGTAGCATTGTGATGACAAGGGCATGGAGTATTCTAATAAGTTTCATGGATTATTGCGATGACAGTTGGAATGGTGCATTGTGATCACAAGGGCATGGAGCTTTGTGATGAACAGGTCATGCAGTATTTTGAAGACAGCTGTCAGGGAGCATTGTGATGACATTTGTAATGGCCCATTGTGATGACAATGGCATGGAGCATTATGATGCCAAGTTGCATGGAGGATTCTGATGACAAAGGTAATGGAGCATTGTGATGACAATGGCTTGGGGCATTGTGATGACAAGGGTCAGGGAGCATTGTGCTGACAAGTGCATGGAGAATTGTGATGACAAGGGTCATGGAGCATTCTGATGACATGCTTGTGAATTATAGTGATGACAATGGCATGGAGCATTGTGATGAAAACGGCATGGGACATTGTGAAGAAAAAGG
This sequence comes from Mesoplodon bidens, assembly GCF_964165515.1. Lineage (NCBI taxonomy): Eukaryota > Metazoa > Chordata > Mammalia > Artiodactyla > Ziphiidae > Mesoplodon > Mesoplodon bidens. Next base: position 1,408,394 of record NW_027671226.1, read on the forward strand.
CATGGAGCCTTTTCATGACAGGGTTCATGGAGCATTCTGACAAAAAGTGTCAGGGAGCATTGTGATGACAAGGGCATGGAGTATTGTGATGACAGGCATCATGGAGCGTTGTGATGACAAGTGTTGTGGAACATTGTAATCACAAGTGTTTGGAGCATTGTGATGACAGAGGTCATGGATCATTTTGATTTCAAGGAGCATGGAGCATTGTGATGACAAGGACATGAAGCAATGAGAACCCAATGTTCATGGAGGATTGTGATGACAATGGTAATGGAGTATTGTGATGACAAGCGCAAAGAACATAGTAATGACCATGTCATGTAGCATTTTGCTGACTAAGGCATGGAGCATTGTGATGACAGGTGTCTTTGAGCATCGTGATGACAAGTGTCATGGAGCCTTGTGATGACAAGGCCGTGGAACATTGTGATGGCAGGGGTCATGGAGCATTTTTAAGAGAGGGGTAATGGAGCATTTCGATGAGAAAGGCATGGATAATTTTGATGACGAGCGTAATGGGGAACTGTGATGACAAGTGTAATGGAATATATTGATCACAACGGTTTTGAGCATTGTTATTACAGAGGTCATGGAGCATTTTGATTTCATTGTGATGACAATATTATGAATCATTATGATGATGTGCATGCTGCATTGTGATGACAGGTTTCATGGGTCATTGAGATGAAAATGGGCATGGACCATGGTGATTACAAGGTTATTGGAGCATTGTGAGGAGAAGGGTAATGGAGCCTTGTGATGACAAGTCCATGGAACAACGTGATGGCAGGGATCATGGAACATTGTTATGACAAGTGTCATGGAGATTTGTGATGACAAGGGCATGGAGCAATGTGATGAGAGCGTTCATGGAGCATTGTGATGACAATGACATGGAGCACTGTGATGCCAAGGGTCATGGAGCATCTTGATGACAAGGGCATTGTGCAATGTGATGAGAAGGGCAGGGAACATTGTGATGACAGGGTCATGGAGCAATTTGATGAAAAGTGTCATGGAGCATCTTGATGATAGGGTTTATGAAACATTGTGATGTCAGGGGTCATCGAACATTGTGATGATAAGTGCATGTAGCATTGTGATGACAGGAGTCATGGAACATTGTGATGATGAGTGCGGGAGTATTGTGACGAATAGTGATGTAACATTGTGATATCAGTGGTGAGAGAGCATTTTGATGAGAAGTCAAGGAACATTGTGATGACAATGTATACGGAGCATTGTGATGACATGTGTCATGGAGCACTGTCCTGACAAGCACATGGAGCACTGTGATGACAAGGGTCATGGAGCATTGTTCTGAGAAAGGCATAGAGCATTGTGATGACAAAGGTCAAAGAGCATTGTGATGAAAAGTTTATAGAGCATTGTGGTTAAATATTCACAGAGACTGTTGATGACGAGGGCATGGACCATTGTGATGAAAAAGGTCATTAAATATTGTGATGATTGGAGTCACGGAGCATTGTGATGACAGGGGTCACAGAGCATTGTGATAACAAGGGCATGAAGCATTGTGATGACAAGGGCATGGAGCATTGGTCTAATAAGTTTCATGGATTATTGTGATGACATTTGGAATGGCGCATTGTGATGACAAGGTCATGGAGCATAGTGATGACCAGGTCATGCAGTATTGTTAAGACAGTTGTCAGGGAGCATTGAAATGACTTATGTAATGGCCCATTGTGATGACAATGGCATGGAGCATTGTGATGCCAAGTGTCATGGAGGATTCTGATGACAAATGTAATGGAGCATTGGGATGACAATAGCTTGGAGCTTTGTGATGACAAGGATCATGGAGCATTGTGCTGACAAGAGCATGGAGAATTGTGATATCAAGGGTCATGGAGGATTTTGATGACAAGATTGTAGAGTATTTTGATGACAATAGCATAGAGCATTGTGATTAAAAATGCATGGGACATTGTGATTAAAAATGCATGGAGCCTTTTCGTGACAGTGTTCAAGGAGCATTCTGACGACAAGTGTCAGGGAGCATTGTGATGACATGTGTATTGAGAACTGTGATGACAAAGGTCATGGAGCATAGTGATGGAAAGGGCATGGAGTACTGTGATGACAGGCATCATGGATCGTTGTGAAGACAAGTGTTATGGAACATTGTTATCACAAGTGTTTGGAGCATTGTGATGAGAGAGGTCATGGATCATTTTGATTTGAAAGAGCATGGAACATTGTGATGACAAGGACATGAAGCAATGTGATACCCAGGTTCATGGAGGATTGTGATGACAATGGTAATGGAGTATTGTGATGACAAGCACATAGAGCATTGTAATGACAAGGTCATGTAGCATTTTGCTGAACAAAGGCATGGAGCATTGTGATGACAGGTGTCATGCAGCACTGTGATGACAAGCGTCATGGAGCATTGTGAATACAGGGGTCATGGAGCATTGGGATGACAAGTGCATGGATGATTGTGATAACAAGGGTCATGGAGCATTGGGCTGAAAATGTTCATGGAGTATTGTGATAACAGGGGTCATGGAGCATTGTGATGACAGAGGTCTTTGAGAATTTTGATTTCATTGTGCTGACAATAGCCTGAAGCATTATGATAGTGGGCATGATGCATTGTATTGACAGTGTTCATGGAGCATTGAGATGAATAGGGGCATGGAGCATTGAGATAACAGGGGTCTTGGAGCATTGTGATGACAAGGGCATGGAGCATTTTGATGAGAAGGCCATGGAACATACTGATGACATTTGTCATGGAGTTTTATGATGACAGGAGCATGGAGCATTGTGATTACAGTGGTCTTGGAGCATTGTGATGAAACGGGCATGGCTCATTGTGATGAAAAAGGCATGGAGGCTTGTCATGACAGGGTTCAAGGAGCATACAGACAGCAAGTGTTAGGGAGTATTTTGATGACAAGTGTATTGAGCATTGTGATGACAAAAGTATGGAGCATTGTGATGAGAAGACCAAGGATAATTGTGATGACGAGCGTCATGGGGCACTGTGATAAAAAGTGTTATGGAATATTGTGAAAGCAAGGGTTTGGAACATTTTTATGACAGAGGTCATGGAGCATTTTGATTTCATTGTGATGACAATAGCATGAAGCATTATGATGATGGGCATGGTGCACTGTGATGACAGGTTTCATGGATCAGTGAGATGAAATGGGGCATGGAGCTCTGTGATTACAGGGGTCTTGGAGCATTGTGATGAGACGGGTCATGGATCCTTGTGATGAAAAGGCCATGGAACATCGTGATGGCTGTGGTCATGGAGCATTGTTATGACAGGGGTAATGGAGCATTGTGATGGCAAGGGCATGGAGCATTGTGATGAGAAGGCCATGGAGCATTCTGATGATATGTGTCATGGAGCTTTGTGATGACAATGGCATGGAGCTTTCTGATGCCAAGCGTCATTGATCTTTGTGATGGCAATGGTCATGGAGCATTTTGATGCAAGGGCGTTGTGCACTGTGATGAGAAGGGAAGGAAGCATTTTGATGACAGGGTCATGGAGCAATTTGTTGAAAAGTGTCATGGAACATTTTGATGACAGGGGTTGGGGAACATTGTGATGTCAGTGGTCATCGAATATTGTGATGATAATACATGTAGCATTGTGATGACAGGAGTCATGGTACATTGTGATGACAATGACATGGAGCATTGTGATGCCAAGGGTCATGGATCTTTGTGATGACAAAGGTCAAGGAGCATTTTGATGAAAAGTGCAATGTGCATTGTGATGAGAAGGGCAGGGAGCATTGTGATGGCAGGGGTCAAGGAGCATTGTTATTACAGTGGTAATGGAACATTGTGACGACAAGGGCATAGAGCATTTTGATGAGAAGGCCATGGAACATTCTGATGACATGTGTCATGGAGTTTTGTGATGACAAGGGCATGGAGCTTTGTGTTTACAGGGGTCTTGGAACTTTGTGATGACAAGTGTCATGGAGCCTTGTGATGACAAGGTCCTGGAGCATTGTGATGAGAAAACCATGGAGCCTTGTGATGACAAATCTCATGGAGCATACTAATGAAATGGGGCATGGTCCATTGTGATTACTGGGGTCTTGGAACATTGTGATGACAATGGCATGGAGCATTGTGAGGAGAACGTCAAGAAGCATTCTAATGACATGCGTCATTGAGCTTTGTGATGACAAAGGCATTGAGCATTGTGATTACAAGTGTCTTGGAGCATTGTGATGAAAAGGGCATGGATCATTATGATGAAAAAGTCATGGAGCCTTGTCATGAGAGGTTTCAAGGATCAAAGAGACAACAAGTGTCAGGGAGAATTTTGATGACAAGTGGATTGAGCATTGTGATGACAAAGATCATGGAGCATTGTGATGAGATGACCATGGATAATTTTGATGACGAGTGTCATGGGGAATTGTGATGACAACTGTTATGAAATATTGTGATCACAAGGGTTTGGAGCATTGTTATGACAGAGTTCATGAAGCATTCTAATTTCATTGGGATGAGAATAGCATGAAGCATTATGATGATGGGCATGGTGCATTGTGATGACAGGGTTCATGGATCATTGAGATGAAAAGGGGCATGGAGCATTGTGATTACAGAGGTCTTGGAGCATTGTGATGAAAAGGGTCATGGAGTCTTGTGATGACAAGGCCATGGAATATCGTGATGGCAGTGGTCATGTAGCATTGTTATGACGGGGTAATGGAGCATTGTGATGGCAAGGGCATGGAGCATTGTGATGAGAAGGCCATGGAGCATTCTGATGACATGTGTCATGGAGATTTTTGATGACAAGGTCATGGAGCAATGTGATGAGAGCGTTCATGGAGCATCATGATGACAATGACATGGAGGTTTGTGATGCCAAGCGTCATGGATGTTTGTGATGACAAATGTCATGGAGCATTTTGATGAAAAGGTCGTTGTGCATTGTTATGAGAAGGGCAGGGAGCATTGTGATGACAGGGTCATGGAGCAATTGGATGAAAATGGTCATGGAACATTTTGATGACTGGGTTTGTGGAACTTTGTCATGTCAGGGGTCATGGAGCATTTTTTGATGAAAAGGGTCATGGAATATTTTGATGACAGGAGTCATGGAACATTGTGATGACAGGGATGAGGGTGTATTGTGACGAATAGTGATGTAACACTGTGATATCAGTGGTGAGACAGCATTTTGATATGAAGTGCATGGAGCATTGTGATGACAAGATTCATGGAGCATTGTGATGACAAGATTGTGGAGCACTGTGATGACAAGCGGATGGTGCATTGTGATGACATGTGTCGTGGAGCATTGTGCTGACAAGCCCATGGAGCATTGTTATGACAAGGGTCATGGAGCATTGTGCTGAGAAAGGCATAGAGCATTGTGATGACAGGGGTCAAAGAGCATTGTGATGAAAAGTTCATGGAGCATTGTGGTTAAAAACGACACAGAGACTGTTGATGATGAGGGCATGGACCATTGAGATGACAAAGATCATGAAGCATTGTGATGACTGCAGTCACGGAGCATTGTGATGACAGGGGTCATGGAGCATTGTGATAACAAGTGTATGGAGCATTGTGATGACAAGGGCATGGAGCATTGGTCTAATAAGTTTCATGGACTATTGCGATGACAGTTGGAATGGCGCATTGTGATGACAACGGCATGGAGCATTGTGATGACCAGATCAGTCAGTATTGTAAGGACTGCTGTCCTGGAGCATTGTGATGACATATGTAATGGCCCATTGTCATGACAATGGCATCTAGCATTGTGATGCCAAGTGTCATGGAGGATTCTGATGATAAATGTAATGGAGCATTGTGATGACAATGGCTTGGGGCATTGTGGTGACAAGGGTCAGGGAGCATTGTGCTGGCAAGTGCATGGAGAATTGTGATGACAAGGGTCATGGAGCATTCTGATGACAAGCTTGCGGTGTATTTTGATGACAATGGCATGGAGCATTTTGATGAAAGCGGCATGGGGCTTTGTGATGTAAAAGGCATGTAGCCTTTTCGTGACAGGGTTCAAGGAGCATTTTGACGACAAGAGTCAGTGAGCACTGTGATGACAAGTGTATTGAGAATTGTGATGACAAATGTCATGGAGCATTGCGATGAAAAGGGCATTCAGCTTTGTGATGACATGTGTTATGGAACATTGTGATCACAAGGGTTTGGAGCATTGTGATGACAGAGGTCATGGATCATTTTGATTTCATGGAGCATGGAGCATTGTGATGACAAGGGCATGAAGCAATGTGATCCCACGATTCATGGAGTATTGTGATGACAAGGGCATAGAGCATTGTAATGACAAAGTCATGTAGCATTTTGCTAACAAAGCCATGGAGCATTGTGATGACAGGTGTCATGGAGCACTGTAATGACAATCGTCACAGAGCATTGTGAATACGGGTGCCATGGAGCATTGGGATGACAAGGTCATGGATCTTTGTGATGACAAGGGTTATGGAGCATTGGGCTGAATATGTTCATGGAATATTGTGATGATAAAGGTCATGGAGCATTGTGTAGAGAGAGGTCATAGAGAATTTTGATTTCATTGTGCTCACAATACCCTGAAGCATTATGATGATGGGCATGATGCATTGTGATGACAGGGTTCATGGAGACTTGAGATGAAAAGTGGCATGGAGCATTGTGATTACAGGGGTCTTGGAGCATAGTGAGCATAAGGGCATGGAACATTTTGATGAGAAAGCCATGGAACATTCTGATGACATGTGTCATGGAGCTTTGTGATGACAAGGGCAGCGAGCAATGTGATTACAGTGGCTTGGAGCAGAGTTGTGACAAGTGTCATGGAGCCTTGTGGTGACAAGACAGTGTAACATTGGGATGGCAGGGTTCATGGAGCATTGTTATGACAGGTGTAATGGAGCACTGTGATAACAAATGTCACAGAGCATTGTGAATACAGAGGTCATGGAGCATTTGGATGACTAGGGCACGGATCATTTTGATGACAAGAGTCATGGAGTTTGGGCTGAATATATTCATGGAGTATTGTGATGACGCGGGTCATGGAGCATTGTGATGACTAGGTAATGGGGCATTGTGATGACAAGTGTCCCGGATCATTGTGTTGTCAGGTGTCATGGAGTGTTGTGATGACAGTGGTCATGGAGCATTGTGATGATATTGGTCATGGAGCATTGCAATGAGAATGTCATGGAGCATTGGGCTGATAATATTCATGCAGTATTGTGATGACAGGGGTCATGGAGCATTGTGATGACAAGGGCATGGAGCTTTGTGATGACAGGGGCATGGATAATTGTGATGACAAGGGTCATGGAGCATTTTGATGACAAGTTTGTGGAGTATTGTCCTGACAAAGCATGTAACACTGTGATGAGAAGTGTCATGGAACATAGTGATGACAAAAACTTGGAGAATTGTGATGACCAGGGCATGGAGCATTGTGATGGCAAGACCGTGGAGCATTGTGATGAGAAGGCCATGTATAATTGTGATGAAGAGTGTCATGGAGCACTGTAATGACAAGGGGTATGGAGCCTTGCGATGTCAGGGGACATGGAGCATTTTGATGAAAAGGGTCATGGAGCATTTTGATGACAGGGCTTATGGAACATTGTGATGTCATAGGTCATCGAACACTGTGATGATAAGTGCATGTAGAATTGTGATGACAGGGGTCATGTAATATTGTAATGACAGGGTTGAGGGAGTATTGTGACAAATATTGATGTAGCATGGTGATATCAGTGGTGACAGTGCATTTTGATGAGAAGAGCATGGAGAATTGTGATGACAAGTTTTATGGAGCATTGTGATGACCAGATAGTGGAACACTGTGATGACAAGCGCATGGTGCATTGTGATAACATGTGTCATGGAGCATTGTGCTGACAAGAGCCTGGAGAATTGTGATGACAAGGGTCTTGGAGCATTGGGCTGAGAAAGGCATAGAGCATTTTGATGACAAGTGTCAAAGAGCATTGTGATGAAAAGTTCATGGAGCATTGTGGTTTAAAAGGTCACAGAGACTGTTGATTACGAAGACATGGACCATTGTGATGACAAAGGTTATGAAGCATTGTGATGACTAGAGTCACGGAGCATTGTGATGACAGGGGTCATGGAGCATTGTATTAACAAGGGCATGGAACATTGTCTAATAAGTTTCATGGATTATTGCGATGACAGTTTGAATGACGCATTGTGATGACAAGGGCATGGAGCATTGTGATGACCAGATCATGCAATATTGTGAAGAGAGTTGTCAGGGAGCAATGTGATGACATATGTAATGGCCCATTGTGATGACAACAGCATGAAGCATTATGATGATGGGCATGGTGCATTGTGATGACAGGGTTCATGGGTCATTGAGATGAAAATGGGCATGTAGCATTGTGACTACAGGGGCCTTAGAGCTTGTGATGAGAAGGGTCATGGAGCCTTGTGATGACAAGGCCATAGAACAACGTGATGGCAGGTATCAAGAAACATTGTTATGACAGGTGTAATGGAGCATTCTGATGGCAAGGGCATGGAACATTGTGATGATAAGGCCATGTAGCATTCTGATGACATGTGTCATGGAGCTTTGTGATGACAAGGGCATGGAGGAATGTGATGAGAGGTTTCATGGAGCATTGTGATGACAATGACATGGAGCATTGTGATGCCAAGGGTCATGGAGCTTTGTGATGACAACTCATGGATCATTTTGATGACAAGGGCATGGTGCATTGTGATGAGAAGGGCAGGGAGCATTTTGATGACCGAGTCATGCAGCAATTTGATATAAACTGTAATGGAACATTTTGATGGCATGGGTTATAGAATATTGTGACGTCAGGGGTCATGGAGCTTTGGGATGAAAAGGGTCATGGAGCATTTTGATGACAGTGGTTATGGAATAGAGTGATGTCAGGGGTCATGGAACATTGTGATGTTAAGGGGATGTAGCATTGTGATGACAGGGTCATGGAACATTGTGATTACAGGGGTGAGGGAGTATTGTGATGACTAGTGATGGAACATTGTGATATCTCTGTTAAGAGAGCATTTTGATGAGAAGTGCATGGACCATTGTGATTACAATGTATATGGAGCACTGCAATAACAAGGTTGTGGACCGTTGTGATGAAATGTGCGTGGCACATTGTGATGACAATGGTCATGGAGCATTGTTCTGACAAAGACATGGAGCATTGTGATGAGAAGGGTCACAGAGAATTGTGATGAAATGTTCATGGAGCATTGTGGTTACAAAGGTCACAGAGCCTTGTGATGATGCGGGCATGGACCATTGTGATGACAAACGTTATGAAGCATTGTGATGATTGGAGTCACGGAGCATTGTGATGACAGGGTTCATGGATCATTCTGATGACAAGGGCATGGAGCATTGTGATGACAGGGTCATGGAGCATTGGTCTGACAAGTTTCATAGATTACTGTGATGACAGTGTGCATGGTGCATTGTGATGTTAATGGCATGGAGCATTGTGATGAGAAGGTCATGGAGTATTGTGAAGACAGGTGTCAGGGAGCATTGTGATGACATATGGCATGGTCCATTGCGATGACAATGGCATGGATAATTTGATTCCAAATGTAATGGAGGATTGTGATGACTGGGGCTTGGAGCATTATGATGACCAGGGCCATTGAAAATTTTCATGACATGGTCGTGAAGCATTGTGATGACAAGGTCCTGCAGCCCTGTGATGACAAAACCATGGAGCCTAGTGAAGACAAGTCTCATGGAGCATACTGATGAAAAGGGGCATGGAGCATTGAGAATACAGTGGTCTTGGAACATTGTGATGACAAGGGCATGGATCATTTTGAGGAGAAGACCAAGGAGCATTCTGATGGCATGCACCATTGAGCTTTGTGATGACAAGGGCATGGAGCATTGTGATGACAAGGGTCATGGAGCATTGTGATGACAACGGCCATTGAGAATTTTGGATGAAAATGTTGTGAAGCATTGTGATGACAAAGGCATGGAGCTTGCTATGTTATTGGTCATGTGGCATTGCGATGACATGTGCATGGAGAATTGTGATGACAAAAGCATGTAACATTGTGATGAGAACTGTCATGGAGCGTTGTGATGACAAGCACGTGGAGAATTGTGATGACAAGGGGCATGGAGCATTCTGATGACAAGCTTGTGGAGTATTGTGCTGACAAAGCATGTAACACTGTGATGAGAAGTGTCATGGAACATAGTGATGCCAAGGACGTGGAGAATTGTGATGACAGGGAACATGGAGCATTGTGATGACCAGGGCATGGAGCATTGTGATGGCAACACCGTGGAGCATTGTGATGAGAAGATCATGGATAATTGTGAAGACGAGCGTCATGGAGCACTGTAATGACAAGGGGTATGGAGCATTGTGATGTCAGGGGACATGGAGCCTTTTGATGAAAAGGGTCATGGAGCATTTTGATGACATGGCTTATGGAACATTGTGATGTCATAGGTCATCGAACATTGTGATGATAAGTGCATATAGCACTGTGATGACAGGAGTCATGGAACATTGTGATGACAGGGGTGAGGGAGCATTGTGACGAATAGTGATGTAACATTGTGATATCAGTGGTGAGAGAGCATTTTATTGAGAAGTGCATGGAGCATTGTGATGACAAGGTTTATGGAGCATTGTGATGACAAATTGTGGAGCACTGTGATGACAATTGCATGGTGCATTGTGATGACATATGTCTTGGAGTACTGTCCTGACCAGCACATGGAGCATTGTGATGACATGGGTCGTGGAGCATCCTGCTTCGAAAGGCATAGAGCATTGAGATGACAAGGGTCAAAGAGAATTGTGATGAAAAGTTCATGGAGCATTGTGATTAAAAATGTCACAGAGACTGTGGATGACGAGAACATGGACCATTGTGATGACAAAGATCCTGAACCATTGTGATGACTGGAGTCATGGAGCATTGTGAATACAGGGGTCATGGAGCATTGGGATGACAAGGGCATGGATGATTGTGATGACAAGTGTCATGGAGCATTGGGCTGAAAATGTTCATGGAGTATTGTGATGACAGGGGTCATGGAGAATTGTGATGAGAGAGGTCATGGAGAATTTTGATTTCATTTTGCTGACAATAGCCGGAAGCATTATGATGATGGGCATGATGCATTGAGATGACAGGGTTCATGGAGCATTGACATGAAAAAGGGCATGGAGCACTGTGATTACAGGAGTCTTGGAGCATTGTGATGAAAAGGGCATGGAGCATTTTGATGGCAAGGCCATGGAACATTCTGATGACATGTGTCATGGAGCTTTGTGATGACAAGGGCATGGAGCAGTGTGATTACAGTGGTCTTGGAGCATTGTGATGACAAGTGTCATAGAGCGTTGTGATAATAAGGAAGTGAAACATTGTGATGGCAACGTTCACGGAGCATTGTTATGACAGGGGTAATGGAGCATTGCGATGAGAAGGACATGGAGCATTGTGATTACAAGGTTTATGGAGCATTGCCATGACAAATTTGTGGACTGTTGTGATGAAAAGCGGTGGCACATTGTGATGACAAGTGTCATGGAGCATTTTTCTGACAAAGGCATGGAGCATTGTGATAACAAGTGTCACGGAGCATTGTGAAGGAAATTTCATGGAGCTTTGTGGTTACAATGGTCACAGAGCCTTGTGATGATGCGGGCATGGACCATTGTGATGAGAAATGTTATGAAGCATTGTGATGCCTGGAGTCACGGAGCATTGTGATGACATGGGTCATGGAGAACTGTGATGACAAGGGCATGGAGCATTGTGATGTCAGGGGCATGGAGCATTCGTCTGAAAACCTTCAGAGATTATTGTGATGACAGTGGACAGGGTGCATTGTGCTGACAAGGGCATGGATCATTGTGATGTGAATGTCATGGATTATTGTGAAGACAGGTGTCAGGGAGCATTGTGATGTCATATGTCATGGTCCATTGCGATGACAATGGCAGGGAGCATTGTGATGCCAAATGAAATGGAGGATTCTGATGACAAATATAATTGAGCATTGTGATGACTAGGGCTTGGAGCATTATGATGACAAGGGTTATTGAGAATTCTCATGACAAGGTACAGAAGCATTGTGATGACAAGGTCCTGTAGCATTGTGATGAAAAAACCATGGAGCCTTGGGATGAAAAATCTCATGGAGCATACCGATGAAAAGGGGCATGGAGCATTGTGATAACAGGGGTCTTAGAGCACTGTGATGAAAAGGGCATGGAACATTTGGATGAGAATGCCATGGAACATTCTGATGATATGTGTCATGGAGCTTTGTGATGACAAGGGCATGGAGCATTGTGATTACAGGAATCTTGGAGCATTGTGATGACAAGTGTCATGGAGTATTGTGATGACAAGGCCGTGGAAAACTGTGATGGCAGGGGTCATGGAACATTGTTATGAGAGGGGTAATGGAGCATTGTGATGGGAAGGGTCATGGAGCATTGTGATGAGAAAGTCATGGAGCCTTGTCATGACAGTGTTCAAGGAGCATAAAGACAACAAGTGTGAGGGAGCATTTTGATGTCAAGTGTATTGAGCATTGTGATGACAAAGGTCATGGAGCATTGTGATGAGAAAACCATGGATAATTGTGATGACGAGTGTCAAGGGGCATTGTCCTGACCACTGTTATGGAATATTGTGATCACAAGGGTTTCCAACATTTTTATGACAGAGTTCATGGAGAATTTTGATTTCATTGTGATGACAACAGCATGAAGCACTATGATGATGGTCATGCTGCATTGTGATGACAGGTTTCATGGATCATTGAGATGAAAAGGGGCATGGAGCACTGTGATTACAGGGGTCTTGGAAAATTGTGATGAGAAGTGTCATGGAGCCTTGTGATGACAAGGCGAAGGAACATCGTGATGGCAGGGGTCATTGAGCATTTTTATGACAGGTGTAATGGAGCATTGTGATGGCAAGGGCATGGAGCATTGTGATGAGAAAGCCATGGAGCATTCTGATGACATGTGTCATGGAGCTTTGTGATGACAAGGGCATGAAGCAATGTGATGGGAGTGTTCATGGAGCACTGTGATGACAATGACAAGGAGCATTGTGATGCCAAAGGTCATGGATATTTTTGATGACAAAAGTCATGGAGCATTTTCATGACAAGGGCGTTGTTCATTGTGATGAGAAGGGAAGGGAGCATTGTGATGACAGTATCATGGAGCAATTTGAAAAAAAGAGTCATGGAATATTTTGATGACGGGGTTATGGAACATTGTGATGTCAGGGGTCATCGAACATTGTGATGATAATTGCATGGACCAATGTGATGACAGGAGTCATGGAACATGATGATGACAGGGGTGAGGGAGTATTGTGACGAATAGTGATGCTACATTTTGATATCAGTGGTGAGAGAACATTTTGATGAGAAGTGCATGGAGCATTGAGATGACAAGGTTTATGGAGCATTGTGATGACAAGATTGTGGAGCACTGGGATGACAAGCGCATGGTGCACTGTGATGACATGTGTCATGGAGCACTGTGCTGACAAGCGAATGGAGCATTGTGATGACAAGTGTCATGGAGCATGGTGCAGAGAAAGGCATAGAGCATTGTGATGACAAAGGTCAAAGAGCATTGTGATGAAAAGTTCATGGAGCATTGTGGTCAAAATTGTCAGAGAGACTGTTGATGACGAGGGCATGGACAATTGTGATGACGAAGTTCATGAAGCATTGTGATGACTGGAGTCATGGAGAATTGTGATGACAGGGGTCATGGAGCATTGTGATAACAAGGGCATGGAGCACTGTGATGAAAAGGGCATGGAGCATTGGTCTAATACGTTTCATGGATTATTGCGATGACAGTTGGAATGGCACATTGTGATGAAAAGGGCATGGAGCATTGTGATAACGAGGTCATGCAGTATTGTGAAGACAGGTGTCAGGGAGCACTGTGATGACATATGTCATGGTCCATTGCGATGACAATGTCAGGGAGCATGGTGATGCCAAATGTAATGGAGGATTGTGATGACAAATATAATGGAGCATTGTGATGACTAGGGATTTGAGCATTATGATGACAAGGGCCATTGACAATTTTCATGACAAGATCGTGAAGCATTGTGATGAAAAAATTATGGAGCATTGTGATGAGAAAACCATGGAGCCTTGTGATGACAGATCTCATGGAGCAAACTGATGAAAAGGGGCATGGAGCATTGTCATTACAGGGGTGTTGGAGCACGGTGAAGACAAGGGCATGGAGCATTTTGATGAGAAGGCCCAGGAACATTCTGATGACATGTGTCATGGAGCTTTGTGATGACAAGGGCATGGAGCATTTTGATGAGAAGGCCCAGGAACATTCTGATGACATGTGTCATGGAGCTTTGTGATGACAAGGGCATGGAGCATTGCGATTACAGGGGTCTTGGAGCATTGTGATGACAAGTGTAATGGAGTCTTGTGATGACGAGGCCGTGGAACTTTGCGATGGCCGGGGTAATGGTGCTTTGTGATGACCAGGTCATGCAGTATTGTGAAGACAGTTGTCAGGTGTCACTGTGATGACATATGTAATGGTCCATTGTGATGAGAATGGCAAGGAACATTGGGATGCCAAGTGTCATGGAGAAATCTGATGACAAAGGTAATGGAGCATTTTGATGACCATGGCTTTGGGCATTGTGATGACAAGGGTCATGGAGCATTCTGATGACAAGCTTGTGGAGTATTTTGATGACAATGGCATGGAGCATTGTGATGGAAACGGCATGGGGCATTGTGATGAAAAAGGCATGGAGACTTTTCGTGACAGGTTTCAAGGAGCATTGTGACGACAAGTGTCAGGGAGCATTGTGATGACAAGTGTATTGAGGATTGTGATGACAAAGGTCATGGAGCATTGTGATGAAAATGACATGGAGTATTGTGATGACAGGCATCTTGGAGCGTTGTGATGACAAGTGTTATGGAACTTTGTGATCACAAGGGTTTTGGGCATTGTGATGACAGAGGTCATGGATCATTTTGATTTCAAGAAGCATGGAGCATTGCGAAGACAAGGGCATGAAGCAATGTGATCCCAAGGTTCATGGAGGATAGTGATGACAATGGTAATTGAGTATTGTGATGACAAGCGCATAGAGCATTGTAATGTCAAGGTCATGTAGCATTTTGCTGACAAAGGCATGGAGCATTGTCATGACAGGTGTCATGGAGCACTGTGATGACACGCGTCACGGAACATTGTGAATACAGTGGTCATGGAGCATTGGGATGACAAGGGCTTGGATCATTGTAATGACAAGGGTCATGGAGCATTGGGCTGAAAATATTCATGGAGTATTGTGATGACAGGGGACATGGAGCATTGTGATGAGAGAGATCATGGAGAATTTTGATTTCATTGCGCTGACAATAGCCGGTAGCATTATGATGATGGGCATGATGCATTTTTATGACAGGGTTCATGGAGCATTGAGATGAAAAGGGGCATGGAGCATTGTGATTACAGGGATCTTGGAGCATTGTGATGACAAGGGCATGGAGCATTTTGATGAGAAGGCCATGGAACATTCTGTTGACATGTGTCAGGGAGCTTTGTGATGACAAGGGCATGGAGCAGTGTGATTACAGGGGTCTTGGAGCATTGTGATGACAAGTGTCATGGAGCCTTTTGATGACAAGCCCGTGGATCATTGTGATGGCAAGGGTCATGGAGCATTGTTATGACAGAAGTAATGGAGCATTGTGATGAGAAGGGCATGGAGAATTGTGATTACAAGGTTTATGGAGCATTGCCATGACAAATTTGTGGACTGTTGTGATGAAAATCGCTTGGCACATTGTGATGACAAGGGTCATGGATCATTTTTCTGACAAAGGCATGGAGCATTGTGATGACAAGGGTCATGGAGCAATGTGATGGAAATTTCATGGAGCGTTGTGGTTACAAAGGTCACAGACCCTTGTGATGACGCGGGCATGGACCATTGAGATGACAAATGTTATGAAGCATTGTGATGCCTGGAGTCACAGAGCATTGTTATGACAAGGGTCATGGAGCATTGTGATGACAAGGGCATGGAGCATTGTGATGTCAGGGGCATGGAGCATTGGTCTGAATCGTTTCATAGAATATTGTGATGACAGTGGGCATGGTGCATTGTGCTGACAAGGGCATGGATCATTGTGATGAGAAGGTCATGGAATATTGTGAAGACAGGTGTCAGGGAGCATTGTGATGACGTATGTCATGGTCCATTGCGATGACAATGGCAGGGAGCATTGTGATGCAAAATGTAATGCAGGATTGTGATGACAAATATAATGGAGCATTGTGATGACTAGGGCTTGGAGCATTATGATGACAAGGATCATTGAGAGTTTTCATGACAAGTTCGAGAAGCATTGTGATGACAAGGTCCTCGAGCATTGTGATGAAAAATCCATGGAGCCTTGTGATGACAAATCTCATGGGGCATACTGATGAAAAGGGCATGAAACATTGTGATTACAGGTGTCTTGGGGCACTGTGATGACAAGGGAATGGAGCATTTTGATCAGAAGGCCATGGAACATTCTGATGACATGTGTCATGGAGCTTTCTGATGACAAGGTCATGGAGCCATGTGATGAGAGCTTTCATGGAGCATTGTGATAACAATGACATGGAGCACTGTGATGACAAGTGTCATGAATTATTGTGATGACAAAGGTCATGGAGCAATTTGATGACAAAGGCCTTGTGCATTGTGATGAGTAGGGCAGGGAGCATTGTGATGATAGGGTCATGGAGCAATTGGATGAAAAGGGTCATGGAACATTTTGATCACAGTGGTTATTGAACATTGTTATGTCAGTGGTCATGGAGCATATTGATGAAAAGGGTCATGGAGCATTTTGATGACAGGGGATATGGAACATTGTGATGTCTAGGGTCATCGAACATTGTGATGATATGTGCATGTAGCATTGTGATGACAGGAGTCATGGAACATTATGATGAAAGGGGTGAGGGAGTATTGTGACGAATAGTGATGTAACATTGTGATAACAGTGGTGAGAGAGCATTTTGATGGGAAGTGCATGGAGCATTGTGATGACAAGTTTTATGGAGCATTGTGATGACAAGATTGTGGAGCACTGTGATGGGAAGCTCATGGTGCACTGTGATGACATATGTCATGAAGCATTGTCCTGGCAAGCACATGGAGAATTGTGATGCCAAGGGTCATGGAGGATTCTGATGACAAAGGTAATGGAGCACTGTGATGACAATGGTTTGGAGCATTGTGATGACAAGGGTCAGGGAGCATTTTGCTGACAAGTGCATGGAGAATTGTGATGACAAGCGTCATGGAGGATTCCGATGACAAGATTGTGGAGTATTTTGATGACAATGGCAGAGAGCATTGTGACGAAAACGGCATTGGGCATTGTGATGAAAAAGGCATGGAGCCTTTTCGTGACAGGGTTCAAGGAGCATTCTGACGACAAGTGTCAGGGAGCACTGTGATGATAAGTGTATTGAGGATTGTGATGAAAATGTTCATGGAGCAATGTGATGAATACGGCATGGAGTACTGTGATGACAGGCATCATGGAGCGTTGTGATGACAAGTTTTATGGAACATTGTTATCACAATGGATTGGAGTATTGTGATGACAGAGGTCATGGATCATTGTGATTTCTACGATAATGGAGCATTTTGATGACAAGGACCTGAAGCAATGTGATCCCAAGGTTCATGTAGGATTGTGATGACAATGGTAATGGAGTATTGTGATGACAAGCACATAGAGCACTGTAATGAAAAGGTCATGTAGCATTTTGATGACAAAGGCATGGAGCATTGTGATGACAGGTGTCATGGAGCACTGTGCTGACAAGCGTCCTGGAGCATTGTGAATACAGGGGTCATGGAGCATTGGGATGACAAGGGCATGTATGATTGTGATGACAAGTGTCATGGAGCATTGGGCTGAAAAAGTTCATGGAGTATTGTGATAACAGGGGTCTTGGAGCATTGTGATGACAGAGGTCATGGAGAATTTTGATTTCATTGTGCTGACAATAGCCGGAAGCATTATGATGATGGGCATGATGCATTGTGATGACAGGGTTCATGGAGCATTGAGATGAATAAGGGCATGGAGCATGGTGATTACAGGGGTCTTGGGGCATTTTGATGACAAGGGCATGGAGCATTTTGATGAGAAGGCCATGGAACATACTGATAACATGTGTCATGGAGCTTTGTGATGACAAGGGCATGGAGCATTGTGATTACAGGGGTCTTGGTACATTGTGATGACAAGTGTCATGGAGCCTTGTGATGACAAGGCCGTGGAACATTGTGATGGCAAAGGTCATGTAGCATTGTTATGACATGTGTAATGGAGTTTTGTGATGACAAGGGCATGGAGCATTGTGATTACAAGGGTCTTGGAGCACTGTGATGAAAAGGGCATGGATCATTGTGATGAAAAAAGCATGGAGCCTTGTCATGACAGGTTTCAAGAAGCATACAGACAACAAGTGTCAGGGAGCATTTTGCCGACAAGTGTATTGAGCATTGTGATGACAAAGGTCATGGAGCATTGTGATGAGAAGTCCATGGATAATTGTGATGACGAGTGTAATGGGGCATTGTGATGACAAGTGTTATGGAATATTTTGTTCACAAGGGTTTGGAGAATTTTTATGACAGAGGTCATAGAGCATTGTGAATTCATTGTGATGACAATAGCATGAAGCATTATGATGATGGGCATGGTGCATTTTGATGACAGGGTTCAT
This sequence comes from Mesoplodon bidens, assembly GCF_964165515.1. Taxonomy (NCBI): domain Eukaryota; kingdom Metazoa; phylum Chordata; class Mammalia; order Artiodactyla; family Ziphiidae; genus Mesoplodon; species Mesoplodon bidens. The sequence continues at coordinate 1,427,248 of NW_027671226.1, forward strand.
GGATCATTGAGATGAAAAGGGGCATGGATCATTGTGATTAGAGGGGTCTTGGAGCATTGTGATGAAAAGGCCATGGAACATTGTGATGGCTGTGGTCATGGAGCATTGTTATGACAGGGGTAATGGAGCATTGTGATGGCAAGGACATGGAGAATTGTGATGAGAAGGCCATGGAGCTTTCTGATGACATTTGTCATGGAGCGTTGTGATGACAATGGCATGGAGCTTTCTAATGCCAAGCGTCATTGATCTTTGTGATGGCAATGGTCATGGAGCATTTTGATGGCAAGGGCGTTGTGCACTGTGATGTGAAGGGAAGGAAGCATTTTGATGACAGGGTCATGGAGCAATTTGATGACAGGGGTTGGGGAACATTGTGATGTCAGTGTTCATAGAATATTGTGATGATAATGCATGAAGCATTGTGATGACAGGAGTCATGGAACATTGTGATGACAGAGGTGAGGGAGTATTGTGACGAATAGTGATGTAACATTGTGATATCAGTTGTGAGAGAGCATTTTGAAGAGAAGTGCAGGGAGCTTTGTGATGACAAGTTTTATGGAGCATTGTTATGAAAAGACTTTGGAGCACTGTGATGACAAGCTCATGGTGCATTGTGATGACATGTGTCGTGGAGCATTGTGCTGACAAGCACATGGAGCATTGTGATGACAAGGGTCATGGAGCATTGTGCTGAGAAAGGCATAGAGCATTCTGATGACAAGGGTCAAAGAGAATTGTGATGAAAAGTTCATGGAGCATTGAGGTTAAAATGTCACAGAGACTGTTGATGATGAGAGCATGGACCATTGTGATGACAAAGGTCATGAAGCATTGTGATAACTGGAGTCACGGAGCATTGTCATGACAGGTGTCATGGAGCATTGTGATAACAAGGGCATGGAGCATTGTGATGACAAGGTCATGGAGCATTGTGATGACCAGGTCATGCAGTATTGTGAAGAGAGGTGTCAGGGAGCATTGTAATGACATACGTAATGGCCCATTGTGATGACAATGGCATGGAGCATTGTGATGCCAAGTGTCATGGAGAATTCTGATGACAAAGGTAATGGAGCATTCTGATGATAATGGCTTGGAGCATTGTGATGACAATGTTCAGGGAGCATTGTGCTGACAAGTGCATGGAGAATTGTGATTACAACGGTCATGGAGCATTCTGATGACAAGCTTTTGGAGTATTTTGATGACAATGGCATGGAGCATTGTGATGAAAATGGCATGGGACATTGTGATGAAAAAGGAATGGAGCATTTTCGTGACAGTTTTCAAGGAGCATTCTGACGACAAGTGTCAGGGAGCATTGTGATAACAAGTGTATTGATAATTGTGATGACAAATTTCATGGAGCATTGTCATGAAAAGGGCATGGAGTATTGTGATGATAGCCATCATGGAGCGATTTAATGACAAGAGTTTTGGAACTTTGTGATCACATGGGTTTGGAGCATTGTGATGACAGATGTCACGGATCATTTTGATTTCAAGGAGCATGGAACATTGTGATGAAAAGGGCATGAAGCAATGTGATCCCACGGTTCATGGAGGATTGTGATGACAATTGTAATGGAGTATTGTGATGACAAGGACATAGAGCCTTGTAATGACAAGTTCATGTAGCATTTTGCTGACAAAGCCATGGAGCATTGTGATGACATGTGTCATGGAGCACTGTGATGACAAGCGTCATGGAGCATTGTGAATACAGGGGTCATGGAGCATTGCGATGACAAGGTCATGGATGATTGTGATGACAAGTGTCATGGAGCATTGGGCTGAAAATATTCATAGAGTATTGTGATGATAGGGGTCATGGAGCATTGTGATGAGAGAGGTCATGGAGAATTTTGATTTCATTGTGCTTACAATAGCCTGAAGCATTATGATCATGAGCTTGATGCATTTTGATGACAGGGTTCATGGAGCATTGAGATGAAGAGGGGCATGGAGCACTGTGATTACAGTGGTCTTGGAGCATAGTGATGAAAAGTGTCATGGAGCCTTGTGATGACAAGCCTGTGGAACATTGTGATGGCAGGTGTCATGGAGCATTGTTATGACAGGGCTAACGGAGCATTGTGATGAGAAGGGCATGGAGCATGTGATTACAAGTTTTATGGAGCATTTTTCTGACAAAATCATGGAGCATTGTGATGACAAGAGTCACGGAGCATTGTGATGGAAATTTCATGGAGCACTGTGGTTACAAAGGTCACAGAGCCTTGTCATGACGCGGACATGGACCATTGTGATGACAACACTTATGAACCATTGTGATGCCTGGAGTCACGGAGAATTGTGATGACAGGGGTCATGGAGCATTGTGATGACAAGGGCATGGAGCATTGTGATGTCAGGGGATGGAACATTGGTATGTCAAGTTTCATAGATTATTGTGATGACAGTTGGCTTGGTGCATTGTGATGACAAGGGCATGGATCATTGTGATGATAAGGTCATGGAGTATTGTGAAGACAGGTGTCAGGGAGCATTGTGATAAAATATGTCATGGTCCATTGCGATGACAATGTCAGGGAGCACGGTGATGCCAAATGTAATGGAGGATTGTGATGACAAATATAATGGAGCATTGTGATGACTAGGGCTTGGAGCATTATGATGACAAGGGCCATTGAGAATTTTCATGACAAGGTCGTGAAGCATTGTGATGACAAAATGCTTCAGCATTGTGATAAGAAACCCATGTAGCCTTGTGATGAACAATCTCATGCAGCATACTGATGAAAAGGTGCTTGGAGCATTTTCATTACAGGGGTGTTGGAGCACGGTGATGACAAGGGCATGGAGCATTTTGATGAGAAGGCCATGGAACATTCTGATGATATGTGTCATGGAGCTTTGTGATGACAAGTTCATGAAGCATTGTGAATACTGGGGTCTTGGAGCATTGTGATTAAAAGTGTCATGGAGTCTTGTGATGACAAGACCGTGGAACATTGTGATGGCAGGGGTTATGGATCATTGTGATGACAAGGTCATGCTGTATTGTGAAGACAGGTGTCAGGGAGCATTGCGATGACATATGTAATGGCCCATTGTGATGACAATTGCAAGGAGCATTATGATGCCAAGAGTCATGGAGGATTCTGATGACAAAGGAAATGGAGCATTGTGTTGACAGGGGTCAGGGAGCATTGTGCTGACAAGTGCATGGAGAATAGTGATGACAAGGGTCATGGAGCATTCTGATGACAAGCTTGTAGAGTATTTTGATGACAATGGCATTGAGCATTGTGATGAAAACGGAATGGGACATTGTGATGAAAAAGGCATGGGGCATTGTGATGATAAAGGCATGGAGCCTTTTCGTGACAGGGTTCAATGAGCATTCTGACGACAAGTGTCAGGGAGCATTGTGAGGACAAGTGTATTGAGAATTGTGATGAAAAAGGTCATGGAGCATTGTGATGAAAATGGCATGGAGTATTGTGCTGACTTTCAGCATGTAGCGTCGTGATGACAAGTGTTTTGCAACATTGTGATCACAAGTGTTTGGAGAATTGTGATGACAGAGATCATGGATCACTTTGATTTCAAGGAGCATGGAGCATTCTGATGACAAGAGCATGAAGCAATGTGATCCCAAGGTTCATGGAGGATTGTGATGAGAAATGTAATGGAGTATTGTGATGAAAAGCACATAGATCATTGTAATGAGAAAGTCATGTAGCATTTTGCTGACAAAGCCATGGAGCATTGTGATGACAGGTATCATGGAGCACTGTGATGACAAGCGTCACGGAGCATTGTGTATACATGGGTCATGGAGCATTGGGATGACAAGGGCATGGATCATTGTAATGGCAAAGGTCATGCAGCATTGGGCTGAAAATATTCATGGAGTATTGTGATGACAGGGGTCATGGAGCATTGTGATGAGAGAGGTCATGGAGAATTTTGATTTCATTGTGGTGAAAATAGCCGGAAGCATTATGATGATGGGAATGATGCATTGTCATGATAGGGTTCATGGAGCATTGAGATGAAAAGGGGCATGGAACATTGTGATTACAGGGGTCTTGGAGCATTGTGATGACAAGTGTCATGGAGAATTGTGATGATAAGGCCGTGGAACACTGTGAAGGTGGGTGTCATGGAGCATTGTTATGAGAGGTGTAATGGAGCACTGTGATGAGAAGGGCATGGAACATTGTTATTACAAAGTTTATGGAGCATTGCGATGAATAATTTGTGGACCGTTGGGATGACAAGGGTCATGCAAGGGTCAGATAATTTTTCTTAAAGGCATGGAGCATTGTGATGACAAGGGTCACGGAGCATTGTGATGAAATATTCATGGAGCATTGTGGTTACAAAGGTCACAGAGCCTTATGATGATGTGGGCATCGACCACAGTGATGACAAATGTTATGAATCATTGTGATGCCTGGAGTCAAGGAACATTGTGATTACAGGGGTCATGGAGCATTGTGATGACAAGGGCATGGAACATTGTAATGAGAAGGTCATGGAATATTGTGAAGACATGTCAGGGAGCATCGTGATGACATATGTCATGGTCCATTGTGATGACAATGGCAGGGAGCATTGTGATGACAAATGTAATGGAGGATTGTGATGACAAATATAATGGAGCATTGTGATGACTAGGGATTGGAGCATTATGATGACAAGGGCCATTGAGAATTTTCATGACAAGGTCGTGAAGCATTGTGAGGACAATGTCCTGGAGCATTGTGATGAGAAAACGATGGAGCCTTGTGATGACAAATCTCATGGAGCATACTGATGAAAATGGGCATGGAGCATTGTGATTACAGGGGTCTTGGAGCACTGTGATGACAAGGCATGGAGCATTTTGATGAGAAGGCCATGGAACATTCTGATGACATGTGTCATGGAGCCTTGTGATGACAAGGGCATGGAGCATTGTGATTACAGGGGTCATGGAGAATTGTGATGACAACGGCATGGAGCATTGTGATGACAGGGGCATGGAGCATTGTGATGAGAAGTTCATGGAGTATTTTGAAGAAAGGTGTCATGGAGCATTGTGATGACATATGTCATAGTCTATTGTGATGACTATGGCAGGGAGCATTGTGATGCCAAATGTAATGGAGGATTGTGATGAAAAATATAATGGAGCATTGTGATGACTAGGGCTTGGAGCATTATGATGAGAAGGGCCATTGTGAATTTTCATGAGAAAGTCATGCAGCATTGTGATGACAAGGTCGTGGAGCATTGTGATAAGAAAACCATGTAGCCTTGTGATGACAAATCTCATGGAGCATACTGATGAAAAGGGGCATGGACCACTGTGAGTACAGGGGTCTTGGAACATTGTGATAACAAGGGCATGGAACACTGTGAGTAGAAGTTTAAGGAACATTCTAATGATATGCGTCATAGAGCTTTGTGATGACAAGGTCATGGAGCATTGTGATTACAGGGGTCTTGGAGCATTGTGAAAAAAGGACATGGATCATTGTGATGAAAAAAGCATGGAGCCTTGTCATGAGAGGTTTCAAGGAGCATACAGACAACAAGTGTCATGGGGCATTTTGATGACATGTGTATTGTTCATTGTGATGACAAAGTTCATGGAGCATTTTGATGAGACGACCATGGATAATTGTGATGACGTGTGTCATGTGGCATTGTGATGACAAGTGTTATGGAATATTGTGATCACAAGGGTTTGGAGCATTGTTATGACAGAGTTCATGGAGCATTTTGATTTCATTGTGATGACAATAGCATGAAGCATTATGATGATGGGCATGGTGCATTGTGATGACAGGGTTCATGGATCATTGAGATGCAAAGGGGCATGGAGCACTGTGATTAGAGGGGCATGTAGCATTGGTCTGACAATTTCATAAATTATTGTGATGACAGTGGACCTGGTGCATTGTGATAACAAGGGCATGGATCAGTGGGATGTGAAGGTCATGGAGTATTGTGAAGACAGGTGTCAGGGAGCATTTTGATGACATATATCATGGTCCCTTGCAAGGACAAGGGCATGGAGCTTTGAGATGACAAATGAAATGGAGGATTGTGATGACAAATATAATGGAGCATTCTGATGACTAGGGCTTGGTGCATTATGATGACAAGGGCCATTGAAAATTTTCATGACAAGTTCGTGAAGCACTGTGATGACAAGGGCATGGAGCATTGTGATGAGAAGGCCATGGAACATTCTGGTGACATGTGTCATGGCGCCTTGTGATGACAAGGGCATGGAGCATTGTGATTACAGGGGTCATGGAGAATTGTGATGACAACGGCATGGAGCATTGTGATGACAGGGGCATGGAGCATTGTGATGAGAAGTTCATGGAGTATTTTGAAGAAAGGTGTCATGGAGCATTGTGATGACATATGTCATAGTCTATTGTGATGACAATGGCAGGGAGCATTGTGATGCCAAATGTAATGGAGGATTGTGATGAAAAATATAATGGAGCATTGTGATGACTAGGGCTTGGAGCATTATGATGAGAAGGGCCATTGTGAATTTTCATGACAAAGTCATGCAGCATTGTGATGACAAGGTCGTGGAGCATTGTGATAAGAAAACCATGTAGCCTTGTGATGACAAATCTCATGGAGCATACTGATGAAAAGGGGCATGGACCACTGTGAGTACAGGGGTCTTGGAACATTGTGATAACAAGGGCATGGAACACTGTGAGTAGAAGTTTAAGGAACATTCTAATGATATGCGTCATAGAGCTTTGTGATGACAAGGGCATGGAGCATTGTGATTACAGGGGTCTTGGAGCATTGTGAAAAAAGGACATGGATCATTGTGATGAAAAAAGTATGGAGCCTTGTCATGAGAGGTTTCAAGGAGCATACAGACAACAAGTGTCATGGGGCATTTTGATGACATGTGTATTGTTCATTGTGATGACAAAGTTCATGGAGCATTTTGATGAGACGACCATGGATAATTGTGATGACGTGTGTCATGTGGCATTGTGATGACAAGTGTTATGGAATATTGTGATCACAAGGGTTTGGAGCATTGTTATGACAGAGTTCATGGAGCATTTTGATTTCATTGTGATGACAATAGCATGAAGCATTATGATGATGGGCATGGTGCATTGTGATGACAGGGTTCATGGATCATTGAGATGCAAAGGGGCATGGAGCATTGTGTTTAGAGGGGCATGTAGCATTGGTCTGACAAGTTTCATAAATTATTGTGATGACAGTGGACCTGGTGCATTGTGATAACAAGGGCATGGATCAGTGGGATGTGAAGGTCATGGAGTATTGTGAAGACAGGTGTCAGGGAGCATTTTGATGACATATATCATGGTCCCTTGCAAGGACAAGGGCATGGAGCTTTGAGAAGACAAATGAAATGGAGGATTGTGATGACAAATATAATGGAGCATTCTGATGACTAGGGCTTGGTGCATTATGATGACAAGGGCCATTGAGAATTTTCATGACAAGGTCGTGAAGCACTGTGATGACAAGGGCATGGAGCATTGTGATGAGAAGGCCATGGAACATTCTGGTGACATGTGTCATGGAGCTTTGTGGTGACAACAGCATGGAGTATTGTGATTACAGTGGTATTTGAGCATTGTGATGACAAGGGTCATGGAGTCTTGTTATGACAAGGCCGTGGAACATTGTGATGGCAGGTGTCATGGAGCATTGTTAAGAGAGGGTTAATGGAGCATTGTGATGAGAAGGGCAAGGATCATTGTGATTACAAGGTATATGGAGCATTGCGATGACAAATTTGTGGACCGTTGTGATGAAAAGTGCGTGGCACTTTGTGATGAAAAGGGTCATGGAGCATTTTTCTGACAAAGGCATGGAATATTGTGATGAAAAGGGTCACGGAGCATTGTGATGAAAAGTTCGTGGAGCATTGTGGTTACAAAGGTCACGGAGCCTTGTGATGACACGGGCATGGACCATTGTGATGACAAACGTTATGAAGCGTTGTGATGACCGGAGTCACGGAACATTGTGATGACAGTGTCATGGAGCATTGTGATGACAAGGGCATGGAACATTGTGATGACAAGGGCATGGAGCATTTTGATGAGAAGTTCATGGTGTATTTTGAAGAAAGGTGTCAGGGAGCATTGTGATGACATATGTCATGGTCCATTGCGATGACAATGGCAGGGAGCATTGTGATGCCAAATGTAATGGAGGATTGTGAGGACAAATATAATGGAGCATTGTGATGACTAGGGCTTGGAGCATTATGATGTGAAGGGCCATTGAAAATTTTCATAACAAGGTCATGAATCATTGTGATGACAGTGTCCTGGAGCATTGTGATAAGAAAACCATGGAGCCTTGTGATGACAAATCTTATGGAGCATACTGATGAAAAGGGAAAGGGACCACTGTGGTTACAGGGGTCTTGGAACATTGTGATGACAAGGTCATGGAGCATTGTGAGGAGAAGTCCAAGGAGCATTCTAATGATATGCGTCATAGAACATTGTGATGACAAGGGCATGGAACATTGTGATTACAGTGATATTGGAGCATTGTGATGAAAAAGGCATGGATCATTGTGATGAAAAAAGCATGGAGCCTTGTCATGACAGGGTTCAAGGAGCATACAGACAACAAGTGACAGGGAGCATTTTGATGACAAGTGTATTGAGCATTGTGATGGCAAAGGTCATGGAGCATTGTGATGAGCAGACCATGGATAATTGTGATGACGAGTGTCATGGGGCATTGTGATGACAAGTGTTATGGAATATTGTGATCACAAGGGCTTGGAACATTGTTATGACAGAGTTCATGGAGCATTTTGATTTCTTTGTGATGACAATAGCGTGAAGCATTATGATGATGGTAATGTTGCATTGTGATGACAGGGTTCATGGATCATTGAGATGAAAAGGGGCACGGAGCATTGTGATTACAGTTGTCTTGGAGCATGTGATGAGAAGTGTCATGGAGCATTGTGATTAAAAGGCCAAGGAACATCGTGATGGCAGTGGTCATGGAGCATTATTATGACATGGGTAATGGAGCATTGTGATGTCAAGGGCATGGAGCATTGTGATGAGAAGGCCATGGAGCACTGTGATGCCAAGTGTCATGGATCTTTGTGATGACAAGGTCATGGAGCATTTTGATGACAAGGGCGTTGTGCATTGTGATGAGAAGGGCAGGGAGCATTGTGATGACAGGGTCATGGAGCAATTTGATGAGAAGTGTCATGGAACATTTTGATGAGAGTTGTTATGGAACATTGTGATATCAGGTGTCATGTAGCATTTTGATGAAAAGTGTCATGGAGCATTTTGATGACAGTTGTTATGGAACATTGTGATGTCAGGGGTCATCGAACATTGTGATGATAAGTGCATGCACCATTGTGATGACAGGAGTCATGGAACATTATGATGACAGGGGTGAGGGATTATTGTGACGAACAGTGATGTAACACTGTGATATCAGTGGTGAGAGAGCCTTTTGATGAGAAATGCATGGAGCATTTTGATGACAAGGTTTATGGAGCATTGTGATGACAAGATTGTGGAGCACTGTAATGACAAGCGCATGGTGCATCTTGATGACATGTGTCATAGAGCATTGTGCTGACAAGCGCATGGAGCATTGTGATGACAAGGGTCATGGAGCATTGTGCTGAGAAAGGCATAGAGCATTGTGATGAAAAGGGTCAAAGGGCATTGTGCTGAAAAGTTCATGGAGCATTGTGGTTAAAAATTTCACAGAGACTGTTGATGACGAGCGCATGGACCATAGTGATGACAAAGTTCATGAAGATTTCTGATGACTGGAGTCACGTAGCATTGTGAGGAGAGGGATCTTAGAGCATTGTGATGAAAGGGCATGAAGCATTGTTCTAATAATTTTCGTGGATTATTGCGATGACAGTTGGAATGGCGCATTGTGATGGCAATGGCATGGAGCATTGTGATGACCAGGTCATGCAGTATTGTGAAGACAGGTGTCAGGGAGCATTGTGATGACATATGTAATGGCCCATTGTGATGACAATGGCATGGAGCATTGTGATGCCAAGTGTCATGGAGGATTCTGATGACAAAGGTAATGGAGCATTGTGATGACAATGGCTTGGTGCATTGTGATGACAAGGGTCAGGGAGCATTGTGCTGACAAGTGCATGGAGAATTGTGATGACAACGGTCATGGAGCATTCTGATGACAAGCTGGTTGAGTATTTTGATGACAATGGCATGGAGCCTTGTGATGAAAAAGGCATGTAACATTGTGATGAAAAAGGAATGGAGCCTTTTCGTGACAGTGTTCAAGGAGCATTCTGACGACAAGTGTCAGGGAGCATTGTAATGACAAGTGTATTGAGAATTGTGATGACAAAGTTCATGGAGCATTTTGATGAAAAGGGCATAGAGTATTGTGATGACAGGCATCATGGAGCGTTGTGATGACGAAGGTTATTGAACTTTGTGATCACAAGGGTTTGGAGCATTGTGATGACAGAGGTAATGGATCATTTTGATTTCAGGAGCATGGAGCATTGTGATGACAAGAGCATGAAGCAATCTGATCCCAAGGTCCATGGAGGATTGTGATGACAATAGTAATGGAGTATTGTGATGAAAACCCATAGAGCATTGTAATGACAAGGTCATGTAGCATTTTGCTGACAAAGGCATGGAGCATTGTGATGACTGGTGTCATGGAGCACTGTGATGACAAGCATCACGGAGCATTGTGAATACAGGGGTCATGGAGCATTGGGATGACAAGGGCATGGATCATTGTGATGACAAGGGTCATGGAGCATTGGGCTGAAAATGTTCATGGAGTATTGTGATGACAGGGGTCAGGGAGCATTGTGATGACAGAGGTTATGGAGAATTTTGATTTCATTTTGGTGAAAATAGCTGGAAGCATTATGATGATGGGCATGATGCATTGTGTTGACAGGGTTCATGGAGCATTGAGATGAAAACGGGCATGGAGCATTCTGATTACAGGGGTCTTGGAGCATTGCGATGACAAATGTCATGGAGACTTGTGATGATAAGGCCGTGGAACATTGTGATGGTGGGTGTCATGGAGCCTAGTTATGAGAGGGGTAATGGAGCATTGTGATGAGAAGGACATGGAACATTGTGATTACAAGGTTTATGGAGCATTGCGATGAATAATTTGTGGACCGTTGGGATGAGAAGGGTCATGCAAGGGTCATAGAGAATTTTTCTTACAAAGGCATGGAGCATTGTGATGACAAGGGTCACGGAGCATTGTGATGAAATGTTCATGGAGCATTGTGGTTACAAAGGTCACAGAGCCTTATGATGACACGGGCATCGACCACTGTGATGACAAATATTATGAAGAATTGTGATGCCTGGAGTCACGGAACATTGTGATGACAGGGGTCATGGAGCATTGTGATGACAAGGATATGGAGCATTGTGATGAGAAGGTCATGGAATATTGTGAAGACATGTGTCAGGGAGCATTGTGATGAAATATGTCATGGTCCATTGTGATGACAATGGCAGGGATCATTGTGATGACAAATGTAATGGAGGATTGTGATGACAAATATAATGGAGCATTGTGATGACTAGGGATTGGAGCATTATGATGACAAGGGCCATTGAGAATTTTCATGACAAAGTCATGAAGCATTTTGCTGACAAGGTCCTGGAGCACTCTGATGAGAAAACCATGGAGCCTTGTCATGACAAACCTCATGGGTCATACTGATGAAAAGGGACATGCAGCATTGTGATTACAGGCGTCTTGGAGCACTGTGATGACAAGGCATGGATCATTTTGATGAGAAGGCCATGGAACATTCTGATGACATGTGTCATGGAGCTTTGTGATGACAAGGGCATGGAGCATTGTGATTACAGGGGTCTTGGAGCATTGTGATGACAAGTGTCTTGGAGCCTTGTGAAGACAATGCTGTGGAACATTGTGATGGCAGAGGTCATGGATCATTGTTATGATGGGTTAATGGAGCATTGTGATGAGAAGGGAAAGGAGTATTGTGTTTTCAATGTTTATGGAGCATTGTGATGACAAATTTGAGGACCGTTGTGATAAAAAGCGCGTGGCACATTGTGATGACAAGTGTCATGGAGCATTTTTCTGACAAAGGCATGGAGCATTGTGATGACAAGGGTCACGGAGCATTGTGATGAAAAGTTCATGGAGCACTGTGGTTACAACGGTCGTCACAGATTCTTGTGATGATGCGTGCATGGACCATTGTGATGACAAATGTTATGAAGCATTGTGATGACTGGAGTCACGGAGCAATGTGATGACAGGGGTCATGGAGCATTGTGATGACAAGGGCATGGAGCATTGTTATGATAGGGGCATGGAGCACTGTGATGAGAAGTTCATGGAGTATTTTGAAGAAAGGTGTCAGGGAGCATTGAGATGACATATGTCATGGTCCATTGCGATGACAATGACAGGGAGCATTGTGATGCCAAATGTAATGTAGGATTGTGATGACAAATATAATGAAGCATTGTGATGACTAGGGCTTGGAGCATTATGATGAAAAGGGCCACTGAGAATTTTTATGACAAGTCATGTAGCATTGTGATGACAAGTTCCTGGAGCATTGTGCTGAGAATACCATGGAGCCTTGTGATGACAAATCTCATGGAGCATACTGAAGAAAAGGGACATGGACCATTGTGATTACAGGGGTCTTGGAACTTAGTGATGACATGGGCTTGGAGCATTGTGACGTGAAGGCCAAGGAGCATTCTAATGATATACGTCATTGAGCTTTTTGATGACAATGGCATGGAGCATTGGGATTACTGGGGTCTTGGAACATTGTGATGAAAAGGACCTGGATCATTGTGATGAAAATGGCATGGAGCCTTGTAATGACAGGTTTCAAGGATCATACAGACAATAAGGGTCAGGGAGCATTTTGATGACAAGTGTATTGAGCATTGTGATGACAATGGTCATGGAGCATTGTGATGAGAAGACCATGGATAATTGTGATAATGAGAGTCATGGGGCATTGTGATGACAAGAGTTATGAAATATTGTGATCACAAGGGTTTGCAGCATTGTTATGACAGAGGTCATGGAGCATTTTGATTTCATTTTGATGACAATAGCATGAGGCATTATGATGATGGGCATGGTGCATTGTGATGACAGTGTTCATGGATCATTGAGATGAAAAGGGGCATGGATCATTGTGATTACAGTGGTCTTGGAGCCTTGTGATGAGAACGGTCATGGAGCCTTGTGATGTGAAGACCATGGAACATCGTGATGGCAGGTGTCATGGAGCATTTTTATGACAGGTGTAATGGAGCATTTTGATGGCCAGGGCGTGGTGCATTGTGATGAGAAGGCCATGGAGCATTCTGATGACATGTGTCATGGAGCTTTGTAATGACAAGGGCATGGAGCAATGTGATGAGAGTGTTCATGGAGCATTGTGATGCCAAGTGTCATGGATCTTTGTGATGACAAATGTCATGGAGCATTGTGATGACAAGGGCCTGGAGCATTTTGATGACAGGGTCATGGAGCAATTTGATGAAAAGCGTCATGGAGCATTTTGATGACAGGGGTGATGGAACATTATGATGTCAGGGGTCATCGAATATTGTGATGAAAATGCATGTAGCATGTTGAAGACAGGAGTCATGGAACATTGCGATGACAGGTGTGAGGGAGTATTTTGACGAATTGGGATGTAACATTCTGATATCAGTGTTGAGAGAGCATTTTGATGATAATTGCATGGAGCGCTGTGATGACAAGCTTTATGGAGCATTGTGATGACATAATTTTGGAGCAATGTGATGACAAGCTAATGGTGCATTGTGATGACATGTGTCATGGAGCATTGTGCTGAAAAGCGCATGGAGCATTGTGATGACAAGGGTCAAAGAGCATTGTGATGAAAAATTCATGGAGAATTGTGGTTAAAAGTTCACAGAGACTGTTGATGACAAGGGCATGGACCATTGTGATGACAAAGTTCATGAAGCATTGTGATGACTGGAGTCACGGAGCATTGTGATGACAGTGGTCATGGAGCATTGTGATAACAAGGGCATGGATCATTGTGATGACAAGTGTCATGGAGCATTGGGCTGAATATGTTCATGGAGTATTGTGATGACAGGGATCATGGAGCATTGTGATGGCAGAGGTCATGGAGAATTTTGATTTCATTGTGGTGACAGTAGCCGGAAGCATTATGATGATGGACATGATGCATTGTGATGACAGGGTTCATGGAGCATTGATATGAAAAGGGGCATGGAGCATTGTGATTACAGGGGTCTTGGAGCATTGTGATGACAAGTGTCATGGAGACTTGTGATGATAAGTCCGTGGAACATTGTGATGGCGGGTGTCATGGAGCATTGTTATGAGAGGGGTAATGGAGCATTGTGATGACAAGGGCATGGAGCATTGTGATGACAAGGGCATGGAGCATTGTGATGAAAATTTCATGGATTATTTTGAAGAAAGGTGTCAGGGAGCATTGTGATGACATATGTCATGGTCCATTGCGATGACAATGGCAGGGAGCATTGAGATGCCAAATGTAATGTAGGATTGTGATGACCAATATAATGAAGCATTGTGATGACTAGGGCTTGGAGCATTATGATGAAAAGGGCCATTGAGAATTTTTATGACAGGTCATGAAGCATTGTGATGACAAGTTCCTGGAGCATTGTGATGAGAAAACCATGGAGACTTGTGATGACAAATCTCATGGAGCATACTGAAGAAAAGGGACATGGACCATTGTGATTACAGTGGTCTTGGAACTTTGAGATGACATGGGCATGGAGCATTGTGAGGAGAATGCCAAGGAACATTCTAATGACATACGTCATTGAGCTTCGTGATGACAAGGGCATGGAGCACTGTGATTACAGGTGTCTTGGAGCATTGTGATGATAAGTGCATGGTTCATTGTGATGAAAAAGACATGGAGCCTTGTCATGACAGGTTTCAAGGATCATACAGACAACAAGTGTCAAGGAGCATTTTGATGACAAGTGTATTGAGCATTGTGATGACAAAGGTCATGGAGCATTGTGATGAGAAGCCAATGGATAACTGTGATGACGAGAGTCATGGGGCATTGTGATGACAAGAGTGATGGAATATTGTGATCACAATGGTTTGGAGCAGTGTTATGACAGAGGTCATGGAGCATTTTGATTTCATTGTGATGACAATAGCATGAAGCATTATGATGATGGGCATGGTGCACTGTGATGACAGGGTTCATGGAGCATTGAGATGAAAAGGGGCATGGAGCATTGTGATTACAATGGTCTTGGAGCATTTTGATGACAAGGGCATGGAGCATCTTGAATGAGAAGGCCATGGAGCATTCTGATGACATTCGTCATGGAGCTTTGTGATGACAAGGGCATGGAACATTGTGCTTACAGGGGTCTTTGAGCATTGTGATGACAAGGGTCATGGATCCTTGTGATGACAAAGCTTTGGAACATTGTGATGGCAGGATTCATGGAGCATTTTTATGACAGGGGTAATGGAGCATTGTGATGACAAGGGCATGGAGCATTGGTGTGAAATACTTCATGGATTATTGTGATGAGAGGGGGCAAGGAGCATTTTGATGACAAGGGCACGGAACACTGTGATACTTGGGTCGTGGAGGATTGAAATGAGAAACCCATGGAGCACTGTGAGAAGAATGGCATCGAACATAGTGATGAAAAGCATCATGGAGCCTTTAATGACAAGGGCATGTAACAATGTGATGAGAGGGTTCATGGAACATTATGATGACAATGGCATAGGGCATTGTGATTCAAAGTGTCATGGAGCTTTTTGATGACAAATGTCAGGGAGCATTTTGATGACAAGTCTGTGGTGCATTCTCTTGTGAAGTGAAGGAAGCATTGTGATGACAGGGTCATGGAGAAATTTGATGAGAAATGTCATGGAACATTACGATGACAGGGGTTATGGAACATTGTGATATCAGGGGTCATGGAACATTTTCATGACAGGGTTTATGGAACACTGTGATGATAGGGGTGTGGGTGTATTGTGATGACTAGTGAGGGAACATTTTGATATCAGTGGTGAGAGAGCATTTTGATAAGAAGTGCATG
The DNA here is from genome assembly GCF_964165515.1 of Mesoplodon bidens. NCBI lineage: Eukaryota > Metazoa > Chordata > Mammalia > Artiodactyla > Ziphiidae > Mesoplodon > Mesoplodon bidens. The sequence continues at coordinate 1,443,405 of NW_027671226.1, forward strand.
GAGCATTGTGATGACAAGGTTTATGGAACATTGTGATGGCAATGTTGTGTAGCATTGTGATGTCAAGCACATGGCGCATTGTGATGGCATGTGTCAGGGAGCACTGCACTGACAAGCACATGGAACATTGTGATGACAAGTGTCAAGGCGCATTGAGTTGACAAAGGGACAGAGCATTGTGATGAAAAGTTCATGGAGAATTGTGGTGACAAAGTTCACAGAACCTTGTGATGATGAGGGCATGGACTATTGTGATGACACAAGTCATGAAGCCTTGTGATGACTGGAGTCATGGAGCATTGTGATGACTGGGGTCATGGAGCATTGTGAAGACAAGGGCATGGAGCATGGTGATGAGAGTGGCATAGAGCATTGGTCTGAGAAGTTTCATGGATAATTGTGTTGACAGTTGGCACGGCACACTGTGATAACAAGGGCATGGAGCATTGTGATGACAAGGTCATGGAGTATTGTGAAGATGTGTCAGGGAGCATTGTGATAACATATTTTATGGTCCATTGAGATGACAATGGCATGGAGCATTGTGATGCCAAATGTTATGGAGGATTGTGATGACAAAGGTAAGGGAGCATTGTGATGACAAGAGTTTGGAGCATTGTGATGATAAGGGTCATGAAGCATTGTGATGACAAGTGCATGGAGAATTGTGATGACAAGAGCATGTAACATTGTGATGAGAACTGTCATGGAGCACTGTGATGACAAGGACGTGGAGAATTGTGATGACAATGGACATTAGCATTGTGATAACAGGGGTCATGGAGCATTTTGATGACAAGGGCGTGGAGCATTGTGATGAGAAGACCATGGATAATTGTGATGACGAACGTCTTTGAACACTGTAATGACAAGGGGTATGGAGCATTGTGATGACAGGGGTCATGGACCATTTTGATGACAAGTGTCATGGAGCATTCTGATGACAAGCTTGTGGTGTACTGTGATTACAATGGCATGGAGCATTGTGATGAAAAGGGCATGGAGCATTGTGATGAAAAAGACATGGAACCTTTTCATGACAGGTTAAAATGAGCATTCTGACGACAAGAGTTAGAGAGCTTTGTGATGACAAGTGTATTGAAAATTGTGATGACAAATTTCATGGAGCATTGTGACGACAAGGACATGAAGTATGGTGATGACAGGCATCATGGAGCGTTTTGATGACAACTGTTATGGAACATTGTGTTTACAAGTGTTTGGAGCATTGTGATTACAGAGGTCATGGATCATTTTGATTTCAAGGAGCATGGAGCATTCTGATGACAGTGGTCATGGAGCATTGTGATATCAGTGGTCATGGAGCATTTTGATGAAAAGGCTCAAGGAGCATTTTGATGACTAGGGTTATGGAACATTGTGATGTCAGGGGTTATCGAACATTTTGATGATAAGTGCATGTAGCATTGTGATGACAGGAGTCACGGAACATTGTGATGAGAGGGGTAAAGGAATATTGTGATGAATACTGATGTAACATTGTGATATCAGTGGTGAGAGAGAATTTTGAGGAGAAGTGCATGGAGCATTTTAATCACAAGGTTTATGGAGCATTGTGATGACAAGATTGTGGAGCACTCTGATGACAAGTGCATGCTGTATTGTGGTGACATGTGTCATGGAGCATTGTGCTGACAAGCGCATGGAGCATTGTGATGACAACGGTCATGGAGCATTGTGCTGAGAAAGGCATAGAGCATTGTGATGACAATAGTCAAAGAGCATTGTGATGAAATATCATGGAGCATTGTGGTTAAAAAGGTCACAGAGACTGTTGATGACGAGGGCATGGACAATTGTGATGACAAATGTCATGAAGCATTGTGATAACTGGAGTCAAGGAGCATTGTGATGACAGGGGTAATGGAGCATTGTGATAAAAAGGGCATGGAGCATTGTGAATACAAAGGCTTGGAGCATTGGTCTAATAAGTTTAATGTATTATTGCAATGACAGTTGGATTGGTGCATTGTGATGAAAAGGCATGGAGCATTGTGATGACCAGGTCATACAGTATTGTGAAGACAGGTGTCAGGGAGCATTGTGATGACATATGTAATGGTCCATTGTGATGACAATGGCATGGAGCATTGTGATGCCAAGTGTCATGGAGGATTCTGATGACAAAGGTAATGGAGCATTGTGATGACAATGCCTTGGAGGATTGTGATGAAAAGGGTAAGGGAGCATTGTGCTGGCAAGTGCATGGAGCATTGTGATGACAATCTTGTGGAGTATTTTGATGACAAGTGCATAGAGGATTGTAATGAGAAGGTCATGTAGCATTTTGCTGACAAACGCATGGAGCATTGTGATGACAGTTGTCACCGAGCACTGTGAAGACAAGCGTCACGGAGCATTGTGATACAGGTTTCATGGAGCATTGGGATGACAAGTGCATGTATCATTGTGATGACAAGGGTCATGGAGCATTGGGATGAAAATGTTCATGGAGTATTGTGATGACAAGGGACATGGAGCGATGTGATGACAGGGGTCATGGAGCATTGTAATGACAGGGGTCATGGAGCATTGTGATGAGAAGCTCATGGAGCATTTGGCTGAAAATGTTCATGGAGTATTGTGATAACTGGTGTCGTGGAGCATTGTGATGACAAGGTACTGGAGCATTGTGATGAGAAGACCATGGAGCCTTTTGATGTTATGTCTCATGGAACATTCTGATGAAAAGGGGCCTGGAGCATTGTGATTACAGGGGTTGTGGAGCACTGTGTTGACAAGTGCATAGAGCATTGGGATGAGAGGCATCATGAAGCATTGTGATGACTGGAGTCACGGAGCATGGTGAGAACTGGGGTCATGGATCATTGTGATGACAAGGGCATGGAGCATTGTAATGACAGGTGCATGGAGTATTTTGAAGTCATGTGTCAGGGAGCATTGTGATGACATATTTCATGTTTCATTGTGATGACAATGGCATGGAGCATTGTGATGCCAAGTGTTTTGGAGGATTGTGATAACAAAGGTAATGGAGCATTGTGATGACAAGGGCTTGGAGCATTGTGATGACAAGGTTCATGGAGCATTGTGATGACAACGGCCATTGAGAATTTTGATGAAAAGGTCGTGAAGCATTGTGATGACACAGGCATGGAGCTTGCTATGACAGGGGTCATGGGGCACTGCGATGAATTGTGCATGGAGAATTGTGATGACAAAAGCAGGTAATATTGTGATGAGGGCTGTCATGGAGCACTGTGATGACAAGGACCTGGAGAATTGTGATGACAAGGGACATGGAGCATTGAGATGACCAGGGCATGGAGCATTGTGATGGCAAGACCGTGGAGCATTGTGATGAGAAGACCATGGATAATTGTGATGATGAGCGTCATGGAGCACTGTAATGACAAAGGCTAAGCAGCACTGTGATGTCAGGGGACATGGAGAATTTTGATGAAAAGGATCATGGAGCATTTTGATGACAGGGGTTATGGAACATTGTGATGTCATAGGTCATCGAACATTGTGATGATAAGTGCATGTAGCATTGTGAAGACAGTAGTCATGGAACATTTTGATGACAGGGCTGAGGGAGTATTGTAATGAATAGTGATGTAACATTGTGATATCAGTGGTGAGAGAGCATATTGATGAGAAGTGCATGCAGCATTGTGATGACAAGGTTAATGGAGCATTGTGATGACAAGATTGTGGAGCACTGTGATGACAAGCGCATGGTGCATTGTGATGACAACGGTCATGGAGCATTGTGCTGAGAAAGGCATAGAGTATTGTGATGGCAAGGGTCAAAGAGCATTGTGATGAAAATTTCATGGAGCATTGATGTTAAAAAGATCACAGAGACTGTTGATGATTAGGGCATGGACCATTGTGATGACAAAGGTCATGAAGCATTGTGATGAGTGGACTCACGGAGCATTGTTATGACATCGGTCATGGAGCATTGTGATGACAAGGGCATGGAACATTGGTCTAATAAGTTTCATGGATTATTGAAATGACAGTTGGAATGGTGCATTGTGATGACAAGGTCATGGAGCATTGTGAAGACCAGGTCATGCAGTATTGTGAAAACAGGTGTCAGGGAGCATTGTGACGACATATATAATGGCCCATTATGATGACAATGGCATGGAGCATTGTGATGCCAAGTGTCATGGAGGATTCTGATGACAAAGGTAATGGAGCATTGTGATGACAATGGCTTGGAGCATTGTGATGACAAGTGTCAGGGAGCATTGTTCTGGCAAGTGCATGGAGAATTGTGATGACACGGGTCATGGAGCATTTGTATGACAAGCTTGAGGAGTATTTTGATAACAATGGCATGGATTATTGTAATGAAAATGGCATTGGGCATTGTGATGAAAATAGCATGGAGCCTTTTCGTGACAGGGTTCAAGGAGCATTCAGACGACAAGAGTGAGGGAGCATTGTGATGACAAGTGTGTTGAGAATTGTTATGACAAAAGTCATGGAACATTGTGATGAAAAGGGCATGGAGTATAGTAATGACAGGCATCATGGAGCGTTGTGATGACAAGTGTTATGGAACAATGTGATCACAAGGTTTTGGAGCATTGCGATGACAGAGGTCTTGGATCATTTTGATTTCTAGGAGCAAGGAGCATTGTGATGACAAAGGAATGAAGCAATGTGATCCCAAGGTTCATGGAGGATTGTGATGACAATGGTAATGGAGTATTGTGATGACAAGCGAATAGAGCATTGTAATGACAATGTCATGTAGCATTTTTTTGACAAAGGCATGGAGCATCGTGATGACAGGTGTCATGGAGCACTGTGATAACAAGCGTCACGGAGAATTGTGAATACTGAGGTCATGGAGTATTGGGATGACAAGGGCATGGATCATTGTGATGATAAGTGTCATGGAGCATTGGGCTGAAAATGTTCATGGAGTATTGTGATGACAGGGGTCATGGAGCATTGTGATGACACGGTTCATGGAGCATTGAGATGAAAATGGCAATGGAGAATTGTGATTACAGGTGTCTGGGAGCATTGTGATAACAAGGGCATGGAGCATTCTGATGAGAAGTCCATGGAATATTCTGATGACATATGTCATGGAGTTTGTGATGATAAGGGCATGGAGCATTGTGATTACAGGGGTCTTGGAGCATTGTGATGACAAGTGTCTTGGAGCCTTGTGATGACAAGGCCGCGGAACATTGTGATGGCAGGGGTCATTGAGCATTGTTATGACAGGTGTAATGGAGCATTGTGATGAGAAGGGCATGGAGCATTGTGATTACAAGTTTTATGGAGCACTGCAATGACCAATTTGTGGACCGTTGTGATGAAAAGCGTGTGGCACCTTGTGATGACAAGGATCATGGATCATTTTTTTGACAAAGGCATGGAGCATTGTGATGACATGGTTCACGGAGCATTGTGATGAAAAATTCATAGAACATTGTGGTTACAAAGGTAAAAGAGCCTTGTGATGACGTGGGCATGGACCATTGTGATGACAAACGTTATGAAGCATTTTGATGACTGGAGTCACGGAGCATTGTGATGACAGGGGACATGGAGCATTGTGATGACAAGGAAATGGAGCATGGTGATGACAAGGTACTGGAGAATTGTGATGAGAAGACCTTAGAGACTTGAAATGACCAGTCTCATGGAGAATTCTGATGAAAAGGGGCATGGAGCATTGTGATTACAGGTGTCTTGGAGCATTGTGATGACAAGGGCATGGAGCATTGTGAGAAGAAGGCCATAGAGCATTCTGATGACATGTATCTTGGAGCTTTGTGATGAAAAAGGCATAGAGCATTTGGATTACAGGGGTCTTGGAGCATTGTGATGAAAAGGGCATGGATCATTGTGATGAAAAATGCATGGAGCCTTGTCATAACAGGGTTCAAGGAGCATACAGACAACAAGCGTCAAGGAGCATTTTGATGACAAGTGTATTGAGCATTGTGATGACAAAGGTCATGAAGCATTGTGATGAGAAGACCATGGATAATTGTGATGACGAGCGTCATGGGGCATTGTGATGACACGTGTTATGGAATATTGTGATCACAAGGGTTTGGATCATGGTTATGCCCGAGGTCATGGAGCATTTTGATTTCATTGTGATGACAATAGCATGAAGCATTATGATGATGGGCATGATGCACTGTGATGAGAGGGTTCATGGATTATTGAGAAGAAAAGGGGCATGGAGTATTGTGATTATAGAGGTCTTGGAGCATTGTGATGAGAAGGGTCATGGAGCCTTGTGATGACAAGACCATGGAACATGGTGATGTCAGCGGTCATGAAGCATTGTGATGACAGGGATAATGGAGCATTTTGATGACAAGGGTCAAAGAGCATTGTGATGAAAATTTCATGGAGCTTTGATGTTAAAAAGGTCACAGAGACTGTTGATGATGAGGGCATGAACCATTTTGATGACAAAGGTCATGAAGCATTGTGATGACTGGACTCACGGAGCTTTGTGATGACATGGGTCATGGAGCATTGTGATAACAAGGGCATGGAGCATTGTGATGACAGAGATCATGGATCATTTTGATTTCAAGGAGCATGGAGCATTGTGATGACAATGGCATGAAACAATGTGATTCCAAGGTTCATGGAGGATTGTGATGACAATGGTAATGGAGTATTGTGATGACAAGTGCATAGAGCATTGTAATGACAACGTCATGTAGCATTTTGCTGATAAAGGCATGGAGCATTGTGATGACAGGTGTCATGGAGCACTGTGAAGACAAGCGTCACGGAGCATTGTGAATACAGGGGTCTTGGAGCATTGGGATGACAAGGGCATGGAACATTGTGATGACAAGTGTCATGGAGCATTGGGATGAAATGTTCATGGAGTATTGTAATGACCAGGGACATGGAGCGTTGTGATGACAGGGGTCATGGAGCATTGTAATGACAGGGGTCATGGAGCATTGTGATGAGAAAGTCAGGGAGCATTGGGCTGAAAATGTTCATGGAATATTGTGATGACTGGTGTCATGGAGCATTGTGATGACAAGGTACTGGAGCATTGTGATGAGAAGACCATGGAGCCTTGTGATGATATGTATTATGGAACATTCTGATGAAAAGGAGCATGGAGCATTGTGATTACAGGGGTCGTTCAGCACTGTGATGACAAGGGCATACAGCATTTGGATGAGAAGGCCATGGAACTTTGGCATCACAGGGTTCAAGGAGCATACTGACGACAAGTGTCAGGGAGCATTGTGATGACAAGGGTATTGAGCATTGTGGTGACAAAAGTCATGGAGCATTGTGATGAGAAGACCATGGATAATTGTGATGACGAGCGTAATGAGGCGTTGTGATGATAAGTGTTATGGAACATTGTGATCACAAGGATTTGGAGCACTGTGATGAGAGAGATCATGGAGCATTATGATTTCATTGTGATGACAAGAGCATGAAGCATTATGATGGTGGGCATGGTGCATTGTGATGACAGGGTTCATGGAACATTGTCATGACAGGTGTAATAGAGCATTGTGATGGCAAGGGCAGGGAGCACTGTGATGAGAAGCCATGGAGCATTCTGATAACATGCGTCATGGAGCTTTTTGACGACAAGGTCATGGAGCAATGTCATGAGAGTGATCATGGAGCATTGTGATTAAAATGACATGGAGCATTGTGATGCCAAGAGTGATGGATCATTGTGATGACAAAGGTCATGGAGCATTTTGATGACAAGGGCGTTGTGCATTGTGATGAGAAAGGCAGGGATCATTGTGATGACAGGGGCATGGAGTAATTTGATGAAAAGTGTCATGGAACATTTTGATGAGAGGGGTTATGGAACATTGTGATGTCAGGGGTCATGGAGCATATTGATGAAAAGTGTCATGGAGAATTTTGATGACAGGGGTTATGGAACATTGTGATGTCAGGGGTCATCGAACATTGTGATAATAAGTGCTTGTAGCATTGTGATGACAGGAGTCATGGAACATTGAGGTGACAGGGGTGAGTGAGTATTTTGATAAAAAGTGATGTAACGTTGTGATATCAGTGGTGATAGAGCCTTTTGATGAGAAGTGCATGGAGCATTGTGAAGACAGTGTTTATGGGACATTGTGATGACAAGATTGTGCAGGACAGTGATGACAAGCGCATGGCTAATTGTGATGGCATGTCTCATGGAGCATTGTGCTGACATGCTATTGGAGCCTTGTGATGACAAGGGTCAGGGAACAATGTGTTGAGAAACGCATAGAGCATTGTGATGACAAGGGTCAAAGAGTATTGTTATGAAAAGTTCATGAGCATTTTGGATAAAAATGTCACAGAGAGTGTTGATGACGAGGGCATGGACCATTGTGATGACAAAAGTCATGAAGCATTGTGATGACTGGAAACACGGAGCATTGTGATGACAGGGGTCATGGAGCACTGTGATAACAAGGGCATGGAGCACTGTGATGAGAAGGGCATGGAACATTGGTCTAATAGGTTTCATATGGAGCATTCTAATGCCAAGCTTGTGGAGTATTGAGCTGACAAAACATGTAACACTGTGATGAGAAGTGTCATGTAACATAGTGATGCTAAGGAAGTGGAGAATTGTGATGACAGGGAACATGGAGCATTGTGATGACAAGGGCATGGAGCATTCTGATGACAAGCTTGTGGAGTATTTTGATGACAATGGCATGGAGCATTGTGATGAAAATGGCATGGGGCATTGTGATGAAAAAGCCATGGAGCCTTTTCGTGACAGGATTCAAGGAGCATACTGACGACAATTGTCAGGGAGCATTGTGATGACAAGTGTATTGAGAATTGTGATGACAAATGTCATGGAGCATTGTGATGAAAATGACATGGAGTATTGTGATGACAGGCATCATGGAGCGTTGTGATGACAAGTGATATGGAACATTGTGATCACAAGTGTTTAGAGCATTGTGATGACAGAGGTCATGGATCATTTTGATTTCAAGGAGCATGGAGCATTATGATGACAAGGGCATTAAGCAATGTGATGGCAGGGACATGGAAGACTGGTCTGCCAAATTTCAGAGATTACTGTGATGAAAGTGGATATGGTACATTGTGATGACAAGGGCACGGATCATTGTGAAGAGAATGTCATGGATTATGGAGAAACAGGTGTCAGGGAGCATTGTGATGACATATGTCATGGTCCATTGTGATGACAATGGCAGGGAGTATTGTGATGCCAAATTTTACGGAGGATTGTGATGACTAGGGCTTGGAGCATTATGATGACAAGGGCCATTGAGAATTTTCATGACAAGGTCGTGAAGCATTGTGATGAAAAGGTCCTGGAACATTGTGATGAGAAAATCATGGAGCCTTGTTATGACAGTTCTCATGGAGCATAGTGATGAAAAGGGGCATGGAGCATTGTGATTACAGGGGTCTTTGCACATTGTGAGGACAAGGGCATGGATCATTGTGAGGAGAAGAACAAGAAGCATTCTGATGACATGGGTCATTTAGCTTTGTGATGACAAGGGCATGGAGCATTGTGATGAGAAGACCATGGATAATGGTGATGACGACCGTCATGGGGCATTGTGATGGCAAGTGTTATGGAATATTGTGATCACAAGGGTTTGGAGCATTGTTATGACAGAGGTCATGGAGCATTTTGATTTCATTGTGATGACAATAGCATGAAGCATTATGATGATGGGCATGGTGCATTGTGATGACAGGGTTCATGGAGCTTTGAGATGAAAAGTGGTATGGAGCATTGTGTTTACAGGGGCCTTGGAGCATTCTGATGACAAGCGCATGCAGCATTGTGATGAGAAAGCCATGGAACATTCTGATGACATGCCTCATGGAGCTTTGTGATGACAAGGGCATGGAGCATTGTGATTACAGGGGTCTTGGAGCATTGTGATGGAAAGTGCATGGATCATTTTGATGAAAAAGCAATGGAGACTTGTCATGACAGGGTTCAAGGAGCATACAGACAACAAGTGTCAGGGAACATTTTGATGACAAATGTATTGAGCATTATGATGACAAAGTTCATGGAGCATTGTGATGAGAAGACCATGGATAACAGTGATGACGACCGTCATGGGGCATTGTGATGGCAAGTGTTATGGAATATTGTGATCACAAGGGTTTGGAGCATTGTTATGACAGAAGTCATGGAGCATTTTGATTTCATTGTGATGACAATAGCATGAAGCATTATGATGATGGGCATGGTGCATTGTAATGACAGGATTCATGGAGCATTGAGATGAAAAGGTGCATGGAGCATTGTGTTTACAGGGGTCTTGGAGCATTCTGATGACAAAGGCATGGAGCATTGTGATGAGAAAGCCATGGAACATTCTGATGACATGCCTCATGGAGCTTTGTGATGACAAGGGCATGGAGCATTGTGATTACAGGTGTCTTCAGCATTGTGATGACAAGTGTCATGCAACCTTGTGATGACTAGGCCGTGGAAAATTGTGATGGCAGGGGTCATGGTGCATTGTTATGACAGAGGTAATGGAGCATTGTGATGAGAAGGGCATGGAACATTGCTCTGAAATGTTTCATGGATTATTGTGATGAGAGTGGGCATGGAGCATTGTGATAACAAGGGTACGGAACACTATGATACATGGGTCATGCAGGATTGTAATGAAAATGGCATGGAGCATTGTGATGAGAAGGGCATCGAGCATTGTGATGACAAGTGTCATGGAGCTTTGTGATGACAAGGGCATGGAGCAATGTGATGAGAGGGTTCATGGAGCATTGTGACGACAATGACATGGAGCATTGGGATGACAATGGTCATGGAGCTTTGTGATGACAACTCATGGAGCATTTTGATGACAAGGGCATGGTGCATTGTGATGAGAAGGGCATGGAGCATTTTGATGACCGAATCATGCAGCAATTTGATAAAAACTGTAATGGAACTTTTGATGGCAGGGGTTATAGAACATTGTGACGTCAGGGGTCAGGGAGCTTTGGGATGAAAAGGGTCATGGAGCATTTTGATGACAGGGGTTATGGAATAGAGTGATGTCAGGGGTCATGGAACATTATGATGATAAGGGGATGTAGCATTGTGATGACAGGTTCATGGAACATTGTGATTACAAGGGTGAGGGAGTATTGTGATGACTAGTGATGGAACATTGTGATATCTCTGTTAAGGGAGCATTTTGATGAGAAGTGCATGGCCCATTGTGATTACAAGTTTATGCAGCACTGCAATGACAAGGTTGTGGACCGTTGTGATCAAATGCGCGTGGCACATTGTGATGACAATGGTCATGGAGCATAGTTCTGACAAAGACATGGAGCATTGTGATGACAAGGTTCACAAAGAATTGTGATGAAATGTTCATGGAGCATTGTGGTTACAAAAGTCACAGAGCCTTGTGATGATTCGGGCATGGACCATTGTGATGACAAACGTTATGAAGCATTGTGATGATTGGAGTCACGGAGCATTGTGATAACAGGGTTCATGGAGCATTGTGATGACAAGGGCATGGAGCATTGTGATGACAGGGGCATGGAGCATGGGTCTGACAAGTTTCATAGATTACTGTGATGACAGTGTGCATGGTGCATTGTGATGACAGGGGCATGGACCACTGTGGTGAGAAGGTCATGGCGTATTGTGAAGACCGGTGTCACGGAGCATTGTGATGACATATTTCATGGTCCATTGCGATGGCAATGGCATGGATAATTGTGATTCCAAATGTAATGGAGGATTGTGATGACAAATATAATGGAGCATTGTGATGACTGGGGCTTGGAGCATTATGATGACAAGGGCCACTGAAACTTTTCATGACATGGTCCTGAAGCATTGTGATGACAATGTCCTGGAGCATTGTGATGAGGAAAAAATGGAGCCTTGTGATGACAAGTCTCATGGAGCCTACTGATGAAAAGGGGCATGGAACATTGTGAATACAGGGATCTTGGAACATTGTGATGACAAGGGCATGGATCATCATGAGGAGAAGACCAAGGAGCATTCTGATGACGTGCGTCATTGAGCTTTGTGATGACAAGGGCATGGAGCATTGTGATGACAATGGTCATGGAGCATTGTGATGACAACGGCCATTGAGAATTTTGATGAAAATATCGTGAAGCATTGTGATGACAAAGGCATGGAGCTTGCTCTGACAGGGGTCATGGGGCATTGCGATGACATTTGCATGGAGAATTGTGATGACAAAAGCATGTAACATTGTGATGAGAACTGTCATGGAGCATAGTGATGACAAGCACGTGGAGAATTGTGAGGACAAAGGGCATGGAGCATGCTAAGGACAAGCTTGTGGAGTATTGAGCTGACAAAGCATGAAACACTGTGATGAGAAGTGTCATGGAACATAGTGATGCTAAGGACGTGGAGAATTGTGATGACAGGGAATATGGAGCATTGTGATGACCAGGGCATGGAGCATTGTGATGGCAACACCGTGGAGCATTGTGATGAGAAGACCATGGATAATTGTGATGAAGAGCGTCATGAAGCACTGTAATGACAAGGGGTATGGAGCATTGTGATGTCAGGGGACATGGAGCATTTTGATGAAAATGGTCATGGAGCATTTTGATGACATGGCTTATGGAACATTGTGATGTCATAGGTCATCGAACATTGTGATGATAAGTGCATGTAGCACTGTGATGACAGGAGTCATGGAACATTGTGATTACAGGGATGAAGGATTATTGTGATGAATAGTGATGGGTCATTGTGATATCAGTGATAAGAGAGCATAATGATGAGAAGTTCATGGAGCATTGTGATGACAAGGTTAATGGAGCATTGTGATGAAAAGATTGTGGAGCACTGTGATGACAAGCGCATGGTGCATTGTGATGAAATGTGTCATGGTGCATTGTGCTGACAAGCACATGGAGCATTGTGATGACAACGGTCATGGAGCACTGTGCTGAGAAAGGCATAGAGCATTGTTATGACAAGGATCAAAGAGCATTGTGATGAAAATTTCATGGAGCACTGAGGTTAAAACTGTCAGAGACTGTTGATGACGAGGGCATGGACCATTGTGTTGACAAAGGTCATGAAGCATTGTGATGACTGGAGTCAATGAGCATTGTGATGACATGGGTCATGGAGCATTGTGATAACAAGGGCATGGAGCATTGTGAAGACAAGGGCATGGAGCATTGTGATGGGAATTTCATGGAGTATTTTGAAGAAAGTTGTCAGGGAGCATTGTGATGACATATGGCATGGTCCATTGCGATGACAATTGCAAGGAGCATTGTGATGCCAAATGTAATGGAGGATTGTGAGGACAAATATAATGGAGCATTGTGATGACTAGGGCTTGGAGCATTATGATGACAAGGGCCATTGCGAATTTTCATGACAAGGTCAAGAAGCATTTTGATGACAAGGTCCTGGAGCATTGTGATGAGAAAACCATGGAGCCTTGTGATGACAAATCTCATGGAGCATACTGATGAAAAGGGACATGAACCAATGTGATTACAGGGGTCTTGGAACTTTGTGATGACATGGGCATGGAGCATTGTGAGGAGAAGGCCAAAGCGCATTCTAATGACATGCCTTATTGAGCTTTGTGATGACACGGGCATGGAGCAATGTGATTACAGTGGTCGTGGAGCACTGTGATGAAAAGGGCATGGATCATTGTGAGGGAAAATGCATGGAGCCTTGTCATGACAGGTTTCAAGCAGCATACAGACAACAAGTTTCAGGGAGGATTTTGATGACAAGTGTATTGAGAATTGTGATGACAAAGTTCATGGAGCATTGTGATGAGAAGACCATGGATAATGGTGATGATGAGCATCATGGGGCATTGTGATGACAAGTGTTATGGAATATTGAGATCACAAGGTATTGGAGTATTGTTATGACAGAGGTCATGGAGCATTTTGATTTCATTTTGATGACAATAGCATGAAGCATTATGATGATGGGCATGGTGCATTGTGATGACAGGGTTCATGGATCATTGAGATGAAAAGTAGCATGGAGCATTGTGATTACCGGAGTCTTGGAGAATTGCGATGAGAAGGGTCATGGAGCCTTCTGATGACAAGGCCATGGACCATCGTGATGGTCCGGGTCATGGAGCATTGTTATGACAGTTGTAATGGAGCATTGTGATGGCAAGGGCGTGGAGCATTTTGATGAGAAGGCCATGGAGCATTCTGATGACATGTGTCATGGAGCTTTGTGATGACAAGAGCATGGAGCAATGTGATGAGAGCGTTCATGGAGCATCGTGATGACAATGACATGGAACACTGTGATGCCAATTGTCATAGATCTTTGTGATGACAATCGTTTGGAGCATTGTGATGACAAGGGTCAGGGAGCATTGTGCTGGCAATTGCATGGAGAATTGTGATGAGACGTGTCATGGAGCATTTGGATGACAAACTTGTGGAGTATTCTGATGATAATGGCATGGATTATTGTGATGAAAATGGGATTAGGCTTTGTGATGAAAACAGCATGGAGCCTTTTCTTGACAGGTTTCAAGGAGCATTCTGACGACAAGAGTCAGGGAGCATTGGGATGACAAGTGTATTGAAAATTGTGATGACAAAGATCATGGAACATTGTGATGAAAGGGGCATGGAGTATTGTGATGACAGGCATCATGGAGCGTTGTGATGACAAGTGTTATGGAACATTGTGGTCACAAGGGTTTGGAGCATTGCATTGACAGAGGTTATGGATCGTTTTAATTTCAAGGATCATGGAGCATTTTGATGACAAGGGCATGAAGCAATGTGATCCCAATGTTCATGGAGGATTGTGATGACAATGGTAATGGAGTATTGTGATGACAAGCCATAGAGCATTGTAATGACAAGGTCATGTAGCATTTTGCTTACAAAGGGATGGAGCATTGTGATGACAGGTGTCATGGAGCACTGTGATGACAAGTGTCACAGAGCATTGTGAATAGAGAGGTCATGGAGCATTGGGATGACTAGGGCATGGATCATTTTGATGACAAGTGTCATGGGATTTGGGCTGAATATATTCATGGATTATTGTGATGACAGGCGTCATGGAGCATTGTGATGACTAGGTAATGGGACATTGTGATGACAAGAGTCCCGGATCATTGTGTTGTCAGGTGTCATGTAGTGTTTTGATGACAGTGGTCATGGAGCATTGGGATGATATTGGTCATGGAGCATTGCGATGAGAAAGACATGGAGCATTGGGCTGAAAATGTTCATGGAATATTGTGATGACAGGGGTCATGGAGCATTGTGATGACAAGGGCATGGAGCTTGGGAGGACAGGGGCATGGATAATTGTGATGACAAGGGTCATGGAGCATTCTGATGACAAGTTTGTTGAGTATTGTGCTGACAAAGCATGTAACACTGTGATGAGAAGTGTCATGGAACATAGTGATGCCAAGAATTTGGAGAATAGTGATGACCAGGGCATGGAGCATTGTGATGGCAAGACCGTGGAGCATTGTGATGAGAAGACCATGGATAATTGTGATGAAGAGCGTCATGGAGCACTGTAATGACAAGGGGTAAGGAGCATTGTGATGTCA